>NC_143560.1:89057500-90257500 GCF_054136105.1 Typopeltis vanoorti | reverse complement strand
TTGCAATACATCCAGGCCAAGCTGCTTTCCAGCAAGCATTTAAAATTTGTGGTCTTATTTCAGCAATGGCAGATGCAACATGATTTAAGCAGTCCAAAATAGAAAATTTTTTACAAACGTTAATTACTGTTATTGATTCATTTTCTAGTTTATCCAATATAAATTGAAAAGTGTGCTTAACGTAATATTTTTTAAAAGTTGCAATTATGCCTTGATCTAATGGCTGAATAATGCTTGTTGTATTGGGTGGAAAAAACACTACCTACACATTTGGATGTTCTAAATGCGGATGACTTGGTGCATTGGCAACAATTAATAAAACTTTAAAATTGAGAGCTTTTTGCTTCATGTATGTTTCCACTTCTGGTACAAAGCAATTATTGAACCATTCAGTAAATACAGCAGTTGTTACTCAGGCCTTTGTATTAGCCATCCAATGTACAGGTAGCTGTTTTAGACCTTTGCCTTTTAGAGCACGTGGTCTTATAAATCGATTTACTAGGAGGGGTTTCAAAATTCGATCTTTTGATGCATTGCTACAAAGTAACAACGTTACTTGATCTTTGCTTCTTTAAGCCCACTTGCTTTTTCCTCAGACTTTGCGATGTAAGTTCGACTAGGCATTTTCTTCCAAAACAATCCTGTTTCATCAGCGTTAAACACTTGATCGGGACAATATCCACCATCTTCGATAATTTTGGCTAACTTCTTGAAAATTTTTGGCTTCTGCTTTATCTGCTGCTGCAACCTCGCCTGTAATCTTCACGTTATGAAGTGCATTCCTTTTTAAAAACCCGGTTTACCATCCTTTGCTAACCCAAAATTCTTTATCAGCCTGGGAAGCAGACGGCTCCAATTGCTTCATCTGTTCATAAAAACCGAAGAGCTTTTTGTTTAATTAAATAACCACTTATAGGAATTCTTCTTTGAGTTAATTCTTCAATCCAAATTACGAGCGCTTGTTCAGTGTTTTCTAATAAAGTATCTCTTGAGTACGATGATAATTTGGCACTTAGTTTTGTGCCAGAAATGACAGATTTTCTTATTGCGACTTCATTCTTTTTAATTGCTCTTATAGTAGATTCGCCTAAATTAAAATGTTTACCAATTGCCGTGGATCCCTCTCCTTTTCTTAAGCGATCTAAAATTGCGATTTTCATTTCCAAAGAAGAGAAATTTCTTTGGCGCTTTTTTCTCCATTGGGCCAAATTTAATTAATTATTCATTATAATAAAAATCAGCTAATTTAACAATTAATTATTAATGAATACATTACAAAATAACCAAGGTGTTCCATGAAAATTTCAGGATTTGTAAAGTGTTTCTGTTCTAGGAAAAATTTGGGAAACGCTGGATTACCCTATTATCGGAATGGATTCTCCTTCTGTTGACATGCGCAGAAGTGTCGAAAGGTCTCGTATCTGTAGGCGTACACCGTATAACTTCAGATCCGCATAAAAAGAGACCCGAGTGTATTTGATATTTAAACATTTAATTTAGATAACTCAAATTTAATATGCTTACATTTTCATCGAGACAACCACCAACCATCTGTTGCTTTAAAATCATGGTGACCCAGCTTCTTAACTTGCTCCTTTGACCCCTTTTTTAACATTGGACTACTGACACACACTCCTTGTCCAGTTATAATGGGTGGCCTCAATGTCAGGATCCTTACCTTCACACTTTCATTTTTAGGATGTTTGTTCTTGTCCATTCTTCTCACAGTTTATCTTGCTGTTGTATCAAGTGCAGTTTTAATTTCAGTACTCCATTTATCACCACCACACCCTGATGACTGATATTGGGCAAACAGTCCTTGATTTGTCTCGTAAGGCAATTTTTTCAGATAGTACAAATCTTTATGTGGCATCTTGGTAAGGATCCAAAATTTTATGAAATTAAAATTAAAAAATTAATTATAATTAAATAAATTTTAATTATAATTTAAATTAAAAATTTTAATTATAAAATTAAAAAAATAACAGTTATCAAAAAACAGCACTGTTTTTTGATAAATATTTTCTGATAAAAATCTACATTTTTTTGATTAAGCATTGGTTCATGAAAGACGACACATACACCCAACTATGCTAGTTAGAAACTGTTCCTCTTAGAAGATAATACACTGTATAAGCTTAGTTGGTGAGAGAGGTGATGTCATTTATCACCTAAAACATGGAGAAACAAAGCTAATGAGTCATAAGCAATGGTTTGGTGCAGTATGACTTTTGCACTTGTGCCAATAAGCTTTAAACCAGCTAACCATTTACAAGCGATTACCTCTGAGGGATAATCTTTTAAGGCATGCATCTCCTGTCCCAAATAAATGGTTTGTTTCCCAAATAGGAGAAGAAAATTCTGGCAATTTTCTTGATTTTTGTGTTTGATTTTTTTAAGGTTTGTCCCAAATAAATTGCTCCCCAATTAGCCAGATTCTGCTGTGTGTGTGTGTGTGTATGTACACACACACACACTAAGTTAGCTTTGCATTAGGAACTCCCACCTGATAATTGCAGATGCCTAGGAACAGATTCCACAAGGTGTTGAACATCCTCCATGTGTAACTTGACCCATGTCTGCACAGCATATCCATCAGTTTACACTCATTCCGTGGAGGAAGATCAGCAGTTCTCACACCCTGTTCTAGCATATCTCCTGCACATATTCAATTGGGTTACAGTCAGGGGAGTTTCAGATCAAGGCAAAGTGGCAAATTTGTTGTCGTGTTCCTCCAACTACTCAGCAGTTGTATGAGTCTGATGACAAGGTGCATTGTCCTGTTGAAAAATGGCACTGTGGTTTGGGATAGACCTCCTGTACACATGGATGGAGATGGTTGGCTAACAGGTCCCTGTAGAATTCATGCTAGGATAAAGCTCTCCAGACCATAACACCACCTTCACTGGCCTGTTGAACCTTAATTGTGCAACCAGGGGATAGGGCTGCTTGCTGTTTATGGCAAATGCAAACCTGGCCATCGTGGTGCTGCAGGAAACAGGACTCATCACTTCAGATGACTTTCTTCCATCTGTCGAGGGTTTATTGCTGACATTCCTTGGCTCATGCAAAGTGTAGTTTGCAATGCCTGGCCATCATCATACCCTTGTTGATTTCTGGCTGTGGAACTCTAGGCAAAGCAAGATACAGTGCATGTGGAATTGACCCACTTTTGTCTTAGTGGGTGAGTAGTGTGACTGTTTCATGTCGTTTTTGAGATACCAGTCATGAGACCCAATGCTCACCTCTAGGATCAACCACTCATTTGCTGACCAATGTGAGCCTTTATGCTGGATGTCCATTCATAGTTGATCCACTTCCGTTACACCCTTAATACAGTGGTATGGAAGCGATCAACAAGTGTGGCTGTTTCCGAAATACTGGCACCTATCCTCTGTCCACAGAGGATAGGTGCCAGCTCTTTCCTCATTACTGACTATGTTTACTGACTATGTGTCCATTTATAGTAGCCATTGAGACTTTGATAACATGTCATACTTTGTTAGCTATTTAGCCCCAACTAACTTTTGAAGACTAATGGACAACTAGTCTTCATCCTTAGGCAATCAGAGGATAGCTGGTCCAAGACCATCAATGATTTTAATTGATATCCCAGGAGGAGAGTATGGCAGACAACTGCCTCCATCTCATGGTCATTAACACTATAAATTATTGTCTGAAATATTGAGTGTAAGTCAGTTTATTGAGTTATTACAGGATAAAAAAAAATCCAACTTTCTGGTAGGAAAAAACCTTATTCTCTTGCCATAGATTGGCTAACTTAGGAAGATCGAAGAAACGTTTAAAAAAAGTTTCTCTAGTTGATCAGGTCTAGTTTTTCATACCACTTTCACTGGCCACAATGTACTCTGGCAGAAAACAAACATGTCTTATATAGAAAAAAAACTGTTACATAAGGAAATTTAAAGAAGCTGCAAACATGCTTAGAATTCCAACACAGTGCAATAAAAACCAAGGCTTAATTCTACACCAAGTTTGGTCAGCTTGGATAAAAAATATACCTCAGTCAGACCTCGGACATTATGATCGTGAACAACAGAACGTGGCATCATCCAGCATTGTTTAAACTTAGCACTGCTTTGAATCTGCATTCTGATTTTTTAATTTTATAAACAGTCAGACAGCTACAACTGTATAGTATGAACTGTTAATTTCTCTTTTTTGTTGTTTTAACTTTCAGTTTCCTTTTACCCCTTAAGATGTAAGTCAAACGACTTACGAAACTTGTCGGGTTTTATTTCTTTATTGTGCTTTTAGCTTAATAAAAAAAAATGTGGTTCAATTACCAGAATATGCCTTATGATATAATTTATAGTCTAACCTAATATAATTTATAGTGGAAATGACATTTTCATCTGCTAATACTAGGCTCCCCAAGGAAAGATCATCCTGTCTTCCTTTGGCAAATAAAAGACATTAGCAGGTTTATTTATTTGGAGCAGTGAAGTAAGACTATTTTTAACCAAAAGACTATTATTAACCAAAAAAGCTATATCTTTAAAACTATACCATTCTTATTATCCTCTGTTTCTAAGACCCTGCACACAGTGTCTTAGAAACATTCAAAAGCATCGTATATGACTTGACATTCTGTCGTTCCATCCTCACCTCACTTAATTTAAACTCTAAAATTTAATTCAGGCTTTTGACCTGTGTTTCTCTTAGACAGATTCTGCATGAGAATGCATGCTTTCTTAAGCATGATATCCATTGTTCACTAACACGAAACGATGCCTTATGAATTTCTAAACCACAGAAACCTCCACTTAAAATTATATATTTAGTTTAATCCTTTATCCAAATGTAAGAAAACAAAGTTTGCGCCTGAAGTATCTTCAGGACTGGGACAACTCGTGGCAAAGGTGGACTGACTTCACATCACTTGCCTTAGTATCCCATAATGCAAAGCACATCTCCTTGTGGACATGTATGATGCTATGCATTATGGGAAGGGTCACTACCTAGACCGGTTTCGACCTTATTGAGGCCTCTTCAGTGGGAGCCAGACCCAGAGGTGATACCAAGGTTGAAGCAATGCAGAAGTCATATTTCCATATATGAGTTGCTGAAAGATGTCACACCTTATTGTTAAATTACTCTGGATTAGAGAAAGATGTTGGAAGTTTTTTCACTTGGTTTATAAATTATATATTTAGTTTAATCCTTTATCGAAGTGTAAGCAAAGTACTAAGGCAAGTGATGTGAAGTCAGTCCACCTTTGCCATGAGTTGCCCCAGTTCCCGAAGATACTTCAGGCACAAACTTGGTTTGCTTACACTTGGATAAAGGATTAAACTAAATATATAACCTTTTGCATATCCCTGGTTGTATGTGTATCACACTTGGGGATAACACTGCTCTATCAAAATTCTCTAGAGCAGAGCACAGATAACCTTAGCTCAGCCATTGTACTAAAGTATACTATAGCATTACAGTTTTCATAAAAAGAAAAAAAAAATGTAATTGTCAATTCATGTGACTTTCATACTAGTCTGAGTTCTATTTTTCAAACTTGCAACAACAAATAAAAAAGACTCAAAAGAATTATTGCTGTTGACCATCTATGAATCCTACTAAGTAATTTTCTTCTCTTCAGTTTAAATTTCTTTTGGTTGATGATTGATAATATAAAAGTGCCTAACATTCTTATAACATATTTTTGAATATATAAGCAAATTTGTTCTTAGGCATTTCTGATTTCACCCAGCAATCACTAACAAACATTAAATAGGAGTTCAGATGCACAAAATTTCTTCAAGTTATTACACAGTATTGAGTGAATTACTGCAACATTCCTGATGCCTAACTGAAAGGTGCTTTGGGAGAGGAAATTGCAGGTAGTTAACAGGATGGATAATTAGTAAATGTTAAAAATTATGGTTCAATTTAAAGATGTGCTTCAACATTAAACATATTTTCATTAAAATATAAATTTTTTTTAACTATGGTGATAATTGTCCCACCATACTTGCCTTTGCATAGGTGCTATGTTAGTCACTCTCCAGATAGTTAAAGAGATTATAACATTTCATTTTGGTTTAGTGGGCATGGGAGTGCTTGTGTTATGTAAATTCTGTGAAAGGATATCCTTGTAAGTGACACCAAATCACTCAGTATAGTTATCCTGCCTATGATCATAACCTGCCATACCCTTCTCACCTGGCATTTTAAATGTAAAGAAAATATCCCCTATTCTAGTTTTAACAGTTCACTTTCCCCTGGCAACTATCTGACATGTTGCTTGTCTTTATTTCCTTGAACAGTCTAGTTTGTGGTTCTTGGGCAAAACTCAAGCATATAAAATCAGATTTTTCAAAAATAGTTTTAACAGTCTATGTCTGTCAACTGCTTAACTCTGTCAATAAATATATACAATATGATTTAGGGGATGTCCCTGTCATAATAGGTTTCTTTTAGAGTTTCCAAATACAAAATTATCTACTTATCAGATGATAACTTTAATTTAGAACTAATAGGTATGCATAGCTAGCATTGGCAATATGAACATTATATTTCTCCTTTTCTAATCAACATTCCTTAACCTAGCCAAATCTCTTCCATAAATGAATATCATGAGAGGACAGTGTGTAACTAACCTTCCATCTATTTTACCTTTAATTTTTTTCTTAAAACCTTTTACAAGAATTATTGATCACCTTTCACAAATAGAGTAATAACTCTTTAACTGTTTGCATATAATAAAACAATTTAAATTTGTGAAATATTTAATGGCTCATCATGTTTCATTTGCAACTTCATATATTTGTCAAGAGGTGACAAGTTATAAACATCCTGTCTGTCACTAAACTGACCAAATAGCCACATAAAAAGTTTTCAGTGTCTTCCCTGCTAGGAAATGAGTTTTCCTTCTGGAAAACAGGCAAATTGGATAGAGAACACATAGTTAACATACCCATTTACTGGCCTTATAGCCTTAGTCATTTTAACTCCAATTCCATTTTACCTGTTGCTGCTGTTTTAGCATTTTATGTAGCATTTGTCACACAGATTACTGCTAAAGCTTCCCACTTCATTTTCTTTGTTTTTTTCATGATGCTTAGCTGATGACTATTTCAGAAACTCTCTTCTTTTTTTGTTTCTTTTACTTTTGTTTTCCCTTCCCCCTCCTTTGCACACATTTTAACTCTCTTATTTTCTGACTGTAAATGGTAGCGGAGTCAGCTCAGTTAGCCGAATGGTTACGCACTCTGCAGCCCATATGCCTGGGAAAGGAGTGTCCTGCATTCGATTCTCGTCACTGATGTGAGGAGCTAAAGATCTTTCTCAGACATAGCCAAGTTAGCTGGTCTTGGACATGGATTGCAGGGTTTTCCCTCCCCAGACCAGTTTGCCGCAAAGCAGGCAAACTGGTCTTAAGAACACAATGCTTCACAGACAATTACACATGGTTGAGCATGGGGGTAATGATCCCACCTCATAGTGAGTTATGAAAACCCAAAAATGGGAGGCCAAAGCCCTACATGGGGCTGTAGTGCCAAAGAAGAAATGGTAGCGGAATCTGGCAGTTCAAGCCAATGCATGTTAAAAGTCTGTATGCTTATTAAATAGTTTTCAATCAGTCAGCATTGATTGAAAGAAGGTGATCCTCTCCTGAAAAGTCTGTTTTTCTTCTCTCCTCGTCTTTGTTTCCATTTTGTTTGTTCTAAATTCTGTTTAAAAGAAAAGTTTTTCTTCCCCCTCCCCCCACCATATTACCACAAAAAAAACTTGCTTCTAAAACACTTCATATTTTATGACCATGTTGGCTATGTGGTTAGCATACCTGCTCTCTAACCACCAGGTGAAGGGCTTGAATCCTGCCATTGATGTTTGTAAATGCCTTTAAGTGGAAGATGAATGGTCTCACATCAGGTGTTCATCACCTGGCATGAGACCACTGCTCTGCTTACTGGAGATTTGAAACTCTGCTCTAGCTGTTTTGTCTAGAGCAGTTTCTGGATTATGTGAAGGAGTATAAAAATTAAAAAAAATAAAATAAAATAATAGAAATAAATCCTTAGCCTACCCATGGTACTGCTATAGATTTACAACTTTTTCTGGGAAGGAGTCACATAAAATAATATATCATTATTATGTTGTTTCTGAATTTTTAATTTACAGTCAAAGATATCACTTTAATACTTGATTTTGTGCACCTAGTTTTCCATTCTTTCACACTATTAACCCATTATTGTTTTTAATATCTTTAAGAGCCAACTTGAAAATAGTACAAGGATACCAGTTTACATCATTTTAACTTTTAGGTAAAGTCACATTTTGAGATAAACACAAAAATGTGATATGGTTTCATGAATGTGATAATGTAGATAATATGAATAACTGCATTTAGAAATACTGAAGCATATCATAAACATGTTTTATTTATATTATATGAAGCATATCATTAATGTTTTATTTATAATATTTGAAGTATATCATTGTCTTATATTATTTCTTTATCTGCACTGTTTTTTCTAAGGGTTTAGATATTTTTAAAGCTAAGGTAAATATTGAAGTCCAGCATGCAACTGAGCCAGTTATAGCTGCTGTGGAAAGAAATGGAGGAGTGATCACTACTGCATATTATGATATAGCAAGTCTCTTTTTTGCTGTGAATCCTGAGAAGAGTTTCATGAAAGGTGAGTTAGTAGACATAACAGCAGCACAGTTTTTTATTGTTATTTTAAGCATAGCGTTGATGCTCAGAATTTATGTTCTTGAATTAATATCCATTCTGTATTGCTTATTCAAGGCAATATAGAATGGATATCAAAGGATATTTGATCTGGTCTGGCATAGCTGTCTCCTTTCCAAGCTATCATTGGAAATATAGCCTGCTGTTTGCGATTGAGTTTCCCAGTTCCTCTCTTGTCATTCACTGCCTGTTTTAGTGGATGCTTCCTTCAGATTTCTCTATCAGAGTATATCAGTGCTTTGTACTTTCAACCACCCTCTTCCTTCAGTGTGTTGATGAACTTCTCTCATTAACCTCAGATCCTATCCATAGTATTATTTCTGATGACAGTAAGCTCCATTCCTGTTCTTCATTTGACAAATGTTGCAGTGCTGAAATGATTCAGTCTTCAAGAGTTTCCATAACCAATGTCTTCAACACTGATCTTCTTATCATTCTTGAGGATAAAGATAATCTAGTAATCTCCAGCGCTGCCCAAATGATGATCAAAGTTACATCTGTTTGAGTGCAGAATCTTGGCTTGTTTCCAAAGAAATCTCTGTCTAGTTAGTGGTATAATAAGCAAGGTCCAACTTAATTAGATCACCATCATCATTAAATGCCTGCCATGTACTCTCATGGGGTGTACAGGATATGATAGTACTACATGAAAAATTTACATCATTACTAACTTCCTATCTACAATTTTCCTCTAAATCAGTCTGTTACTTGTCAAGACTCCAGCATTATCAGATCTTCTATTTCTATCTTTTAGGGCATTTTTTAACGTATCAATTCACCTATATCTTGGTCTTCCTCTGGGTCTTTTTCCTGCCAACCAGGCAGAGAACACTTGTTTTGCTAATCTTTCCTCACCCATTCTGTTTAAGTGACCATACCACCTGAGATTAACTTTGCTAACTTTCCTGGATGCTGACGATGTCAAGTTCTTTCCTAATATCCTCCTTTTTAATATGATATTGCCATTGATGCCATCTGTTCACACCTATAATCTTTCTCAGGATTCTCATATCTGCGGTCTCTAGTCTTTGGTCAAGTGTTTTACTTCTGACCCAGCTCTCAGATCCATAAGTTAAAACTGGTTTGAACACTGTTTTGTATACAGCTAATTTTGTGTTCCGACTAATTTCTCTCTTATTCAATATGAATTTATTCAATTGACTTCCTACCATACCAGCTTTGCTGATTCTGTTGTCTATTTCTATATTTAATTTACCATCTTCAGTAAAAATCGTGCCTAAGTAGCTGAAATGTTTCACTTGTTCCACAGGTTCTCCATTCACAACACAGTTGACATTTTCAGTGATTCTGCCTATTTTCATTGTCTTTGTCTTTTTATTGCTGACCTTCATACCATATCTATTACAACAGTTATTCAATTTAGTCAGAGAATCTTGCAGACTTGTAGCAGATTTATTTATTATTATTATTATTACTATTATTGTTCCGGGCAACTCCAAGGAGTCGACAGACTCATCGAGGGAGGCCCTAACATCATGTCAAGAACAACTATTCGACATTCACACAATATCTATCATACCTTGCCTTGAACTCATTCACGGTCGTAGCACCCACAACAGACTCTGGAAACTTATTCCACTCATTCACTACTCTCCAAGTAAAAAACCTAGCTCTAACACCCTTGTCAACCACGCTCTTGCCCAGCTTCTATTCATGGCCCCTAGTCCTTCCACCACCAGTCATATTTTCAAAAATATCTTCTGGATCAATCTTATAGAAACCCTTCAGTAATTTGAATGTCTCAATCATATCACCCCTCCTTCACCTATCGACCAATTTCAGCAACCCACAAATCTTCAACCTATTCTCATAAGGTTCATTCCACAGACCTGCTATCATCTTGGTCACTCGTCTCTGGATCCTCTCCACTTCCTCCCCATCACGAAGAAACCCTGGTGCCCATAACTGGGCACAGTAGTCCAGATGGGGTCTTATCAAGGCTCGATACAGAGGAACAACAACTTGTTTGTCTCTGCATGTTAAAGTATTTTTCAGAAGCCAAGTGATTTGGTGAGCTGTTTTAGTCACTTTTGCAATGTGCCCCCTAAACGTCAATTCCCTATCCATCAACACTCCCAAATCCCTGGCCTCATCAATCTCCTGGAGTACGGTTCCACCAATGCGATATACTGCTGCTATTCTTTTCACCCCAAAGTGCATAACCTTACACTTTGGCACATTAAATTGATATCCATTTTACCTAGCCCAGTCCTCCAAACTATCCAAATCATCCTGTAAAATTTTGACATCCCGTGCACTCATAATTGCTCTACCCAACTTTGCATCATCAGCAAACAAGTGAACACTTCCTCTCAAATCCTTTCCTATATCATTGATGAACAAATTGAAAAGCAGTGGTCCAAGAACAGAGCCCTGTGGCACTCCACTAGTCACAAGCCATCTTTTAGACTCCACTCCTGAATAAACCACTCTCTGGTATCTCTACTTCAACCACCCTCCTATCCATCTCACAACCCTATATCTATCCCCATCTGCTCCAGTTTACTGATTAGGGTTCTATGTGGCATCTTATCAAAAGCCTTGGCAAGGTCCAGTAGTATTACTGTAAACTCATTACCCCTATCCAGTTCAGCCGTCACTGTGTTATAAAACGTGAGCAAGTTACTGAGGCATGATCTACCTTTCACAAAACCATGTTGTCCCCCATACAATATCCCATTTTCATCTATCCAATCCTGTATTCTTTTCTTGACTAATTTCTCTAAGACCTTGACAATGATTCCTGATATGCTAATCTGTCGGTAATTTACAACAGTAGTCTTGGAACCACCTTTATGCAGTGGAACTATTTTCCCCTCTTTCCACCCCCTCGGGACTAACCCAGACCCGAGACTCAAATTAAACAAAATGGTCAAGGGTACTGACAATTCTTTAGCTGCTTCTCCTACAACACGAGCTGGTATACCATCCAATCCCACAGATGTATTGACATTGAGGTTATGCAATAGACTACTCACCTCCACTTCATTCACCACAATTCCCGTATAATCTACTGGTACATTCGTTTCTGCAATGTCACCACCTGGATGATATATTCTTGCAAAGTGCTCACTAAGTAACTGAACTATATCAACTGATTCAGTTACCTCCCTACTATCAGCATTCTTTAAAATCATTCTGCCATGTACATTTTTCCTTTTACTTGCTACATATCTAAAAAACTGTTTAGGATTCTCTTTAGCCTGCATGGCCAATGTTCTTTCATAATCCTGTTTTGCTTTTCTTATCACACTCGTTACCCTTCTGGCCTGTGCTTTATACCATTCATGTGCCAGCCGGTCACCTTTCTCCTTTAATTCCTTCCATAGTTGTTTCTTTTTTTGCAGCTCAAGCTTAATGGTGTTATTCATCCATTTAACCCCTAGTTGATTTATTATTCGGACTCTAGGTACACAGTCAGCCATTGCTTCATGCAAACACTTCTTAACTACCTCCCATGCACTATCGACTTCTGGTCCTTGCAGTTGTACATGCCATGGCACTGAACCAATCAAACTCCTAAGCTTGTCATACTTTCCAGCCCGATAATTCCACATGTACCCTGTCTTAATTGAAAATTCTACACCTTTAGCCACCTCCCAAGTCAAGACCCTATGATCACTCTCACCGATTGGTGGCAATGTGGTCATATTTGTTACAGCCAAATCCTCAGATGTAATTACTAGGTCAAGCACTCTCTGACCCCTAGTATTTTCCATTACATGCTGTCGCAGATAGTTATCCCTTAATAACCGCATAAAATCCAATTCCTTCCTCCCGTGTGTCCTCTCCTCACTCCAATCAATGCGACCATAGTTGAAATCTCCCATAATAATCACCCTCCTTCCACTCATTTCTTCTATTTGCTTGTGCATACTGTCACCACCATCTTTTCCATCACCTGGTCTATAGCAGCACCCAATTGTATATTTAGTTCTGCTAGCCACAATCTCACACCAAATGGCCTCAAATGTGCTCTTTTCTATATCCTGCAATTCAACTTCTATTCTCCTTGGCTGCAGCTCATCAGCTATCATCAACAATACTCCTCCCCCCATTTTATTCTCCCTGTCATTCCTAAACACACTATACCCATCACATTCAATCCCACTAGCTATATCATCTACAGTCAGCCATGTTTCACTAATACCAATAACCTGTGGTCTGGAAGTGCCAACCATGGCCAAAAACTCTTCCTTCTTGTTACTAAATGAATTTAAGACCCCATTAACCCCTGCCCTACCTTGATGCCTTATATTAACTATCCCACTCTGATTTGTTGTCCTTATTTGCTCGGGCATATTATATTCATTCTTACATTCAACTGCCTCCCTAAGGACTGTATATCTACTCCCCCCCCCCTTAATAAATCTAGTTTCCCTGAATTTGCACATCCATCACATTTTCTCAAGTCTTCTTACACCGTAACCATTCAAATGCAAGCCATCCATCTTATATAGATCCTTTCGCCCATCGAACTCACTCCACACGTCCACAAATTTCACACCACTTGTCATACATAACCCACGCATAAAGTCATTCACAATGATGGCCCTCCTTTTAAACATTTCACTGTCATACCATGGCAGAAGACTAATCATTCTAACTCTCTCACTCTTTTCTTTTGTTACCTCAAAATTTAGAAGTATAACATCATCTGCATAAAGTAAAGAGCTGACATTAACATCTCCAATTTTCATATCACGTTTAATACCACTTTCCTTCATAATGTGATCCATATAGATAATGAATAACAGAGGGGATAATGTACGTCCTTGTCTGACACCAGATTTAACATTAAACCATCTTCCTGTACTTCCTTGAATTCTAAACTGTTGACTTACAACTCAAATATAAAACCAAAATATAATATAAAATGATGGTACAACATTGCTTAATTAGATTCCAAGAATTAATTTAATGTAGTCCTTATATTCTTGGACTCTAAATTCAGCCAAATGGCCTGTCTTTCTAAAATAACAAAATCAGCAGGAACAAGTACTTGATAAACACCAAGTAAGAGAAGAGATAGTAATTTATCCTTGGTGGACAATTGAAAAGCAGGCCATTTCCAAAATGGTTTTAAGGTGTTTCAGATATAAATTAAAACTGAGAAAGACCTTTGCTGTTTGTTCTGATGCTCTTTTAAGATAGGTTATGGCAACTGTTTTTACATCCATTTGCAGTAAAATTGAGAGATATCAATTTTGTTTGATGGCAGCTTGCTTATATCCTTTAGCAGTCACAGTGATTTTTATTTTGCTTAATTTTGCCAACAGAAGGGAATCAGTATAAATGGTTGGAGTGAGCTCCAACCATTTATACTTCATTGTATAAGAATTTTGATAATGCCTGTCTTCTGTAATGGATGATAATGTGAGGACTGATGGATGTATCTGCCAGTGAAGGAAGATTTTTAGTGAACAGAAAATTGAATATTGCCTGTAGAGGTGCAAACTATTAAATTAAAAGGGAAAGCTGTTGTTATTCACATTCAGTAGTGAACTTATATTGGAAGTACATGGAATTTATTTTTTCCAAAAATTGTAGCAATTCTCTCTCTTTCTTGCTCTCTGTCTGAGTGTGACCAACCAACAAATAAGTTGTACAAATTTGTATAACTTATTTTTTTTTTGTGAAATAGCCTGTGTTTATGGCAAATTTACATAAGGTAAAAATATCCTCAGGGAAATTAGTCCGTAAAAATTGATGAGTTTCTTGGAGGAATATGTTGGTGAGGAAATTATATCAAAAGAAGTCATTGTTTCATTGCCTAGCAAGCATAGATCTTTAATTTTATCTTTGAAGTCAGTGCTATTTTTAATATAAGACTAGTGTAACCATTGAGGTTTTGAAGCAGACTAGAATGATATTTCGTAATAGTATAGGGTGTAATGTATTACACCCTATACTATTACGAATACTATTAGTATAGGGTGGTCCATTACACCCAATGTATAGGGTGTAATGGACCACCTTCTACGATACATGGAAGGTAAGCATGATGAATCTGCAATTTATCAGTAATAAATGTATTCAGAGAATGTATTTAGTCTAATAATTTAGTTAATTGGCTTAATCATTTAAGTGTTGTCTCTGCTGATTATGCTATTGGTAGATCTCTCCCTTAGTAAAATATTAAGTTTACAATTATAAGCTATGGTATTCATCAGAATAGTGGAGGTGAAATTATTATGATTTAAATAACAGTTATCACATTATTAGCTCTGATGATCATAAAATTGCGCTTGCAGTGCAAGGAATGAAGAAACTTGCAGTTCTAAAAAAAAGGTATATTCGGAGGAAGAGGTTTTTCTTTGTATTGAATCAGGGTTGAAATGCATTGTCTTCAACTTAATTTGTTAAGAGTGGAGTGGGTAATAGTTTTAAGGTGTTTTGGCTTCTTTGTTCTGTTAATTCAAACTTCTGAATTAATTTAAGCTTGCATTGAAACTAGGCTTGCCTGGCTGAAGTTTACAAAATTCTAGAGATTAATTCACAACATTTCTGACTGACATGGTTTTTTTTATGTTCTATATTTTGCACATTATTTAAGAACTCTCCTTGGTTTGATGCAACTGATCTGTTAATAAAGCAGTGTTGGTACTTTGATAAATTCTGTGTATAGTGAGGGATTTGATGTTCTTAATATTTACATAGTTAGGAATAATGTCAACATTTGCTTTTTTCAAACAGATCTTACTGAATCTTCTAGCAGCTTTCCAGTATTCCTGATAGAGATTAGTAACTAGACGATTTAAAGGACTATGTGTTGTAGAAATTATTATGATTTAAATAACAGTTATCACATGTAAAAAAAAAAATATAAAATTGATTAACTCCTATATATTCTTTGTTACAAAAGTATCTTCAATGAGAGAAGAAAAGATGGGTTAACAAAAAAACTGACATGTTACATAGCACGTTTACTTGCTTATATTACTTGTCTTGTTCAACACTGAGTAAATAAAAAAAAAAAAAAAAAACACTGCTAGAGTTCTAAGGAAATAGTGATTAGTTTTTGTAGTTCAGTACAGGGTGACATAAATCATTTCATAGAAATATCCCAAAAAGCTGCAAACAATTAATCTGATTGCTTATTAAATTTTATATCAACTAAATAAAATAGATCCACTGCAGATAAGGTGGTGAAGATGATATTGCGCAGTTTTTCACAGAATGGCTATAAGTCTAATTCAGCTCCTGAATTAGACTTATGGCCATTCATTATAAAAAATAAATAACTGTTTCATATAGAAATTTCATACCAGAATAGACTTTTTATATCTCATTTTCATCTTGATAATGAAATACAAAGACATTTTATAAAACCTTTGGTCCGCTTTTAAATTAATTTAATCACAAAAAATAAACTTAATCTTAAAAAAAAAATGATATGGATGATTAATGTCCTCCCCCCTTTTTTTTTGTCCAAAGTACAGATAACTTTGAGAAGGCAGTAGATTCTTTTATTGCAGAAAGAATTCTGTAAATTTGATATCGTATTACAATAATGTTGCTTACAGATTTGCTATTTGTTTATCTTTATTTCTTTATCATCAACTAATTTCATTAACGTCTTCAGTTACTGCTTTTAAATTCTTCTTTTTCAGGAGTTAATAAAATGAAATATCTTTGGATGCCGTTAGCCTTTCTTTTATTAAAGATAATGCTATGCACTCATTATCTTTAACACAAACATTACTCTAAGAAAAGAGAAAAAAAAATTGTGTAATTCTTTTAATAGGAAATCCTATTCCAAGAAGATTACTGCCTCCACAAGATGCTATTGAGTATTATGCTGATCCAAAGTTTCGTGGTTATCTGGCTGATCCTGATAAGATAGCTGAAGAAAGACTTGTCTTATCACAGAAGTATGGTTATGTTCTTCCAGATCTTACCAAGGACCCATTAGTAAGAATTTCTTATTATATCAGTATTATCATTGGTAACTTGTATTAGTAAATAGAAATATCATGGAGGAAATCAAAGTTCATCCAGTATTGAATAATAATAATAATAAAAAAAGTAGTAATAGTTTCAAATCATAATATTTTCTGTATCACTGATTAGTAGGTATCTTGCTGCAATATAGAATAATTCAAGATTTGAATAATGTAAAATTCGGAGTTGCTAATCAGTCCAGAAAAGTAAAGTTCCATCATAATGAAATTTTAACCTTCTCTTTAAGGCAGAATTTTTAACTTTCTTTTTAACCACCTGACGGCTTCAACATGTATACACATCAAGGTTTTCTATGAATGCAAAGTACCCATTAAAATTGCAATACCATTGATATTCCATTGAAATAACATGGATATGAAGTTTAATATGATTGCTATATTCATCCATACAGACATTTGGGTGGTATAATATAACTTTTAATTTTCTCTTTAAGACAACAACAACAAAAAAAAATTATTTTTTTAAGGTTATGTCAGTACTTCCAAATCAGATCTTGAATATCTGATTTGGAAGTACCTGTTTAATCTTTGAGTTACCATATCAAGAAAGTTACAAGTTACCATATCAAGAAAATTAATTGCTATCTCTTTCAATTCTATGACTTCAAAAAGCACTAATGATTTTCTTGATTTTAATTGCTATACTCATAACTTTCTCCAATTTAATTTTTCCTGTCAGATTATTTTCCCTGTTGACGTGAATGTGACTAGATCTGACTTCTGTTTTCTATTTTTACTGATCTAGAAGTTGTGCTGAAGATTTGTCATCAATACTGATTTAATTAAAATTGTTTTTTTATTTAAAATTAAAATAAAAAATAAATAAAAAGATTTAATTAAAAAAAAGATTATGTAATTTTAGCAAGAGACTTAAATACAAGAATTGAAAACACGAAAATTAATAATAATATAGGAATACATGGAAAACATACTCTAAACAGGAATGGTAAAAAATTGATTGACTTTGTAGTTTATAATAACCTAAAAATAATGAATTCCTTCTATAAACATAAAGACATACATAAATATACTTGGACAGCAAGAGGATGGAAATCAATATTAGATTATTTTATATTAAATGAAAAGACATCAAAATTTTCACTAGATGTTAGAGTTCACAGAAGATATGAAATAAGCAGTGACCACTTCCTTGTTAAAATAAAATTAAGATTACCACCTAAATGGCTACAAGTAATAAGAACAGAAAGAAAATTTGAAACATTTGTTTATAAAACTAGACTATCGAATGATACAAATGTACAATGGCTATATGAACAAAGAATTAACCAATATCTAGATAAAATAAAACAAAATGAAGAAATAGAAATAGAATGGCTTAATATAAAAATGATATTAAATGCAGCAGCAAATGAAAGCTTATGAAAGACCAAAAAATTCAATAAAAAGAAAAAAACCGAAGATCTGGGATGATACAATCAAAGAAATAATCAAAAAGAAAAAAGAAGCCTATCACAAATGGTTAAGCAGTAAAAGATTAGAAGATAAAATAGAATATAAAAGAATAAGAGCCATAGCTAAAAGAGAAGTTAGAAAAAGACATAGAGAATCATGGAACAAATTTGTCTCTAATTTAGAACATGATTTATATAAAATGAGACCCAATGTAGATAAGATTTTGAAACACTTAGATGCAGATACCAAAGAAAACATAAAATTAAACACCGAATTGAAATTAGAAGAATTTCTAAATTACTACACAGAATTGTGGACAGACAAATATTTTAAAAAAGACAACTGGCAAACAATTAACGAAAATGAAAAGGAAATAACTAAAGAAGAATTAGAATTCAGCCTGAAAGAAACAAATAACGGAAAATCACCTGGAGAAGATAAGCTAGGTTCAGAACTATATAAATACGCAGGAAAAAGATTCAAAGGAAGATTCTTATTATTTTTAAATAAAATTTATTCAACTCGTATTCCCCCCCCCCAATAGAATGGAAAAAAAGCAATTGTGATTCCTATCTTTAAAAAAAGGTAATAGAGATGACCCTAAAAACTATAGAGGTATCAGTGTACTAAATTCCTGTTACAAAATATATAGCAGAATCTTAAATAGCAAACTAATGAAATATTCTGAAAACTTTATTTTAGAAGTACAGAATGGATTTAGAAAAGGACGATCATGTATAGACCTGGCCTTTTGTCTAAAATTAATAATAGAGAAAAGAAGAGAATACAATTTAGAAACACATATTGCATTTATTGACTTTGAAAAAGCATTTGACAAAGTTAAAAGAAACATATTATTTAACAGATTAAAAGAAAGACAAATATCAAATAATATCCTAAAAGCTATCACAAGTATATATGAAAATAATCAAATACAAATAAGATTAAATCATGAGCTATCATATACGAGAGAGATAAACCAAGGGGTCCGACAGGGATGTCCCCTCTCAGCAACTCTTTTTAATATTTACTTAAATGAAATAATAATAAAATGGAATAAAAATATATATCAAGGAATTAAACTTTCTCCTACAGTGAACTTAAACATCCTCCTTTTTGCCGACGTCCAAATAATAATTACAAATTCTGAAGATAACTTACTGAAAGCCATTTTAGATCTAAATGAGATAGCCAAAGATTATGGTATGATAATATCAACAGAGAAAAATCAAAAACTATGGCCTTTAAAGGACAAGATCCAGCAAGTACTAAAATAGTAATAGATAACAAGATCTTAGAACAGGTGAATTCATTTAACTACCTAGGATGTATGATCACATATGAAAAAGATATAAATGTCAAAATTGCAAAATATTTAAAAATAACAGGTGTAGTTAACTCTATATTTAAACCAAACCTAGTTCAAAAACAAACCAGACTAAAAGTGTACAGTACATTAGCCCTACTACATTAGTACATTAGCCCTACCCGTCTTAATGTATGGAAGCGAAATTTGGACAATAAAACAAAAAGACAAACAGAGATTAATAACAGCAGAAATGAAGTTTATGAGAAAAACTGCAAAGTATACCCTATTTTGATCACAAAAGAAACAAAGAAATTATGAAAGAATTAAACCAAGAACCAGTAATAGAAAAAAAATTAAAAAATATAAACATAAATGGATGGAACACATTCAAAGAAGGAAAACAGAAAGATTACCAAAACAAGCCTTAAAGTACAAGCCATTAGGAAAAAGAAAATCAGGACGTCCTCTTAAACGATGACTTCTAAGGCCAGAGCAGGCCATGCTGGGCCTAAATCCTTGATACGCATGATGATGATGATGATGATGATTAAAATTGTATAAATAAGTAAAAGATATAGGAATTTCCAATTTAAAAAAAAAGCTTATCACAATTTAATGGAAGATAATGCTGGATATTGAAGATGAATGAAAAATCATAGAGAATTTAACTGTTAATCAGAATTTTCCTTAGTGAATATGAAAAGTAATGTTGTTTGCTTATGTGGCTTATGAATTTATTTGTTTATGTGAATCCTGTTTGCAAAATATTGTCAACATATACCACTTTTGGTAGGCTAAAGCTTAGAATTGGAAAACCCTAGTCTAGAGCACAAATACAGAATCTTTTCAAGGCAGTTCATGTTTCTATTAATTATGGTGGTGGTGGTGGTCTCTTGCTTGTAGTGATATTTAAATCTATAGCATGCTGTTTAGAAAACATAAATACTGTCTGCTTGGCCAACCAGGTCATCAGTGTCAGATTTACTATGAGGCATGTCTCGTTGATTATAGGACATTCATTGAAAAAATAAATTTTTTACACTAATTCTGTAGATTTATTTAATATATTAAATATGCTATCCTGCTAATTTGGCTGTTATGATCACTAACTTAAAAATATAAAAATAAATAAATGACAAAAAAAATTTTATAATTTTTCTTGGGAATCCTGTGAATTTGATACATAGCATGTGAATAACATGTTGGCAGAAAGCGTATAATAAGCGTATAACTTGCGTTTATATGTTAGCATTCATTCATTCATTCATTCATTATGTGTATCTCAACCATAAAAGGCTCTTAGCTTATTATAGTGCATTAGTATTAGTGGACTAAAAGTTACTTGATCTGGAAACCCTGCTTCAGAGACCAAACACAGAACTTTTTTTTTGCAAAGCCACTTCAAGCCTCCAAATAAGCACAGTAGTAGGTGGTCTCACACCAGTTGATGAAATTCATCTCTAACCTAAAGACATTCATAAAATGCCAGCCTGGTTGGACGAGTGGTTAGCATATTCGTTCTCCAGCCAAGAGGCTGTTGAGTTCGAATTCCACCAAGGGCATGGATGTTTGTAATTGTCTTACTAACTGTTTACCATATGTACTGTTGTAACCTGTGTCCTGGTGTAGTATGACCATGAATGTCTTTCTGCCATAAAAATCAAATAAAATTCCAGATTCAAACATTCATAAAACATCTATGTCTACAGTGGAATTCAAATCCACAGTTTGTTGATCGGAGAGTGGATATGCTAATTTGCTCACTAACTCGGCTGGTAATTAAGAGAAGCTTCAATTGTAGGAGTAAGGAAGTTATGCTACTGTTATGCAAGTTTTCAGTCAGTCCAATATTAGATTATGGCTTGAGAGTTAGAGGTGTTCAGGGAAGATTCACTAAGTGTACGTGTTTCTGTAGAGATTTCATCGTGATTGGTGATAGGAATTGGTTGGATAGTTGTAATCTGTTAAATTTATCTCACAGGAGATGAAGAGGAGATTTAATTGTTTATAAGTGGTTCATGGCAATATATATAATAGATAGAGGGAGTTTGATGCTGTGTGCTTAAGGGTCAAAGCTGTATAACTGAGAGGAGACTTCCACATAGCCTTTAAAGGAATGCGGAGAACCGACCAGAGCTTCTGACCTAATGTCCAATCCTCACCTTCTCGTGGTGCACCCTGTTGGGTATCTACTTGGATACTGAACGGATGAGAATGGGCTGGCAATTTGGGATTTAGCCGACCAAATTGTATTCTTATTGGTTAAACCAAAATAAAAAAATGATGGTACGACATTACAAAATTTCATGCCGACTGGGGCGTCGCCCGGTTAAACAAGGCCCCCGTTATTTTCGGCAGGGAACCAGGGCAAACAGCGAAAAGTCAGCTACTGGAACAAATCTGAAAACAAATCCCAACTCAACATCACCAGAGTTAAAGATCGGTACTATCAATGTAAGAAGCCTGAATGGCAGAGAAATGGAGCTGGCTGAGGAATTAGATAAGTACCAGATTGACATAATAGGGGTGACTGAAACAAAAAACACAAAAACTGGTGAGATCTTTCTGAGCAATAAATACAAAATGTTATATTCAGGCAATGACAATCAAGGAAAAGAAGGAGTAGCCATAGTATTCAACACAAAATACGAGGCTAATCTTCTTGAATGGCAGTCAGTCTCAAGTAGAGTAATGTGGGCAAATATGAGAATGGGGAACTGGACAATGAGACTTATTTGTGCCTATGGTCCCACAGAAGGTTCTACTAAGGTAGAAGTGGAGGAATTTTTTGAGGCTTTAGAAAAAGCAACTGACACAATGAAAAATGAAAAGTTGGTCCTTGTTGGGGATCTAAATAGCAGAGTAGGAAATGATTGTGAGACATACAAAAATGTTTTGGGAAAATTTGGAGAAAAGAGCAAAGCTAATAATAATGGCAAATATCTGTTGGATTTCTGCTCAGGACATGGACTGGTTATTACTAACACCATGTTCCAACATAAAAATGTGCACAAATTCACATGGAGAGAAGAGGCAAGGAATAAGAAAAGTCTCACTGACTATGTTATTGTTGATAGTGATGTTTTCTCATTGGTGCAGGACACCAGAGTGTACAGAGGATTTGAAGTTGGAAGTGATCACTATTTAGTCTTCAGCAGGATAAAATTGAATTTCATAGTGAAAAGAATAACATGTAAGAAAGTTTTAAAGCGAATAAAAGTTGAGCAGCTCTCAGATGTGAACTGTAGACTAAAATACACAAAGATTATTGAAGAAAAAATGAAAGAGTTTGAGAACAGCAACCAAACTTGGAGATTCAGTGGCAAGACTTGAAGAAAACACTGATTGATTCAGCCAGAGAGGCATGTGGTGAGGTTGTCTGCAAGGATAGAAAAATCAGAACTCCATGGTGGACACAGGAAGTTAAAGAGGCAGTGAAGGAAAAGAAGAAAGCATATCAAAAGTTCCTGGCAAATAAGTCAGCTTGTGCTCTTAGAGAATACAGAGACAAATGTAAGAAAACTAAACACTGTGCAAAACTAGCTAAACAAAAGTCATGGGAGGGCTTTGGCAAGAACATAGAAAATAAATATCAAGAAGGTGGTAATTCTGGAGGTTGTTGAAGAAACTTAGAAATGGAGGAAAGAGTGCTGTAAAAGGAGTTAGAGATGATAAAGGTGACATGAAAACGGGAGAAAAAAAGATATCCTTGAAATATGGAGTAATTGCTAAATGAAACAAAAAGTGATAGCACAGTGGTAAAAACACTCAACAGACATAAAGTCAGGAATACATATCCATACTTGAAGTAGAAAAAGCCAATAAAGGTTTGAAATGTGAAAAGGCAGCAGGAGTAGATGATATTCGACCAGAAATGCTTAATTATGGTGATATAAAAGTCTTACAGTGGCTGCACTGCATAGTTCAGAAAGCCTGGACAGAGGGATGAATTCCCGATGATTGGAGGAGAGCTCTCATAGTACCCATATGTAAAAAGGGAAATAAAACTGAATGTGAGAATTACAGAGGTATTTCCCTACTGAGTGTTCCTTGCAAGATTTATGCAAGTATACTTGAGAAACGGTTGAGAAGAATTGTGGAAGAAAAGTTTGATGTAGAACAAGCTGGATTCAGGCCGAATAGAGGCTGTCAGTATCAGATCTTCACTTTACGACAAATAGTTGAGAAAGCATGGGAATATAACAAAGATCTATATTTAAGTTTTGTTGATCTGGAAAAGGCATATGACAAGGTGCTAGGAGAGAAGCTATTCAATACGCTACAGTTATATGGTGTCACTGGGGCATTATATCAAGCAATACTTAGTCTTTATTTGAGTTTAAGTCAGCAGTTAGAATTGAAGGGGGTACAGGAATATGATTAAAGCTGGTGTGAGACAAGGATGTACAATATCCCCTCTGTTATTCATTATCTATATGTATCACGTTATGAAGGAAAGTGGTATTAAACATGATATCAAAATTGAAGATGTTAATGTCAGCTGTTTGCTTTATGCGGACGATGTTATACTTCTAAATACGTCCACTACAAGCCTGCAAGATTCTTTGACAAAGTTGAATAACTGTTGTAATAGATATGGTATGAAGATCAGCAATAAAAAAGACAGACCATGAAATAGGCAGCATTGTTGAAAATATCAACTGCTTTGTGAATGGAGAACCTGTGGAACAAGTAAAACATTTCAGCTACTTAGGCACGATTTTTAGTGAAGATGGTAAATTAAATATGGAAATAGACAATAGAATCAACAAAGCTGGTATGGTAGGAAGTCAATTGAATTAATTCATATGGTATAAGAGAGAAATTAGTCAGAACACTAAATTAGCTGTATAAAAGACATTGTTCAAACCAATTTTAACTTATTGATCTGAGAGCTGGGTTAGAAGTAAAACACTTGACCAACAACTAGAGAGCACGGATATGAGAGTCCTGAGAAAGATTAGAGGCGTGAACAGATGGCATCAATGGCAATATCATATTAAAAATGAGTATATTAGGAAAGAACTTGCCATTGTCAGCATCCGGGAATGCATTAGCACAGCTAATCTAAGGTGGTATGGTCACTTAAACAGAATGGGTGAGGAAAGATTAGCAAAATAAGTGTTCTCTGCCAGGCTGGCAGGAAAACTATCCAGAGGAATACCAAATATCAAGAAGTGTACAGTATCAATCCACCAATTTATAGGCAGATTGATATTGTACAAAGTTCATTAGATGATAGAAATATAAGATTTGATAATGTTGGAGTCTTAACAAGTAACAGACTAATAAATTAAAGACTTAATTCTGTATGTTAGTGAAGTAAATGTTAGTTTAATATCCAACGTTTCACTGACTGATATCTGTCAGCATTTTCAAAGGAATACACTGCTAAGCAATAGAAAATAACAAAAGCTAGGAAACTAACCTACAATTCTAAAAATTATATAAAGTTATCACTGTGCGTGATACAATGATATAATACACGTGTTGCAAGCGCAACATTTTATTTGTTGAGATATTTAATGTAATTTTCATGAAAGTTCATTTCTTTTTGGTTAAATGATCTGATTCGAGTTTTCTATATATCTGGTAAGATTAGGCCATTGATTCTTATTTAAGTTACCTGTTGAACGGACGACTGTAGCAGCTTCTTTAAATGTTCTGGAATGGTAGTTGTCTTCTGTGTAGGGCATATGACTCATATCCCATTCAATATTATGGTTGGTAGAGGCAGAGTGTGAAGAAAGGCCTGAAATATCCTGTCTGTTATTCCTTACATAGCCTATGTGTTCTTTCTTTCTTGTATCAAACTTCTAGTTGTCTGTCTGATGTAATTAATACCGCAAGAACAAGGTATGCTATAAACTCCAGAGTATTTGTAGAAAGGATGGCTATCTTTCAGTGATCTTATAAACTTTTGAATGGTCTCAATAGGTTTGAAGGTTACTCTGATATTATATGGTTTTAGAAGAAGAGGTAATTTTCTGGATATGGCACTAACAAATGGAATTGCTATAGAGCTGATGTATTGGGTTTCATCTCGTTGTCTTTGCAGTATGTCACTAAAGAGAATCTTGCTGATGATTCTTGTAGGGTAGCCATTTAGTGATAGATCTTTGGATATTTTCATTAATTCTTCTTGTAGGTCGCCAGGGTCTGTGGTACACTGTATAGCTCTTTTTTTTGAGCATATGGATAATGCTGAGTTTCTAGGATATGTGGTGAGACGAGTCGAAATGGAGGGAGTGTCCAGTGTTAGTAGGTTTTCTATATACTGACAGGTTGATGCTATTGTCAGTTTGTTTCTTATTAAGGGTGTCTAGGAATGGAAGTTTATTATCTTTTTCTAGTTCCAATGTGAACTTGATGGTGCTGTGGAAGCAATTTCTTTGTTGTTCACTAATTTCAGTAGTACTTTTTGGACATATCTGTCTATGTTGTTCTTAACACAGATCCTACTCACAAAAACCATCTTGATACCAATGAACTATTACGTGATATGACCAGCTGGCCTGTGGACTTAATCAAAAAGCTAAAATCTATGCATCCGTTAACTCCAAGACTATATGGTGTTCCAAAAATCCATAAACAAGGCACACCATTATGTCCAGTAGTAGATGGTATTCATTCCCCTACTTACAGACTATCAAAATATCTAGCCAAAATGTTACAAGAACACATTCACAACACGGATTCTTATATCAAGAACTCCCAACATTTTGTTGGAGAAATTAAAAAACATCAGTTTCTCTGAAGATAATATTATGGCTAGCCTGGATGTCACATCTCTGTTCACAAATATCCCAGTTTCAGAAGTCATCGACATCTTAGAAAACTTATTCCCACCCAACATCACCAAGTTGTTCAAGCATTGCTTAACTTCAAATTATTTTACATGGCAAAAAACCTACTACAAACAACTCACTGGATTAATCATGGGTAGCCCTCTCTCTCCTTCTTGTGCCGATCTATTCTTAGAAAATCTAGAAACTCAAATTTTATCCCAAATTACTCCCAAACCAACCACATGGTTTAGGTATGTTGATGACATCTTCATCATTTGGAATCACAAAAAATAATTAATAGATTGTCTAAACAAAATTAATTGCTTCCACAACACCATCAAGTTCACATTGGAACTAGAAAAAGATAATAAACTTCCATTCCTAGACGTTCTTATTAAGAAACAAACTGACAATAGCATCAACCTGTCAGTATATAGAAAACCTACTAACACTGGAAGCTCCCTCCATTTCGACTCGTCTCACCACATATCCCATAAATTCAGCATTATCCATATGCTCAAAAAAAAGAGCTATACAGTGTACCACAGACCCTGGCGACCTACAAGAAGAATTAATGAAAATATCCAAAGATCTATCACTAAATGGCTACCCTACAAGAATCATCAACAAGATTCTCTTTAGTGGCATACTGCAAAGACGAGATGAAACCCAATACATCAGCTCTATAACAATTCCATTTGTTAGTGCCATATCCAGAAAATTACCTCTTCTTCTAAAACCATATAATATCAGAGTAACCTTCAAACCTATCGAGACCATTCAAAAGTTTATAAGATCACCAAAAGATAGCCATCCTTTCTACAAATACTCTGGAGTTTATAGCATACCGTGTTCTTGCGGTATTAATTACATCGGACAGACATCTAGAAGTTTGATACAAGAAAGAAAGAACACATAGGCTATGTAAGGAATAACAGACAGGATATATCAGGCCTTTCTTCACACTCTGCCTCTACCAACCATAATATTGAATGGGATATGAGTCATATGCCCTACACAGAAGACAACTACCATTCCAGAACATTTAAAGAAGCTGCTACAGTCGCCCGTTCAACAGGTAACTTAAATAAGAATCAAGGCCTAATCTTACCAGATATATGGAAAACTCGAATCAGATCATTTAACCAAAAAGAAATGAACTTTCATGAAAATTACATTAAATATCTCAACAAATAAAATGTTGCGCTTGCAACACGCGTATTATATCATTGTATCACGCACAGTGATAACTTTATATAATTTTTAGAATTGTAGGTTAGTTTCCTAGTTTTTGTTATTTTCTATTGCTTAGCAGTGTATTCCTTTGAAAATGCTGACAGATATCAGTCAGTGAAACGTTGGATATTAAACTAATATTTACTTGACTAACATACAGAATTAAGTCTTTAATTTATTAATACTAGTAGGCAAGAAAAAGGTCATAAAAAGCAACAGACTGATTTGGAGGAAAATTGTAGATAGGAAGTTGGTAATGATGTAAATTTTTCATGTAGTACTATCATATCCTGTACACTCCTTGAGGGTACATTGCAAGAATTTGATGATGATGGCAATATTCTAATGATGCTTCATGTTACAATTTTATTTTATTTTTCCCATGAAAAATTATCAACTTGTACTACATTAATACCAGTGGATACTAAGGGTTTTTAAATTTTTTAAAAAATTTACTTATACTTTTTATTAATTTTTTTTACATAATCCAAAAACCTACTTCTCTATAGACCAAACATGGAACTTCAACAAGCCAGTCAGTTAAGGCATCCAGTATCAATAGATTTGCACTAGGGCCATGAAATTCATCTTCCACCTAAAATTATCACAAACATCCATTCCCACATGGATTTGAACCTGCAGCCTGTTGGTTGGACAGCAGTGCTGTAACCACTCAGCCAGCCAAGATGGCAATTACTGGAACTATCTAGTTAACATTATGGAAATTTAGTATACGCTACTTTGAAATGCTGGGCAAGGTTTTAAATTTAACTAAATAAAAATCAAACTATGCAAGTGATTTTTCATCAGTTGATTTTTTCATAAAATTTGCCTGAATTAAAAGAGCAGAGGATTTTGTTTGAGTATTTACATTTAGTTTTTGGACACATCTGCTATCACAAGAAGAGAATGTTAATTGTGAATCTGAAATATCTATTCCTTCAGATCACTATAATCCTTTTGGTTTTCTATCCTTAAATTTGGATTTTCCTCATTCCCACTATCTAAATAACTCTGGGGTCATCTTCCTGGTTGACATCACCAGCCACAATTTCAGTTAGCTTTCCTTTTCCTGTTTTACAGACCAAGGTGGAATAGATATAGGTGAACCCCATCTTACAAACACAGTGCATTCTTAGTAAATTGAATTAATTTTTTTCATTATGCATTTTTACTATTTCAGTATTAAAGTAATTTACATTTGTTAATGTGTTTCTGAAATAAATTACCTTAATACTGAGATGATGATGATGATGTTATATATTATTTAATTTTCTGATTTTCTGAGTATTCTTAGTAAAATATTAAGTTTAATTTTTGAAACTTTTTTTGTTTATAGTATGATATGTTGATAAGGAGAAAAGATCCACGTCAAGTGTTTTTTGGACTGGAGCCAGGCTGGATAGTTAACTTGAAAGACAAGACCATACTTAAGCCTAAAGATGAAACGTTACAGGAATATTATACATCTTAATGTAGGGAATGATAAAAGATGTTAGCACATAGACATTTGTATAGACGATACCTCTCTTGTTAATATTGTATAAAGCTTTCTGTTGAAAATAAAACAATAATATAAAAAAAAAGCTGAATTTCTAAACTTTAATGAGTTTAAAGAGTTTGGAGAGATGTTTTAACATTAAACTTCTTAGGGCGTAAAGGAATACCATCTTTGTGCACTTTTGGAACACCATAGAACACCATTTTGGAATGCTCTATTGTGGATGGAATCAACTCACCTACCTACTTATTGTCAAAACATCTCTCCAAACTCTTACACCAACTATCCATAACTCAGAGAGTTACATCAGAAACCCACAACATTTTGTGGAAAAATTAAAAAACATTACCATATCAGCAAATGATCTTCTAGCTAGCCTAGATGTCACCTCTCTTTTTATAAACATATCTGTGGTGGAGGGCATCAACATCCTAGGTCCTTGTTTCCAGAAGATATAACCTCACTGTATGATCATTGCCTAAATTCAAACTATTTTTCTTGGAAAAATACGACATACCAACAATTAACTGATTTGGCAATGGGCAGTCCACTTTCACCTTCTTGTGCTGACCTATTTATGGAAGATCTCGAAAATAAAATCCTATCTCAAATAATTCCTAAACCAACAATTTGGTGGAGATACGTGGATGACATCTTCATTGTATGGAATCACAACAAGGATGACCTACTTGACTTCCTCAATAAGATCAACTCCTTTCATCATTCTATTAAATTTACTCTGGAACTTGAAAGAGACAAACAACTGCTGTTCTTCATTATCATCATCAAATTCTATGTATCCTCAAGGGGTGTACAGGATATGATAGTACTACATGAAAAATTTGCATCATTACTAACTTCCTATCTACAATTTTCCTCCATATCAGTCTGTTACTTGTCAAGACTCCAACATTATCAGATCTTATATTTCTATCATCTAAGGCACTTTGTACCGTATCAATCCATCTATGTCTTGGTCTTCCTCTGGGCCGTTTTCCTGCCAACCTGGAGGAGAACACTTGTTTTGTGAATCTTTCCTCGCCCATTCTGTTTAAGTGACCATACCACCTGAGATTAGCTCTGCTAACCCATTCCTGGATGCTGACAATGTTAAGTTCTTTCCTAATATCCTTGTTTTTAATATGGTATTGCCATTGATGCCATCTGTTCATGCCTCTAATCTTTCTCTGGACTCTCATATCTCTAGTCTCTGGTTAAGTGTTTTACTTCTTACCCAGCTCTCAGATCCATAAGTTAAAACTGGTGTGAACACTGTCTTGTATACAGATAATTTAGTATTCTGACTAATTTCTCTCTTATTCCATATGAATTTATTCAGTTGACTTCCTACCATACCAGCTTTGTTTATTCTGTTGTCTATTTCCATATTTAATTTACCATCTTCACTAAAAATTGTGCCTAAGTAGCTGAAATGTTTTACTTGTTCCACAGGTTCTCCATTCACAATGCAGTTGACATTTTCAACGATTCTGCCTATTTTCATTGTCTTTGTCTTTTTATTGCTGACCTTTATACCATATCTATTACAACAGTTATTCAATTTAGTCAGGGAATCTTGCAGACTTGTAGCAGATTTACTTAGAAGTATAACATCGTCTGCATAAAGCAAAGAGCTGACATTAACATCTCCAATTTTGATATCAGGTTTAATACCACTTTCCTTCATAACATGATCCATATAGATAATGAATAACAGAGGATAATGTACATCCTTGTCTCACACCAGTTTTATTAAACCATCTTCCTCTACTTCCTTCAATCGTAACTGCTGATTTACAACTCAAATAAAGACTAAGTATTGCTTGATATAATGCCTCATTGACACCATATAACTGTAGCCTATTGAATAGCTTCTCTCTTGGCACCTTGTCATATGCCTTTTCAGGATCGACAAAACTTAAATACAGATCTTTGTTATATTCCCATGATTTCTTGACTATTTGTCGTAAAGTGAAGATCTGATTCTGACAGTCTCTATCTGGCCTGAATCCAGCTTGTTCTTCACCAAGCTTTTCTTCCACAATTCTTCTCAACTGTTTCTCAAGTATACTAGCATAAATCTTACCAGGAACACTCAGTAGGGAAATACCTCTTTAATTTTCACATTCAGTTTTATTTCCCTTTTTATATATGTGTACTATGAGAGCACTACTCCAATCATTGGGAATTCATCCCTTTGTCCAGACTTTCTGAACTATGCAGTGCAGCCACTGTAAGACTTTTATACCACCATTCTTCAGCATTTCTGGTCAAATATCATCTACTCCTGCTGCCTTTCCACATTTCAAGCCTTTGACGGCTTTTTCTACTTCAAGTATGGATATGTATTCCTGACTGTATGTCTGTTGAGTGTTTTTTACCACTGTGCTATCACTTTTTATTTAATTTAGCAATTTTTTGAAGTAATTAATCCATACTTCAAGGATATCTTTTTCTCCTGTTTTCATGTCATCTTTATCGTCTCTAACTCCTTTTATAGCACTCTTTCCTCTATTTCAAAGCTTCTTCAACAACCTCCAGAATATCTTACCACCTTCTTGATATTTATTTTCTATGTTCTTACGAAAGTCCTCCCATGACTTTTGTTTAGCTAATTTTACACAGTGTTTAGCTTTCTTACATTTGTCTCTGTATTCTCTAAGAGCACAAGCTGACTTATTTGCCAGGAATTTTTGATATGCTTTCTTCTTTTCCTTCACTTTTACTGCCTCTTTTACTTCCTGTGTCCACCTTGGAGTTCTGATTTTTCTATCCTTGCAGACAACCTCACAACATGCCACTCTGGCTGAATCAATCAAGGTTTTCTTCAAGGTTTTGTTCCTGTTCTCAAACTCTTTCATTTTTCCTTCAATAATCTTTGTGTATTTTAGTCTACAGTTCACATCTGAGAGCTGCTCAACTTTTATTCGCTTTAAAACTTTCTTACATGTTATTCTTTTCACTATGAAATTCAATTTTATCCTGCTGAAGACTAAATAGTGATCACTTCCAACTTCAAATCCTCTGTACACTCTGGTGTCCTGCACCAATGAGAAAACATCACTATCAACAATAACATAGTCAGTGAGACTTTTCTTATTCCTTGCCTCTTCTCTCCATGTGAATTTGTGCACATTTTTATATTGGAACATGGTGTTATTAATAACCAGTCCATGTCCTGAGCAGAAATCCAACAGGTATTTGCCATTATTATTAGCTTTGCTCTTTTCTCCAAATTTTCCCAAAATATTTTTGTATGTCTGACAATCACTTCCTACTCTGCTATTTAGATCCCCAACAAGGACCAACTTTTCCTTTTTCATTGTATCAGTAGGTTTCTCTAGAGCCTCAAAAAATTTTCCCACTTCTACCGTAGTAGAGCCTTCTGTGGGACCATAGGCACAAATAAGTCTCATTGTCCAGTTTCCCATTCTGATATTTGCCCACATCACTCTACTTGAGATTGCCTGCCATTCAAGAAGATTAGCCTCGTATTTAGTGTTGAATACTATGGCTGCTACTCCTTTTCCTTGATTGTCATTGCCTGAATATAACATTTTGTATTTATTGCTCAGAAAGATCTCACCAGTTTTTGTCTTTTTTGTTTCAGTCACCCCTATTATGTCGATCTGGTATTTATCTGATTCCTCAGCTAGCTCCATTTGTTTGCCATTCAGGTTTCTTATATTGATAGTACCGATCTTCAACTCTGGTGATATTGAGTTGGGGTGTGTTTTAGGGTTTGTTCCAGTAGCTTACTTTTCGCTGTTCGCCCTGGTTCCCTGGCAAAAACAACGGGGGCCTTGTTTAACCGGGTGGTGCCCCAGCTGACTTGAAATCTTGTCATGTTGTACCATCATTTTGTATTTTGGTTTAAGTCAATAAGAATACAATTTGGTCGTCTAAATCCCAAATTGCCAGCTTATCCTCGTTCGTTCAATATCCAGGTAGATACCCAACAGGGTGCATCACTGCCGTTCTTAGACATCATAATTAAGAAACAAATTAATGGCCATATAAACCTATCAGTTTACAGGAAACCTACAAATACAGTTCGCTATCTACATTTCAGCTTCTCAAATTTTTCAATAACTCGGCGTAGTTCACATGTTAAAGAAAATAGCTGACATCACAACAGATAACAAGGACCTTCAAGACGAGTTAACATTGATATCTAATAATCTGTACTTGAACTGCTACCCACGAAGACTCGTCAACAAAATCCTTTTCTATGAACCACCACAAAAGAGCAAGAGGATACTCAATATATCAAAACTATCACAATTCCGTATGTGAGTGGCATCTCCAACAAGCTTGCTAGTCTCCTCAAACCACACAAAATAAGAGTGACATTCAAACCTATAGAAACAATTCGTAAACTACTAAGATCTCCTAAAGATAACCACCCTTTCTATAAATATGCTGGAGTTTACAATATTCCATGCTCATGTGGTTCAAGTTACATCAGGCAGACATCAAGAAACCTCGAAATTAGATAGAAGGAGCACATTTGTTACGTCAAAAACAACAGACAAGACATATCAGGCCTGTCATCTCATTTTTCTATAACTAACCATGTCATTGAGTGGGATAAAAGCTGTTCCTCTTACATAGAAGAAGACTATCACTCCCGAATGTTTAAAGAATCAGCTACAGTTGCTCGCTCTGTTCACCTTAACAGGAACCAGGGTTTAATACTCCCAGAGATATGGAAAACCCTAATTAGATCTCTAAACACACAGGAAATGAACTTCAATGCAAACTACAGAATGTTCCTTAGCAACAACTAGTTGATCATGTACACGCAATATGTGTATCATTCACGTTCAATGCTATTTTAGTTTGTAACTATAATCATTAGAATTTTACAGTTATTCATATTTGTGTAATGTTTTTTAACCTAAGTGCTTGTACCCTGAAGATGCCAACAACTAAAGTTTGGTGAAACTAGTAGGTTTAATAAATATTTATTAGTTAACACTTGATCTATTGTCCAAATAATTACTCTAGTTAGATTATCAAGAAAATAAACTTCATTAGTGATATGATAATGTTAAATAATGGTTATCTTACATTTTAAATATAACACACACAACTTGAGAAATGTAAGGTATATTTTCTTATGTTCTTATCTTATTGTCTATGTAAATTTCAGTCTTAATGCACTGACATTGTCACTCATTGCTTATAGCCACAGATAGCACATAGTACAAGTGATCAGTATTCTCAAATATTCTGATTACTTGCAATTAAGGATGCTTAGAGAGATTCTTACTTAAAGATTCTCTTGATACCTAGGGGGCTTGGGGAGAGATCAAACATAGAACTTTTTCCAAGCCACATGGCTTCCAATAAGCAGGGAAGTGGTCTCACACTGGGAAATGAAATTCATCTCTCACTTATTGTGAATGCATATATATATATATATATATATATATATATGCATTCACAACATTACTGTCATTAAAATATATATGAAAAATAAAAGGAAACTTATGGGTGGGGGACTGAAAAGTTCTGATAAACACCTGGAACAAAAATGATATTAAAGCAACTGATATAACCACAAGAAAAAACATATCTTAAAACTCTTTGACCTCCATGTTTCATCAAATTGTAATAATTTGTTCTTTTTCTTTTAGGATAATAAGAAGACGTCAGAGGTTTTGAAGAAATTTGAAAACACAAAGGTGTGGGCTGTCATCAAGTTTTTCATGCTGCAAGAAAAGTCTGTAACTGAGATTCACCAAACTTTGTGTGAGACTTTAGGGGACTGTACCCCCTCAAATTCAACAGTTGCCAGATGGGTGGCCAAGTTTAAAACTGGGCATCCTGAGACAACAGATGCCCCAGGTCAGGAAGATCTTCCACAGCAGTCACACCTGAAAACATCAATATAGTGCATGCCTTGATGATAGATGAATACCAGCCAGAAACATTGCAAAGACTCTGAAGATATTCAGGGAATGAGTTGAGGTCATTATCCACCAACATCCGGACATGCAGAAGCTCTCATTGAAGTGGATCCCCAGTTTGAATGCTGACCAAAAGAGAGAATGTGTGCTGTTATCTTAAGGGATTTTGGGTCATTTTGAGAAATCAGGTACAAATATTTTGGCTTGTATTGTAACTATTGATGAAACATGGCTTCATCATCATGATCTAGAGACCAAAGAACAGTCGATGGAGTTGAGACACAAAGGTTCCCCACTGCCAAAGAGGTTCTGAACCCAAAAGTCAGCAGTGAAGGTTCTTGCCATTGTCTTTTGGGATATGGTTTGTGTAATCCTTACCAAGTACCTTAGAAAAGGTGCAACTGTTACAGCAGCAGTTTATTCAACAGCTCTGAAGGAAAAATGCTGTTGGAACTGAGCAGAGGCGTGTTTATTTTGCAGACAATGCACCTGCTCACACTGCTCGTGAAACCCAACAGACAGTACACAACTTGGGCTTTCAATATCTGCCTCACCTACCATACTTGCTAGACCTGGCCCCATCTGACTATTTCCTATTCCCAAATTTAAAGAAACACTTGAAAGGAACAAAATTTACCACAGATGATGAAGTCATACCTGTGAGGACTGCTTTGTGCAACAAGGAAAATACTTTTTTTTCAGAGGATTGCAAATGATGTCATACACTTGTTACAATGCAGCAACATTGTAACAAGTGTATGACACTTTGTGGAGAATATGTAAAATAATGTGTAAGTTACATGGTTCTGCCTCAATTCCTTCATGGTGATTATCATAACTTTTCAGCACATCCTCATATATAAAATAATGAGTTACTCCACACACTCTTCCATGCCTTAAAACTATTTGAGTCAATAAATTCTTGGTAGCAGTGTTATTAAATTATCAGTTTTTATCGTTGGTTGTCTGAATCTTTGGAGCACCACAGAGATTCAGATAACCAAATCCGTAGATATTTTAGAACGGTTAACTATTAACTGTTCTTACAAATTTAGTTTTTTTTTCTGCAAAATGCAAATTTGACAAAGTTTGTACTAGACTAATTTCAAGAATGTCAAGAAAAAGGAAAAATTCTTTCAAGGCTCTGTACTCTGAAGTCATCTTGAGCATCCAATTAACAGTTTTTCTAGGTGAAAAAAAAGCAGGTGTACTCCTGCACAAAGTAAAGAAGAATAAAATTCCATACCTCAGATATAGAGCATCATTGAATGGAATCGCATCCCCATTATTGAAGCAACTTACATTGTGGCTTCATCATTGAATGGCAGTAACTTTAGAGTTTGTTTAGTCATATACACGTCTTTCTAATGTATTTGTATGTATATATATATATATATACACACACACATATACATTAAGAATACCAAGTAATTTTATAAACTTGGTTTTTTTACTCCTTCTCCCAAGTAAGCAAAACAGTTAAACTTGTGCCTGAACATAGTTCAAGTCTAAAGGTAGTGCAACACTAGGGAAACTCGTTGTAAAGGTGGGTAAAGCTCTGATCACTATTCTTAGTATTTCCCATAATGTAAAACACATCTCACTAAGAGATGTAAAGGTGGGTTAAGCTCTGATCACTATTAGTATTAGTATTTCCCATAATGTAAAACACATCTCACTAAGAGATATTCTTAGTATTTCCCATAATGTAAAACACATCTCACTAAGAGATGTATATATATATATATACTGTTATACATTATGGGTGTGTGTGTGTGGGGGGGGGGGTCACTACCCAGACCGGTTTCAACCTTTTTTGAGGTCTCCTCAGTGAGTAGCTAGACCCTGAAATACAAGGTTTTTAGATACAGTAGAGCCTTATCAACTTTACCTATACAAGTTTTTATAAGGTGCTTTTACTTTGAATAAGAAACTCTGGATGAGATAAAGATGTGAAAAGTTTTTCACCTTGGGGATAATATATATTAAGGATACCAAGTAATTTTATAAACTTGTTTTTTTTACTCCTTCTCCCAAGTAAGCAAAACAGTTAAGTTTGTGCCTGAACGTAGTTCAAGTCTAAAGGTAGTGCAACACCAGGGCAACTCGTTGTAAAGGTGGGTAAAGCTCTGATCACTATTCTTAGTATTTCTGATAATCATTATTCTTAGTATTTCCCACTACCTTTAGACTTGAACTATGTTCAGGTGCAAACTTAACTGTTTTGCTTACTTGGGAGAAGGAGTAAAAAAACCAAGTTTATAAAATTACTTGGTGTCCTTAATATATATTATCCTCAAGGTAAAAAACTTTTCACATCTTTATCTCATCCAGAGTTTCTTATTAAAAGTAAAAGCACCTTATAGCAACTTGTATAGGTAAAGTTGACAAGGCTCTGTATTACTAAAAACCTTGGTATTTCAGGATCTAGCTATTAACTGAGGAGACCTCAAAAAAGGTTGAAACCAGTCTGGGTAGTGACCCCCCACCCATAATGTATAACAGTATACATCTCTTAGTGAGATGTGTTTTATATTATGGGAAATACTAGGAATAGTGATCAGAGCTTTACCCACCTTTACAATGAGTTGCCCTGATGTTGCACCACCTTTAGACTTGAACTACGTTCAGGCACAAACTTAACTGTTTTGCTTACTTGGGAGAAGGTGTGAAAAAAAAACAAGTTTATAAAATTGCTTGGTATCCTTAATAAATATATATTATCCCCAAGGTAAAAAACTTTTCACATATATATATACACACAGGGTGATTCCACTCTCCTATAATAAACTTTTAAGGCATATCTACACCTCTAAACTAGTGAAAAGGTCTCAATAAATATAGGTCTGTGAACTTTTCCCAACATTACTGCATTTCCAAGATACAGCCCTTTCTAGTGGCAGCATAAAGGCTAACCACCACAACAACAACCTGCAGTACAGTTGGAAAGCAAAATGTCAAGAAATAAATATAAATAGTATGGCAACCAGAAAAGAAGCATTGTAGGATGAACTTACCTCATAGCAGTTGTGCAAAATAACCTCTAAATCTAGTCACGCAGCCATCAAGGCATCTCACCTTTGAAAGTTTCACATGCTTGAAAGTTTGTCTCATATCTGATGGCAGTGCTTGTGTGTGTTCAACACATTCCTACAGTTCATCAATATTTTCCAGTGGGATAAAGCACACCAGTGATTTCAAGTGGTCCTACAAATATAAAATTGCAGGATTTAAGTCAAGTGATCAAGGAAGCCATGTAATTAGTCTTCCTCTACCAGTCCATCTTTCAGGAAACTTTCGATCAAGATACTCTTAGGAGTTCTATCATTATGAACCGGGTTTTTCCTTCACTAAGGGAAATCATTGAGCACGCCATGGAAGATGTTTTCAATCCAAATTTTCAAGAAGTCATGATACAAAGGTTCTGTAAAACTGTGTATTAAGGCTTAGGTGCTGGTTTAAATTCATAATTAGGTTTAGTGGAATGAAAATGCACAATAAGTTAGACATTAGACTAAAAGTCCTAATAGTAGTACCCTCTGTGGATGCTGGGAGCTAGCCTTGGCTGTTTATGGGAGATCTAAGAATTAATGTTTTCCAAATCTCAGGAAGTTGAACACATATTTATTTAGATTTAGTAGTTTATTTTTATTTTTTCTATTCGGTTCTCTGCAAGGTATTTAAGTCATAGTCACCTAATCTTGATTGATCATAGTTGTGGCAATTAGATGCATTTCTTCTTCTTCAAGGCAGATGTTTGTAGTTAACACAAGTTCCATTAATAAGGAACATTGTAATCTGAAACAGAGAGGGAAGGATTTGATGTTTAGGAGAGTGGTTAAGGGCAGCAGCAAGCTTCATGTGGGATTTGAAAGCAATGCAGAGATTATATTTCTTTAAAGTTCTGGTTATTTTTTTGAGGCGTCCCAGATATTGGGAATAATAATAGCAGTACTATAATCTGTATGTTGACAGGGATGTGAGTGATGGAAGGAACAACTATATCAATTTTTTTGGCATTGTAGCCATTGAACAGGAAGGCACAGATAATGAAGAGAGTTCAACTGTGAGGAACACCTGTTTAGAACAGAGGTTGGAGGCTCTGTTAACAAGAATTTTTATGATAGAATATTGTTGGGATGAAGGATGATGGGAAAGTTTGCATATTTTGTGTGTTTGCTGTCCTGGTTAACCAAGTGGTCAGCATACCCAATCCAAGGCTGTGGGTTTGAATCCCATCATGAGCACAGATTTTCTGATTGTCTTTATGTGGGAGTTGAATTTCATCATCTGGTGTGAGACCACTGCTCTGCTTATTGGAAGTCTGAAGTGGCTTGAAAAAAGTTCCGTGTTTGGTCTCTAGAGTAGGTTTTTGGACTATGTAAAAATAAGCAAAAATAAAAAAATAAAAAAAGTTGAAAAAAAAAAACCCTTAACCCACCCGCAGTACAAAATGTACTATAGGTTTGAAAATAACCTTTTGTGGGTGGGAGTAACATTAAAATAAATATGGGTAGGCTTTCTATAAACTGAAAGAGAAAGAAAGCTGTTGGGAAGATGTGTGATTATGTGTCTAGAAAAAACAGATTATTGTTATTTTCTTTTTCTGTGAACTGAATTCTGGAGTGCTTGCTGTTGAAGTGGAAGAGGAAAGAGCAATATGTCTGAAGTAGATGGCCAAATGGAGAGCACATCAAGATATCTGAGCCAGATAGAAGATTTGATAAAACAGCAGTATCAAGAGCATGTTTTTTAAAATGCTCCATATAGAAATTGTTAGAGGAGAGGGGGGGGGGGTAGAACCCATGGCTGTATCTACGTGAAGTAACTGGTATGGATGGCAAAATTGAAGGGATCAGTTATATGGTTGGGGGGGGGGGCATTTTAAAGTACAGTGTCAGAAAAGGGTTTAAAACCAGAACTGGTTAAAACAGAATTTTGAATTCAAGATTTGAAGTGGATGGAATTTTTTATATAAGATGAAGTATGGCCAGTAAATGAGGGGGGAGAGAGTTAAAGATTTTAACTAACCATTTGGCGAGTTTAAATGAGGGGGGGAGAGGGGTCAGTATCCTCTATTAGAGGACAAGAGAGGGTATTGGATTTATGAATTTTAGGTAAACCATATATCTATGTGTGAACTAAAATGTTTGAGTTGAGTTTTTTAATTGATTTAGTGGGCTAAGATATGACCTTTTAAGAAGTCTTTCTCTCAGTAACATTGCCCTTATCAGCTCTAGTAATTATTATATTTTTGTCTTTGCATAATTTATAGAGAGTATAGAGTTGGTTGGTGCCAGCAAAGGTTGGTCAATTGGTAGAGTCTCTGCTACTAATGGCTCACGCAAGTTAAGCAAGTCTGAGCACGGTTAGTAGTTGGAAGGGGTCCAATTGTTTGATGCTGTTGGCACTGTGCTGAGAACTGGCCATTCTCACAGGGTTAACTTCGGCCTGTAAACTGATGTATGTCAGACCTCTGTACCCTTGAGGGCATGTGGAGATATGACAAATAGAGTTGGCTGGTGGAGAGTTTTATTTTAGATTTATTAAAGCAATGCTTGCTTTTTAAGGATGTTAGCCACATTGAGCTTGATGTTGGGAATATTTGGAGGTAGATTGCATATCGTACGTTCTCTATGCAACATGAGGTCTAATGTTGGAACTTGATGAGGCTGTTGGAAAGTTGTGGCTGAGGCTAAGGACATTGATGGTTCTTGTGTTAAGTCTTTATGACAGAAAGTTGATAACTTGAAGAGGCTCACTCTGAAGTGAAAAGATCTTCATAGGTTGGCATATTTTTTTGTCTGTATCCTTTATATTTTGAACTTCTTTACTAGCAGATTTATCTGAAATATCAAAGAGATTATTCCCAAGTTCTTGGTTTGAGAATAAAAGAGTTCAGTTTGAAGATTGATAACCTGTAGCATAGTTAGCTTATCTGTAGATTTGGAAGGCTTTAGATGAGTGAAATTTGATTTTAAACTTCATACAGATAGGTATAATTCTTGTGTTCCTTTATATTTTAAAGAAGGCTAGCAGGTTAAGATCCCTAGATAAACAGAGTTTACTTACTCTACTGTTTTAACTTTGCATACTATGCTTACTCCATGAATAATTAGCAAACGTATGATGTATGGATGTGAAAGTTGGACCCCGAGAAAGAGTGAAAGAAGGAAAATAGATGCATTTGAATTATGGGTTTGGAGATGCTTACTATGAATACCATGGACTGCAAAGCAAACCAATAAATCAGTGATAGACAGAATAAAGCCAGATTGCTCCTTCAAAGCTATGATCATCAAGCAAATGACAGTCTGGAGAAGATTGCTAAAGTTGATGGAAGCAGGAGAAGAGAAAGACCAAGAATTAGATGGGTGGATGGAGTTAAAGAAGCAACTGGAGTGCACTTGGAAATTCTGAAAGACATAGGGACAGATCTGAATGGAGAATGTATGTTCATAGGATCACCAGGAGTCAAAAATGACTCGATGGAACATAACAAAAAAAAAATGAAGGATTAGGTACTTGTTTAAGGGAGAAGGAGGCTCCTGTAAACCTGTTGGCCAAAACATACAGTTCTGTTAATCTGTTCCAAATGTACCTGTTCATACTTCAATGGAGCATAGCTGCTGATGTCAATTAAATAATTACATGTCAACATTGCCTCATCTGTGAGGAACACATAAGAGAAAAATTGTTGGTCCTGCACATGCTGTGATAGAAACTGCTGACAGAATACCAATCTACAATGATACTACCTTAGTAAAAATGCTTGAATCTACTGGAAATGGCAGTACACATAAAAACTGATTTTCTCTGTCCTCACTTTTCAGTATCCTCATTGTGCTTGCCCCCCCCCCCCCCCCATTGTGCTACTCTCACAAAGGCAGTAATGAAAGTGAGTGAATTTGAGAGCATGGAATTTGACAACCAAGGAAAGCCTCTTGATAAAGCCAATGTGTTTTGTGTGCATTTCTTTTGGAACATTCATAATAAAAGTACATATCAGCCAGTTTATAAATGTAACCTTCCTCCATTGCAAAATATCAGCATATGACTTAGTTTAAAAAAAAATATGACAATTGCTACTTGCTCAATTGAATGTATTAGACTGAATCAATTCCAGGCACATATCTGATTCTAATTGTTTACAATCAACGTGATTCGTCAATTGCAGCTATCTGTTTTCTATGTTGTTTGCATTCGTAAAACATCTGCTAGTTTCTTAAAGTTGTATGGCATACTTCATTAGGAATATGGTTTTCTCAACATTCGAAAACATATAAAAGTGGAATGATTTTTAAGATGTAAGACAAAGCAGTGTCAATGGAATTGTTAAAATGATAGTTTATATTGTGTTATGTTACATGTATGCTTCGTAATGTTCATCATAACCTAGTTCATTGAATTTCAAGAAATCTTATGTAGGCCAGCAAAGGTTGATTTAGGATAATGCCTTGATATTTATTGCATTGTGTTGGACACAGTGAATAGCACCTATGCCTAGAGAAGAAACATTATTAGTACTAGAAAAGTCATTTCCACAGATTCCATCACACTATTTTCAGACATTGTCTATCCTTCTTTCAATTGTAAGTTAATTACTATTAGCAGAGGTATGATCTAGCCATAGGCTTATCAGCTTTACCTCATTTAGATGAATCTTTTACCTCACAAAAATCACACTGAGCCAAAAATATGCCTACATTATGCCAATGTTTTCCTTGTCTAGCCAAGTTGTGTCTAAATTAAACTCACTAATAGGTTGGTATGATCAAAATGGAGTGTTTTACTGACATGAGTTGTTAGAAATTTTGTTAAATATTTAACAAGTTATGTGTGAAGAACATCTCACATCCACAATTGGTCATAACAAAATATACTCTTTGTGGAGTTTGGGCGCTTTCGCTCTATAGATTCTTGTGACAGCAGGATATTTTAATATTTGATCTTTCATTTCTTTAGGCCAGTTGCAAAGGGTCTTGATCAAGTTGTTCATTTTATTGAGTGCTCCAAGTTGAGTTAGCACCTACAGATGTCTAGAAGTTATCTTTTAGTAGGTCTGTCAACTTGTTGCATTGCCTTTGTTAGCCTTCAGCAATAAAATGTCATTATTATTATTATGAGCATTACCCTCAGCGTTTCTTGTTGGTGGCTTGGAATTGATTAAAATCATAGCTGTTATACATATCCACTGTACATCAATCTGTATATTAATGACATTGGGAAGGATTTGACAGGTGGCATACCTTGCTGATGATGCCAAGATAGGCAAGGTAATCAGGAATGTGGCTGATATGCAGTACATGCAGAATGATTTGAATAAGGTAGAATTGTGGCCATGTGAAAATGGCTATCAGTTCAATGTCAGTAAATGTAAAGTCATGTGCTTTGGTGTGATTAGATATCTAGTGTCATATTATATTGATGGGATTATGCTAGAAGAAACTGATCAGGTTAGGGATCTTGAAGTGTCAATTAATAGGAAATTTAAGTTCAGGATCCATGTAACAAAGATTGCAAATACAACTCAAAAGATAATTGCAATGCTGAAATGAACTTTCACATTTAAAGGATAAGGATGTTTTTTGCTTCTTTACAAAGCCTTGATAAGACCCAACCTGGACTATTGTATGTATGTGGTCTCCTGGTTTCTGTTGTGATTCTGATACACTAGAGACAGAGAGTGCAAAGGAGTGTGTTAAAATGAAGATAGATTGAGAATTTGTATGCTGTAGACACTAGCAAACAGGAGAAAGAACAGTGATATGATTGAGACTTATAAACTTCTGAAAGGGTCGTACAGGATTTCAGTTGATGGAATTTTTCATTTTATGGAGGGTGAGGAAAGGACGAGAGGGCATCCATGGAAGCTGAGTATGAATGCCATCAAGAAAGGGTGAGATCTAGATTTTTCTCTCATAGAGTGGTGTATGATTGGAATGGATTGCCATCGGATGTGGTGTGTGTAAGTAGTGTGAATGAATTCAAGAACAAGTATGACAGCTGGTGTGTGTAGTATATGGTCTACCTCAATGAGTCCCTAACTCCCTGGAGGTCTTTTAATAATAATAGTATTACCTCAGCTAGTTTCTTGGAATTCTGTGAAGATTTTTTCTATATTTGGCATTGTTTACCTTGGGTGTGTTGTTGCACGTTATATGAAGCCTTTTAACAAAATACTCCATTTAGCTTGTGAGAGGTGTCATTTGATGGACTCATCAGTTTCACCTCATCCTGGCTAATATGTATATCGAATCTTTTGAAAAGGTGGCCATTGAAAAATATCACACTGAGTCAAAAATATGGTTATGTGAATGATATTTTCCTCATCTGGCTGGGCTCCAAATAAACACTCACTAGTTTCAGCAGTTTCCAGAACAACTTAAATCCTAATATTCATTTTATAGTAGAAATCAAAGAAAACAAAAAACTTCATTCTTGATATGCATGTTTCAGTTAATGAACAAAGCAGAATAATATCCTCAGTGTACAGAAAAGAAAGATTCAGTACTGATAGTACATGCTGCTTCTCACCATCACCTTGCTCAGTAGTGAGGTGTCATAAAATCCCTTAAAGACAGAGTGTATACTGTATCTAGCAACACTCTGATCATAACAACAAATAAAAGGGAAGAGGGAGAATAGAAATGAATTATCTCAGAGAATTTCTAGTAAAAAATGGCTGCAGTCTAAAAACTATAAATATCATCCTACAGAAGTCACATAATGACTCTGCAAACATGCATGATTAAATTATAAGGGTGTAGCCACTTCACTGTACATTGAGAACATCACAGATAAAATAACTGGTGTGTTGAAAGGATGATTTCAAAGTAACCCTCACACCTGTGAAAATAGTAATCTCTATGATTTTGATTGTCTGTGTGTGTCTGTGAAAATACTAGTGGTTGTTGTCAGTGGTAGATAGCATTGGTGTAGTTGATGAAGGTAGTTGCTGTTGGTGAAATGAGTTGGTGGAGACAGAGAGTTGTAGAGTAGGTGACATCCCTCGATGAGCCTTTGGACTCCCTAGAGGTGTTACGTAATAATAATAATAATGATGATGCTTACATCGCCCAAACAACTTCAAATGTCTCTTGTGTATGTATCATATGTTATGTTGGACATATGGCATATTCTGAAGGGATTCACATGAAAGAACATATTAAGTATGTTGAGAAGAAAAGACCACATGAATCAGGCTTGCTTTATCATACTACAAAAGAAAAACTTTGAGAACGATATGTTGTCCAACACAGTCCAATAAAATTCTAAAATAAAATTTAACTCAAGCCATCTTTGGTTGGCCTACATAAAAGATCTGAAATTCATGCAGGTTATGGATGTTACACAGTATAGCTCAATAAGGTGCAATGGTGACATTCTCATAACATGATATACACTATTATTTTAACAACAATTCCATTATGGTGTATGTTTTATTAATCATTCTGCTATTATATGTTTCAAATTTGAGAAATAACTATATTTTTGATGATGTATGCAATAGAACTAGATAGTAAGAAACTAGTAGAATAAATACTATATTTGTACAGTATTATGATTATACTGGGTGTATTTCAAATTGATAAAATTCCACAGAAAAGTCTGATATCCTTAATTTCATTTCCATTGCAGAAATGGTTATTATTTTTCAGATTTCAGCAATGTTATGAGATAAGTATGCTGATTTTTTTTTTCCACATAAAATCAGATAAGTATGCTGATTTTATGTGGAAAAATTTGTTCTTTTATCAACAACTCAGGCTACCTACACGGCACAATTAGGTTTATTGTCCTTGTTGGTTTGCTGCTGATGTAAAAAATAAAAAATCCCCTTTAAACGATTCTATTTACTTTTGCAGTAGAACAAAATTTGGTGCTAACACAACAGTTCTACAACATTATGGAAATAATGAATTATTATACTTTTTTTTGTTTCAGTAAATGGTCAATATAATGATGAAATTTGTCTCATTATTATGTAAATTATGTAAAGGTGTATTTACTAAAATAATGAGACAAAAGGCTTCAGTTCGGTGATGCAAAATTGTATAAGTAAAGTGGATATTGGATCCAGCATTATTTCAAAGCAAATGTAGAACCTATGAAAGTTTTGTAAAAATAAGTTGACTAGAGAGCTTACAGGAATACACTGCCGGCATTCATGAGTTGCCTTAGTGCAGAACACTATTAGTCCATTTTGATAAGATTTCACTGGCCTGACAGCTGTTTTGAACTGGTTGGTTCTCCTCAGAGATCAGGCCAAAACCTTAAGAGAGCAAAAATTCTCATTAAGTACTAAGAAACTTGAAATGTTGGAGAGGTGTATTTATTGTAAGTGAACTCTCAGTCAGTGTGTAAAAGTATTTACTAAAATAAAGACCTAAAAGGCTTCAGTTTGGCGATGCAAAATTACATAGCAAAGTGGATATTAAATCCAGCATTATTTCAAAGCCGAATGTAGAAACTATGGAAGTTTTTTTATGTAAAGATGTTTAAATGAATTTAGGCATAGGCATCTCTTTTGTCAGATTTAGTCATCTATCAAATTTTGACCCCCTAACTAAAGCAGATAATACCTCATTGAGTGGAAATCCTATCAATTTTGTATTCCAATGTAAATGTATTATATACATGAGTCATCTGGGACTGCAGCTGTGGAAAGAATGTGCTGAGGTATTTGTAAAAAATTACTGTTATTACATGACACCTCATTGAAATCCAAGGACTCATTGTGAAAGACACTACCAGGGCTATCCCTAGGAATTTTGTCTCTCCTTCTCCCTTATTGTTCATATAGTTTATGCCAACTTTGCCGTCCCCAAAAAACTTACCGCCCCGTGCAAATGCACGTCTTGCATCATCGGTAGAGCCAGCCCTGGACACTACATGATACAATCCATCATCTGTGCTACTTAAGCTACTTAATCCTCATCTGTGTATGCTACATAATCTTCCGTGCCCAATTATGGTATTTTTTTGTCTGTTAATAGCATGTGTTGCCTGGCTGATTTGCCTATATGTGGGATGGAAAAACCCAAGTTTACAGGAGTTAAAAATAACTGCTCTCTCCATATGAGATCAGCTAACTCACCTTCATTTGAAAAGAATCCATGTAAAAATTTCTCTCTCATCATGACCAGAATCGAACTCTGGTCTTTTCCAATCAAAGGGCATATTGCCTTGTTGTTCAATCTGCACTATGCAGGTACTTTAAAAATAAGGAATACAAATCTGTTATATCAAAGTTATTTATAATAACAAATTAATGAATATTTTCAGCCAAATTCTCATAGCAATGATGTTAATTTAAGGAAAATTCAATATCATAAATTTTCCACTGCGACAGGCTACTCCTCTGACTTATAAGTTTCCTGTAATGAAAGCATTGTACTGAAAAACAGTTGTACAGAAAAAGAAAACATCTTCACATTAATTTGCTTAAAATAATATATACCAAAAATTACAACACCCTTTTTCCAAAAAAAAAAAATGTTATGCTACCCATGGTATTAATATGCTGTAGGTTTGAGATGTATCCCCATTAATATTATGTATAGTGTATTTCTCGTATAAAGGCTTAGACTTTGGTTAAACATGCTTATTAAATTATTAATTATATAAAGAGCCAAAGGCTTCAATTTGGCGACATATAAACTTATTTAAGTTAAGGGATATTACATCCCATATTGTTTCATAGCCGAATAAGAAACTCAAAGAGTTTCATGCCGAATATAGTAAATATTGGTCTGGGTAGTGACCTTCTTTCACTCATAATGTAGAACAGTAATACAGCTCCTAGGAGCTGGGATTCTGTTCTACAAAAATATGGGGAAATATCAAGAATAGTGATCGGAGCTGGCTCCACCCTTACCATAAGTTGCCTCAGTGTTGCACTCCCTAAAGGGACAGTTGTAACACTATCCAGGTATTTGCTTACGCTTGGACTCGCCGAACTTTATATATTTACTATATTCGGCATGAAACTCTTTGAGTTTCTTATTCGGCTATGAAACAATATGGGATGTAATATCCCTTAACTTAAATATGCTTATTAAATAATTTAAGGAATTTACAATGTACACAGGATATAAATTAAATTAAACTTTAATCTATATTTCCAATATATTTCCTATATTGCCATCTTCACAGGAACTTAAAATAAATACACGTGCACTACACACAATAAATGAGGATGAAGCAGGAAGCTATTGTTTCTCCTAAAAGTCCTGATGGTGCCCCCTAGCAGGCTATGTAGGTATTCTTGGCCGTTGGGCCAAGAAGACCTTCAGTCTTCTGATGTAAGTCCCAAATTTGGGGCAGTTTCAGGTAACCAAATTTGTTGAGGTTTGGAGAGTTTCTTAGGGCTGAGACTGATTCCATGAATAGCCTTTAATCAGCCTCAGCCCTAAGGAACAGTCCAAACCTCAACAAATTTGGTTGCCTGAGACTGCCCCAAATTTGGGAGACTTACATCAGAAGACCTTCCCAATGGCCAAGAATACCTACATATCCCGCTAGGGGGCACCATCAGGATTTTTAGGAGAAACAATAGCTTCCTACTTCGTCCTCATTTACTGTGTGTAGTGCCTGCGTGCATATGTCTTTATTTTAAGTTCCTGTGAAGATGGCAATATAGGAAATATAGATTAAAGTTTAATTTAATTTATATCCTGTGTACGTTGTAAATTCCTTAAATTATTTAATAAGTATGTATAGTGTAAGCAGTGAATAATTCAGAATTTTTGTTTTTAGAGATCAAAAGTGATACTTTTCAAGCTACTTTAGGACTAATAGAAAAGTGATGGTGCCACATTGGATAATGAAAATCATTTACCACCTAAGGGCTGTGCAAACTGAAGATGCTCTCCCCTGCTCATCTGTGCTATCTGGGGGATAGTATCTTGATGTAAATTTTATTTTGGCATGTGGAAGAATCTGTACAGTTTATGGTTAGGGTCACTGTAAGATTATATGATATCTCAAATTTTGTTCTGTTTCATATGCTATTTCATTTGCTCAGTTTTGTTTCTCCTTCCATTTCAGATTTCTAAATAAGTAAGAGTAATGGTGCCACAGATGTGAAAAATCATTTACCACCTGTTTGTTGATATAATGTAACAACTATTACACAACTGAAGATGAACAGAACTTTTGTTTTCTTTATACACTTAGGCTCCAATTAGTACAATGCATACAATACTCATACTCTTATCTCACATGCAAGCACACTTGTGGATTTTCTGCATGATAAGAAAGCTACCATTTGTGTTGCTAACAACTGCAGCTGATATATTCCTGGAGAGGTGAGTTCAAATTAATTATCTCAAATTATATCAGTTAATATGCTGAGTTTAAAGTGTACAGAGAACAGTGTTGGCTAATTCAAGTTTTCACAAGCTTGGAATGCCAGGAACATAAATGCTGGCTCACACGAACATTACTGATTAATATATTTATGCATTTGTATGGCAGTTGATTTTAATGTATACCAAGATACTTATATTAACTTATATCTGAAGCTATATAAGTATCATTAATCACTTAGACACCCTGTTTACTATAATAATTTTCATTATCTAGCTTTTCTATAATTGGAGACCTTTCTCTTTCAGTTGAAATCTCTATAACTGCTTTGAGCTGCAATACTGACATTAGTACTAATATGGTACTTATACCAGATGTGCAATTAATTCATAGAGTAGAGATAGTTATGCAGGACATTCATCTTGTGCTGGATGGATATTCTTATATCCTACACTACTAGCACTGAACGGTAAGTATTAAAGATGTACACTGATTTACAGATCATAGCAAATAAAGCAGAACTTCTTTGACGTATTTCATTGGCACTTTTATATAAAAAAATATTTCTATACACTTTATTAATATGTTTACAGAATGTCAATAGGATGTTACAAAGAAAAAAATTGTATGGTGCAGTATACCCATAGTGGCCACTAATTTGTATTTAATTATCTCTAAGTTGTTGCATGCATCTGCTTCTAATATATTAAAAAATGCTTCATTGTCTGCCTTAAGTTTAAATATATACACTTTCCAGTCAAAACATTATGACCACTGACCTAATAGTCTGTAGGCCATTCCTCTTACTATCAGAACTGCTGCTACACTGCTTGGTATAGACTATATAAGACTTTTGAACATTTCAGGGGTTATGCTGTACCATGCTATCAGGATTGCTTGTAGATCTGTGAGCATTCAGGCTGGAGGATTCAAACATTAGATCTTCTAATCTGCATAATCCCAAAGCTGTTCTGTGGGATTCATATCTGGGAAAATTTTGCAGTCATGGGAGCTATGTTCAGCAAACTACTGCTGAATGCTACTGATAATGAGGCATGGCTCATTATCCTTCTGGAATACACCTGTGCTATCTGAGAAGAGTGTCATTATGAAGGGGTGTACCTGATCAGCCATAGTGGATAGGTACTTTCCCAGGGAGATTCCCAGGGAAACATTCCCCATACCATAACACTGCTGCATTGTGTTCTGTTTCTACTGGACCATGATAACAGAATGACTCTCTCTTTCCAGGTTTGCCTAATCCTCTACCTATTGTCTATATAGCTAGAAATGCAATTCATCTAAACTCCCCCACCTCAGTCTTCAGTTGTTAAATAACATCTTTCAAGTGCAAACTGCAATAGTCATCGACAATTAGGGGTAAATGGGTATTTTTCCTTGACTGGGTGCTTACATCATAGGCTGATACTGAAGAGGATATGTTGGACATCATGGTCTGAAGACACCACATTAATCTCCTGACTTAAAGCCTTAACACACTAATGAGGTGTTGGGTGCTCTTTGTTGGTTCAGTGACTACTGTTCTACCTGGAATCCTTCTACTTTAACTACAGTTCTCCATTAACAGCCTACCCTTCAACCAGTATCCTACAATCATGCATTTTTTTAAATCTGTCAAATCGTATCCATTGCCTATATTGATCAGCACAGAATGAACAATGTCATACATTTCTAGTATCATGTATACTGTCTTTCATCATTATACAAGTGCCATCTGGCTGGTTGGAATGGCTGATGATGAAATAATGGGGATGGTCATAATATATTAACTGGAATGTGTATTCTCAACATGCAGCATAATATATTTGCATTATCATAGTGTGGAGAAAATGAAAAGACATCATGATGGCTCTATAATACCTGCCCTTTATTTTATTTATAGTGACATTGTTACAAAAATTTGAAAAAAAAATGATAAAACACTGTACATAAAATAAATACAGAGATCTAAACATTGTTTTTTGTTGATGACCCACAGTAAAATGAACTGACATATATTTTTAATGAAGCCAAGGAATTTAGATGTGAATCACTAGAGGCAAAATAAAACTTGTGGCATTCTGCAGTACTCAATATTTTTTGGAAGTCTTTCAGTACTTGAATTTGCCCTATGAGGGATTCCTCCTCATTAAAGTGGAGTACTTGCAGACAACATTATCACAGTGGTTTCATGCTTGCTGACTACATATCAGGTGTAGCTCATTGATCTACATCTCAAAAGTAATTCTTTCAGTATCATCTCTATATTTGGATTTTGTATTTGCATATAGAAAATGCATTGCTAGTGTCAATAGTATACCAAGAAATAGCATCCCAATAGCAAGTCCAGCCATTTCAGCTGAAAGAAAAATAGAAGTTATACAGCTTATAGTTACACAATTGGCCATATATCGTTAGTAAAGTAATTTTGCAGTTAACCATATATATGTATTTAGTGAAATGAGACATAAGTATTAGCATTCTTATGTTAATACATATAAAATGTCAAAAATGATTCTTTATCTTTCCACAATTTGAAAGAAATTTTTCAAGTATATAGCTGAGCTTAATATCTCCACTACATAATTTCCCCAAAGAAATCAATCTAGCTTTGTTGAAATGTTATCCTCATAATCAAATTCTTGAAATGTCTCTTTCTCTGCATCTTTTCCTGGCATGCATTGTGTGCACGCACACACAAAAAAACTTCTTTGCTAACCTTTCCTTTCACATTCTGTTTAAGTGACCGTTAGTCATCCTCACACATTCCTGAATGCTAACAGTGGCAAGTTCTTTCCTAATATCTCGTTTTTAATATGATATTGCTAGTAATGCCATCTGTTCATTCCTCTGATCTTTCTTATATCTGTGGTCTCCAGTCTTTGATCAAGAGTTTTATTTCTAACCTAGTTCCATATGCTAAAATTGGTTTGAACACTGTCTTATATACAGCTAGTTGAATGTTTTGACTGATTTCTCTTGTTCCATATAAATTTATTCAGCTGACTTCCTACCATAGGTAAACTTTACTAATTCTGTTGTCTATTTCCATATTTAATTTACCATCTTTACCAAAAATAACTGAAATGCTTTACTTGTTCTATAGGTTCTCAGGATACAGTTGATGTTTTCAATGTTTCTGCCTATTTTCATCGTCTTTTTATTGCTAATTTTCATACCAAATTTTTACAGCAGTTATTCAGTTACAGTGGAATTATAATCTGTATTCTTACCAAAGTTCTTTCCGTGACACTTGTATAGTTGGATTTAGACAGGGCTTTGATTTCTTATAATTTTCTCTGTCTGAAAGTACCAGCTTGCCAGGAACTTTTCTTCTTTTCACTGACAATCTTTAAATTCCCGAGTACCATAGAGTTCTGATTTTTCTATCCTTGCAGATAACCTCACCACATGTCCATCTAGTTGAATTGATCAATGTTTTCATCAGAGTTCGCCATTGAATCTCAGAGGTTTAGTTCACTGATGTCACCTGTTCACTCTACTGATCCTTCTCAGAGCTCTTTGATCAAGTTTTTTATTTCTAATCCAGCTTTCCAATTACAATTTCTAAATTCTTTCTTTTTCCTTGAATAATATTTATGTATTTTAGTATACAGTTCACCTCTGTAAGTTGCTGAACTTTGATTATTTTTAAATCTATCTTATACACTTTTCTGTAGGATGTTCAATATTATCCTGCTGAAAAGTAAATGATCACTTCTGATTTCTTGTTCTCGTAGAAAGGCTTGCATGTTGGTTGCACAGGATTGCTAAATAACGTAAGGAATTCACAACGTATACTGGAATATAAATTAAAATAAACTTTAATATATACTTCCTATATTTCGGCAACGTCACGTCGCCATCTTGATGGGAACATAAGATTATGACACGTGCATGCAGGCACTAAAAACAGCAAATGAGGTCAAAGCGAGGAAACTACTGTTTTTCCTAAAGTCCTGATGGTGTCCCCCTACCGGGCTATATTAGGTATTCTTGGCCGTTGGGCCGAAGTTCTCAAGATGTACGTCTTCCAAATTTGGGGCAGTCTCATGCATCCAAATTTATTGAGGTTTGGCATGTTTCTTGGGGCTGAGGCTGATTCTATGAATAGTCTTTCAAATTTACTTGCTGTGGTGTATTACTGTGGCTTTCTTCCACCGTATTCTGTGGCATGTATCCAGAGCATAGTCTGCAAGCCCAGAGTGGCTGTACTGGTGAAACCAGATGTAGTCCTTGTATTCCAAAATTCTGATACTCACTGTTCTGCCTGTTTGGCCAAAGTAGGACAGCTTACAGCTGCAAGGGACCTGGTATATGGCAAGTAGGTCTAGGGGAAGTGGTTGGTCTTTAGTGGAGCGGATAAGGGATGCCAATTTTCTATATGGTCTGTAACAAGAGGTCAGGGCATGTTTATTCAGGATTTTGGTAATTTTTCCTCAGGTGCCCCAGATGTAGGTAATGGTGATGGATTTAGAGTAATCTTTTTTGTGAAGGGGGAGGGGGGGGGAATGTGGTTTACTGGTTTTATTATTTTTTTTGAATTTTTTGGGGTTGTAGCCATTGGCTGAGAAAGTGTTAAGGATGTGATTTAGTTCAGTGGTTAGGGCATTGTCATTTGAACAGATTAGTTTAGCCCTGTTGTATAGTGTCTTAATAACTCCATATTGTTGTGAGGGGGGGGGGCGGGACTGTTGGTGAATGTACCTGCCTGTATGGATGGTTTTCTATAAACAGAAAACCAAGGTTCCATCAGGCTGGTGGGTGACTAGTGTGTGTCTAGGAAAGGGAGGCTGTTGTTTTCCTCTTTTTCCAGGGTGAACTTGATTCTGGGATGTTGGTTGTTTAAGTGTGTTAAGAAGGAGAGGAGTGTATTAGAGTCGTGACCAAATAGCGAACACATCATCAACGTAGCGAAGCCATATGGTAGGTTTTTGTGGGACAGAGTTTAAGGCTTTCTCTTCAAAAGTCTCCATAAAGAAGTCGGCCAAGGGTGGGGGAGAGTGGTGAACCCATGGCTGTCCCCTCTATCTGTTTGTAGAATTTTCCCTGACAATCGAAATAGCCAGAGTTCATTGTGAACTGAAATAGGACTGAGGTATCGGGGGGAAATTTGGCTTGGATGAGTTCTAAGGTTTCCTTGAGTGGGACATTTGTGAATAAGGAGGAGACGTCAAAACTGACCATTATGTCAGTATGTTGGAGTGTAAGGTTTTCTACACTGGCTTTGAAGTGCGCTGAGTTTTTTGTGTGTGATGGCAGGGCCGCCGTGACAAGTCTGTGGTCCGGGCCCCACTTAAAAAAGTTTTTGTTTAATAAAAAAAAGTCATATAAAACATTAAACATTTATTTAAAAAAAGTGTACAATAAATTTAAAATTCGATACATTACATACCATACAAAATACAAACATTAAATATAAAGAGAATTTTTAAATTTTTATTGCCTCATCCACTTCCTCACTTTATGGTTAGCGAAATCTTTAATCACCTCGTGATAATTAATTTTCATTGCCAGGTCATGTTCTGTTGATAGCAAAGCTAGGCCGTTTAATCTTTCCTGAAACATTGATGATCTACAGAAGCTCTTTATTGCTGAAAGTTTACTAAACGCCCTTTCACTTTCGGCAACTGTTACTGGTATTGTGCAAAAAATTCTGATTGAAGTACATATTTCGGGAAAAACACCGTGAAGTTGAAATTTATAAATGGTATTTAATAAATCTAGTCCTGGTATAACATCTTTAAACGTGGCGTTATAATTTTTTTTTTTTAATGTGATAGATTTCGTCTTTCAGAGATGATGTTAAGTCTTTCGAATATTTATTTATTAAATTATTGCACGAGTCAGAAATTTCTTGATGATTCATTGTTTGAAAATTTAATATTGGTGAAAATAAATTCTGAATGTTTTTTAAAGACGTGAAACGCATGTGAAGTTGGGAAATAATTGTATCCACTGGATACAATTATTTCCCGGGCTCGACCAGCGGGCCCTTTTCGATTTTCAGATGTTACCCGCTCTCGGCGGCCCTGTGTCATGGTGTGTTGCCAGTATAGTGTGTGAGCGCTTTGGCTAAATGTTTGGTTTGGCTAATTTGTACGTGGGAGAATCAATGCCATTCACTATGGGACGTAATGGCACATTTTTTTAATGTATTTTTGGGAGCCCATATATACAGGGGGGGGGGTCTAGAGTTAAAAGGTTTTAATTTGTCAGGCCAAGAAGTGACCTTCTTAAGGAGCCTATGCAGTTTTCTAATTTGTGAGTTGGTGGGATTGTATTCAATGGAGAGGTAAGTAGCCCGATCTAATAATAAAGCATTAAGCTTACCTGTGTAGTCAGTATGATTGAGCACCACGGTGGGGTTCCCCTTATCCGCTTTGGTGATTACTATTTCTTTGTCTTTCTTCATTTCCTGTAGAGCCTTATATTCACTATTGAATATGTTGGTTTCTTTTTGTTACTTTCTGATTTCTTCAATCAACATATATCTTCATTATCACTATTATCATTAACATAGTCAACGATATTTTTAATTTCGTGCATCTTCTTTCCATGTGAATTTGTGCACATCTTTGTTATGACAAGTGATCAATGTCCTGAACAGAAATCCATGAGATGCTTACTGTTATCATTAGTTTTGCTGTTTTCTCCAAATTTCCCAGAAACATTTCTATATTTAACTTGACGGATTGTAAGACATTATAATTAGTTAAACATAACATAATATGAGAGTCATACCAAAGATGCCGTTGTTACTGGGTCGAAAATTTTATGCTAATAAAATATTTACTTAAGTAAAATCCATATTATGTTTAACTAATTTCTATATGTCTGGTAATAGTTTCTTACTCTACTGTTTACGTCTTTTTCTTTGGGTCAGCTGCCTTCTCGCCTCGAAAAATTCCTCCACTTCTTTTATTATTATTATCTGTCACCTCCAGGGAGTCAAAGACTCATCGATGGAGGGCACCTTCTCTACAGCTCTGTCTCCACCACTCAATCCACCAACGAAGCGCAACTACACCAACGCCATCTACCGCCGATCACCACCACCACTAGTATTTTCACAGACAATCACATTCATGTCCACTGCGGGATTCGAACTGAACCTACAGCCTTTTGGCTGGAGAGCGGAAACACTAACCACTCGGCCAACCAGGCCAAGTGGTTAGCGTAGGTTCCTCCTTAGCAGAACCTTCTCTGGGACCATAGGCATATATAAGTCGTTCTGCATTCTGACATTTGCCCACATCACTCTACTTGATATTGCCTGCCTTTCAAGATTATCCTCATATTTAGTGTTGAATTCTATAGCTATTTCTCATCGTTATTGCCTGAATAATCTCACCTGTTTTCGGCTTCTTGCTGGCATTTATTGAATTCCTCTGCTGGTTCCTTTTCGTTTGCGTCTTTTATGGTACCAATCTTGATCTCGGCTGATGTTGAGTTGGGATTCGTTCTAGTATCTGACTTTTCGCTATTCGCCCTGACGAAAACAACGGGGCCCTTGTTTAACCAGGTAACTCCCCAGCCGGCAAGAAATCATATCATGTTGTACCATCATACTGTATTGGTTTTAAGCCAATAAGAATACAATTTGGTCTATTTCCAAATTGCCAGTCTATCCTTGTTCGTTCAGTATCCAGATACCTGCTAACAGGGATCACCACGAGAAGGTGAGATTATATATTATGGCAGAAGTGGTGGTTGATTTTCCGCATTCCTTAGAAGGCTACATGAAGGCTTCCTACTAATTATCTGGCTTTTGATCCTTTAGCACCCCTTGTCGAAACATAGGGAAACAAATACTCAACTATATACTTATATTTATATACAATAATATATAACATATATGTAGGAAATTGTATCACAGAACAGAAATAATGGACATTATTTATTACTCATTTATTTTTATAAGATTTTATCTAACATGCAGTTAGAAAGTTAATTTTTTTTTTTTTTTTTTTTAAACCAGGGAATGTGAATATTCATTGAGTTCCTATAGCCCAGTCGCTTTCGATGAAGTTCTTCGTTTAGAAGGATGTAGGTTGAATAATGTGTAGGACATGGAGATTTTCTCTCGCAACCGACAAACTAGATTGCATGAGGATAAGACTAACCATGTTATCGTAATATGGTTATGAAAACCAATCAGGAAAGGTTTGTAGATTGTGAAAGTACTGCTGATTGTTATTATTATGAGTATGTATTATTATTTTTTTTTAATGTTACTTGTACCCACGAAAGATTACTTGCAAATGTATAGTACATTTCCCACCGTTGGTGGGTTAAGGATTTAAAAAAATTTTTTTTATTAATTTTATATTATGAATGTATATATTTTCCATTTTTTCATTTATTTTTTACGTAGTCCGGAAATCTTGCTGTAGACATCAATCATAGAACTTTTTCAAGTCTCCAATAAGTGTGTGGGGGGGAGGGCGGTCTTACATCGGGCAATAAAATTCGTCACCCAAGTAATTTAGAAAAAAAAAAAATTAGAGGAAAGTATGAAATTCACGTATTGTTAAGGAGGAGAGATGGCAAAATCATTTATAGAAAAAACGCAACTAGGAAAAACTACGAAAATTAATTCCATGCTTTCTAATTTATTTTTTTAATATTATATCTGCATGTTTTATGTCAGGTGACTGAATAGTGAATAATATCCAAAATGAAGAGAAAAAGTGCCGAAAAAATTTAGCGAGTTTCTGGTTTGGTAAAAGGATGTAAAAAAAGAGACTTCAAAATGCTGTAAAATTAAAACTTACCGCTAGTGTAACCTTTACTGTCCTCATTGGTGATTTTCTCCTTGTTATCTGTGTGAAAAATACGCATCATTCAGTGACTCGAACGCAAGTTTTTTTAAATAGTTTAATTATTATATAAGAAAAAAAAATTCCAGTAAGATTCGGCTTCCAAAAAACAATTCCAGTTTTGCCATCTGGCGTGTGTTTATATCATCCTCAGTTTTAGCTGAGAACTCACATTCCAGATGACGCTTCATCTTTTTGAAAACCGGAACACCAGACACTGCTAAATTACAGAATAGCAATTTAGCAGTGTCTAAATAGCAGAATAGCGCTACTAAAATTCTCGCAATTTTAGCAATGCTATTATATCCCCGAAATTTTAGGTTCTTGCCTTTTATGTAAGAAAAATCGATCGTTGATATGTTTTTATACCTGGAAGGCAGTTTCGCTTCCAACGCCTTTAATTCTCTTAAACTTCTAAAAGGATGCCAAATCCTAAACTATAACATTCGCACCATCTGTAATAACGTGAATTCGCTATTGTTTTCTGAGATATCGGGTTAAAAAGGTGTTCCAGAGGAAACCCTATTCGCCTGTGTCAGAGATCGACCAATTCAGGGAACTAACTGACGAAACAGCCCAGGAAAAAAAAAAGTTCCTATAATTGACGACCTGATCGAATATATAACCCTTTCTTTCTTTGTTCTGGCATTTCAGTTTTTGGTACAATAAACGTTTCCAAAAGATGTCCGAGTGGCTATGCGTCTTGCAACCATATGCATAGGAAAGGAATGTCCTGGGTTCAGTTCCCGTCGCTGACGTGAGGCGCTTAGGATCTTTCTCAGACATAGCCAAGTTATCTGGTCTTGGGCGTGGACAGCAGGGTTTTTTTCCAGCAGTTTATCCTGGGGTTTTTCATCCCGCAAGCAGGCAAACCGGCATTGAGAACTCAACGCTTTTACAGACATAGGATACACCTGGAGGCATAGGGCTAACCACCTTATCCTCGAGATACGGTTGCGGTTAAATGAATAAAAAAAAACCTCGACACCGCAAGGTAAAAGACGGAAAAAGGAAGAAGAAATGTTTCTAGAAAACTACAGCAATTTTTGTTATATAAACATCGCCATCATAAAAAAAAAATTCCCAGAGGATATATATATATATATCCTCTGTTAATAAGTCTTTGTAACATGTACTCTTTTGCTCGAGTGTTCCAATACTTTTGCAGCACAGTGTAAATGTGGTTGGGTTATAAGGTTCGATAAAAATACTGCCAGAGGAATTTTTTTTTTTTTTTTTTTTCGAAAATATTTTTTCCTTTTTCATGTTTGAAAACTGTACATTGCATTATGCAAAATTTTAATTACATATACAACACAACACTTACATCGCTCATTTATCTTGATTGGTTTCTAAGTGCAACAATACAAACCCTTCATATGCACAGTTTACGAAGATATTGTCCATTTTCTGTTGAAGCTCAGAGTAAACAATTTTATCTGGAACATTAGATCTCCACGTACATCGTGTTCGAACTTTACTGCTGATAAACTAACAAAAGTTTGCTGATTGGCATCGTGAAATTCGAGTTAAAGTTGTTCATTAAAAGTTCTTCTGCTTTTAATGCACATTTGATGTTTCTTGATTGGAGATTTATGAGGATATGTTCAAACAGTATGCGCGTGATCTGTCTCATAACGAATGGTGAATCTATACACTTTAATTTCATAGCAGATGATAGCGATACATTTATGTTTAAGGCTAAGACGATAAAACCTTAAAGATAAACATAAACCGGCAGTAAAGAATATCTTTCAACTTCTTTCCACTTTTTTCTTTTTTTTAATAAGAAAGGAGAAATACATAATGGGATTCAGATTTAATTGAAGTTCAAACGAGCAAATACAGTACTAAATGAAACTCTGTTATGTCATGCATGTTACAGATATAGTAGAGGGCGATTAATTGACATTCCGTTTTAACCACGAACAATTAGAAAGAACAGTATTTCTTCTTCACTAGTTGCAGAGAATGATAGTATGCCAGATGCGTGATTTTTGGGCACGTTCCTATCATGCTTAATATACTGATACACACTCATTACGTTGTGGATCAGCAGAACAAATCTTAATTCTTTGTTTCTTCAATAATAAATTTTCTACTTTAACTTTTAGAACCACTTCATTCATAGCGAATTTGTATTTGAAATGAATGTACTTTCTGTTACTAATATACACTGCTTGGAAAGAAGTCAACAGACACCATAGTGTCTGTTGAAGACCTCCTTTGGCTACAGACATCGTAGCCAAAGGAGGTCTTCGATGACTGCAGCAATCCTACGGGACATACTTTCCACAAGCGTACGAAAGCGATCAATGGAGATTTGGGCCCATTCTTCCTGCAGTTGTGGAGCGGATGTCCCTTGACCTCACCTGACGCTCCAGTTCATCCCCCAGATGTTCAATAGGGTTGAGATCAGGGCTCCGTGGAGGCCAGTGTTTTGAATTATTTTTTCGTCTTGCGTTATCTTTAATAAATTCGAACAAGAATTCAGTGAAAATGCACTTTGCACGAGATTCTAATCGAATCCCGCCGTGGGCAGGGATGTTTGTGATTGTCTGTGAAGATACTAGTGATGATGGTAGGCAGTAGATGGCGTTGGTGTAATTGCGGTTCGTTGAGTTGTGAATTGAGTGGTGGAAACAGAGAGTTGTAGAGTAGGTGCCCTCCCTCGATGAGTCATTGCACTCCCTGGACGTGTCACGTAATAATAATAATTTCGCATGAGCATAAGTGTGTGTGTGTGTGTGTGTGTGTAGTGCGGCATGAATTGGAAATTTATTCCATTTGATTATAAAATGCAAATTAAGAATTGATATCCCAGACTAAAAGGTAACATGTCTCTATGGTTAGGAACCAAAAAGGTACCATAAGCGTTTGCTCTGCGAAGTTATATATGCGGAGGTTTTAGGAGAAATTAAAGGGCCAAAAATTCGAAAATCACGTCACAAATAAGTGTTGTTCAAATGCTGCTCTAAATAATAATAATAATAAATTTATTTTCATTGCTGTCTTTATGTTCGCATCTCATTGCAAGATCGAAAAAAAAAAAAAACTGATCGAAGGCTATGGCCGACGAAGGAGGGGAGAGAAGCGGTGCAGAAGGGAGGGTTGAGACCGATTGTGCACCATATGTTTTCACCATATGTTTTATATATATATATATATATATATATATATATATATATATATATATATATATATATATATATATATATATATATATTGGCATTATTAGCCTGTTTGCCTTTGTTGGGAGGACGAAAATAATTTTTCTCTCTTGGCCCCGATCCCCTATTTTCAGCCCTTCTAAGGCAGATTACCTTTCTGAGCAAGTTAAGAGTATTTAAAAGCCGACAAACCGATTTTGAAATTGGCTCACGGGAAATACACTTTTATGGTATACTTAAGTAACCGAATGACTACAACGAATATTATTGGTACGTAACGTAGAAAGATGTTTATAAGAATATTACGTATTGATGACTTCCAAATGTCAATAAAGAACATTATAGTTAAAAAGTATTAAATATAAAGAAATAAATCTTCTAACACCTTTTATTTTCCAAAGGGAGAGTAACCAGAGCACTTTTAGCCAGGGGTGTAGTCCTAAAAGAAATAGTGCCAGGGCTCTACCCTGGAAACAAAAATCCAGAGCACGAAGTGGGGCATTATTATTATTATTATTATTATTATTATTATTATTGCGACGGCCATATGGCAGAGAGATTGCCTTGTTTTCTGAAACGAAAATGACAAGAGTGGCAAGCTGCTATTTTTTGACGGAAAGCCGGAAATGCATTATAAGTCTCATTATTATAATTCTTATAATTTATTATAATGAATTTAAAAATTTTGATAGTTTTAAAAAAGTACCAGGGCGTCGCCCTGGCCCGACTACACCCCTGCTTTTAGCTATAAGTAACCTTATTAAAAGAAAAAAAAAAGGTACGCAGCCAGGCTTCAGCCTTCACTGAGTTCAAGCTGTTAATGAACCAAGGATTACGAGAGAGAGAGAGAGAAAGAGCGAGCACAGCAGGCAAACTGTCGCCATTTCGTAGTCCTAAATCTAACACTTGTATTATTGTCTGTATTATTGCGAGTTCTATGGTCGATTTTTAAATATAAATTATATAACATAAAATATGTTATCCTAAGCCATGTGTTGTCTGCAGGATATCGTAACCTACTGCTTGCGAGGTGGCCCCCGAGTTTTTTTCCCCTGCTACGCTAGTGTTTAGAATCGAGACCACAATCTATCCGAAATGCATTTACAAGTCAGTAGAAAGAGAGAACTTACGATAGTAAATCTACTTGTGGACATTTGTTACTTTTTTTATGGTAAAGAATCCAATGGCGCTGTCAAGAACAAATGCGACATCACGTGATCTGGTACGAGCTTAGCTAGTGAATGAGTCGTAATGAGTGTTACAAACATTGCTAATTAACGCTACAGAACGGTCGACTGTACTATTCCCACAACACTTTGAACTAAATGCATAAGGCAGAATGCTATATTTGTACTCTAAGGATAACTAACTCCCTTCCTTTACAAGAAGAGTTAATGAATTGGGTAGAGATTACTAAGAAAAAGAAAAAAAAAAGGAAATCGATTTTATTCCTTTTCCCCTCTCAGAGTTTTAATTACTTTAACCAAGTGAGTATAATATCCTGTGCTATTTTTTTTGCATCCCTGATGCGCAGTATGTGAAAAATAATGTCAATGCAAATATATTTCTACGCTTATAAAAGATAAACTTTTATTATTATTTTAAAGTTAACTTTCAACAAATGCTTACATGGTAATAACCTTACCTGGTAAAATGTGCTGAATACTCACAGCCAAATACTCCTTTGACTGCATCTGTATGAAGAAAAATTACTTCGTGTTACTGTTCCTATTAATATCATATTAATCATAAAGCACATACTCTTATTAATCATGTGTGGGTAAGGTTGTATAAATACTCGTAAACACAAAGACCTTGTGGTTATATCTCATTCTTTCCCTGTTATGCATTTCTGTTATGAGCATGAAGTAAAATATCAATCAAGGATGTTATAACTTTCAACTACAGTGATATTGTAGCCTTATGAAGCAATCAAACAATATTACAACAACCAATCAGCATTCTTGTTATAATAAATCGATACAAACGCCATTTGTTTGACTTTAGTCCACTTACCTCGGCTTCACCAGTAATAGTAAATTTTAATTCTCCGCTTGAAACGATTCTTTTCAGATTTTCGTAAGCCAAAGCTATCGTTGGTTCTTCGGATATTTCTCCATATCCTTGAGTAGGGGAAAAAAAAAGAAGACAATATAATCGATTCTTTAGAAACTCGTACAAATATACGTACATCTTTATGTTTTCTATTGTGCGCAAGCGCTATTATTCGCTTTATTCGTTCCTCCACCTGTAAACAATAGAATTTCTTCCGACTCGACAGATTTTGATGAAATACTACGCAATCCGTTATAATCGATCATGCGCACATTAGAAACAATATTAATTTTAATAAACTAATTAAAAGGTACTTCCCTCAGACCAAATTTCGTTCCAGACGACAAGCATCTCGCAATTCTGTTGTGTGAGATTCTTCTCATCCCACCTCTCTGTCTCTCTCTCTCTCCACCTTATTTTCACTTAGAATTATACTTGAATATTCTTTGTTGTCACGTTTGTAGTGACTACATATTAATTTTTAGGAGCCACGAATAATAAATGTGCTATGGATAATAATACACGTGGATTAATTTGACTCGGATTCCTAAAATGTTTCAGTGACGTGCTTATTTCTTGTTAATTAATTTGAAAATAGGCTACGTAGTTTTAAATATTCGTTGTAGCCGGAAATTAAATTACTTGACAAGATGGATTAATCGTCGATTGGAAGTATTTTTAAATTGTGACGGTTATTGAGGTACTGCGAGTTTTGAAGATTCACAAAGTTCAGTGCCTTAGTCGTCTCTCTGGGTTTTCCAGTCCTAGGGGTAGAGTCGAGTATCCCCTAAAGAGTACGGTACACAGTGAACTCAAACACAAAGTGGAGCAGATGAAGTGCGTGAGAAGCTTAAGTTTGCGCATGTGGGAAGGCCACTTCATGTTTGTCATTTGGGGCTGAAGATTTATTAAGGTTGTCTGTCGAATCTTGCTTACGATAAGACCATCTGCTTTTCTGAAAGTAATTCCAAGCTATCTAAAATAACAATAAAACAATATGAAATGCTAATATCAAGAAATTATTTTGACAAAATCTGTTACGTTCTCTCTCTCTCTGCGTGATGTTTTCTGGATGCTATACTGCATGGTCGAATCTTTCCAATTAGTCACTTTCTTTCTCGTGATTTTCTCCTCATCCTTATGACTTTTCTCATAGCTGTTTAACGAACGCTAGTTATTCTAACACATTCATCTATTATTATCCATTTCAGACCATCCCCAATTGATGCAATAATCTATAATGCTCTATTGTGTTAAAGTCACGATGTCACCACCTTGTAGGACTCAGTTGTCACATTACCAGTATAAATCTCCTTCAACAAAACCGTGCATCCCGTATAAAGTTTCGTGTCGTCTAACCACTGCGAAATTCATCCTATTTTGACCATTAAATCAGTTAATCAGGGCAGGTAACCGTGGTTTGTTTTACAGAATTAATCCCGGTTTATGAGAGGAAAACCCTCCTATTTACGTATAAGGCTAGCTAACTTATCCTCATATATAAAGTTACAAATTTTCAGTTTTCTTCGTAAACTGGATTCCAACCCAGGTCTTCCCAATCAAACGCAGTATCGTTACAGTGCTATGGAGGAGGTTCGCTTAGTTTTACATTTAGTCAAATAAAAAAAATAAAAATAAAAATAACTTTTTCAAAAAAATGCATTTCATAATGTTGTACCGTAATAGGACGCTGTAAGGTTACGTCTTTTTAATTACGCTTACCCAGAACTGTAGGATGCTCCAGTAACACCATGGACACTACAAGCTCTTCGGAGGATGCTTGAAACACCTTCAAAGTTAAAAGAAGCTTATTCAGTGATGGATAATTAGATAATATTAAAAATACTTTTCAAAAAAAGACAACACTTGAATCTGCGAAAAACACACGTAAATTATATCAATCTTCGTTTTTTTTGGCACGAATTGTTCGAGTGCTTATATTATTATGCTTAAACTTTAACCAGCATCTCTTTTTATTTAATTTTTATTTTTTTGAAGAAAACCTGTTGTCTTTTTAAATTCTGATATTAATCTACCATCATGTTGACATCTGTGTCCTTCACGTTTATATTATTTGTGAAAATTTTCACTATTTCTTCGTTCACAGTACCAACATTATCAGAGAAATACTGCGAACGAGAGTGCACGAAATTGCACTTTTAATATCCCATTCCGAATCGGACTTCGTACAAAAGTACAGACTATTTAATATACGAGGGGCTGTACAAAACTACTTCCTTCTATTTTTTTTTCTCAGAAAATGGAATTTATTTAATACTAACTTTCACATGTGTAGTCACAGATGACGGAATTATCCACGTTTCGCGAGCAACGTCATTTTTCAACCAAGTCTCGTCATTCAGTGAACACTTTTGACATTGCTGACGGACATTGTATGCCGACCTCATAGAAGTTTTTCCTGACGTTGAAGAAGCTTTTCTCGAGCAGCTTGGATCAGTTCCTTCCTGTCATCTACGAAATTCTGTCCTCGGAATGCACCCTTCAGAGGGCAAATCGGGTAGTAGTCAGATGCCGGATCCTGGCCATGGGCGAGATGGAGATCATTCCAGCCAAATATTGCATCCGTTGTACTTAAACTGGTGTGAGGCCGCAGTCATGAAGAAGGACGGCGTCGTTCATGTAATTTTAATGCCATTTCATCGACTGTCACTTCATTTTCAGAATTGTAATGCTGAATTGAATCCATATTTAATCGACCTGTGATTATGCGTCTCAGGAGCCTTTCTCCATTCTTGTAGTGCTAGAGAAGTTCCGTGCAGATGACCTATGACTGTCCTAGCTTCTTTGTTCTCATTGGCTGATCCTTTTTGATCAGCGCATCAATGCGACCCTTGTCCTTTGTCTTTGCTCACCAGCTTCTTGTCTCTGCAATCAGTTTCACCGCTCTTAAAGTAGTTGATCCGGAGGCTAACTGTCCTTCCGTCCACAGAATCGCCTGCATACACATTTTTCGGACGGTATGAATTTTCATGGGACTTGCATCTTCCATAGCAACGAATTGAATCACCACTCTCAGCTTGATACGTGAATCTATAACAGCCGCCATTTTGAATTACTTAGGTGTTGCGTTCATGTGAAAGATCGCAGCACCACTCGTCCTGGTGGAAGCAGATACTGTTTCTGTCCCCTCTTTGACGTGTAAATCTTACTGTCGCTCTCCAAGAACAACAAAAAACAGGAGGCATGACTTTCGTACCGCCGTCGTATTCTACCGTATTTAATTCTCGTTTAGTTTCGAATGCCCAATTTTTAGCATGTTAGATACTTTCACAATAAAATCAAAATATTTTACCGATCTTTATTCGAATTTATAAAAGAGCATAATCTTCTTCTTATTGTGCTATCTTCTATCGAAGGTCAGCGACCATCTTGGCGAACAAACTGCGCTCTTGTGCTAATCTGAGCAGTTGTGCACTGCTCTTTCCTGGCCACGTCTTGATGTTGTCAAACCATGATATTCTTTTTCTTCCTCTAGTTCCTTTGCCATCAATTCTTCCTACCAAAATATTTTTTAGAAGTTGGTATTTGCTATTTCTCATGATGTGTCCAAGATATGATGTTTTTCGTTTCTTGATTATTTGTACAAGATGTTTAGCTTTGCCAATGGATTTTAAGACATCTTCATTGGTAATTTTTTCTGTCCATGATATCTTTAGCATTCTTCTGTATATCCACATCTCAAAGGCTTCGATTTTCTTGATGGTTGTCGCCTTCAATGTCCATGTTTCAACTCCATAGAGCAGAATAGACCACACGTAGCATTTCAGCATTCGGCATCTGACTTCCATGTTTAGGTCTTTATTGCAGAATAGTGTTCTCATTTTCATGAAGGACTGCCGTGAAACTTCAATCCTTGTCTTTATATCTATTTCTGGATCCCACCGTTCATTAAGCCAGCAACCAAGATATTTATATCTTGACACTTGATCAATATTTTTCCCATTGAGTGTCAGTTTCATTGATGAGGCTGGATGTTTGCTGATGATCATGTATTTTGTCTTGTTGATGTTTATATTTATTCCCATTCTTTGGCTTTCTATGTATACTCTGTCAACGAGTTTTTGGAGATCCATAATGTTATCTGCAATTAGCACGGTGTCATCTGCATATCGTAGGTTGTTAACAATCTTTCCATTTATTGTGATTCCCTCTGGACATTCTTCCAATGCTTTTGTAAAGATTACCTCTGCATATATGTTGAACAGGAGTGGTGAGAGCACACATCCTTGTCTCACTCCTCTTTCGATGTTAATATCACTGGTGGTAATGTCTAATTGAACGGTAGCTGACTGATTCCAATACAGATTTGTTATTAGTCTTATGTTTTGTTCATCTAGCCTTATTTGTTGAAGGATTTCTATTAAGTTGGTGTGTCTGACTTTGTCGAATGCTTTTTCAAAATCTATGAAACACATAAAGACAGATTTCTGTTTTTCTATGCATTTTTGTATCAATATTTGGGTACAGAAAAGGGCCTCTCTAGTACCAAAACCATTCCGAAAGCCGAATTGTGTTTCACTTAGAGTTTCTTCACTTTTTCTATAAATGCGATTCTGAATTACTTTCAAAAATATTTTTAATGTTTGGCTCATTAGACTAATAAGTCTGAAGTCACCACAGGAATTCTCTTTGGGTTTCTTTGGGACAGTGATAAATGTAGATTTGAGCCAATCTGATGGAAATTCATCACTTTCATATATTTTATTAAATAGTTTTTCAAGAAGTTTGATGTTATCTGGTTCGATTAATTTTAAAAATTCTGTTTGCACACCATCTGGTCCACTGGCTTTTCCTGTTTTACTTGTTTGTATAGCATTCTCTATTTCGCATTTCATGATTGCTGGTCCTTGAATGTTATCTTTTATATTTATAGGCTTCTGTCTAGTAACATTGAAAAGTTCTGTTACATATTTTATCCAAATCTGTGCTTTATTTTCTTCTTCTAGAACTATTTTTCCATTTTCGTCTCTTAGAGACACTATTTGCTTTTTCCTCAGTTTTCCGGAAATTTCGTTGATTTTCTTATACAGATTGAAATTATCATGTTGTTTCTGAAGCAGTTCAATTTCAGTACATAAATTTTTCATCCAATTTTCCTTGGCTTTTATTTTTTTCTTGATGATGTTATGTGTTTCTGTATACCTGGCTAGGTCTTTTCTTTTATACATTCTTCTTGTATCAATAAGAGAAAGAATCTCATCTGTCATCCATTCCTGTTGTTTTATATTATTCACATAACCTACTTCTTCAATACTTGTTGTTACGATGGCATTCTTTAAGCTATTCCAAAGAGATTCCACACTTTTATTTTCTTCTATGTTAATCTGTTGTAATCGCAGGTTAAGCTGTGTCTTGGCACTTTTATTTATGTTCGGGTCTTTCAGTTTTTCTACATCAATTTTCTTTTTCTTCTTTTGTGATTTTTTAGCTGATTTTAATCTAAGACGTACTTCTGCAACTATGGGATTGAGGTCTGATGAGATATCTGCTCCAGGATAAGTCTTTGCACTCTTTATACTACTGTGGATGGAATCTTTTATTTATCAGTATATAATCAATTTGATTTCTGACAATATTATGTTGGTTATCTTGAGGCGATTTCCAAGTGTACAGTCTTCTGGGTGGAAGTTTAAACCAGGTATTTGCTATTGTTAGATCATCTTCCTGACAGAATTGGACTAGGCGATCTCCTCTGTCGTTTCTGGTGCCTAAGCCATGTTCGCCAACAATTTCTCCATCACCCCCTCTTCCCACTTTTGCATTGAAGTCACCCATCACTATGTTTATATCATGTTTCTTTGTTAGGCTTTTAATCTCTTTTAGGTGTTCATAAAACTCTTCAACATCTTCTTCACTTTTGTCAGCTGTGGGTGCATAAGCTTGGATGATATTTATGTTAACGGGGTTTCCCTTAAGTTGTAACAGCATTATCCTTTCAGAAAATGGAATCCAATTTATTACTGATTTATTGATTTCTTCATCTACTATTACAGCTACACCATGTCGATGTTTGTTCTCATCATTCCCAGAGTAATACATTGTCATATTATCTTGTTGACACTTTCCAGATCCTGGCCATCTTGTCTCGCAAATTCCCAAAATCCGGATGCCCAGCCTCATCATTTCTCTTGTGGCATTTCTTAATTTGCCAGCTTCATACAGAGTTCTGACATTCCAAGTTGCAATTTTAAAAGTGGACACCATTTTGAGCCCGGAGATTCTTCGCACCCCTGTCCCATTTAAGGGATTCCGGGAACTTGGGGCCAATTGTAAGGGTTTGCTCACCATGGTGGTTGTTCTGGAGATAAGGTAGAGCAGTAGTTTCTCCGTTTGCTTTCTGCTCTGCAGTATTACAGACGTACACAATATAATCATATTGCCATCTGCAAATCTCTGATCACAAGCTTTTCCGTCATCATTTGGCTTCAACCTTGTGTCAGTACTGACAATGCTGCTTCCCAATGTCAGGGGCGGTGACCCCAGTAGGTACTTATTTAATGGCGGCATTACTCGCCATGTCACCGAGTTGTCATTGGGCTTTGTGAGGTTTTAAGTGAAACAGAGTTGCCACTTCTGCTCCCCCACGCCCTGATAGCTCAGTCGCTGTTGGTCCACGGCTGCTTATTCGCCAGATTGCTCTGCTTATATCGCAGCTAACCTCCATATCTGAAGGCTGTTCCCCGATCCGCCACCTGGGGACGCACCCGGTAGTAGTCAGCTCTGCCCCAGGAAAATAGCATAATAGCCTCTGAAAAATTTGCACGTAAAAAATCGTGTTCACATTTTCTTTCCTGCAAATAGTTAAACGAAGAATGCGATCTGGTTTCGTCAGACACATTGGCGAAGCTCTTTCTTTCTCTCTCTCTCTCTCTCTTAGGCAATCACGCATGCACACTCTAACGGATCTCCTTACCTTCATTTCTCTAAACCGAATAGCTGACAATTTCAGTTTTTCTACGAGCTCCACTTGTAGCTGCTCCACAAAATGTGCAGCAGTTCTCGTTTCTTCCATTAATTGGGGACCTGAAATAATCGAGAAATAATATTACCGTAAAGGTAATCAAGAAAACAAATTAGGTCGTACATTAATTAGAGTTAATGCAGGCAGTAACAGCCTACAATTAACAGTTAGAGTAACTTTATATCAACCGTAATTTCGGAAGAAAGTATTCATCTGTTTTATTGATTATAAGAAAGGCTTTGATTGCGTGGATCACAACAGATTGTGGATTGTAATGAGATCAATGGGAATACCAGAGTGACTAATTTTCTTAAGAGACCTGTACGACAACCAAGACGCTTCAGTATAAACTTGAAGTTACACTTGCTGAAAGAAAGTAAGAGGCCGAGTTGGGATGGAGAGCTTTTGGAAAAACAGACAGTGTTCGAGTGGAAAAGGGGATGCGTAGGATTGTGTACTGTTGCCCTATCTTTTAATATTATATTTATAATGAAAGTATTATGAAAATGATTAACTTAGACACATTGATCCAGCTGGAATTAAGATTGGGGACAGAAAAATAATTTAAGATATTCAGATGATTCACTCTTCAATGAATAAACTGAGAAAAATCTGGAGAGATTGATTCTATTGGTTAAGAGGAATAGTAAGAGGCTAATTTTATGTAAACATCATCAAAACAGAAGTGATGGCCTCTGGCAATTTAGATGAGGTTTATAATAAAGGGAGATAAAATAGAGTTCGATGGTAGTTGTGATTTACTGGGATCCAGAATCTAAAATGATGGTAAATTTGAAGATGAAATTTAAAGAGGGATAGTCACGGGGAAAAAAGGCGATGTTAAACCTGGCAAAAACTATGAGAGATGGATGTGTGAGTAAAGCCACGAAAGTTAGAATTGTGAAAGCAAGCGTATTTCCATTAGTGATGTAGGAATGTGTAAACTGGATTATTAAGAAGAAAGAAAGAAAGCGAATTGAATAATTTGAAATATGGGTGTAGAGGAGACTAGTAAGGATCCCACTGCAAAATGACTACTAGGAAGGTTTGACAGAAGGTCATTAAACAGAAATTGATGCACTTTCGACATATGCGAGAAGATGATTCATTGGAAAAGACAGTTATGTTGTTGAAGACTCAGGGAATGAGAAGAAGAGGAAGACCATAAAAGAGTTGGATGGACAACATGAAAGAACTTGAACTTACAATTAATAAAAGAAAGGACAAGAGGCCTAGTGCGATGGAGAGATTTTGTTCACAGGATCATGAACAGTCGAAAACAACTGGATGGCACATTACAACCACAAGAATACTCTGTTTAAATGTGTTACGTACAAGACGTGATTCCAAGATGGTGGTGGTGAAACTTTCTGTACTGATTATTCTTTCTTTTTATGTCATAACATCGCGAATATAAAACCGTACTTCCATAACGCCCTTTTCTTCTGTGCCTGGGACAAATCCCCTCCCCATGAGGACACGCCCTCTCCTTTGCATGGCTCTGACAGACATTAATTCAGGCTGCAGACAGCAGACTGAATGTGTAATTTCAGACTGCTGTTTGCATTTGTTCCACAGCGCATTTCAGTCTGGTAGTTGTAATGTGCCATCTGCCCAAATGTGGAATTAGGTCATATGAGGGAATGAATGGGATAAAGTAGCTCCACATACAAATAAGAGATTCTCAAATTTCTATTAAAACTGGTCTTTAATCTACTTGTTGCGGGTGACCATATCAAGTGGATGGCATTTTACTTTTGTACATCAATTCAAATGTTAATCCAATTCATCTAATCCTAAATTATTGGCACTCGGCGAGTCTCTTTTCTATTATTTCCCTCCTACATGCACAACAAGGAGCGTTTCGAAAGTAATGTCTCTGTTGTGAGAGCTCAGCTCCTTACCTAAAAGAGCTGCGCCGGTGAAACAAAAATCAAAAGATAGTTTGAAATGTCTACTTTATTTTCGTAAACTATTTCTCCTCTTCAGTCACCTTTTGTTTTGAAAGCGTCATAGTAATCAAAAATTCTCCAGTTGTTTTCGGAACATTTTCCCACCTCTACTTTGACCTGTTCGTCATTTTCAAAATAAATACCGTTCAGATGTGTCGTCAATTTAGGAAATAACTAGAAATCTGATTAGCCAAAGCGGGCGGTAAGGAGGATGTTCCACAACTTCAAATTCCCATCTCTCTGCTACCCTTCAAATCAATTCAATCCTGTATGGCCACGTTTTGTCACTTTGCAAAATCAATCTGTCTCACAACAAAATCACGATCCCTTCGTTTGTTACACCTTTCTCAAGGCCTTCACATAATTCTGTGAATTTCTTGTCGTCCGTTTCGCCATTCAGTACTGGAATGCGACTGTCTTTTAGGACAGTCAGGATGCACTTTCCGAAGGAAGGTTGAATTTTTAACATTTCGCAATCGATAAGGTAACGTGGCGATATTCCGTAGATTGAGATTTCATTTTTCGATCATAACGAAGGAGCTAATTTACGTCCCCAGATACTCATTGCCTTCCATTTGGACTTTGAAGCAATCAGTGTAGTTCTTTTTTATTTCGCCAGCTAACTGACGCGATACCAAAACATGCTCACACTCCATCGAAACAAAATTCTGTTACGATTCGATTAAATCGTTAATCTAGTGTTTAGTTTCAATGCAGTAGCACACGAAAAGATTTGGATCATGCACCACAGTATACTGACCCGAAGCGAAGGATAGAAACAACAAAACAAGATGACACTGTCGAGGCCACTCACACCCCATGCACTACATGCATTGGCATTACTTTCGGAACACCCCTCGCAAGTGTGCAAAATGGAACACAATAAAAAGCTGTACCTTTGAAAATAATTTCAATTCTGAGTTTATTTGATTCTTTAAAGCATTTGGACACGTCGAAAGCCGACCAATCACGAGGAGAAGACCTGAAGTTATTAATTTCTTGACGCTTCGTAACGACAACCTGAAATAATAAAAAAAAAATATACTTTCTTTCATTAACGACTCTCAAAAAATGCCAGTAACTTATTTCTGTTTGTTTCTTTATTTAGATTGAAATGACAATATAGAAAATATCTTCAATGTTCGGCATAGTGACACAAAATAAACATAACAAACAGAAGATATTTAAGAAACAAGCAACTGTTAGGACACTTATACTGATGTCCGAAACCTAAGGACGAACACTATTTATGAAGATTACAACTGACGAATTTACTCTACTCCACCACACACACATACCTAACTCACATAACAGAGGATTAGTACCAACACACACACACACACACACACACACACACACACACACACACACACACACACACACACACACACACACACACACACACACACACACACACACAGTCTCATCTCTCTCCTCATACACCTAACTCGCATAACACTTCCCTGTAGTTAACAGTGGACTAGTAATTAGATCATCTCTTTATGAGAATGAACGGCATATGAACATAGAAATTGGCATTATTAGCTCGCATTTAATTGATATCACAAACATTCACTCAGCGCTTTAACTTACCTTTGGGTCACCTGCAGTACTGTAGTCATAGAAAAACAAATTGATCACTGCAAGGCGCATCTCGGTATTAGGCATATCCTGCAACAGCACATAAAATGAAGTTACATTTGGCATAATTTGAATTCAAATAACATTTATTGATGAAAACTAAATGAGTTCAACTCAGCAGGGACTCATTCATGCTAGGTGTTTAGCATCCATCTGTTACTCCTCAGTATACGTTCCATTCCACTTCTCGAGGGCCGTATCTTTTAAATTGTACGATACTAAAGTATTATGGTATGTTGGAGATCTTAAACATTTTGGTGACCGAAAGGGCAAGGAATTACATATTTATTTATGTATTTTTTTGTTTTGCTTTCAGAGTAATCTGGAGACATTCATACAACCGATACTATTGCGCCAGTTCCATGACCAACATAAAGCTAATTGTATTTGACAATGTTACCATCGAACTAGTCATTTAGACATTGTATTTTAATGTTCTTATTTCTGGAATGGCATGAGAAGAACTGGAAAGAATCCAGGCTTACCTGGACGAAGTGAATATCTTGTACTGTTACTTCTCCATCTTCATGGTTTTCTTTGATAGTCCACACGTCATACTTAGCGGAGCTGATTTGTCTCTGAAAAAAGAAATGTGTACGTTATAACTTAGTTAGCTCTCTCTCTCTCTCTCTCTCTCTCTCTCACACACACACACACACACACACACACACACACACACACACACACACACACACACACACACACACACACACACACACACACACACACACACACACACACACACAAATTTTAGACCTCGTTCAAGACTCTAAATGTTGAAATTTGATTTTCTTCTAACATGGATTCCAACAACATAATACTTCAAAGATATTTCTGAATCTTCCTATAAATCCACTCACAAACATCACATTAAGTCACAAATCTCTACATAAAACTTACCGCATCGATAAAATGCCTTGCTTGTAATGGCTTAGCTGGATGCATATAATTTTCCCACCTGTATGGTTGTTCCCGAACACGTGATAGAATTAGCTTAGCTAAGGATGAGTTCAAGTTGGTGTATCGATCAATCGACAAAAATCCTCTTCCTTGGATGTTATGGATGAATCGATCCTCACAAAATGTAAACTTGAAATACACAAATACCACTGAGTTGTTCGTGATTGAACTGGATTGTGAAAATATTTTGAAACGTCCATTTTAGTTTTCTTTTTTTCTTCTTCTTGTAGATATCATTAAGTTCATTAGTTATATGCAGTCTTTTCTGTTAGAGATCCCCCCCCCCTCTTATATTCGCTTTGAAATGGTAGTCTTAGATATCAGGTTAAAAATTCTCATTACAATATTTATTTATTTATGTATTATTATTTTTATTTGAATTGTCCATTTATAATTTCATTATAGCTTAAACTTTAATAAAATTAGAAATGGGCTGTGTCATCTTACGTATGTGGAATAGCTAAAATTATTTGGGTTGTTTTAGAATTAACATGAAAGTATTAAAAGTTGATTAACTGCTTGTGTTCATCGGTTGAATTGCCTATTTTGTAAGAAGAAAAACTTGGCATTTCCCTGAGGAAAAACCTGTTACTCGGTCTAAAAGAAACACGCTAACCTGTGACACTTTCGTAAATTGGCCTATAAACATTCTTTCTTATTTTTGTTTCCATTTTGGGAACGAAATGGTGGTCAAAGTGACAAAGTCACTCAACCGCCAAGGTGTAATCCATTTACTAGAACATTTTCTCGTAATAGCATTTTCTGAAGATTGTGGATAAGCTTGGAGTGCTTTTAGGGCAATTTTAGTTTCTTGCAGCAGAGCAACAAACAATACGTCCAGGAGCTGAAACTAGTGTTCGTTATTGATGATCATTTCATTAGTTGAAGCTTTTTTCTTTCGTTTTCACTTCCTCCTTGATAATAGAGGATTCTGTTGAACACGCAAAAAAAAAAAAAAAGATTCTATTTTAGAGAATCTCTTAAGTTTTCTTAGTAGTAAAGGAGTCCGTACAAATTGCAGGAGTAATGAAGGAGCTCTTCAGTCATTTCTTCCTGGTAATTGTACAGCTATCCATTTTTAAAATACTCTTCTTATTTACTCTTTCTTATGTCTTATTCTTTTTCTTCTATTTTTCTCTTAAATGAGCGCAATTCAATCAGTGATAAAAAGAAATGTAGTTTGAGAAAGTACCTCAGTACCAGAATTCCCCAATTGGAATGGTCGTTTATTCGATATTTTTAATATTCGAAGCAACTTCGATCGACGTGTAATGTCGATTAACTGTGGTTATTTTTATTCTTCCTTGTTTACTTGTATTGCGGGATGAAAAACTCGATTCCATGAGGGGGGAACCCAACCATATCCGCATGGGACCTGCAAACGCACCTTCAGACGAAAAAACCCTTATCAAGATTCTTCGCGTCATAATCTTTGTAATACAGGAAAACCTCGCTGAACGCGAATTCGATATGCGCGATAATCAGTTAGCACGACTGAGTGAAATTATACCATTTCCCGCTTTAAGCGAGTGATCAATCAGTTAAGGCGATTTTTTTACGTTACGCGAAATTTTTTGTCGCCAATCTGCAGCTAGCGGAAAAGCTGGAAGTCATTAAGAGACATGAAAGTGGCGCTAGTAATACAATGATTAGGTGAGACCTGGGATACAGCGAGTCTACAGTTTGGACTATGTTAAATAAGAGCGAAGAATACAAAGAATAAGGAAAGTTGCTACTGCTTCTTTAAGCATGCAGATCACCCGAAATAGAAGCCATTTAATGATCGAGATGGAGTCTTCTATCTCTCTGTATTAAGGATTATAACCAAAAAAGAATACCTCTTAGTACAGGGAATATTCAGGGAGAAGCTCCCAATATTTTTACCTCATTGTGAGAGACCAAATTTCAAGAGGAATGTGAAAACTTTACTTCGAGCTTAGGATGGTTTGACCGTTTTAAAAATCGAGCTGCACTACATAATGTAAGAATAACTGGGGAATCTGCTTGTGCTGATAAAGATTCTCGGCCAAGTTTCCTGAAAAATTGCAAACGATAATTCAGGAGGGTGATCATGACGATCAGCAAATATTCAACGTCGACGAAATTGGTCTCTTTTGGAAGCGTATGCCAACAAAATCTTTCCTAACTAAAACTGAAGCATCTCAACCACGAAACAAAGTAACTAAAGATCGTCTCACATTAGGAGGCAACGCAGAAGGCCACTTTAAACTCAAGCCTATGTTAGTTTATCATGTGCAAAATTCAAGATCTAACATTATTGAAGAAATCAGCACAATAGGAAAAAATACTTGGATTTAATGAACTGGATAATGAAGTTGTGAGAAACTTGCTCAATTCCCATTCAGAACAGTTAAGCGAGAATGATCGACTTCAACTAGAAGAACAGCTTGCATATGAAGAAGAAGATAATAAGTGCGAACAAGAAGAGTATGTTACGATTAAGAAGATAACTGCAAAAGAACTTGAGCTAGTTTTCAATCACATTGAGCATGCTAAGGACATTTTGTTTGTCGATCCTGATATGGAACGATGCTTCGAAGTCCGCAGAAATCTTGAAAAAGCGATTGCCATCCATGACGAAGTCGAACACGATTCAAACATCTGTACTCAATTATTTTGTAAAAAAGTAGCTCAATCAAATGTTTAGACATTAAATGCAAATTTAAGCAACTGATTTTTATTAACTTTATGATTTTATCCTCTAATATAGCTTATACTGTCATTCCCCCCCCCCATTTACGCTAACTGATGGATGAATTAAAATTATTCCTTAGTTTATGGTATCCGATTAACGCGATTTCGCTTAGCATGCATTAATTGGTGGATTAATTAATCGCGTTAAGCGAGGTTTTCCTGTAAAAGTAGAGGCGCTGTTGAATTGGGAGTTCACTGATATGATTAAAACTAAGTGCAGAAACAAGGAAATACAAAAGAAATAAAGAAAGTGTCATCACAGCTGTATAAAGATAAGATATGAAGCAGATCGAACATTACATCAAGCAATACGCAGAAAAAGTAGAGAATAAGATAATGAAGATTGAAATATGAAAATACAAAGGAAAAAAAAAATCGGAATATCGAAAGAGATTTTAGTTAATAAATCTTTCAAGAAAATGATTTTAACCTTTGTAATAAAAATAGAAATTGTTGTTAGTGTGTTCCAATCTATTATATATAAAACGGAATAATTACGTTTGATGATAACAGATGGCGCAACACACATCCCGACAATTTTTATTATCTCATTAAGACATGAATTTTTCACGAAGAAAATTTTGTATAACACAGAGAAGAAGTAAGTCGAACTTAGCAAGCCTTGCCAAGATGATAGCATAGGAATACCGATGCATAAAGCCATTGAAGCGGCTTCTAAAAAAATGTAAAATGCAAAAGATCTTTTACTCATTCATCCATTTAAATGGACGTAGAATTTCAACAGACGAGAAAGAGAATTGATGAAATGTTGTAATATTTAATCGTTGAGAATGTTACCTGTCCTACATGAACTGGGCTGTCGTGATCCTGATCAGCAAACTGAGGGAAAATCACTGCTGGAAGCAAAGTCATGTTGGCCACTTGGAATTCTCCGGTGATGTTTTGGGTCGTGCAGCTGTCCAGTTCAGGAACCAGAGAGAACACCACCCCTACAATAGTAAAACAATCGTTTAGGAGCGTGTACTCTGTGAAGCAGCAGAAAATAAATAAAATTAAAGAAAATAATTCACATAATTTTTTTAGATCTTCAGCATATCTAAAAATCTATTGAATTTTTTTTTTCCCAGAAAATTCGCTTTCCGAAAAAACATGATATGCTTTCGATCGGACCTCCCCGCAGTTAAAGGACTCATCCCAAAACACACACACACACACACACGCACGCACGCACGCACGCACGCACGCACACGCACGCACGCACGCACACACGTGGAAGATGGAAGAAAATCAGTACCTTGGTGGAACGATGAAGAAAGTGTCCTAAGAACACTCAGACGACTATACCAAAGAACATACAATAACTAAAATTTAAGAGAGAACAGAAGACAGAACTACATGTGAGCCAAATACAGCTTCTTCTTCTTCTTCTTTCACTACGCGTTATTCCCGCTTCCTATGCAGGATCCGCGTGTTACTTAAATGCGACTTCTTTGTTAGTACCAATTCCCAACCGACCTCTCACCTAGTCTGCCGCTGGGAGGGGGGATATATTCTTGACTGTAGAAGCGTATGAGAGTTTATTTTTCACTTGGTTAGACTATAATAAGTTTAGTTTAATCCTTTATCTAAGTGTGAGCAAACAAAGTTTGCGCCTGAAAGTATCTTCAGGACTGAGTGGTGCAATACCAAGGCAACTCGTGGCAACGGTGGAGAAAGCTACCATCACTCGTATCTCAGTATCTCCCATAAGCAAAGCACATCTCCTTGCGGATATGTGAAATGCTATGCATTAAGACAAGGGCCACTACCCAGACCGGTTTCGACCTTTATTCAGGTCTCATCAGTGGGAGCACCACCTTAGCTCAGTCCTGAAGATACTTTCAGGCGCAAACTTTGTTTGGTCACACTTGGATAAAGGAATAAACTAAAGTTATTGTAGAAGCGTATGGTCACGGGGCTTGCGGGACGAAAAACGCCAGATAAACTGGCGGAAAAAATCCTACTGCTCGCGCCCAAGACCGCCTAACTTGGCTATACCTGATAAAAATCCTCAAGTTTCTCACGTCTTCGACGGGAATCGAACCTGGGACACTCATAAAGCCAAATACAGCTATCAGTCCAAAATCACAAATGCGAAAACAGAATCATGGAAAAAATTCTGTGCTGTTTCAACCGTATTGAATTCTTAGAATTGCATATATAAATTAGCAGTAAGTAAGAATAAGACAACACCTATATTATCAACTATCAAGAAAACAGACGGCACCTACACTAGAAACTTAGCAGAAACTCCAGCTATTATGATAAAGAAGTTTATTCACGATGACGATGAATCAACAGATGAAGAAATCCAAAAAACGTACAGACAAAGGATCAAAACAGGCATAGACACTTCTGACGATGACTTATTTGCAGCTAACGAAATCGAGTCGGTATTACGATCAATGGATCCATGAAAATCTCCTGGAGAAGACGGAAAATAACCAGCGATATACTCCTAAGAGCGTTTCTCGAATTCCCCGTATTCATATCAATTTACCACGAATGCCTAAAAAGAGGACGATTTCCTTCAATATGGAAACGCTCAAAAATTATACCCATAATCAAACCAGGAAAAGAAACATCCGACGAAATTAGTAAATACAGACCAATGAGTCTCATAAACATTGCTAGCAAGGTACTAGAAAAAATTTTAATACACCGAATACACCAGCACAGTAGACGCAATTATGGAGGTGAAAGAGTTCGCAGAAGACAGTCTACAGCAAAAAAAAAAAAAAAAACGTACTGCTGATTTCAATCAATGTTCAAGGAGCCTTCGATCCTGCATGGTAGCCAGCCATAATCAATCAATTAACAAATTTAAAATGTCCAATAAACTTACTCTACCTTACAAAAATTATTTTACAGACAGAAGAGCAACCATGACATTAAAAACCACAGCAGTAACGAAAGAAGTCAAACGAGGCTGCTCGCAAGGTTCCTGCTGTGGGCCAGGTTTCTGGAACATCCAGTACGACTCGCTATTAAGACTTTCTTTCACTACTGAAACAAAATCATTGCTTTCGCCGATGATGCGATGATAATGATTCGGGGATGCGATGGCTTACAGTTAGAAGTAACGGCCAACGAAGAACTCTTTAAAATTGCAGAGTGCGCAAGCGAGAAGAAAGTCACCTTCCATAGCACCAAGTCTAAATTGCTCCACATCTCACGCAAAAAATCAAAACAACCTGTAACAGTCTTCCTAAACATAGAAGTTCTAGAGGTCGCCAGTGAGCTAAAATACCTAGGAGTAACAATAGATGAAAAATTTACCTCCAATAAGCACATCTCATATGTTGCCGAAAAAAAGCTTACAAGTAATAAACCTCCTAGCTAAGTCGGCAAGGATTAAGTGGGGATTTGACCAACGAGCGCTGAAAACAATATATACCGGTGCTATACTACCATTAATATCTTATGCTGCACCTGCCTGGAAACATACACTAAAATCAAAGATAAACCGACAAAAACTAAACAGAGTTCAACGGTTGGTCAGTAACTTTAATAAACCATGTAGATTGTAGTGTAACTTGTTTTCTGTATATAGTGCATATGCTCCAGAAGATGACCTTGACATAAAGGTCGAAACGTCGAAAGTGGATTTTAGTTTATATTAAACTAAAGTTTTACTCAAACACGGTAGTTGTTTCCATAATTTTCCAAAATGTATTTGGATCACCGTGTAAGCTTAAAAGAAAATAGTTCAACGCCTTATAGCCATACGTATAATTAAAGGATACAGGACAATATCTTTCGAGGCAGCTTGCGTTATTGCAGCTCTAACACCGATCTGCCTGAAAATACAAGAATTATCTCTTATATATGACGTCACTTCCGGAAGATATAATGAAAGTTGCAACATCGATCCAAATTGTTACGAACGTCCGCTTCACTACAGTAAGTGACCTCACCCAGCAAAGAAAACAAATATTAAGGAGAAGGAAAGCTTTGAAAGTGACGAATTCCAAATATACACTGCCGGAAGCAAAACCGAAAGGAACGTCGGTTGTTCTTTCATTGCATACAACAGACAGTCTATTATACAAGAACGCTGCTCCAGACTGCATCCCTTCTGTTCACAACAACCAAGCAGACAACTTGCTATAGTGACTTGCATATCTCCGGGAATTAGAACTCAACACCTTTCATCAAAAGACAGCAACAATTTGCAGTGATAGTAGAAGCACTATAGACGGCATAAAAACCAGAACAACCATATAACGTTAATAGAACAACAAGGAATCTCACTCTAGATGGATGGCAAATCAAGTTCTGCTGGGTAAACGCGCGTACTGGGGTAGCAGGAAACGAGATAGGGGATCAGTTGACTAATGAAGCAGCTAAAAACGAACGGTTAGAAACAAGTTACTCGAAATCTACTATAAAAACACTTGCAGAAGAGAAAAGCCTAGACCTGTGGGAAGAAGAATGGAAGACATCAAAAAACGGATCGACAACAAAAGAATTCTTACCAAGCATCAGAAACAGACTCCGGCTGAAAAGATACGCCATTTCTCCTGGATTAACCACGCTACTAATGGGACATGGAAAACTAAGACACTACTTACGCAGATTCCATATCCTGGAATCAATATCATGTAATTGTAGTCCACATCTTCAACAGACTGTTGACCACATACTTTACGACTGTCAGCTATTGGACTCCATCCGGATACCCCCTAATACAACACGTCATTACTTCTGGAGACAAGTGGCCAGTGTCAAAACAGAGACTAATCGAAAAGTATTACTCAGAACTAATTAAATTTGCCAATAACATCAACTACCAGTCGTAAAGTAACATAAATTACTATATTGTATGAATTATATAGTGTAAATATATATATATATATATATATATAAATATAAATATAAATATGGATGTAAAGAACGAAATGTGTACATATAGATATAAAATTATAAATGTAAATATAAATATTGATACCAAAATATAAATATAAATGTTAATCAGTACTTGGAAGCTAAATGTAATATAAGCATTGCAATGGAGCATGTAGGAATAAATTACCTCCTGATAGGGTTACTATTGGGTGGACACACGCACGCACGCACGCACGCACGCACGCACACACACACACACACACACACACACACACACACACACACACACACACACACACACACACACACACACACACACACACTCACTCTCTCTCTCTCTCTCTCTCTCTCTCTCTCTCTCTCTCTCTCTCTCTCTCTCTCTCTTTCTTATGGTTTTTTATGTTTTCCTTTTCGATCTTTATTATTATTCGTATGATCTTTCTGTTTTATTTTATAAATGGAACCAAAATAACATTCTGCAAATCTCAGTAATTCTCCAAAGAATGTATTGTTAATATTCGCTTTCAGATCAATAATTTCTTTCTTCCACTAAATAGCATATCGACTGCTAAGAAGTTCTGTATTTGTCAGCTTCTTTAGCGAGTTAACAAGAAGTAAGTTTGTAAGTTTCTCCCGAGGCCATTTCACTGCAGTTAGTCCATTTGGTGTCATCAGGAATTATTGACAGTTCATTGCATTTGTTTCCGATTTACTTTCACCATTTTCCCCTTTATATCATTTCATAGCTGTCGGTAGATTTGCCTAATTTTTCTGTTACATTTTCTCTTGCAGAATTTGTCTGTTCTACAGATTGCATAATTTTCTTTCGTGGTAAAAAGGTTTTTGCTTATTTTACGTGGTAAAATATCATACTTCCAATTGAGTTTTAGGTCTCCAACAAACGCAGTGATAGCATATTTGGCAACGAAATATTTAAAGATTGATAGATCTCCAAGGATACTTGAAAATGAATAGAAAAGGATTATTTATTTTTTGAATTAAGCCACACCAGGAGCATCGAGGACTCGAAAAAGTGTATTTTTATAGCTCGCGGTGTTGTTCGGTAATTTATTTCATTGATCTGTAACAGGCCACTATAATTCTATTATAAGCTAACATCCATGCTCACAGATTCCTACCTGAGTTGAAGTCCCACACTATGGAACGCCTGAGGAAGAGATTGTCGTCATAGTAATCATCCATCTTTATCATCCTGGTGAGTGAGTCGTACCATATCTGTGCGGAAAAGAGGACATCACTTTAAACGTTTTGATGGAGTTGTCTTTTTAGCATTTAAACAAAGCAAAATAAACTTAAATCGGACTTACTTTCTTCTGCACCGAGACCGGGTCTATATCCATCTCCTTCACATAAGTCAAGTAATCGAAGCTGAAATAATGAGGAAGAGTAGGAAAACGTTTCCCTGCAAGGCGTCCTTCACAGTATGTTCCTGGAGGTGGCTGCAAGAATTGCAATTGCAACAAATGAATATTTATTTTTAACAGGAAGAGAGACAGAGAGAAAAACAATTGAAAGTTTTGTATAAACGCTTCTTGCGCAGAAAAGAAGACCGTTCGATTCTAGTCAGCTACCAGAGGAAATTTTTTTTTTTTCTTGTTTCCGCAGGTTCCCAAGTTAGTTAATTGTTGACGAAGACAAGTACGTGTTTTTTACTCCCTCATAATTGGGTTTAACCCCATAAAAACCAACATTTGACTAAAAACTCATACTATATATGAAACAATAATATAAACGTTAAGAGTTTATGACGGCAGTTGACTGCTGTACTCTCTTTCTCCCTGTTGCGTTGCCTTCAAAATCATTGATAGTCATGAACTCAACTATTGGTGACGACAAAGGGCGTACACCGGCTGCTAATCGATTTTCACAGGAGTTACAGCTATAAACATTTCTTTTACTCCTTTATTAATTTATCTAATGCACATCTTGGGATTCCCCTTTCCTATGAATACCCAGTGTATGGAATCACACAATGAGCTACTAAATAAAGCTAAATCGTAGTATAGATTTTGGACCATTTTTACGCAGAACACTTAGTTCGGTCTAAAGCTGATTGATAATGTACAAAGTATTAACGTAACTTTGAATCTCGTATAATAATAATGTTAATTTGCATACTAACAGGCTCTCCAGGACCAAGACCTATCCAGGTTAGCTTTCGTAACCATAATTTTAACCTTTGGCCTCGAGGTCAAAGGTTGAACTAAAGAATTGGTCATTGAAAACTAAAAACATGAATCAAGCATATATTTGTTCCGTTCTCATTCCAGACAGGTTATTAGGATTCATCTTAATAAACTGCGGGAAAAATGTCGTAAAGAAGTTCAAACGATTGTGAACGAATAAGAAATGAGCACATGACTTATTTCCGTAAAGATTTGAAAACTCAACGTCCTGGTTTAACGATTCTCTGCAGACATGCTTAAAATTCGATAACGTAATCAATATATGCCTTCTGGAATCGATTCTCTTTTAGTTTATTAAGCAAACAAATGGAATTTCCAGCGCCTGGACCATCTTTATAGGTTTTTACGTATATGTGGATTAACTGATAATCAGCTGACTATCTTAATATCTTCCATAAGCTCCTTGTTGTTATTTAGAAAATCAACCAAGTTGAATTTCTACCCACTGCCACCACTATTTGCTTTGTCTGTAAATTGCGTGTGTTCTCATGGCCGATTTCGCCGAACGTGGGATACAAAAGCCCAGTTTCCTAAGAAAAACCATTCTGCCTCAGTATGAGATTGCCCAACTCACTTTCAATTGAGAAAGCTCATTACACGTCAGAAGAGCGTGTGTTAAATGAGCGAATGAAAAATTAATTCTGTGATTTACATTTCAAAACTTTGAGAATGGAATCAATCTGACTTTATTTTCAGTTTTTCTTCTTTCCACTGCACGAGTTTCCGAACTTCCAAGACACAGACTGAGAAGTATATGTTATGATTGTAGTCTTCTCTCTCTCTCTCTCTCACTATCTTTTGAGGCTATGCTCACTGCTGCTCTCTATGAATACAAGTTTCGACATCGATCCAAGTGACTGCGCGCACATGCATAGTAGAAAATATTATTCAAAGAAGTGACAAAACTAAAACAAAAATAGGAAAATATAATTTTTATTGTAATTTATTTGCATACTTTCAATGAAATATAGCTTATTTCATTAAATTTTTAAATTCACAAAGACTGGAATATTGGCACTAATATAGGAATCAATTTATCGTTCTAGTACTGAAAACGAGTTTTCCGTAACCAGGAAACTTGTGTATGTGTGCACACGCGATATTGTGATTTAGCTGCACCCTTGATGTGTGAAGTGTGATTCATGCGTGAAGTGTGAGAAGACTTGTGAGGAAAGATGTGAACTGAAATTTCTGGTTGGTGTAAATAGCCGTTCGTATTAGTTATAGACCATTCTAGACATCAATCCGAATATTAGTGTTAGGGTTTCGGATTAGGAGATAGGGAAGTTGTCTGCTCTGTTCCCGATGCCTCTAAAATCGATAGTCTCAAGTTTAAATGATGGCTAAGAGGGGACGCTACTTTCTCTCAACTTTCAGCAGTTAGTTATGGCTAAAAGAGCTCCGCGGATTCCTTTTTTGGAATACAAGGCAATAGAGAGTTATTTACGAGGACTGAATTGTTGTTTGCTAATCAGGGATAAAAACTTATTAATTCCAAAAATAGAAGATAAAATTAACTGATAGCTCGTGCTATAAAATTACTTTAGTAAGCAGAGATTCTTATTGAAATTAACATTATTCAATCATAATAAATGGTCTAATTTTAAGAAACGAGAAGAACACGAAATAAACTGAACTTAACACGATCTATTCACTTAAATTTGCAATCCAAACTCAGGACATCCAACAGTACGTAGTGACCTCCAGTTGAGTTTATATTTGTGACTTGAGGAGGTTGACTAAGTCCAACATTCTGCTTTCTGGGAAACTAAGTCCGACAGGAGATTTCAGAACATTTAATTAATCTTTTATAAAAGGTTTATCAAAATACAGGCGATAGCTTTTCACATTAATTTAGATTTAGTCATTCAAATTGGAAGTACGGTTTTCATTTAACTGGGCTGTCCTATGTCTTGATAGGACACACGAAGACATATGTCGCTCTGAAACCAGTAGCTCAGATCAGTTTCAATCGCATGAGCACTCCAATTATATTTTCCAATATATTTTAAAAGGAGGAAGACAATATTGGCAACAATATTATAAGGTTTTTCCAAGGAAACAGCAAAAAGGGAAAGACTTACTGGGAAGAGGCGTTATTACAAATCTCTTTGTTGGATCTCACCGGGGGAAGCACACTTTTACTCAAACCATGAGCACTTAAGAAATTTCTTGCTTCGAAAAATGGTTTACTCACTTGAAATATTTCCTGATTTTCCAGATATGGCTTGTAGTCGGAAAACTTGTAGAGAATATGTTTTTCATTTACGACATCAGTGGATCGTCTGCACCATCCTTTTAACATCACCGGGGAAGGTTCACAACATTCCGAATTACAACGAAGAACCGACAGTCGTGGATCTGTACACGAAATCAAAAATTCAGATTAATTTTTGTATAACAGAGACGACTAATTCTATTGAACTGAAATTCTCTTTGTGAGTAGATTTATCCAGAAACGAACATTGAGATCACCTTTCGTCAACTGAATAAAGTTGGATGGTTTTGCTAAAGCATTTCATGAAATATTTAAATAGAATAATTATAATCCCATGATACATACCCATGAAGTAATGCTCCAAATAGCAATCTCCTAACTGCTCCACATTGCGATTGCTTGTCCATTGCTGGACAGGAAGGAAGTTTAATAACTCAGATTTTGAAAATTTCTGAAAGAAAGAAAGAAGAAACAATGATATTAAATTACATTTACATAAACAGTTTACTAAAATATTACACCGGAGTCTTAACAAGTTCAAGGAAATCAATGAGTTTGCATAATAAACTTTCTATGATACTCACGGAATCACTTCGTTTGAATAAAATGTAGTCGTTAGGGGGCGCTAATTGCTTCTTTCCTTCAGAATCAGTAGCGTAATGGACCATTGGGTCATTGTTCTGCTCTGGTATTTCCTTGACTGTACATGTTGGACCTGGAATGAATCAGAGGTGGCGAATCCACAGGTGATCGTATAACATAAAATAGCAGATGCAAAATTATTTCATTTACACAAATTTCATAATTGCATGAATGGAATCACCATTGTAAACAAATATCAGCTCGTGGAACAAGTTATATTTCTGTATTAAATATAATCTCTTCTGTTTTCTGGCTGTTGTTGCCGGTAAAGTTACTAAGTCTTACCTGCTATGTTCAGAACTTCGTTGGCATTCAGATTGTATATCGACATCTCTCCATTAGGCTGCACTAAGGCTATTCTGTTGTTAGGTTGGTCATAATGCAAAGTTTGTGCAAAATAACCGTACTCATCTGCATTTATTAATTCGATGTTCAGTTGAAATTGGGATGGTAAGTCTGGTTGGGTATCGCAGTCAGAAGGTTCTGGATCTATAAATAGCAGCAATTATAACAGAAAAATTTTATATCTTTTGAAAAACCAATAGATGAAATTCAGTTAAAGATTTTTGAGTCAAAAATTCACGTGTGAAAATTTAGAGGAGAGAAGAAAAAAAAACTTACTATTTTTATGACTTTTCATTGGCTTTTTACTCAAATTTTAGGACATTACTGATGTTTTATATAGACAGATATATGAAGTATATATAACAGGAATAATTCGGACTTAGCTTTGTAAGATGTTGCTGGCTGTCTTCTTATTTGCTAATCCCGGCGTGTGGCGATATAGATTCATCTGCTGTCAAAGGAAGGAAGTATGACTGAAAAGAAGGGCGAGTTGGAAAATGTAGGGCTGAGAGATGTGGGAGAATAATCGGTGAGGCAAAGGGTATTGGAATTTTTTTGAAAAACCCGTTTTTTTTACTATTATTAAAAGTGAGCAGAGAATACTTTGGAAGTGAGGTACAAATAGAAATTTTTTGGGAAGAGGAAGGATATGATGGAATAAGATCAGGGGTGGGAGTAACGGATTGCGAGCCGTTTAAAAGTGTGTCATCTTCAGAGACGACACCAAGCCGGCATGAAGCTATGTCATGCCGGCTTGGTGTTTCTGTTTTTCGTGTGTCTGTATTGTTTCGTATTGGTCGGAGTTGTGACCTAATTTTTATGTTAAGGAGCTTCCAACTCTCGGAGATTATGCAGGGCAAGTGGACGTTTATTGAATTTTTTTGCTTGTCAGATTTCATGACTGTCGTTTCCGATATTCTAAGCATTCTTTCTTTTTCTTGTATATCTATTATCATGGCCTTGTCGAATTGCGGGTATGTTTTTGTTCAAGGGCGTGGACTGCTATTTCTGTTTTTCCTGTATTTTGTATTTCTTTTGGTTGTTGCGTTTTTTATTGTTTAAATGTTCTGGAATAGGAATGATGCAGCCACGGAAGTGTTCTTGTTGTGCCTATAAAGATCTGATACTAGACCTTGTGTAAGTGAGATCACAATCTTTTTGGCAAGGAAATTTGTGAAATAAATTGGGGTGTTCTAGTATTTCTTTATGTGTGTGAGATTTTGTAGGTTTTAGAAGTGTTGCCAATTTTTGCGTTGTGAACACAAGCTTATAGTCGGTATGTTTGAAAATGTATATGTAGGTTTTGTATGTGTTCTGAATGTATGGCAGTTTGATGATTTTTTTTTTTTCGTTGGGAAGTTTTTTTTTTTTTTTGGTTGTTGGATTGTTTTGACGGGTTTCTGCTGTTTTTTTTGCGTAAAATTTATTAGCTGTGTTGGGTAGTTTCGATTTTGAAAAATCTGTGTTAACTTCTTTATTTGTGTGTTGAGATAATTACCTGTAGTCGAAAACTTGTAAGCATTTATAAACTGTGCTAGGATGACTGATTTCTTAATAGAATAAGGATGGTATGAGTTGAAGTGGAGGTAGTTTCCCATATGTGTGGGTTTGTGGAATATTTTTGTGGCCATTTCGTTGTTTGTTCTAACTAATGTCAGGTTTAGGAAACTGATGGATTCATCATGTTCTGTTTCTATGGTAAATTTTAGTCTGTCGCTGAAGTCGTTAAGGTATTTTCGAAAAAAAGAGTTGTTAAGAAAAAGAACTATAGTTTTTAATATCTTATGCAACAACACAAAGTGGTCTACATGTACAACCAAAATAACTGAAAGTTAAAGTGGGATTAGCACTTACCTGGAACCAAGCGGACAGTCTTCAGACCATAGGCCCGCGCCTGTTACAAAGCAGAAAAAAAAACAAATATTAAGATAGTAACATCTATTATAACATCTAAATTGAAAGATTTAAATGTTATAATAAATATTTCATGCAATAATTACTAAAGGCAATATGTAACAAGTAAGAAAAACGTTTCCAATAATTTTCTGATGGTCGGTCTTTTGAATGAGAAGCATATCCATACATTGGAATACGGTATTTCAACGATTTTTTTTTAAATGTACAGAATAAACTTCGGATAAACAGTATCCCCCTGATATCGTTTATCAGAAGTTTATTCAGTACATGTAAAAAATAGTTTACGTGTTTATTATGGGTACATAATGCCAACCAAATAACATAGATTACGAATTAAGATGCTGAAATATATACGAACTTTATACGGTCAAGCTGGTTTATTGTAGTCTTTTAAATTGTAGATGTGTGGAAATGACGTTTGGATCCATAGCGCTAGGATGTTAGAAGAAAATCGTTGAAGGTTCGATTCTTGTCTCCAAAACTTCTCCAGTAATTTTTTCTGTCTTTCTTCAGCCGCTTCCCCAGGTAGTCAAGTTTTGCAGAGACAGGTAGGAATTTTTTTTCCCATAAACTCAAGTTTTTTAATTATATCTCAAAAATAGACCTCAGAACACACACACTAGTACGGACAATAATAACGTTGTCAGAGTTTAGGGCTACGAGATGGTTACAGTTGTCTTCCATACTCTCTCCCTCTCTCTCTCTCTCTCTCTGTCTCTCTCTCTCTCTCGCCCCTGAAAAGTTTTGTATAGGTTGTAAAAGGTTGTTTTATAGGTTGTTATATAAGATTGTTTTATAAATTGTTGTAAAGGTTGTATAAATACTCTTATAAACACAAAGACCTTGTGGTTATATCTCATTCTTTCCCTGTTATGCATTTCTGTTATGAGCATGAAGTAAAATATCAATCAAGGATGTTATAACTTTCAACTACAGTGATATTGTAGAATTATGAAGCAATCAAACAATATTACGACAACCAGTCAGCATTCCTATTATAATAAATCAGTACAAAGCCATTTGTTTGACTTTAGTCCACTTACCTCGGCTTCACCAGTAATGGTAAATTTTAATTCTCCGCTTGAAACGATTCTTTTCAGATTTTCGTAAGCCGAAGCTATTGTTGGTTCTTCGGATATTTCTCCATATCCTTGAGTAGGGGAAAAAAAAAGAAAATATAATCGATTCTTTAGAAACTTGTGCAAATATACGTACATTATTATTATTATTATTATTATTATTATTATTATTATTATTATTATTATTATTATTATTATTATTCAAATGTGTTTTATATTGTAAGGGCTGTTATTTCGCTTTATTTGTTCTTCCATCTGTAAATAATAGATTTTCTTCCGACTCGACAGATGATGAAATACTACGTAATATGTTATAATTGCTCATGCGCACAGTAGAATACAGTATTAATTTCAATAAACTAATTCAAATTATTAATTTTTAGTAGCCACGAACAATAAATGTGCTATGGATAATAATACACGTCGATTAATTTGGCTTGGGATTCCTAAAGGTTTCAGTGACCTGCTTATTTCTTGTTAATTAATTTTAAAATAGGCTGCGAATAAGAAAAGTCTCATTGACTATGTTTAAAGTTTTGTGTCGTCTATTTACTCTGAAATTCATTTTACATGTTACAACTATGTGTGCCTATTTTGCCAGTTAATTCAGTTAAATAGGCAGGTAACCCTATTTCAAGTCCATTGTCTGCTGTGTCCTTAGTCGCGTGTTCGACAGCTGGTTTGTTTTACAGAATTAAAAACAATCCTGGATTACGAGAGGAAGATCTTTCTATTTACATACGTAAATTATGTAAGTTCTTTTCGTTGTAAACGGGATTCCAACCCAGGTCTTCCTAATCAAACGCAGAATCATTACATTGGTATGGAGGAAGTTCGCTCAATTTTACATTTAGTAAAATAAAAATTAAAAACAACTTTTTTTAAACATGTATTTCATAATGTTGTACGGTAATAGGACATGCTGTAAGATTACTTCTTTTTAATTACACTTACCCAGAACTGTAGGATGCTCCAATAACACCATGGACACTACAAGCTCTTCGGAGGATGCTTGAAACACCTTCAAGGTTAAAAGAGGCTTATTCAGTGATGGATAAGACAATACTTAAAAGAAATTAAGAAAAAGAGACAACAATGAATTTGCGAAAAACATACGTCATTTAAATCACAATCTTCGTTTTTTTTTTTTTTTTTTTGCATGAATTGTTCGACTTTTTATATTAAGAGTATTATGCTTGAACTTTAACCACCATTTTTTTAAAAAAAATATATAATCTGTGTCCTTCGCTTTTATATTATGATGGTGAAAATTTTCACTATTTCTTCGTTCACAGTACCAACATTATCAGAGAAATACTGCGAACGAGAGTGCACGAAATTGCACTTTTAATATCCCATTCCGAATCGGACGTCGTACAAAAGTACAGACTATTTAATATACGAGGGGCTGTACAAAACTACTTCCTTCTATTTTTTTTTCTCAGAAAATGGAATTTATTTAATACTAACTTTTACATGTAAAAGTAATTCTGTCACAAATGACGGAATTATCGATGTTTCGCGAGAGCATTTTTCAAGTTTCCGTCATTCCGGAAACACTTTTGACATTGCTGACGGACATTGTATGCCGAACCCATAAGTTTTTCCTAACGTTGAAGCTTTTCTTGAGCAGCTTGGATCAGTTCCTTCGTGTCATCTACGAAATTCTGTCCTCGGAATGCACCCTTCAGAGGGAAATCGGGTAGTAGTCAGAAGATGCCCGATCCTGGCCATCGGCGAGATGGAGAAGATCATTCCAGCCAAATATCGCATCCCTTGTACTTAAACTGGTGTGAGGCCTTAGTCATGAAGAAGGAAAGCGTCGTTCATGTAATTTTAATGTCATTTCATCGACTGTCACTTCATTTTCAGAATTGTAGCCTCATTAGAGGAGTTTTCCCCCTCATTCTTGTAGTGCTAGAGAAGTTCCGTGCAGATGACATGTGACTGTCCAGGCTTCTTTGTTCTCACTGGATAGTTTTCTCTGCTGTTTGTGCCACGCAGACAGCGCGGCACAAATTCACAAGTTGGGATGCAACGATCCTTCTTGATCAGCGTATCAATGCGACTCTTATTCTTTGTCTTTGCTCACCAGCTTCGAAGCTGGTGAGCTCTGCAATCGGTTTCACCTTCTTAAAGTATTTGATCCGGAGACTAACTGTGCTCACGTCCACATATCGTCTCCATGCATACATTTTTGGGACGGTATGAATTATCATCGGACTTGCATCTTCCATAGCAACGAATTGAATCCCCACTCTCAGTTTCATACATGCATCTCTAAAAGTCGCCATTTTGAACTACTTAAAGTTGCTTTCATGTGAAAGATTGCTGCACCACTCGCCGTGGTGAAAGCAGAGAGTACTACCATTCACTCGTCGACGTATAAAGTTTTCTGCTGCTCTCGAACAACAACTAAAGAGGAAAAAAAAAAAAAACAGGATGCATGACTTTCGTACCGCTGTCGTATTTAATTTTCGTTTAGTTTCGAATGCCCTATTGTTAACATGTTAGATACTTCCACAATAAAATAAATAAAAATATTATACCGATTTTTATTCGAATTTATAATATATTATAATAACCTCTGAAAGTTATTATAATCTTATAATATTAGGCAATCACGCATGCACACTCCAACGGATCTCCTTACCTTCATTTCGCTAAACCGAATAGCTGACAATTTCAGTTTTTCTACGAGCTCCACTTGCAGTTGCTCCACAAAATGCGCAGCAGTTCTCGTTTCTTCTATAAATTGGGGACCTGAAATAACCGAGAAATAATATTACCGTAAAGGAAATCATGAAAACAAGTTATGATGTAGATTAATTAGAGTTAATAGGATAGGTAACAACATATAATATAATCAACAGTTGTAATAACTTTATGTTGTTGTTGTGGTTATAGTCTTTCGGCTGTTTATGGGCAACTAATATATACGCCACCTTCTAGGAAATGACTGTGAGCAAGGTGGTTTTCAGTTGCTTTTCTTGCTGTACTATATCCTATGACTGTAGCCCGTGTGTTCACAAGGCCGGTTTGTCTTTTGCGGGATGAAAAACGCCAGATAAACTGGTGGGAAAAACCTTACTGTTCACGCTCAAGACCCACTAACTTGGATATGGCAGATCCTTAAGCTCCTCACGTCGTCGACGGGAATCGAACCTAGGACACTCCCTCCCCAGGTATAGGGTTGCGAAGCGCAAAGCCACTTGGCTAAAGGCGCGGATAGTAACTTTATATCAACCGTAAGAAAGCTTTTGATTGCGTGGATCACAAGAGACTGTGGGTTATAATGAGATCAATGGGGATCCCCGAGTGACTGATTCTCTTGATAAGAGAACTGTTTGACAACCAAGAGGCTTCAGTATAAACTTACTAACTTGAACTTAAAATTTCTGAAAGAAAGGATGAGGCCGTGTTGGGAGGGAGAGCCTTTGGAGAAACAGACAGCGTTCGAGTGGAAAAAGGGGTGCGGTAGGGTTGTATACTGTTGTGCTCCCTTTTTAATATTTATAATGAATGTGTTATGGGAATGACTAACTTAGAGACCTTGATCCAGCTGGAATTATGACCGGTGACAGAAAAAATAATTTAAGATAAGCAGATGATCCAACCCTCAATGAATAAACTGAGAAAAAGCGATTGATTCTATTGGTTAAGAGGAATAGTAAAAAAAGGCTAATTTAATGCAAACATCAGCAAGGCAAAAGTGATGGCCTCTGGCAATTTAGATGAGTTTATAATAAAGGAAGATAAAATAGAAATAAATCGATGGTAGTTGTGATTTACTGGGATCCAGAATCAGAAATGACAGTAAATTTAAAGACGAAATTAAAAGAAGGATAGTCTAGGGGAGAAAAAACCAATTTCAGCCAGACAAAAAATAATGAAAGATAGAGGTGTGAGTAAGGCCACGAAAGATAGAATTGTCAAAACAATAATATTTCCAGTAGTGATGTATGAATGTATAAACTGGATTATTAAGAAGAAAGATAGAAAGCGAATTGATTCCTTTGAATTATGTGCGTAGAGGAGACTATTAAGAATCCCATGAAAGAATCCCACTGCAAGAATGGCCAATAAGAAGGTTTTAGAGAGCATCGAAAAATAGAATGCTCCTTGGAGGCATTGGTCGCTAAACAGAAGTACTTTGGACATTTCATGCGAGCTGATGATTCAATGGAAAAGACAGTTATGCTGACGGAATGAGAATAAGACCACAAAACAGTTGGATGGACAACATGAAAAAACTTACCAACTTGGACTTACAATTACGGAAAGAAAGGACAAGAGGCCGAATGGAACGGAGAGCCTTTGTTTACAAGATCACCAAGAGTCGAAAACAACTGGATGCTACATTACAACAACAAGAATACTCTGTTTAAATGTGTTATGTACGGGACTTGATTCAGAGATGGTGATGAAACTATTTCTGTACTGATTAGTTCTTTTTTTATGGAAATGAGAATGCAAATATAACGCCCTTTTCTTTGGAGCATGGGAAAAATCCCCTTCCCATGAGGGTACGCCCTCTCCTTTGCATGGCTCTGACAGACATTAATTCAAATTAAGGGGATAAAAATCCCTTATTATTTTACAGCCAGTATGCGAAACTCTGAGATCGAAAACTACCGTCTAAGAGTTTCATGCCGAAGAACTATCGAATCCAAGCGTAAGTGATTTTCGATCTCACAGTTTCGCATACTTGCTACAAAATAATAATTGATTGTTATCCACTTAATTTAATTAAACTTCGCCAGAAAAAATAGCCATTTGGCTTTTTATCTTAGTTATAATATATAGGCACACCTTTCTGGCATTCGTATAGTAAAGGTATGTAAGTTCTTTTCACTTAAACTTTGATATCAGTTCAGGAAAGGAATTGAGGAGGAGACCCTTGGAGGGTAACGGATGGCATTGCTGTAGCCAATGAAGTTCTAACTGAGGCTCGGCTATTGCTGCTACCCTCTTGCCATGATCAGAGTTTTAATAGCTCAATAACACCTTATCCCTACACTGTCCTCTACAGATAACGGGGAAGATGAAAAGCATTCTTGCTTCGCCCCTTTAAGCCAGTACTTATAAGGACTTTGATGTCATCCAGGTCTACCTACTGACTGATGAGATCTCAAAAAAGTTTGAAACCAGTCTGAGTAGTGACCTCTCCTCATATGTAAGGCAGTATTACATCTCCTAGGAGCTGTGTTTTACATTATGAGAAAATATCAAGGATAGTGAGGGAGCTTTCTCCACCTTTGCTTCGAGTTGCCTTGGTGTTGTACTACCAGGTGTTCACTTACGCTTGGATTCGCCGATAGTTCTTCGGCATGAAACTCTTAGATGGTAGTTTTCGATCTCAGAGTTTCGCATACTGGCTGTAAAATAATAAGGGAGTTTTATCCCCTTAATAATTTAATTAAACTACGCCAGAAAAAAATAGCCGTTTGGCTTTTTATCATAGACATTAATTCAGTCTGCAGACAGCAGACTGAATGTGTAATTTCAGACTGCTGTCTGCATTTGTTCCACAGCGCATTTCAGTTTGGTAGTTGCAATGTGCCATCTGCCCAAATACTCTGTGGAATTAGGTCATATGAGGGAATGAATGGAATAAAGTAGCTCCACATACAAATAAGAGATTCTCAAATTTCTATTACAACTGGTCTTTAATCTACTTGTTGCGTGTGACCGTACCAATGGATGATATTTTACTTTTGTATATCAATTCAAATGTTAATCCAATTCATCTAATCCTAATTTTTTGGTACTCAGTTACTCACTGGGTCTGTCTTCTCACAGAGAACTCCCCCCCCCACACACACACATACACATGAACAACAAGGAGCGTTTCGAAAGTAATGTCTCTGTTGTGAGAGCTCAGCTCCTTACCTAAAAGAGCTGCGCCGATGAAACAAAAATCAAAAGATAGTTTGAAATGTCTACTTTATTTTCGTAAACTATTTCTCCACGTTATTCACCTCCTTCAATATATTTGCTCCGCTGTATACTAAGTTTTGAAAGTCGTCATAGTAACAAAAAATTCTCTAGTTGTTTTTGGAACCATTGTCTCACCTCTGCTTTGACCTGTTCGTCATTTTCAAAATAAATACCGTTCAGATGTGTCGTCAATTTAGGAAATAACTAGAAGTCCGATGGGGCCAAGGCAGGCGGTAAGGAGGATGTTCCACAACTTCAAATTCCCATCTCTCCGGTACCCTTCAAATCAATTCAATCCTGTATGGCCTCTTTGCAAAATCAATCTGTCTCACAATAAAATCACGATCCCTTCGTTTGTTTCATCTTTCTCAAGGCCTTTACATATCTCTGTGAATTTCTTGTCGTCCGTTTCGCCATTTAGTGCTGGAATGCGACTGTCTTTTAGGACAGTCAGGATGCACTTTCCGAAGGAAGGTTGAATTTTTAACATTTCGCAATCGATAAGGTAACGTGTCGATATTCCGCAGATTGTGATGTCATTTTCGATCATAACGAAGGATCTAATTTACGTCCCCATTCAAGATATTGTGAAGATACTCATTGCCTTCCATTTGGAATTTGAAGCAATCAGTGACGAATTTCTAGTGTGGTTCGTTTTTTTTTTCGCCAGTCAACTGACGCGATACCAAAACATGCTCACACTCCATCGAAACAAAATTCTGTTATGATTCGATTAAATCGTTAATGTAGTGTTTAGTTGTAATGCAGTAGCACACGAAAACCGATTTCGATCGCGCACCACAGTATACTGACCCGAAGCGAAGGATAGAAACGACAAAACAAGACGACACTGTCGAGGCCATTCACACCGCACTTGCTGTTGTATTCACTGGAATTACTTTCGAAACCCCCCTCGCAAGTGTGCAAAAAGTACCACAATAAGAAGCTGTACCTTTGAAAGTAATTTCAATCCGGAGTTTATTTGATTCGTTAAAGCATTTGGACACGTCAAAAGCCGACCAATCACGAGGAGAAGACCTGAAGTTATTAATTTCTTGACGCTTCGTAACGATAACCTGGAATAAAAAAAAATACTTTCCTTTACTAAAATAATGCCAGTAACTTATTTCTATTTGTTTCTTTATTTAGATAGAAAAAAGAATATAGAAAATATCTTCAATGTTCGGCATAGTGACACAAAATAAACATATCGAACACCAAAGATATTTACGAAACAAGCAACTGTTAGCACACTCACACTGATGTTCGAAACGTAAGGATGAACACTATTTCTGAAGATTACAACTGCAAATTCAGTTGTAATCTTTTCAAACGAATCAGCTTGTGGCAGTTTATATAACTGACGGTTTTCAAAGCGGATACACATTCAAATTTTCTAATCGCGTGCAAACTGATCACGTGCTAGTACTCAGGGAAAAAAGGTTAAAGCCTGCGCGAAGCGAGTTGTGTTCGAAGGAACTCTTTTCGTGAAGGTATAAAGTTACAAACTTGGATGTCCTGTAATGTCTCAAAGACATCGTGTAGATGACTTCACGCGGGAAAGAATTATTGGAAAGCTTAAAAAAGGTCGCAGAATTACGGATAATGCCAGAGAGTTTGGAATTTCACATAGCTTTCTACCCAGGCTCTGGGCAGCATTTCAATCCCATGGAATGTGTTCCAGACGTTTGCTAAGAGGTCTCTCTCGCTTTACTACGGAGCATGAAGACAGATTTTTGGTTATAACAGCAAAACGTAATAGACGCACTACGACAAGTCAGCTTGCGAGTCGGCTTCATTCAAGTATAGTTACGCGTATATCCCGCCAATCTATGGCAAGATGTCTGCGACAAGCAGGCCTACACGCCAGAAGGCCTGTAGTGCCTTTATCCACAGCTGATGTTAGAGCACTTTTTAAGTGGTGTTTTTTATCCGTAAATATTGGACAAGACACCAATGGGCTAATGAACAATACTCTTTACAAATGAGTCAATTTAGTCTTTCCTCCGATTCTAGACGACACTTGATATGGCGTGAATGTGTTACTGCTTACCATTGCAAGAATGGTTTTGAAAGGGACAGCTACGATGGTTTGGGGGGTATGTATAAGGAGGCATTATGCTTAATGAGCGCCCAGAGCTACAGGTGCTGGAAAAAGGGACTATGAGTGGTAAGATATTGCAACGCAGTTCTCCAACTTCATGTTCGATTGTTCCGTGGTGCTGTGGGCGAAGAATTCATTTTTATGGATGACACTCTCACACCACATTGTGCATGAGCAGTAGAGAAACTTCTGGAGACCGAGGATATTAATCGAAACGAGTGGCCAGCACACTCCCTACATCTCAACCCCCATGGAACACGTGCAAAAGAGAGATATTGTTGCTCAAAATTCCCTTCCAGAAAATAAAAAGGCCTTATGCTTGCTGTGATGGAGGAGTGGAGCAGTTTGCATCGAGAACTCCTGAATCGCTTTGTGCTAAGGATGGTACGACTTTGTGAGAGCTGCATCGCAGTTCAGGTGGACATACTGCATACTGAAATGTCTCAGCATAATTTGCTGTACTGTGCATTAATTCCTTAGCTATGTCCTTAAAAGATTTGTAACTTTTGCTAAAAACACATTGAAATATAATTTGTACGAAATTTATAATACATTTTTGTGTAATAGAATTTTTTATTTTTATGCTACAAATTCACAAAATTATTCTTTCTCTGGAGTTTGATTTTTCTCGATTTTTATATTTCTCCAGTCAGTCAGTTTTCTAATACAGGAAAGCTGTATTTTTAAGTCTAATAATATTAATTATCTGCGCATGAGATATACTTCACATTTAACGGTAGGTGGTCTCACAGCAATATAAAAAATTACGACAGAAGTCATTATTATTATTGCCTGATACCTTTAAAGAAACCAAGGACTCATCTAAGGGGGGGTACTGTATACTCTATTCTCATAACTCACATAACAACACTTCCCTGTAGTGAACAGGGGAGTAGTACCAATTAGATCATCTCTTTATGAGAAAGACGGCATATGAACAGAGAAATTGGCATTATTAGCTCGCATTTAATTGATATCACAATCATTCACACAACGCTTTAACTTACCTTTGGGTCACTTGCAGTACTGTAGTCATAGAAAAACAAATTGATCACCGCAAGGCGCATCTCGGTATTAGGCATATCCTGCAACAGCACATACAATGAAGTTACATTTGGCGTAATCTGAACTCAAATAACATTTATTAAAGAAAACTAAATGAGTTCAACTCAGTATTGACTCATCGAAGCTAGGTGTTTAGCACCCACTTTACTTATTACTCCTCAGTATACATTCTATTCAATTAGAACAAATTCCCCATTCATTGAGAACGGACTCTTTCAAATTCCCCAATAAAAAAGCACGTGTATGTCTTCTCGAGGACCTTAAACTTTTTATTGAACAAAAGGGCAAAGAATTACATATTTATTTATTTATTATATTGCTTTACAGTTCAAAGTAATCTGGATACATTCATACAACCGACACTACTGCACAAGTTCCATGACCAACATAAGGTTAATTGTACTTGACTATGTTACCATCGAACTAGTCATTTAGACATTGTATTTTAATGCTCTTATTTCTAGAATGGCATGAGAAGAACTGGAAAGGATCCAGACTTACCTGGACGAAGTGAATATCTTGTACTGTTACTTCTCCATCTTCATGGTTTTCTTTGATAGTCCACACATCATACATAGCGGAGCTGATTTGTCTCTGAAAAAGAAATGTGTACGTTATAACTCTATTAGCTCTCTCTCTTCCTCTTCCTTTTCCTCTTCAAATACAGAAGAAATAACGCGCATTTCCTGTCCCTAATGTACAAGGCATTAGTGAAAGCATTGCAAAAGTTTTAAAACCACTTTAATATTTTTGTTGCCTTTCGACCGTTCAGAAAAATCTCCACCTTTCTCACTTCTCCTAAGGACAGGTTTCCCCATCTTAATTATCCAGGTGTCTACCAGATTCCTTGCTCTTGTGGATTGTTTTATTTCTGACAAACCGGAAGAACTGCCTCTATTCGATTAGAAGAACACCAATCTTATATTGAATACCTTGAACCTGAACAGTCTGGACTTGCAGAACATGCCATCACCACTAGACACAGAGTTCATTGGAAAAAGACAAGAGTTCTCCACAAAAGTCAGTTCCTCATGGAACGCCTTTATAAAGAAACATGTGAAACTCTACTTCATTCTCCTAACTTAAACAGATCCGACGGCTTACTTCTATCCCCCTTATGGGAGATAGTACTTTACAAATCAGCTAATCTTTCCTAACTTTTTATTGTATATATATATATATATTGATTTTTAGTTAAGAAATTTATTCACCTTTTTAGTTATCTTAAATTAGCTACTTAGGTAGCGCTTTTTGGAATTGTCAGTTATTGTTTAATTTGAGCTTAGAATGTACCGAAGATGCCTGTGACACGCAAACGAAAATTATACTATTAAATTAAATAATCTTTTTCCGTGAGTTTTTCCGTTATTAATTTTGTAGTTATATTCATTCTTTGCTCTTCGAGAAACATACCCCTTGTATTCGCTTTGAAATGGGTAGACTTAAATAATATTGTTGTTAGTGTGTTCTGATTTGTTATATATAAGACGGAATAATTACGTTTGATGATAACAGATGGCGCAACACACATCCCGACAATGTTTATTATCTCATTAAGTCATGTGACTTTTTCACGAAGAAAAGTTTGTATAACACAGAGAAGTAAGGTCGAACTTAGCAAGTCGTGCCAAGATGGTAGCTTAGAAATACCGATGCATAAAGCTATTGAAGCGGCTTCGTAAAATGTAAAATATAAAAAAGTGTTCACTCATTCATCCATTTAAATGGACGTGGAATTTCAACAGAGAGAGAGAGAGAATAGAATTTTATAATATTTAATCGTTGAGAATGTTACCTGGCCTACATAAACCGGACTGTCGTGATCCTGATCAGCAAACTGAGGGAAAATCACTGCTGGAAGCAAAGTCATGTTGGCCACTTGGAATTCTCCGGTGATGTTTTGGGGCGTGCAGCTGTCCAGTTCAGGAACCAGAGAGAACACCACCCCTACAATAGTAAAACAATCGTTTAGGAGCGTGTACTCTGAGAAGCAGCAGAAAATAAATAAAATTAAATAAAATAATTCACATAATTATTTTAGATCTTCAGCATATCTAAAAATCTACTGAATTTTCTCCAGAAAGTTCGCTTTCTGAAAAAACATGACATGCTTCCGATCGCACCTCCCCGTAGTTAAGGAATCATCCCAAAACACATCCACCCACCCACACACAAATACATTTCTGGTTTTTTATGTTTTCCTTTTCGATCTTTATTATTATTCATATGATCTTTCTGTTTTATTTTATAAATGGAACCAAAATAACATTCTGCAAATCTCAGTAATTCTCCAAAGAATGGCTTGTTAATATTTGCTTTCGGATCAATAATTTCTTCCTTCCTTTAGCTGACATATCGACTGCTAAGCAGTTCTGTATTTGTCAGCTTCTTTAGCGAGTTAACAAGAAGCAAGTTTCTCCCGAGGCCATTTCGCTCCAGTTAGTCCATTTCATGTCATCAGTAATTATTGACAGTTCATTGCCTTTGTTTCCGATTTACTTTCACCATTTTCCCCTTTATATCACTCCATAGCTCTCGGTAGATTTGCCAAATTTTTCTGTTACATTTTCTCTTGCAGAATTTCTCTGTTCTACAGATTGCATAATTTTCTTTCGTGGTAAAATAAATTTTTGCTTATTTTACGTGGAAAAATATCAGACTTCCAATTGAGTTTTAGGTCTCCAACAAACGCAGGGATAGCATATTACTGCGTTTGTTGAAGAAAAAAAAACGCAGTGATAGCATATTTGGCAACGAAATATTCAAACATTGATTAATCTGCAAGGATACTTGAAAATTACTGGAAAAGGATTATTTATTTTTCGAATTAAGTCACACCAGGAGCATTGGGGAATCGACAAAAGTGTATTTTTATAGCTCGCGGTGTTTCGGTAATTTATTTCATTGATCTGTAACAGGCCACTATAATTCTATTATAAGCTAACATCCATGCTCACAGATTCCTACCTGAGTTGAAGTCCCACACTATGGAACTCCAGAGGAAGAGATTGTCCTCATAGTAATCATCCATCTTTATCATCTTGGTGAGTGAGTCGTACCATATCTGTGCGGAAAAGAGGATATCACTTTAAACGTTTTGATGGAGTTGTCTTTTTAAACAAAGCAAAATAAACTTAAATCGGACTTACCTTCTTGTGCATCGAGACCGGGTCTATATCCATCTCCTTCACATAAGTCAAGTAATCGAAGCTGAAATAATGAGGAAGAGTGGGAAAACCTTTCCCTGAACATCGTCCTTCACAGTATGTTCCTGGAGGTGGCTGCAAGAATTGCAATTGCAACAAATGAATATTTATTTTTAACTGGAAGAAAGGCAGAGAGAAAATAATTGAAAATTTTTTGAAAATTCTTGTCCAGAAAAGAAGCCCGTTATAGGTTCGATTCTAGTCAGCTACCAAAGGAAATTTGTTTTTCTTTTTTCAGCAGGTTCCCCAGTTAATTAATTGTTGACGAAGTCAAGTAAGGTGTTTTTTACTGCCTCATAATTGGGTTTTAATCCCATAAAAATTAACAATTGACTAAAAACGCATATTATTTGATACAATAATATAAAAGTTAAGGATTTAGGAACACGATATGGCGGTAGTTGACTGCCGTATACTCTTTGTCTGTTGCGTTGTCTTCAAAATCATCGACAGTCATGAACTCCACTATTGGTGACGACAAAGGGCGTAGACCGGCTGCTAATCGATTTTCGGAGAAGTTAGAGTCATAATAGTTTTTTTCACACTCTTATTTATTTATACAAAATACATCTTGGGGATTCCGCTTTCTTATGAGCACCCACTGTATCGAATCGCAGAGTGAGCCACCAGCTAAATCGTTGCAATGGTTTCGGACTATTTTAATGCAGAAAACATAGTTTAGTCTAATGATGAATGATAATGTACAAAGTATTAATGTAACTTTAAATCTCTTATAAAAATAATGAAAATTTGCACACTAACAGGCTCTCAAGGTCCAAGACCTACCTAGTTTAGGTTTCGTAACCATAATTTTAATACTTGGCCTCGGGTCAAGGGTTGAACTAAAGAATTGGTCATTGAAAACTAAAAACATGAATCAAGCATATATTTGTTCCGTTCACATTCTAGACAGTTTATTAGAATTCATCCTAATAAACTGCGGGAAAAATATCGTAAAGATGTTCAATATATTAATACAAGTGAACAAATATGAAATGAACACATAGCTTATTTCCGTAAAGATTTGAAAACTCAAGATCCTGGTTTGACGATTCTTTGCAGACATGCTTAAAAACGATCAAGTAATTAATATGTGCATTCTGTTCTAACGCAATCGATCTCTTCTTCCTTATTAAGAAAAGCAAATCGAAATAACGGAGTTTGGTCATCTTTATAGGTTTTTAGGTATATGTGGATCAGCTGACCATTTTCCTATCTTCCATTAGCTCCTTGTTATTTAGTAACTCAGCAAAACTTTAATTTCTGCCCATTACACCACTAGTATTTTTTGTTTGTAAGTTGCGTGAGTTTCGAAGGCTGATTTCTGTATGTGGAATGAAAAACCCGAATTTCCGAGAGAAAAAACCTTGCTACTTCAGTATGAGATCAGCCAACTCACGTTCATTCGAAAAAGCCTATAAAAGGTTTATTATACGTCAGAAGAGTGTATTAAATGAGCGAATTAAAAAAAAAATAATTCTGTGATTTAAATTTCAAAACTTTAAGAATGGAACCAATCACTTTTTATTTTCATCTTTTTCTCTTGCACTGCACCAGTTTCTGAACTTCAGACCGAGAAGTATATGTTATGATTTCAATCTCTCAATCTATTGAAGCTACGCGCACTGCTGCCCTCTATGAATACAAGTTTCGACATGAATTCAAGTGACTGCGTGCACATGTATGGGACAAAAAAAGTTTCGAAGAAGCCAACAAGAAAGAGCGAGATAGTGACAAAATTAAGACATAAATAGGAAAATCTTATTTTTTATTTTAATTTATTTGCATACTTTTGTATTACATATAGTTTCATCATTTAATTCATTATTTTTCTAACCACAAAGGCTGGTATATTGGCACTAATATAGGAATCAATTTATCGTTCTAGTACTGAAAACGAGTTTCCCGTAACCCGGAAACTTATATGTGCACACACGCAATATTGTAATTTAGCTGCACCCTTGACGTGTGAAGTGTGATTCATGCGTGAAGTGTCAGAAAACTTGTGAGGAAAGATGTGAACTGAAATTTCTGGTTCGTGTAAATTGCCGTTCGTATTAATTATAGACCATTATAGACATCAATCCGAGTATTAGTGTTAGGGTTTTGGATTAGGAGATGGGGAAGTTGTCTGCTCTCCTCCTGATACTCCTAAAATCGATAGTCTCAAGATTAAATGATAGCTAACATGGACGCTACGTTCCCTTAACTTTCAGCAGTTAGTTATGGCTAAAAGAGCTCCGCGTATTCCTTTTTTTGGAATACAAGGCAATAGAGGGTTATTTACGAGGACTGCATTATTGTTTGTTAATCAGGGATAAAAACTTATATTAATTCCTAAAATAGAAGATAAAATTAACCGATAGTTCGTGCTATAAAACTACTTTAGTAAGCAGAGATTCTTATTAAAATTGACATAATCAATCGCAATAAATGGTCCAGTTTTAAGAAATGAGAAGAACACGAAATAAACTGAATTTAACACGATCTATTAACTTAAATTTGCAAGCCAAACTCAGGACATCCAACAGTAGGTAGCGAGTTGAGTTTATATTTATGACTTGAGGAGGTTGACGAAGTCCAACATTCTGCTTTCTGTGAAACTAAGTCCGACAGGAGATTTCTGAACATATAATTAATCTTTTATAAAAGGTTTATCAAAATGCAGGCGATAGCTTTTCACATTAATTTAGATTTAGTCATTCAGATTGGAAGTACGGTTTTCATTTAACTGGGCTGTCCTATGTCTTGATAGGACACATGAAGACATACGTCGCTCTGAAACGAGTAGCTCAGATCAGTTTTAATCTCATGAGCACTCCAATTATATTTTCCAATATATTTTAAAAGGAGAAAGACAATATTGGCAACAATATTATAAGGTTTTTCCAAGGAAACAGCAAAAAAGGGAAAGACTCTTACTGGGAAGAGACGTTATTACAAATCTCTTTGTTGGATCTCACCGGGGGAAGCACACTTTTACTCAAACCATGAGCACTTAAGAAATTTCTTGCTTCGAAAAATGGTTTACTCACTTGAAATATTTCCTGATTTTCCAGATATGGCTTGTAGTCGGAAAACTTGTAGAGAATATGTTGTTCATTTACGATATCACTGGATCGTCTGCACCATCCTTTTAACATCACCGGGGAAGGTCCACAACATTCGGAATTACAACGAAGAACCGACAATCGTGGATCTGTACATGATAAGAAAAATTCAGATTAATTTCTGTATAACAGAGACGACCAATTCTATTGAACTGAAATTCTCTTTGTGAGTATTTATCCAGAAACGAACATTCAGATCACCTTTCGTCAACTGAATAAAGTTGGATGGTTTTGCTAAAGCATTTCATGAAATATTTAAATAGAATAATTATAATCCCATGATACATACCCATGAAGTAATGCTCCAAATAGCAATCTCCTAACTGCTCCACATTGCGATTGCTTGTCCATTGCTGGACAGGAAGGAAGTTTAATAACTCAGATTTTGAAAATTTCTGAAAGAAAGAAAGAAGAAACAATGAGATTAAATTATATTTACATAAACAGTTTAGTAAAATATTACACTGGAGTCTTAACAAGTTCAAGGAAATCAATGCGATTGCATAATAAACTTTGTATGCTACTCACGGAATTACTTCGGTTAAATAAAATGTACTCGTTAGGGGGCGCTAGTTGCTTCTTTCCTTCAGAATCAGTAGCGTAATGGACCATTGGGTCATCGTTCTGCTCTGGTATTTCCTTGACTGTACATGTTGGACCTGGAATGAATCAGAGGTGGCGGATCCACAGGTGATCGTATAACATAAAATAGCAGATGCAAAATTATTTGACTATTCCTTTTTCATAATTCAAATATCATAATTGTATGAATGGAATCACGATTGTGAACAAAATATCAGCTCGTGGAACGAGTTACATTTCAGTACCAAATCTAACCTCCTCTCTACTCTTTTCTGGTTATTGTTGCAAGTAAAGTTACTAAGTCTTACCTGCTATGTTCAGAACTTCGTTGGCATTTAGATTGTATATCGACATCTCTCCATTAGGCTGCACTAAGGCTATTCTGTTGTTAGGTTGGTCATAATGCAAAGTTTGTGCAAAATAACCGTACTCATCTGCATTTATTAATTCGATGTTCAGTTGAAATTGGGATGGTAAGTCTGGTTGGGTATCGCAGTCAGAAGGTTCTGGATCTATAAATAGCAGCAATTATAACAGAAAAATTTTATATCTTTTGAAAAACCAACAGATGAAATTCAGTTAAAGATTTTTGAGTGAAAAATTCAGAATGTGGGAAAATTTAAAATAGCAAAAAAAAAAAAAAGATAAGAAAAAGTACTATAGTTTTTAATATCTTATACAATACGACAACACAAAGTGGTTTACATGTACTACCAAAATAACTGAAAATAAAAATGGGATTAGCACTTACCTGGAACCGAACGGACCGTCTTCACACCATAGGCCTGCACTTGCTACAAAAAATAGTTTACATATTTATTATAGGGTACTTAATTCCAACCAAATTATTATTATTATTATTATTATTATTAAGAGAGACTTCCAGGGAGTCAGAGACTCATCAAGGAGGCCACATACTACACACACCAGCTACTTATTCTTGAATTCATTCACACTGCTTGTACTCAAAACATCCAATGGCAATCCATTCCAATCCCTCTGGAATCTCTCCGTTCCACCACCCTCTGAGAGAAAAATCTGGACCTTAAACCCTTCTTGGCAGCCTTCATTCCCTACTTCCAAGGATGCCCTCTCGTCCTTTCCCCACCCTCCATATATTGCAAAATTCCCATCAATTGAAATCTTGTATGACTCTTTCAGCAGTTTGTAAGTCTCAATCATATCACCCCTCTTTCTCCTATTTGCTAGTGTCTACAATCTACAAATTCTCAACCTGTCTTCATAATCAGTATTCCATAATCGTGATATCATTTTTAACACTCGCCTTTGTACTCTCTCCAATATATCAGAATTACATCGGAAACCAGGAGACCAGACCTGCGCACAATAGTCCAAGTTAGGTCTTATCAAGGCCTTGTAAGGAGACAAAACGACATCCTTATCTTTACATGTGAATATTTGTTTCAGCATTGCAATCATCTTTTGAGTTGTATTTGCAATCTTTGCCACACGGGCACTGAACTTCAACTTCCTATCTATTAACACTCCAAGATCCCTAGCCTCATCCGTTTCTTCAAGCATAATCCCACCAATATAATATGACAATGGATAGGTAATCATGCCGAAGTGAATGACTTTACATTTACTGACATTGAACTGACACCCATTTTCCCATGCCCACAATTCCAGCTTATTCAAACCATTCTGCAAGGATTGCATATCAGCAGCATTCATGATTACCCTGCCTATCTTTGCATCATCAGCAAATAACTGTATGTCTTTTGTCAAATCCTTCCCAATATCATTAATGTACAGATTGAATAACAGTTTACCAACCACTTGTTACCTTAAACCTTGCAGACTCAGATCCCCGGTGTACCACTTTTTGATATCTGTCAGTCAGATATCAAAAAGTGGTATACTCTTTTTGCATCTCTAATCCATGCTAATGTTGTATAACCCAAACCCATTTTCTCCAATTTATGCAGCAGTCTGTCATATTGTATTCTGTCAAAAGCTTTAGCAAAATCCGAAAATATCATGGTGTATCCATTCCCCTTGTCTAGTTCAATGGTAATATTGTCATGGAATGTAAGCAAGTTGCTAAAACATGACCTTCCCTTAGTAAACCCATGTTGTTCATTGCAAAGTAGAGATTCACTGTCAACCCATTTCTGAATGTGGGCCCTAACTAATTTTTCTAAAATCTTCACCACCACTCCTGAGATACTAAATGGTCGATAGTTTGATACATCTGTCTTCGCACCACCTTTATGCAATGGAATTACCATACATTCCTTCCATTCCTGCGGAATCTTCCCTGTTCTGAGACTCATTAAACATCCTGGTCAAAGGAATGATCAATTCAGCTGAACACTCTTTTAGCACACATGCTGATATTCCATCAGTCTCTATTGCTGAATTCTTATTCAGTTTGTGCACAGCTCTAATACCGCGGCCTTACTCATCTGCGTTTCTTCACCTAGTGAAGAGGTAACAGTAAGTTAAATGTTGTGTTCACTAGGTTGATAGCTTTTAACGAAATGGGCGCTCATTAACTGAACAACCTCTTCTGCATCAGTAACCCTCACTCCATCTGGATTTAGAAGAGTTATTCTTTCATACATTCTTTCTTTTACTTGCAGCATATCGATAGAGTTCTTGTGGGTTGTCTTTCGCACGCAGAGCCAGTTTCGTTTCATAATCAGACTTTGCTTTCCGTACAACAGTTGTGAGTATTCTAGCCTGCTGCTTATAACGTTCATAACGGACGTCATCCTTATGCAAACGGTATTCCTTCCACATCCTCCTTTTCTTACGAATCTCTTGCTTAATAAGATTACACATCCATTTGGCTCCTACTCTATTTATTCTTCGAACTCTCGGGACACATTTTGATATCGCATCAATTAAATATTGTTTAAATGCTTCCTATGCACTGTCGATATCCTTGCTATGTAGCAACCGATCCCATTCCACTGAACTCAGTATACTCCTCAGATAATACAGATTACAAATTAAAATGCTGAAATATATACGAACTTTATACGGTCAAGCTGGTGTAGTGTGGTCTTTTAAATCTTAGATGTGTGGAAATGACGTTTGCATCCATATCGCGGGGATGTCAGAAGAAAATCGTTGTAGGTTCGATTCTTGTCTCCAAAACATCTCGAGTAATTTTTTGTCTTTCTTTAGGCAGTTCCCCAGTTAGTCAAGTTTTGCAGAGACAAGTAGTTATTCCGTCCCCCCCCCCCCAAACTCAGTTTTTTTAATTCAGTATCTCAAAAATAGGCATAAGAATACACACTAGTACGGACAATAATAACATTGTCAGAGTTCATTGCCACGAGATGGTTGCAGTTGTCTTCCATACTCTCTCTCTCTCTCTCGCCCCTGAAAGGTTTTGTATAGGTTGTATAAGGATGTTTTATAGGTTATATAAGATTGTTTTATAGGTAGTTCTAAAGGTTGTATAAATACTCGTATAAACAAAGATCTTGTGGTTATATCTCACTCTTTCCCTGTTATGCATTTCTGTTATGAGCATGAAGTAGAATATCAATCAAGGATGTTATAACTTTCAACTACAGTGATATTCTAGCCTTATGAAGCAATCAAGCAATATTACAACAACCAGTCAGCATTCCTGTTATAATAAATCGATACAAACGCCATTTGTTTGACTTTAGTCCACTTACCTCGGCTTCACCAGTAATATTAAATTTTAATTCTCCGCTTGAAACGATTCTTTTCAGATTTTCGTAAGCCGAAGCTATTGTTGGTTCTTCGGATTTTTCTCCATATCCTTGAGTAGGGGAAAAAAAAAGAAGACAATATAATCGATTCTTCACAAACTTGTACAAATATACGTACATTATTATTATTATTATTATTATTATTATTCAAATGTGTTTTCTATTGTGTGTAAGCGCTATTATTCGCTTTATTTTTTACTCCATCTGTAACCAATAAAATTTCTTCCGACTCTACAGATTGTGATGAAATACTACGCAATCCGTTATAATCGATCATGCGCACAGTAGAATACAACATTAATTTTAATAAACTAATTAAAAGGTACTTCCCTCAGACCAAATTTCGTTCCAGACGACAAGAGTCATGCATTTATGTTGCGTAAGATTCTTCTCACCCAGTCTCACTGTCTCTCTCTCCACCTTATTTTTTCTTAGAACTATAACTTGAACATGCTTTGTTGTCACGTTTGTAGTGACTAAATATTAATTTTTAGGATCCACGCACAATAAATGTACTGTGGATAATAATACACGTGGATTAATTTAGCTTCGGATTCCTAAAGGTTTCAATGACGTGCTTATTTCTTGTTAATTAGCGAATTAAATTAGGCTACGAATAAGAAAAGTCTCATTGAGTATGTCGTTGTTGAGAGTGATGTGTTCTCACTAGAGTGTGCAGAGGATTTGAAATTGGAAGTGATCATCATTTAGTCTCGAGCAGGATAAAATTGAATTTCATATTGAAAAGAAGAAAATGTAAGAAAGTTTTAAAGCGATTGAAAGTTGAGCAACTCTCGGATGCGAACTGTGAATAAAATACAGAAACATTATTCAAGAAAAAATGAAAGAGTTTGAGAAATGGAACAAAACCTTGGAGATTCAGTGGCAATCCCTGAAGAAAACACTGATTGATTCAGCCAGAGAGGCATGTGGTGAGGTTGTCTTCAAGGATAGAAAAATCAGAATTCCATGGTGGACACAGGAAGTTAAAGAGGCAGTGAAGGTAAAGAAGAAAGCATATCAAACGTTCCTGGCAAATAAGTCAGCTTATGCTCTTAGAGAATACAGAGACAAATGCAAGAATGCTAAACACTATGTAAAACTAGCTAAACAAAAGTCATGGGAGGATTTTGGCAAAAACATAGAAAATAAATATCAAGAAGGTGGCAAAATAATCTGGAGGTTGTTGAAGAAGCTTAGGAATGGAGGAAAGAGTGCTGTAAAAGGAGTTAGAGATGATAAAGGTGACATGAAAACGGGAGAAAAAGATATCTTTGAAGTATGGAGTAATTACTTAGAAAAATTGCTGAATGAAACAAGCAGTGATAGCACAGTGGTAAAAAAACACTCAACTGGCATACAGCCAGGAATACATATCCATACTTGAAGTTGAAAAAACCATCAAAGGCTTAAAATGTGGAAAGGCAGCAGGAGTGGATGATATTCGACCAGAAATGCTGAAGTATGGTGATGTAAGTCTTACAGTTGCTGCACTGCATGGTTCAGAAGGCCTGGACAGAGGGACGAATTCCCGATGATTGGAGTAGAGCTCTCATAGTACCCATATATAAAAAGGGAAATAAAACTGAATGTGAGAATTATAGAGGTATTTCCCTACTAAGTTTTCTGGTAAGATTTACGCAAGTATACTTGAGAAACGGGTGAGAGGATTGTAGAAGGGAAGATTGTTGTTCAAACCAGTTTTAAATTATGGATCTGAGAGTTGGGTCAGAAGTAAAACGTTTGACCAAAGACTAGAGACCGCAGATATGAAGTCCTGAGAAAGATTACAGGCGTGAACAGACGGCATCAATGGCAATATCATATTAAAAACGAGGATATTAGGAAAGAACTTGACATTGTCAGCATCCAGGAATGCGTTAGCAGAGCTAATCTCAGGTGGTATGGTCACTTAAACAGAATGGGCGCGGAAAGATTAGCAAAGCAAGTGTTCTCTGCCAGGTTGGCAAGAAAAAGACCAAGATATATTAAACGATATTTTTTCTTGACCACAGAAGCTATGTAAATTGACTATTTGGGAAATGTTGATCAAGTATCTGAGAAAAAACCATTTTAATACCAACTAGTTTCACAAACGTAAGCTGTTGGCATCTTCAGGGAACAGGACTGATGAGAGGAAGTAAAGCTAACAAAACATGTTACAGACTAGACATTAACAGAATTCTAATTATAAGTTACAAAACAACACTGAACGTGTGCAATACACGTGTGGCGCGTACATGATTTCACTTGTTGTTGTTTAGGAACGTTTTATAATTGGTACTAAAGTTCATTTCTTCTTGTGTGTTTAGAGATCTAATTAGGATCTTCCAGATCTCGGATAATTGTTCCTTTTAAAATTTTCTACAGAACCAGCGACTGTTGTGGCTTCTTTAAAAATACGAGAGCGATAATCCTCTTCTGAGAACAGCTTTTATCGCACTCAATGACATGGTTGGTTCTGGAGAAATGGGAAGATAAGCCCGATAAATCTTGTCTGTTGTTTTTGACATATCCGATGTGTTCTCTCTGTCTTATCTCAAGGCTTCTTAAAGTTTGGCCGATGTAACTTAAACCGCACGAGCATGGGATATTGTAAACTCCTGCATATCTAAAGAAAGGATAGAAGTCTTTTGGAGATCTTAAGAGTTTACGAATTGTACCTTTAGGTTTAAAGGTCGCTCTTATTTTATGTGATTTGAGGAGTTTAGCAACCTTGTTAGAGGTTATCCCCACGTATGAAATGACGATTGTGGTAATATGTTAAGTGTCTTCTTGTTATCTTTGTGGTGGATCAGAGAAAAGAATCTTGTTAACAAGTCTCCGGGGGTAGCCATTCAAGATGAGGTTGTTGGATATCAGTGTCAATTCGTCTTGGAGATCTTTTTGGTCTGTTGTAATCCGGACAGCTCTCTTCTTTAGCATATCTACAATGCGGAGTTTTTGAGAAATGTGGTGGGAGTACTTGGCAATGGGTAGCCCCCTCTCACCATCTTTTGCCGATCTTTTCATAGAAGATCTTGAAAATAGAATTTTATCTCAAGTAGACCCCAAACCCACAATATGGTGGAGATATGTGGATGACATTTTCATTGTATGCAACCACAAAAAAAGATGACTTATTTGAATTCCTAAGTAAGATCAACTCCTTTCACCATTCAATCAAATTCACTCTGGACCTTGAAAAAGAAAAACAACTACTCAGTTTACAGAAAATCCCACGAATACAGGACGTTATTTACACTTCAGTTCCTCCCATCACATTTCTCAAAAACTCCGCATTGTAGATATGCTAAAGAAGAGAGCTGTCCGGATTACAACAGACCAAAAAGATCTCCAAGACGAATTGACACTGATATCCAACAACCTCATCTTGAATGGCTACCCTTGGAGACTTGTTAACAAGATAGGACAGCCTCTAACAAGGTTGCTAAACTCCTCAAATCACATAAAATAAGAGCGACCTTTAAACCTAAAGGTACAATTCGAAAACTCTTAAGATCTCCAAAAGACTTCTATCCTTTCTTTAGATATGCAGGAGTTTACAATATCCCATGCTCGTGCGGTTTAAGTTACATCGGCAAAACTTCAAGAAGCCTTGAGATAAGACGGAGAGAACACATCGGATATGTCAAAAACAACAGACAAGATTTATCGGGCTTATCTTACCATTTCTCTCGAACCAACCATGTCATTGAGTGCGATAAAAGCTGTTCTCCTTACATAGAAGAGGATTATCGCTCTCGTATTTTTAAAGAAGCCACAACAGTCGCCTGTTCTGTAGAAAATCTTAAAAGGAACAATTATCCGAGATCTGGAAGATCCTAATTAGATCTCTAAACACACACGAAATGAACTTTAGTACCAACTATAAAACGTTCCTAAACAACAACAAGTGAAATCATGTACGCGCCACACGTGTATTGCACACGTTCAGTGTTGTTTTGTAACTTATAATTAGAATTCTGTTAATGTATAGTCTGTAACATGTTTTGTTAGCTTTACTTCCTCTCCTCAGTCCTGTTCCCTGAAGATGCCAACAGCTTAAGTTGGTGAAACTAGTTGGTATTAAAATGGTTTTTTCTTAGATATTTGATCAACATTTCCCAAGATATAGGTGGTTTGATACAGTAAAAAGTGCCGTAGAAGATAGAAATATAAGAGCTGATAATGTTGGAGTCTTAAGACTGACTTGGAGGAAAATTGTAGATAGGAAGTTAGTAATGATGTATATTTTTCATGTAATACTATCATATCCTTCACACCTCTTGAGGGTAAGAATTTGATGTCAGGAATTTGGTGATGATGAATAGGCTACGTAGTTTTAAATATTCGTTGTAACCGGAAATTAAATGACTTGACAAGATGGATTAATCGTCGATTGGAAGTATTTTTAAATTGTGACGGTTATTGAGGTACTGCGAGTTTTGACGCTTCACAAAGTTCAGTGCCCTAGTCGTCCCCCGTGGTTTTCCAGTCCTAGGGCTAGCATATCTACAATGCGGAGTTTTTGAGAAATGTGGTGGGAGTACTTGGCAATGGGTAGCCCCCTCTCACCATCTTTTGCCGATCTTTTCATAGAAAATCTTAAAAGTAGAATTTTATCTCAAGTAGACCCCTAAATTCGAGTATCCCCTAAAGAGTACGGTACACAGTGAACTCAAACACAAAGTGGAGCAGATGAAGTGCGTGGGAAACTTAAGTTTGCGCATGTGCGAAGGACACTTCATGTTTGTCATTTGGGGCTGAAGATTTATTAAGGCTGTCTGTCGAATCTTGTTTACGATAAGACCATCTGCTTTTCTGAAAGTAATTCCAAGCCATCTAAAATAACAATAGAAAAATCTGAAATGCTAGAATTTATTATCAAGATATTATTTTGACAAAATCTTTTTACGTTCTCTCTCTCTCTCTCTCTCTCTCTCTTTCTGATGTTTTCTGGATGAGTATACTCTATGGTCTAATCTTTCCAAATGGTAACTTTCTTTCTCTTGACTTTCTCCTTATTCCTATGACTTTTCTCATAGCTGTTTAGCATACAAGAATAACGCTAGTTATCGTGACACATCCATCTATTATTATCTATTTCAGACCATCCTAATTTATGCAATAATCTACTATGCTGTATTCTGTTAAAGGCCTTTGCAATATCACGATGTCACCACCTTATCGGACTCAGTTGTCACATTACCAGTATAAATCCCCTTCATCAAAACTGTGCTTTCCGTATAATGTTTCGTGTCGTCTAGCCACTGCGAAATTCATCTTACAAAATATAGCATTTTATGCCTATTTTGGCAATTAAATCAGTTAAATAGGACAGGTGTTTTTAGTCCATTGTCTGCTGTATCGGTTAGTCACGTGATCGACGGCTGGTTTGTGTTTTTTATAATTAAAAACAATACTTTAGTAAAATAAATAAAATAAAAAAATAAAAACAAATTTAAAAAAAAAAATGTATTTCATAATGTTGTACCGTAATAGGACATGGTGTAAGGTTACTTCTTTTTAATTACACTTACCCAGAACTGTAGGATGCTCCAGTAACACCGTTGACACTACAAACTCTTTGGAGGATGCTTGAAACACCTTCAAGGTTAAAAGAGGCTTATTCAGTAAGAGATAATTAGACAATACATGAAATAAATTAAGAAAAAAGAAAAAAGACAACGCTTGAATCTGCGAAAAACATACGTTATTTAAATCACAATCTTCGTTCTTTTTTTTTGCCACGAATTGTTCAACTTCTTATATTATTATGCTTAAACTTTAACGAACTTTTTTTTTTTTTTTAAGGAAAACCTGTTGTCTTTTTAAATTCTGATATTAATATACCATCATGTTGACATCTGCGTCATTCACGGTTATATTATGATGGTGAAAAAGTTTCACTTTATTCTTCGTTCACAGCACCAACATTATCAGAGAAATACTGCGAACGAGAGTGCATGAAATTGCACTTTAATATCCCATTCCGAATCGGACGTCGTACAAAAGTACAGACTATTCAACTCTTGACTGCTCATCTGGTAATTGAACACTATAGGTAATTGAAATTGTTATTGTGTTTAGATAGCCCAAGCTATTAACAGATTTTACCTACTACGATATTTTGAAAGGAGAAAAAGGAAGGGAAAATAAAAAATAAAATACAATATTATGTAATTTTAAATTTTTACTGATATTTACCAAGTGTCATACTTTCTAACGAAAACATAAAAAAAAGAATATATATCGTAATTTTTCTTGTGCAACCGTGTTAAGTTTCAGTTAAAATGTACACGAAGAAAAAAATACCTTAATACAAATGAGTTATTTACACGAAACAAACAATGAGTGTCAAAAATTGTTGTTTGCTTTAGTAATATATTACACAAAAATAAAACATTTTTCTACCATGTGAATGATTTGTAGTTGATAAATCTAATAAAAGTTGAAAATGCATCAAAATCAGTTTATAAACCATGTAGAACATTAATTCTTTCTAACACATTCATCGCAAATGTCTTTCCTGTGATCCCAAAAATGTTACATACTGAACAACGACTTTGGTTTTCCGATCCTTGGCTCGTGGACATATCTGACATCTAGCTTGCTTCTTCACTTTTGGTTCTGGTGGTCCCTCAGCCTCACCAATGCTGAAGTGATGAAGACACCAATGCTGGTCCCTCAGGACCAGCATTGGTGTCTTCATCACCTTGGATGTTCAGAACTTTCTTATGATATTCGTAAGTTCTCTAGACAGTGGCTGAGCCATTCTCCTTTTCATGTGTGGAGTGATTCAAGCCCAAATTCTTCAAGTATTGGCTCCTGATTATTTTCTTAGTTGCTGACTAGAGAATTATCTGCGGGTTGATTCCTTCTTGATCCAGCATCCGATAAAAATAGCGCAGAGGCCATCTTCTGGTTTTGAGGCTTTTTGTGTAGTTGTGAGCCATCTGGTTGAAACTGTGCACCATCTTTTGTGTTGTTATAAAAAAAGTATAACTTCTGGTTGCTTAGAGACCTCATCAACTTTCTTGTCACTGTGCATTGATAGAAACAGCTGTGGTGCCTAACACAAACTTAACACACACTAATGCTCACCGGGGTATGCTATCACCCCAACGGTCTTACAGAACGACACATACTTCATGAACTACACTCACTCATTGACTGATGTAGAGAACGATTGTTGGTTAGAGTACAGCAGGGTGGGGAAAGCGCTGTGCACATCCACTTTGTAGAAGAAAATGAAGTCATCTGGGGTAACGCGTCACCTCGGAGAGCATTGCAGGGTTAATATACGAGGGGCGGTTCTAAACCACTTCATGCTATTTCTTTATCTCGAAAATGGAATTTATTTAATACTAATTTTACATGTATAGTCACAGATGACGGAATTATCCATGTGTCGCGAGTATTGTCATTTTTTCAACAGTCTACGTGATTCCGTAAACACTTTTCACATTGCTGACGGACATTGTATGCGACTCATAAAAGTTTTTCCTAACGTTGAAGAAGCTTTTCTTGAGCAGCTTGGATCAGTTCCTTCCTGTCATCTACGAAATGCTGTCCTCAAAATGCACCCTTCAGAGGGGAAAACAGTTAGTGGTCAGAAGATGCTTGATCCTGGCCATGAGCGAGATGGAGAAGATCATTCCACTCAAATATTGCATCCTTTGTGATAAAACTGGTGTGAGGCCGTAGTCATGAAGAAGGAAGACATCGTTCATGTAATTTTAATGCCATTTCATCGACTGGCACTTCATTTTCAGAACTGCAATGCCGAATCCATATTTAATCGGCCTGTGATTATTGTTACACGGGTCTTCCTCCCCCATTCTTCCAGCGCTTGAGAAGTTCTATACAGATGACCTATGACTCTCCGGACTTCATAGGTCTCATTGGCTAGTTTCCTCTGCTGTCTGCGTTACACACATTCGCAAGTTGGGATGCGACGATCCTTCTTGATCAGCGCATCAATGCGACTCTTGTCCCTTGTCTTTGCTCACCAGCTTCGAAGCTTCTCTTTGCAATCGGTTTCACCGCTCTTAAAGTATTTGATCCGGAGGCCAACTCTCCTTCCGTCCACAGAATCGCCTCCATACAAATTTTTCAGATGGTATGAATTTTCATCGGACTCGCATCTTCCATAGCAACGAATTGACTCATCACTCTCAGCTTGATACGTGCATCTATAACATTCGCCATTTCGAACTACTTAGGTGTTGCGTTCATTTGAATGATCGCAGCACCACTCACCCTGGTGAAAGTAGAGACTATTACTGTCCCCTCATTGACGTGTAAGGGTGTCTTCCGCTCGCGAACAATAACAACAACAACAACAAAAGAATAGAGGCATGAGTTTCGTAACGCGTGGTATTCTATCATATTTAATTGTCGTTAAGTTTAGGATGTTCTCTTTGTTAACATGTTAGATACTTCCACAATAAAACCCAAATATTTTACCGATTTTTATTCCAATTTATAAAAGAGTATAATAGCTTCTAAAAAATTTGCACGTAACAAAAATCGTGTTCGGATTTTCTTCCCTGCAAACAGTTAAAGGAAGAATGCGATCTGGTTTCATCGGACAATTAACAGAAGCATTCTGGAAGCTCTCTCTCTCTCTCTTTCTTAGACCAGCACACATTCATACCCCAACGAATCTCCTTACCTCCATTTCGCTAAACCGAATAGCCGACAATTTCAGTTTTTCTACGAGCTCCACTTGCAGTTGCTCCAGAAAATGTGCAGCAGCTCTGGTTTCGTCTATAAATTGGGGACCTGAAATAACCGAGAAATAATATTACCTAAAAGAAATCAAGAAAACAAGTTATGACGTACATTAATTAGAGTTAATGCAGGCAGGAACAACCTGCAATTAACAGTTAGAGTAACTTTATATCAACTGTAATATCAGAAGAAAGTATTCATCTGTTTATTGATTGCAAGAAAGCCTTTGATTGCGTGGATCACAACAGAAAGTGGATTGTAATGAGATCAGTGGGAATACCAGAGTGACTAATTTTCTTAAGAGACCTGTACGATAACCAAGACGCTTCAGTATAAACTTGAAGTTACAATTGCTGAAAGAAAGTAAGAGGCCGAGTTGGGATGGAGAGCCTTTGGAGAAACAGACAGCATTCAAGTGGAAAAGGGGGTGCGTACGATTGTGTACTGTTGCCCAATTTTTTTAATATTCATAATGAATGTATGATGAGAATGACTAACTTAGACACATTGATCCAGCTGGAATTAAGATTGGGGATAGAAAAATAATTTAAGATATTCAGATGATCCACCCCTCAATGAATAAACTGAGAAAAATCTGAAGAGATTGATTCTATTGGTTAAGAGGAATAGTAAGAAAGGCTAATTTTATGTAAACATCAGCAAAACAGAAGTGATAGCCTCTGGCAATTTAGATGAGGTTTATAATAAAAAGAGATAAAATAGAAATCGATGGTAGTTGTGATTTACTAGGATCCAGAATCTGAAATGATGGTAAATTTGAAGATGAAATTAAGAGAGGGATAGTCACGGGGGGAAAAGGCGATGTTAAACCTGGCAAGAACTGTGAAAGATGGAGGTGTGAGTAAGGCCACGAAAGTTAGAATTGTGAAAGCAAGGGCATTTGAAGTGTATTAATGTGAAACCTGGAATGTTAAGAAGAAAGAGAGAAAGCGAATTAATTGATTTATTTGAATTATGGGTGGGGAGGAGACTATTAAGAATCCTATGAAAGAATCCCACTTCAAGAATGACCAATAAGAAAGTTTTAGAGAGCATCGAAAAATAGAATGCTCCTTGGAGGTATTGATCGCTAAACAGAAATTGATGTACTTTGGATATGTTATACTGAAAGAAAGGACAAGTGGCCGAGTGCGATGGAGAGCCTTTGTTCTCAGGATCACCAAGACTCGAAAACTTGGCACATTACAACAACAGGACTCCTCGTTTCAATGTGTTACGTACGGGACGTGATTTAAAGATGGCGGTGAAACTATTTCTGTATACTGATTACTTCTTTTTTTGTGTAATATCGTGACTTTTGTTTTATGGAAGCACTGGAATTACTTTCAGAACACCCCTCGCAAGTGTGCAAAAAGTAACACAATAAAAAGCTGTACCTTTGAAAATAATTTCAATCCGGAGTTTATTTGATTCATTAAAGCATTTGGACACGTCAAACGCCGACCAATCACGAGGAGAAGACCGGAAGTTATTAATTTCTTGACGCTTCGTAACGACAACCTGAAATAATAAAAAAAACTTCCCTTTACTAAAATAATGCCAGTAACTTATTTCTATTTGTTATTTTTTTTTTAGATAGAAAAAAATATACAAAATATGTTCGATGTTTGGCATACTGACACAAAATAAACACACTGAACACGGAAGATATTTACGTAACAAGCAACTGACACTTATACTGATGTCCGAAACCTAAGGACGAACTCTATTTATGAAGATTACAACTGCTGCAAATTCAGACAAATCAGCTTGTGGCAATTTGTATAAATGACGATTTCGAGTAGAACGGAGTACACATTCGAAGTTTCGAATTGTGCACAAAGGGCCACGCTCTCAATAGGATAAAAGGCAAAAGGCTGCGCGAAGCGAATTGTGTTTTTAGGAACTCTTTTCGTGGAGGAATAAAGTTGCAAACTTGGATGTCTTCCAATGTCTCAAAGACGTCATCTAGACGATTTCATGAGTGGAGGAATTATTCGAAAGCTTAAAGAAGGCCGCAGAATTTCGGATAATACCTGAGATTTTTTAATGTTTTATAGCGTTGCATCCAGATTTTGGGCAGCCTTTCAAACCAATAGAATGTGTTCCAGACGTTTGCTAAGAGGTCGCCCTCGCTCTTCCACGGAGCAGGAAGATGTATTTTTATAATAGCAAAACGTAATCGCCGCACCATGGCAGGTCAGCGTGCAAGTAAGCTCCATTCAAGCACAGGCGCGCACGGATATCTCGACAAACTGTGGCAAGACGTCTGCGACAAGTAGGCCTATACGTCAGAAGGCGTGTAGTCTGCGTTCCTGTATCCACAGCTCATCGAAGAGTACTTTTTAAGTGACGTTGAATCCATAAAATTGGACAAGACACCAATGGACTAATGTACGTTGAGTCTTTCCTCCGAATCTAGGTGACACTTGATCTGGCATGAACATGGCACTACTTACCATCGCAAGAATGGTTTGAAAGGGACAGATATGATGGTTCTGGGTTCATGGTGTGGAGAAGCATTATGCTTACTGGACGCACCGAGCTACAAGTGCTGGGAAAAGGGACTATGACTGGCGAACGTTATTGCAAGAAAGTTCTTCTACCTCATGTTCGACTGTTCGGGGTGCTGTAGGCGAAGAATTTATTTTTTATCGCTGACAATGCCACACCACATCATGAGGTAGAAGAACTTTGGTTGAAGAAGCAGTGAGATAGTTGTACAGATAGAGGATATTAATCGAATCGAGTGGTCAGCACGCTCCACAGATCTCAACCTCAGTGAACACATTTGGGAAGCAATAGGGAGACGCACTGCTGCTTGAAATTACCCTCCAGAAAATAGAAAGGCCTTATCCTTGCTCTGAAGGAGGAGTGGAGCGGTTTGCCTCAAGAATGCCCGAATCACTTGGTGCTAAACATGATACGACGTTGTGAGAGCTGCATCGTAGTTCAGATGGACATATTGTACACTGAAATGCTCTCTCAGCTAGATTTATGTAAGAACTAAATTAATTCCTTAAGTACGTCCTTAAAAGATTTGTAACTTTTGCCAAAAACGCACTGCAGTTTAATTTGTACGAAATTAATAACACATTTTTGTGTAATAGAATGTATTAGTATGTTAGCAATAAATTTATGTCCACCTTTAGCTGTCGTCATGAGAATTTTTTGATAAACAGGTAAAAATGCAGTTCGAACGCTGTGGTTGGCGAAGTACTGCACCTGTTTTGGTTTATTTACTTTCTGTTGCGTGAATGAATCGCATAATATAGCCTTTTTTTTGTTATCATACGCTATGTCGTATTCTTTCGCCGTCTGGAAATAGTTTGGTACGCTGAGTGGTTAGCGTATCGGATCTCCAGCAAAGAACTTGAAGGTTCGAATTCCGCCGTGGGCATGAATGTTTGTGGCCTGTGAAAATACTTATGGGGTGGTGGGCTTTAGATGGCGTTGGTATAGTTGCGGGTCATTATAGTTGTGGATTGAGTTGTAGAGTAGGTTCCCTCCTTCGATGAGTCCTTGAGCTCCCTGGAGGAGGCACGTAATAAAAATAATACTTATCGCCATCTACCATTTACTAATAGTATTTTTTGCCTGTAAATTGTGGGTTCTTTCATGCTAATAAACCCTACAAAGAGTAGGGATTTATCAGCATTTTTATTTTTATGCTACAAATCCACAAAATTATTCTTTCAATTGAGTTTGATTTTTCACGATTTTTTATATTTATATTTACCTTTCCTTCTATTTCTGCAGTTTTCTAATACGAGAAAGCTGTGTTTTAAAGTCTAATAATATTAATCATCTACTCTTGAAATATATTTAGCATTTTACTCTGCCAGTCCGGTAGGTGGCCTCACAGCAATATAAACAATTACAACATAAGTCGTTATTATTATTATTACGTGATACTTTCAAGGAGTCCAAATACTCATCGCAGGAGGGCGCTCTGCTGAACTCTACTCCACTACACGCACGCACGCACGCACGCACGCACGCACACACACACACACACACACACACACACACACACACACACACACACACACACACACACACACACACACACACACACACACATCTCACCTCTCTCCCCATACACCTAACTCACATAACAACACTTCCCTGTAGTTAACAGGGGACTAGTACCAATTAAATCATCTCTTTATGAGAAAGACGGCATATGAACAGAGAAATGGGCATTATTAGCTCTCATTTAATTGATATCACAAACATTCACTCAGCGCTTTAACTTACCTTTGGGTCACCTGCAGTACTGTAGTCGTAGAAAAACAAATTGATCACCGCAAGGCGCAACTCGGTATTAGGCATATCCTGCAACAGCACATAAAATGAAGTTACATTTGGCGTAATCCGAATTCAAATAACATTTATTAAAGAAAACTGAACGAGTTCAACTCAGTATTGACTCATTGAAGCTAGGTGTTTAGCACCCACTTTACTTATTACTCCTCAGTATACATTCTATTCAATTAGAACAAATTACCCACCCATTGAGAACGGACTCTTTCAAATACACTAATAAAAAAGCACATGTATGGATTCTCGAGAACCGTGTCTTTTAAATTGTACGATACTAAAGTATTATTGTATATTGGAGATCTTAAACCTCTTGTTGACCGAAAGGGCAAAGAATTACATATTTATTTATTTATTGTATTGCTTTAGAGTTCAAAGTAATCTGGAGACATTCATACAACCGACACTACTGCGCAAGTTCCATGACCAACATAAAGCTAATTGTATTTGACAATGTTACCATCGAACTAGTCATTTAGACATTGTATTTTAATGTTCTTATTTCTGGAATGGCATGAGAAGAACTGGAAAGAATCCAGACTTACCTGGACGAAGTGAATATCTTGTACTGTTACTTCTCCATCTTCATGGTTTTCTTCGATTGTCCACACATCATACTTAGCGGAGCTGATTTGTCTCTGAAAAAGAAATGTGTACGTTATAACTCTATTAGCTCTCTCTCTCTCTCTCTCTCTCTCTCTCTCTCTCTCTCTCTCTCTCTCTCACACACACACACACACACACACACACACACACACACACACACACACACACACACACACACACACACACACACACACACACACACACACACACACACACACACACATTTTTTAAACTCATTCGAGACTCTAAATTTTGAAATTTGATTTTCATCTAACATGGATTCCAACAACATAATACTTCAAAGACATGTTTCTCAATTTGCCTATAAATCCACTCATAAGCATGAATTAAATCGCAGATCTCTTCAAAAATTTGCCCCATCGATAAAATGCCTTTCTTGTAATGGCTTAGCTGGATGTACATAATTTCCCCACTTGTATGGTTGTTTCTGAACACGTGATAGAATTAGCTTAGCTAAGGATGAGTTCAAGTTGGTGTATCGATCAATCGACCAAAATCCTCTTCCTTGGATGTCAGGGACGAATCGATCCTCACAAAATGCCAACTTGAAATACATCCCATACAACTGAATTGTTTGTGTTTGAATTTGATTGTGAAAATATTTTGAAACGTCCATTTTAGTTTTTTTTTTCATGTAGATAGCATTAATTAATATCATTAGTTATATGCACTCTTTCCTCTTAGAGGAACTCCCCTTCCTTATTTTCACTTTGAAATGGTAGTCATAGATATCAGGATAAAAATTCTCATTATTATATATATATATATATATATATAGTTTTGTCCATTTCTAATTCTAATTTTATTAGAAATGGACAAAGCTTAAACTGTAATTAAATAAGAAATGAGAAATGGGCTGTGTCATTTGCGCACATGTGAAATAGCTAAAAATTCTTTCCCATTTTTGTTTCCATTTTTGGGAACAAAATGGTGGTCAGAGTGACAAAGGCATTCAAACTCCAAGGTGTAACCAATTTACTAGAACGTTTTATCGTAATAGCATTTTCACCAATGCACCTTTCTCGCCGTTTTTGTCTAAAGATTACGATAAGCTTGGAGTTCTTTTGTGGGAATTTTATTTTCTTGCAGCAGAACGACAAAAAATACCTCTGGGAGCTGAAACTTGTGTTCGTTATTAAAGATCATTTCATTAGCTGAAGCTTTTTTTTTTTCCTATCCTTTTCACTTCCACCCTGATAATAGAGGATTCTACTGAACACGAAAATAAGAACATTTCTCTTTTAGAGAATCTCTTAGGTTTCCTTAGTGGTAAAGGAGTCCGTCCAAGTTGCAGGAGTAACGAAGGAGCTCTTCAGTCATTTCTTCCTGGTAATTGTACAGCTATCCGTTTTTAAAATACTTTTCTTATTTACTCTTTCTTATGTCTTATTATTTTTCTTCTATTTTTCTCTTAAATGAGCGCAATTCAATCAGTGATAAAAAGAAATGTAGTTTGAGAAAGTCCCTCACTACCAGAATTCCCCAATTGGAATGGTCGTTTATTCGATATTTTTAATATTCGAAGCAACTTAGATCGGCGTGTAATGTCGATTAACTGTGGTTATTGTTATTCTTATGGCCTGTTTACTTGTCTTGCGGAATGAAAAACTCGAATCCAGGAGGGGAAAACTCTGCCATATCCATATGAGAGCTGCAAACTCATCTTCAGACGAAAAAGCCCTTATCAAGATTCTTCGCGTTATAATCTTTGTAATAAAAGTAGAGGCGCTGTTGAATTGGGAGTTCACTGATATGATTAAAACTAAGCAGAAACAAGGAAATACAAAAGAAATAAAGAAAGTAAAACAGCTGCATAAAGATAAGATATGAAGCAGGTCGAACATTCCATCAAGCATTTTATCTGTTGTAATAAAACAATACGAAGAACAGAACAGAATAAGATAATGGAGATTGAAATGTGAAAACACAAAAGAAAAAATTTAGGAATATCTAAAGCGATTTTAGTTGATAAATCTTTCAAGAAAATGCTTTTAACCTTTGTAATAAAAATAGAAATTGTTGTTAGTGTGTTCTGATCTGTTATATATAAAACGGAATAATTATGTTTGATGATAACAGATGGCGCAACACACATTCCGACAATTTTTATTATCTCATTAAGTCATGTGACTTTCTCACGAATAAAATTTTGTATAATAGAGAGAAGAAGTAAGTCGAACTTAGCAAGCCTTGCCAAGAAATACCGATGCATAAAGCCATTGAAGCGGCTTCTAAAAAATGTAAAATGCAAAAGATCTTTTACTCATTCATCCATTTAAATGGACGTGGAATTTCAACAGAGAGAGAGAGAATAGAATTTTATAATATTTAATCGTTGAGAATGTTACCTGTCCTACATAAACCGGACTGTCGTGATCCTGATCAGCAAACTGAGGGAAAATCACTGCTGGAAGCAAAGTCATGTCGGCCACTTGGAATTCTCCGGTGATGTTTTGGGTCGTGCAACTATCCAGTTCAGGAACCAGAGAGAACACCACCCCTACAATAGTAAAACAATCGTTTAGGAGCGTGTACTCTGTGGAGCAGCAGAAAATAAATAAAATTAAATAAAATAATTCACATAATTTTTTTAGGCATATCTAAAAATTAATTAAAATTTTTTTCTCAGTTTTTTCTTTAGAAAATTCACCTTCCGAAAACATATGACATCCTTCATAGATTAGGACACACACACTCTCTCTCTCTCTCTCTCTCTCTTCTGGTTTCTTATGCTTCCCTTTTAGATTTCTCTTATTATATATGATCTTTCAGTTTCATTTTGTAAATGGGACTACAATATTATTTTGCAAATCTTTGTGATATTCGAAACAATATCTTGTTAATATTTGCTTTCAGATCAATAATTTCTTTCTTCCACTAAATAACATATCGAATGATAAGAGGTTCTGTATTTGCCTGCTTCTTTAGCGAGTTAACAAGAAGCAAGTTTCTCCCGAGGTCATTTCGCTGCAGTTAGTCCATTTGGTGTCATCAGTAATTATTGACAGTTCATTGCATTTGTTTCCGATTTACTTTCACCATTTTCCCTTTATATCCTTTCATAATTCTCGGTAGATTTGCCTAATTTTTCTGTTATATTTTCTCTTGCAGATTTTGTCTTTTCTACAGATTTCATAATTTTCTTTCGTGGTAAAATATGTTTTTGGTTATTTTTCATGTAAGGTATATTCAGAGTGGGTTCAATACATCAGAATAACTCAGCTTAGAGTATTTATTATTGATTAATAATTTTTTATGTGTCATGATGTGTTCTTGTTAGATGCATCAAAATTAATTAAACAAATTAAGGGAGAAAGCACTTTAGTTGTTAGATTCCATAAGTAAAATTTTACCGTTTTGAAGCACGTGGAAAATATCAGACTTCCAGTTGGATTTTAGGTCTCCAACAAACGCAGTGATAGCATATTTGGCAACGAAATATTTAAAGATTGAGAGATATCCAAGGATACTTGAAAATTAATAGAAAAGGATTATTTATTTTTCGAATTAAGTCACACCAGGAACATTGGGGAATCGAAAAAGTGTATTTATATAGCTCGCGGTGTTGTTCGGTAATTTATTTCATTGACCTGTAACAAGTCACTATAATTCTATTATAAGCTAACATCCATGCTCACAGATTCCTACCTGAGTTGAAGTCCCACACTATGGAACGCCTGAGGAAGAGATTGTCGTCATAGTAATCATCCATCTTTATCATCCTGGTGAGTGAGTCGTACCATATCTGTGCGGAAAAGAGGATATCACTTTAAACGTTTTGATGGAGTTCTCTTTTTAACATTTAAATCAAAGCAAAATAAACTTAAATCGGACTTACTTTCTTCTGCACCGAGACCGGGTCTATATCCATCTCCTTCACATAAGTCAAGTAATCGAAGCTGAAATAATGAGGAAGAGTGGGGAAACTTTTCCCTGAACGTCGTCCTTCACAGTATGTTCCTGGAGGTGGCTGCAAGAATTGCAATTGCAACAAATGAATATTTATTTTTAACAGGAAGAGAGACAGAGAGAAAGACAAATGAAAGTTTTGTATAAACGCTTCTTGTCCAGAAAAGAAGACCATCATAAGTTCGATTCTAGTCTGCTACCAGGGGAAATGTTTTTTCTTGTTTCAGCAGGTTCCCAAGTTAGTTAATTGTTGGTGAAGAAAAGTAGGTGTTTTTTACTTCCTGATAATTAGGTTTTTAATCCCACAAAAATCAACAAGTGACTAAAAATTCATATTGTATGACACAATAATATTAAAGTTAAGAGTTTAGGAACACAATATGATGGCAGGTGACTGCTGTACTCCATCTCTCCCTGTTGCCTTGTCTTCAAAATCATCGATAGTCATGAACTCAACAGTCGGTGACGACAAAGGGTGTAGATCGACTACTAATCGATTTTCACAGAAGTTAGAGCTATAAGCATTTTCTTTTACTCCTTTATTAATTTATCTAATATACATTTCACTATCTTATGAACACCCAGTGTATGGAATCACGCAATGAGCCACTAAATAAAGCTAAATCGTAGTATAGATTTCGGACCATTTTTACGCAGAAAACTTAGTTGGGTCCAAAGCTGATTGATAATGTCCAAAGTATTAACGTAACTTTGAATCTCGTATAATAATGATGTTCAGTTTCGTACTAACATGCTCTCAAGGACCAAGATCTAACCAGATTAGCTTTTGTAACCATAATTTTAACCTTCGGCCTCGAGGTCAAGGGTTGAACTAAAGAATTGTTTATTGAAAACTAAAAACATGAATCAAGCATATATTTGTTCCGTTCTCATTCCAGACAGTTTATTTAGATTCATCCTAATTGCTGATAATCAGCTGACTGTCTTCCTATCTTCCATAAGCTCTTTGGTGTTATTTAGAAACTCAAGCAAAGTTGAATTTCTTCCCACTGTCACCATTAGTTACTTTGTCTGTAAATTGAGTGTGTTCTCATGGCCGATTTCGCCGTATGTGGGATGTAAAATCCGAATTTCTTAAGAAAAAAACCATTTTGACTCAGTATGAGATCGCCCAACTCACTTTCAATTGAAAAAGTCCATAAAAAGCTGATTACACGTCAGAATAGCGTGTGTTAAATGAATGAATGAATGAAAAATTAATTCTGTGATTTAAATTTATAGACTTTCGGAATGGAACCTATGAGAACTTTATTTTTAGCTTTTTCTTTTTTTCTCCATTGCACAAGTTTCCGAACTTCCAAGACACACTGAGAAGTGTATATTATGATTTCAGTCTCTCTCTCTCTCTCTCTTTTCTGAGGAAAGGCACACTGCTGCCCTCTATGAATACAAGTTTCGACATCGATCCAAAGGACTACGCGCACATGCATAGTGCAAAAAATTATTCAAAGTAGTGACAAAATTAAGACAAAAATAAGAAAATATTATTTTTTTTATTGTAATTTATTTGCATACTTTTGTATGAAATATAGCTTATTTAATTAAATGTTTTTCTCTTCACAAAGGCTGCAATATTGGTACTAATGTAGGAATCAATTTATCATTCTAGTACTGAAAACGAATTTTCCGTAACCTTGTGTTCGTGTGCACACGCGATATTGTGATTTAGCTGCAGGCTTGATGTGTGAAGTGTGATTCATGCGTGAAGTGTGAGAAGACTTGTGAGGAAAGATGTGAAATGAAATTTCTGGTTCACACAAATGGCTAATTAATTATACGAGTATTAGTGTTAGGGTTTTGGATTAGGAGATGGGGAAGTTGTCTGCTGTATTCCTGATGCCCCTAAAATTAATAATCTCAAGTATAAATGACAGCTAAGGGTGGACACTTTGAAAAGTTAGTTTTGTCTAAAAGAACTCCGCCTATTCCTTTTCTTTTTTGGAATACGAGGCATTAGAGGGTTATTTATTTTATTTATTTCGCAAACAGGACTGAATTATTGTTTGCTAACCAGGAATGAAAACTTACCATACTACTTTCAAAAATAGAAGATAAAATTAACTCATAGTTCGAGCTGTAAAACTAACTTTAGTAAGAAGAGATTCTTATTACATTTACGATTATTAAACGCAACGGTCGCATAATAGAAGATGTTATAGCAATAAATAGTCTAGTGTTAAGAAATGAGAAGAACACGAAATAAACTGAACTTAAGACAATCTATTAACCTTCAGGTAATCTGATAATTTGTTAATCTGATTTCTGAGTTTGCAATCCAAACTCAGGACGTCCAACAGTAGGTAGTGACCTCCAGTTGAGTTTATATTTGTGACTTGAGGAGGTTGACTAAGTCCAACATTCTGCTTTCTGGGAAACTAAGTCCGACAGGAGATTTCAGAACATTTAATTAATCTTTTAATAAAAGGTTTATCAAAATACAGGCGATAGCTTTTCACATTAATTTAGATTTAATCATTCAGATTGGAAGTACGGTTTTCATTTAACTGGGCTGTCCTATGTCTTGATAGGACACATGAAGACATATGTCGCTCTGAAACGAGTAGCTCAGATCAGTTTCAATCGCACGAGCACTCCAATTATATTTTCCAATATATTTTAAAAGGAGAAAGACAATATTGGCAACAATATTATAAGGTTTTTCCAAGGAAACAGCAAAAAGGGAAAGACTTACTGGGAAGAGGCGTTATTACAAATCTCTTTGTTGGATCTCACCGGGGGAAGCACACTTTTACTCAAACCATGAGCACTTAAGAAATTTCTTGCTTCGAAAAATGGTTTACTCACTTGAAATATTTCCTGATTTTCCAGATATGGCTTGTAGTCGGAAAACTTGTAGAGAATATGTTGTTCATTTACGACATCACTGGATTGTCTGCACCATCCTTTTAACATCACCGGGGAAGGTTCACAACATTCCGAATTACAACGAAGAATCGACAATCGTGGATCTGTACATGAAATCAAAAATTCAGATTCATTTCTGTATAACAGAGACGACCATATAGTTAATATAAAGTTTTTTTTCATTACCTTGAATTTTTGAAACATTTATTTTCAAGCAATTCTACTGAGCTGAAATTCTCTTTGTGTACAAAAATGAACATTTAGATCATCTTTTGCCAACTGAATAAAGGTAGATGGTTTTGGTAAATCATTTCATGAAATATTCAAATATTGTAGAATAATTATTATACCCATGAAGTAATGCTCCAAATAGCAATCTCCTAACTGCTCCACATTGCGATTGCTTGTCCATTGCTGGACAGGAAGGAAATTTAATAACTCAGATTTTGAAAATTCCTGAAAGAAATAAGAAACACGAGATTAAATTACATTTACATAAACAGTTTAGTAAAAATATTACACTGGAGACTTAACATGTTCAAGAAAATCAATGCAATTGCATAATAAACTTTGTATGCTACTCACGGAATCACTTCGGTTAAATAAAATATAGTCGTTAGGGGGCGCTAGTTGCTTCTTTCCTTCAGAATCAGTACTGTAATGGACCATTAGGTCATCGTTCTGCTCTGGTATTTCCTTGACTGTACATGTTGGACCTGGAATGAATCAGAGGTGGCGAATCCACAGGTGATCGTATAACATAAAATAGCAAATGCAAAATTATTTGACTATTCATTTTTCATAATTCAAATATCATAATTGTATGAATGGAATCACGATTGTGAACAAAATATCAGCTCGTGGAACGAGTTACATTTCAGTACCAAATCTAACCTCCTCTCTACTTTTTTCTGGCTATTGTTGCAAGTAAAGTTACTAAGTCTTACCTGCTATGTTCAGAACTTCGTTGGCATTCAGATTGTATATCGACATCTCTCCATTAGGCTGCACTAAGGCTATTCTGTTGTTAGGTTGGTCATAATGCAAAGTTTGTGCAAAATAACCGTACTCATCTGCATTTATTAATTCGATATTCAGTTGAAATTGGGATGGTAAGTCTGGTTGGGTATCGCAGTCAGAAGGTTCTGGATCTATAAATAGCAGCAATTATAATAGAAAAATTTTATATCTTTTGAAAAACCAACAGATGAAATTCAGTTAAAGATTTTTGAGTCAAAAATGTAGAATATGTGAAAATTTTAAATAGCAAAAAAAAAAAAAAGATAAGATAAAGTACTATAGTTTTTAATATCTCTTACAATATAATACAACAACACAAAGTGGTTTACATGTACTACCAAAATAATCGAAAATAAAAATGGGATTAGCACTTACCTGGAACCAAACGGACCGTCTTCAGCCCATAGGCCTGCTCCTGCTACAATACAGAAAAAACAACTACTAAGATAGCAATATGTGATAAACCCTCAAATCTTCCTAAATCGAAATACTTCATACAATAATTACTGTTCTAAAGGCAATTAAGTAAGGAAAACGTTTCGAATAATTTTATGATGGTCAATCTTTTGAATGAGAAGTATATCGATACGTTGATATCGTATTTGAAACGACAAATTCGAAAAATCACAGGAGGTTACTGAGTTACATTCAATTACTTATCATTTAAACTAGTAAAATGAATTGTAGTAAAGTGTTTGAATGTTTTCTGAGCATTCTTCTTCGGGGATACTGTGCTAAATTATCTCCTCCTCTGTTCAACTGGTGGTGGATATGCCGGGGATCCTGTTTATCAGAAGTTTATTCAGTTTATGTAAAAAAATAGTTTACATATTTATTATGGTGTGCATAATGTCAGCTAAATAACATAAATTACAAATTAAAATGCCGAAATGTATACGAACTTTATACAGTCAAGCTGGTGTAGTGTTGTCTTTTAAATTGTAGGTATGTGGAAATGACGTTTGCATCCATAGCGCTAGGTCGTCAGGAGAAAATAGTTGTAGGTTCGATTTTTCAAGACGAGGAATTGTTCCCCATAAACTCAGGTTTTTAATTCGGTATCTCAAAAATAGACCTCAGAACACACACTAGTACGGAAAATATTACAGTGTCAGAGTTTAGCCAGGAGATGACTGCAGTTGTCTCTCATACTCTCTCTCTCTCTCTCGCCCCTGAAAAGTCTTGATTCAGTAATAGATTAGGCTCACCATCAGTAAAGGCCAGAAGAATGAGGAGAGAATCAGGCTGTATCCCTGTCTTCAAAAAATTAGTTTGGGCTAATGAAATAACTGCACGACTGCCTTCATTAAATAAATAAATAAAAAATACATGAAATAAATAAAATAAAAACACCAGATGATTTTTGTTATTTATACGAGTGCTAAAAGTTTTTATGGTTTGATACCAGTTAACTGATTTAATTTTCAGATTGAAGGCCTGCCTCGTATTTCAGGACTGAAATCAGGTTTCCATTTGTGGCTTGGTTGAAGCGGGTGCCTTATACGAGTGCGCAGATAATGTTGACTTAAATGCGAATCATGGGAATTTCCCAAGGCTATTTTATTGCGATTATGTTCATCAAAGAAACATCATCCATGAGGACTTCTCTTAGCGATAAAAAGTAGATCTGATAAAATATTACCAAAAAAAGCGAGCAACGGCCTTAAATCCTTATCCACCCACCCACATTCATACCCACATATACCAATCCACCCAAACTAAATCTGTGATTTGATTGATAAGAGTGATACATAAATAATTTCATTTCCACTTCTGCCGCTTACGAATTCATATTTCACGTTTATTTTATTGCTGGATGCGAATTTTTTAAGTTAACGAGATGTCCTGGTGGCTCTCTATTAGCTTAAAAGTAGCTTATCCGCCGTTTATTTATGACAGAAGTTATAGGTTCGAATCCAGGATAATGTATAAATGTTTGAAAATGTGTTGTACCTCGAGGTGTTTGGTGTCATATCAAAAATTTTCAATTTAAAATTTTAAAAAATTGTTTTTTAAAATTGTAAAACTTAAAATGTAAAAGATTCGATCACTCACCTCTGCTTGAGACAGGTATTTTACCACGAAGGTCAAACCACTTTCTGCTTTTCTCAACAAAGTTGCATAGGCTTGAATTATTGTAGAGTTAGCTTTGGAACATGTATCAAAGAAACCAAATTAAATAAAATGGATGATATTCTTTTTTTTTTAATTAATTTGCACATATAATATTTCTGCAGAACTATCGTTCTAATATTAGAAGGTTCATCAAGTTTCATAGGACACATAATTATCACCACTTAACCAAGTAGACCTGTCCATTGACCTGTTACCAATTGCTTTGCACAAGTAATGTGTAAGTCAGCATACCGGAGGCACAAGAGTCATTTTAATGAAATGAAAATCTATTTAAACTATTTCAATAACTAATAATAGCTATTTTATAATATGGTATAAAATATGAGTAAGATACAAATGAATATGCAACTTCATTCTGATTTTGTCCGCGCGGTTAGCGTAGTGGCTTTGCCCTTCGAAACCATATGCCTGGAGAAGGAGTGTCCTAGGTTCGATTCCCGTCAACGACGTGAGGAGCTTACGGATCTTCCTCAGCCATGGCCAAGTTAGCCGGTCTTGGGCGTGGACAGCAGGGTTTTTTCCGCCAGTTTATCTGGTGTTTTTCATCCCGCAAACTCTGAGGACACACGGATTACAGTCAGGAATACTGATCCAGGCATAGGTCTGATTCGTCAGCCTATGCCGGTTCCGGAGCCCGGATAAAATTTATGGGGGGGGGGGGGGCTAGATGGTACTGTGAACTCCCGTAAAAAGGGAGAACGCAGTATCATCACACGAAATTTATTTTTTTATTCTGATATTTCGTCTGTTTTAATATCCGCGATATGAATCAGAGAATAGGAGAATTTAAGCAATGCTAATAATATTCATCTTGTATCAGCCAAATCACAGTTCGGAGAGGTAAAGCGTATGTTTCAGAATAACGTAAGACACGTGATCCTGAGGAAAGGCAGGACCGGTAAGGATATTTTGAAGGTAATAGGAGAAACTGCTAAAAAAAAAAAAAAAAAGTTATGAAACCGTTGAGGAGGTGAAGGTAAGTTAATTTGGATGCTATTCATTGTTTTAAACATAGTTTTAACTGTAACGTGTTTCTTACCCCCCCCCCCCAACTCCGCAGGCCGAAAATGTTGATTTTCTCAAGATTATTATTACTTCTCTCCTCTATGGTTAGTATGCCAGATATTTTAACGAGGAAAACATTGACCTCTGCAACCAACCGTTCACTGCATATTTCTGTGTCAGTAATGATGATGACCTTGCAGAAATTGCACGTTCATTTTCCACGGCATGTACAGACACACTGTAAAGACACTAACATTTATTTACTGCAATACTGAAGCAAATTCTTAGGGCTTAATATTTAAGCCATAAATGTATTAAATACTATTTAACGTATTCATTTCGGAAGCAATTTGAAGTCAATATTATTATCTAGTTTAAAAGGAATGCTAATGTATTTGTGCGAAATTCTAAAGGTAGAGCAATTGTTTTTTATCCAAAACTTAAAAAAAATATATCAACATTTTGTATTTTGAAAATTACGTTAAATTCTATTTACGCAAGAATGCAAAATTTGAAAGAACATTTCCGTTAGTTCATTTGTAATATTTCTGAGGGGAGACAGGTTTCCAGCGAAAGTTGTTTTCGTAAATGCTCGGTATAGCAATTAGGAGAAAAGCGAGGAAAGATTTATATGCTTATTAATTAATACGTAGTTCCTATTAAAATTAATTTTTGTTACATGAAATTAAAATAACGGAGAAATTTTAATATTTCTTTCGTTTTTGAAAATCTATTGGTTTATCTTTGTTATTTACAACACTAGCAAATTAACTGTTCACCCAGAGGGCGCACACTTTAATTTGTTGTTTCAGAAATGAGGTGTATCGTCTGCACCGATTGTAGTTGCAGTTTGGGGAATATTGGTTGCTTTTAGTAGTTAAATATTTATAAATAAATATAAATGTGAGTGACTGCTGTTTCCTTTGTGCTGAAATTTAACTAAAATGAAGATATTCGTGGTTCTGTGCATCAGTAATTTTGATATCCAAGAAGTAAGATTCATAGCCCTTATTTTAGCGTTTTTGTTTCATTGTAAAATAGATATTCTAATTACGATACATATTCATGCATTCCTCTGGAAAATAGCCCAGTCATGAAACGATTCTCACAAAAATAACGTAAAAAGAAATGTCTGAAACTTAATAAGATTTGCAGATTTTACATACTTCCCCTTGTCTCCTGTCATTGAAGAATATTCGTTGTAATGCTATTACAGGCTTTCTTTTCGTCCAAAGTATATAAGAATATTTCTAAAGTTGTCTAGGAGTCTTAAAGCAGACCAGAAAGTTTTATTTATTCCTTAACCTCTCATTTTTTAACTTGCTTCAGTATTATCAAAATCTGGAATATACAATGACGTAACCAGTATTGCAAACTACGCAATATATGGGTGGGGTGGGTGGAGGAAGAGCTTACTAGACATGGATAGTGCGCATGAGCTATGTTCTAAAAAGCTGTAAACCGTTAAGAGATTTAATCAAAGCTTGCTGAGTGGTAGAAAAATTGCATTTGGTTCGCTAGTTGAAATACGCTATCATGTATAATGACACCCCCCCCCCTTCAGATATCAGGCCAAGAAAATCCAAGCGAACTACATCAAAAACCAAATAAGACTTCCCAGTTTTTTCCATTATTATGCAAATTATTTCTAATTAATCAGCCAACAAAGCACTTATTTTACGGCAGAACGTATACTATTCTCGTAGTGGTAAAAATTATCTTTTCATTTAAGTATTTGGTTATCATTTTTCAGTTTGTGTTTTGCAAGTATCGTGCGTGATGTAATCAAAAGACTGAGCTCTCTCCGAAGGCATAGCACTCTGCTCAGATGCTCGCGAATGCTTATACCCAGCGGCGGACTGGCGAACACAGTAGGGCCCGGAAATTACTTGAATCATCCCACGAACCCTGCATTTTATTATAGAACGTATTTTTTAAATGCCTTTTGACGTTAGTTCATTAAGAACACCCTTATTGTATTATTTTATCAAATCTTTTTCGCATGGCATTAATATGATAGCGTGTAGTTTTTACGTGACTCCCTGCCCAAGAAAGATACATTAACGTAGGAGGGCTAAGGCATTTTTTAATCATGCTATATTTTTGTAAAGATACTTTTTACCATCAATTTCCTGATATGTATCCTCAAGGGGTGTACAGGATGCTATGACATTACTTCATGATCGCTTCCTTACAAGTTTTACATTCTTACTAATCTTCTGTAAGCAGGTTTACTATTTTTTCGATTAGTCTACTTGTCAGCACTCCAATATCGTCAATATTATTTACAATAAAATATTATTTTACATTTTAATTTTATATTTTTGACAGCAAGACTTGCAGGATTTACAGTTTTTAATACCAGTAATAATTTATTCGCAATTATCATTGTCCGTTTTAATATTTTCATACCATACATTCCAAGCAAGAGGCGAATTGAATTTGCTCCATTTTCATGCAAAATCCACCAGATTTCCTTGTAATATTTCTTTTGTGATATTATTGCTACTTTTTAATAACTTGCTTAGTTTTATAAGGGAATTCTCTTGGACGATTTTGAATATTTTCAAAATTCAGCATAAAAATTCTTCATAGAGATTACGGTATTTTAAAACCTTCGATTAAAACAGTTAAGTGTGGGTAATATAACGATGGACAGAATACTTAAGTTCTTTCCTAATTTTGATGTATACTATTAAGAGAGACCTTCAGGGACTCATCGAGGGAGGCCCTACTACCGGCATCAGCTGTTGTACATGTTCTTGAATTCATTTACACTAATTGCTCGCGCGCGTACACACACACACACATCCGATGGCAATCCATTCCAATCAAGCACAACTCCGTGAGAGAAGAATCTACTCTCACTCCCTTCTTGATAGCATTCATTTTCAACATCCAAGGATGTCTTATTGTCCTTTTCCTACCCTCCATAAAATTTTAAAAAAAATATTCCATCTACTGAAATTCTGCATAACCCTTTCAGAAGTTTGCAAGCCTCAACATATCACCCCTATTTCTCCTGTTTGCTAATATCTGCAGTCTACAAATTCTCAATCTGCCTTCATAATCAGTATTCCACAATCCTAATATCATTTTTAACACTTCTTTGTACTCTTTTCACTGTATCAAATTACCACGTAAACCAGACCTGCGCACAATAATTCAAGTGAGGTCTTACCAAGAGACAAATGTCAAGATTCGTTTCAGCACTGTAATTATTATTATTACGTGACACCTCCCGATGGAGGACACCTACTCTACATCTTTCTTCACCACTCAATCTCCCAACTACACCAACGCCATCTACCGCTAGTATTTCCACAGACAATCACAAACATCCATGCCCACTGCAGGATTCGAACCCACAGCCTTTTGGTTGGAGAGCAGATACGGTAACCGCTCGGCCAACCAGGGCGGCAAATCCTCTGAGTTGTATTTGCAATCATTACTATATGGCCGTCCTATCTACTACAACTCTAAGAACCTTACGTGATACGTTTCTTTTAGCATAATCCCACCAATATAACATTGGATATATCATCACGCCAAAGTGCACGACTTTATTAATGTTGAGCTGATGGAATATTTTCATATGCCCACAATTCCAGATATTCAAATCATTCTGCAAGTACTACATATCAGCCGCATTACTGATTACTTGCCAATCTTTGCATCATCAGAAAATTGCTGTATGTGACCTTTCAAATTCTTCCCAATGTCATTAATGTATAGATTTAATAACAATGGACCAAGAACTGAACCTTTTGATGCACCACTAGTTTCCTTAAATACGCATATTCCCCATATACTACTTTTTGATATCTGTCAGTCGGCCATCCTCTTATCCACACTAATATTTTATAATCCAATCCCATATTCTCCAATGTATGCAACAGGCTTCCATTTTGAATTATGTCAAAAGACTTAGCAAAATTCAAAAGTATCACAGTGTATATATTTCCCTTGTCTAGTTCAGTTATAGCATGTGATATACTGTAGTTGCTAAAACATGACCTTCCCTTAGTAAGCTAATGCTGTCATTGCAAAGTAGAGATTCTCTGTTAATCCATTTCTGAATGAGTCCTAACCAATTTTTCCAAAATCTTCACCACCACTCCTGAGATACTAATTGGTCGATAGTTGGATACATCGGTTTTGGCACCACCTTTGTGCAGTGGGATTATCATACATTCTTTTCACTCCTGTGGAATCTTCCCTGTTCTGAGATTCAAATTATATAGCTGGTCAAGGGAATAGCCAGTTCAGCTAAACAGTCTTGTAGGATCCATAATGATATTCCATCAGTCTTTATTTCAGACTTATTCAGTTTGTGCAACACCTCTAGTACCTCCTCCTCATACACCTGAGTTTCATCCACTGAAGGGGTGGCAGTAAAAACCGAGGAGTACGCTCACGCAGAACCCAGTATACTCCTAAGTTTGTCATAATTTTCTGCTTTGTAGTTCAACATGTAACATTTTCTGAATGGAACATTCATAAACTTACCACTTTCCAAGTGAGTAGAGCATGATGATTATCAACAATCGGAGGCAGAATAGTTACGTCTTTAACTGAAACCACCTCCTCCTCTAACATCATAATCAGATAAAACGCGAGTTTATGTCATCACATGCTACTTGAGGAAGGTGTCTGACAACAATTCATTAAATTCAGTTTCATTCTTCTCATGAGATTTCATTGCTACCCAATCAATGTTCGAATGATTAAAGTTCCTATTATGATTACTCTTTTCGCACCATCGCATTTATTTGGTGATGCATTTCTTCGTCACTAGCAGTCGATCCACTAGGATTGTAACAACTCCCCACCGTTTATTTAATCTTGTTAGACTCGGCCTCCCGCCAGGTGGCTTGAGACTCACTGTTACTGGTGCTGCAGTCATAGGTATAATTGGATCGAAGTCATCCAAAATCATTAGCACCCACACCCTCTCTTGCATCCTATCTGTCTTTCCCAAAAATACTATATCCTTTACACTTGATAATATCAAGTGTAAAGGATATAGTATCAGAAGGGCACACACCACTTTGTGTGTGTGTGTGTGTGTGTGTGCTCTTCTGATAACCAGGTCTCATGAATGCCTACAGTCTTGAGTTTCAAACGTATTGATCAAGGCAGCAAACTCCATCTGTTTTGGTTCTTATATTCCTAATATTCGTGTACAGACATAAGTTATGTGGATGATTTTTTTTTTCGTATACTGTTTTCCATAGTCTGTGCGCCACAGTTGGACAGCTTCAGTTCTTATCTAGTGCCTTACTTATGCAGACATTCTTATGAGTGTTAAGTCTGATCCGAAAGGACACAAACTCGTGCTCTCCTCATATTCATTTCTATTATGATGCCTATTTCCATAATTAAAACAGCTACATAACATTGTCGCTCTTACACCCAGATTCCCACCTTTCCTCGCACCATAATTCAGTTTCCCTGACTGTGTTTGGTTTTATACCGATTAATTTCTAAACAATCCTGATACTAAGCCCATTCAATTGTAGGAACCAGTGGAACTTCCGTGGAACCATTTACTCCAGGTTTTAGTTCTAGTCCGCATATTTTTAAAATCTGAAATTCATAAAATCTTATTTCATGAATAAAAATGATTGCAAAAAAAAAAAAAAAAAAAACCACCATGGCAGATGTTTAGCCGAACTCGCGCTCGAACCCGGTGACCAGCTCACCGGGAAATTCTAGGTAGCTTTCCAGATCAGTCCGTCCTGCTTATACTACACAGTTCTTTCTTATATCTGTGCGGTATAACATTTCAGAAAGCTTCGTTTATAAAGCAGACGAATCCTTTTAAGAATATTTGTTGAGGCTTCTACAGAATCTAATCGACATTTTTTCATAACCTCCTACACATATATCATAATTTTAGCCTGGATCCTGTGGGCAAAGAGATATAGGTTCGAATGCTGTCTGGGACGCAAAGAACTTCTGTATGTAAGTCAGTGAGCGTCCTGTCTCATATGGAGGTGGCAAGCATTTTCCTTTTGGAAAGGCGATTTTTTCGTCTCACAAACAAGCAAATGGCCACAAAACCAATTCACAGACATTATGTACTGGCTTTATCAACTTAGCTACTTCGCAGGTACAATCAGCAAAAAGCTGTCTAGACCAGCAAAAATATATTGGGTTGCTTTTAGCACTAACAATGAAGTCATTGTGACAACTTTGCTACCACCCGCTTTTCTCCGACTTGGAACCGGTTGCTTCTTAGGAATGTAAATCACCCGATGGATGACGTAAACGTTGCTGCAAATTAGAACTACAAATAATACAGTATGAAGCACCAAAAGCCAACCATGGTAACTATTTGAATAATATTTATTAATGTTTTGGATAATATGGGTTTGTGCGATATTCCAGTTGATAATATCAACAGAAAGCACTGTTCCTGATGAAATGAGTGTAGTTTCGTCAATAAGCGAAAGAATATTAGGAACCTATAGCAACCCGTCCTAGCACTTGGTGGTGCAACCAACATTCACGATTTTTACTATGACAATTGAATCTTCTGCTTATCTTTAGGAATACCGCATTGTATTATATGAAATAACGACACAGTACTTACCTTGGGTGCTGGAAAGCTCGAGTAATGTTGCAGAGAGGACTACTCCTTTGTTCACCTCTGAAATCTAATAATAAAAGTTGCTGTTAGTCTTGAAAATTGCCATTTATATTTTAATAATCTTCTAGTAATCTTAAGTAACAGAATCAACATCATTTAAAACAATTGAATGTTTAAAGATTTCTTAGTAAGCTGAAGTATATATGAAATGGATTAAATATTTGATTTACTTCAATTGAAGCTCTGTTATTTTCATCTAGTTTAATGACAGTATCGAATCTTAAGAAATGTGTGAGAAAGAAAAAGAATTCTAATGCTGATGCTCGAACTTACTCGTAATCCAGTAAGCACAATGGGTGAGACGTGTGGCATCTCTGACTGCAGCGCTAACTGTAATACCTTGTGGGTGGTTCCCAAAAGGTAGGCCTCGTCTTTTGTTCCTTGTATTATTGGCATTCCTATTAAAACAAATGAAAAGCTTTTTATATCGCATTTACTTTTTCTTCAATGAATAAGTTTAGGTATTGATATTCGTAACTGAAGTTTCTATTAATAAAATATAATCAGTGTTTGAAGAGGGATAAGTTTCTGAAATGATTTTACCTAGAAGGCATTTGATCTTGTGGCTTAAGATGTTTTATCTGGAAAAAAAAAGTGGGGTGGTAACCTTACCCTTTCGAACACCGAGTATAATATGTGTGTGTGTTTAATCCTTGCCTGGCAAACGGATGAGACAATCAGAACTGAATGAGAAAATAGCCACTCGCATCAGTCCTCTCTATAATATGGTGCTAAACAGCTTAAAAACTTTGTTATCCAGTGGGCTTAATAATCTGGTGAGGCTATGCAAATGATGGTGTGTAATGCTCTTGCAGAGTTATGTCTTTAATTTTCTAGCCTTTTACATCTTTGAGCACTAATTTTAGCCACGATTGACGCACTCAAAATATCTCATTAAATTCCATTTAAATCTTCCCCCGGACACGACATGCATGAGATATATGAACCTATGTACGTCAAGGTCATCCTAATAGATGCTAGCATGCAAAGTGAACCGAAAAATATGTACTTTCTTTTATTTTTTGTCAACGCTGCTATTCACTTGGTCGAAGAGAAATAAACTCCAACATTCATTTAATTTTACTACCTGGGGTGGGGATAGAAGAAACAAAAACACGCGATAATACTACTGAGTGATCTTGTGGCTTAAGATGCCTTATATATATATTAATAAGCACTCTATATAATTGTTTTATTAAATTTTATATAAATAAAATGCACTTTAAATCCAACTTGAAATCGGTTGTCCTTATCCGTACATGTAAGGACCCACCCTCTTTCCCGATATATAAATTTCTTTGTTCTCCCTGCAAGTCTAGCCTACTATGGATTACATTGTGCCGTGTTCATTCCTTTAAACATCTAACAGGAGCTCACATAAAGTAAGTTTAGAGCCGCCCTGTTGCTTACGTGTAGTGAACTTTTCAAGAGGAGAACCCGATCATGAACTTTAATGTCAGTCCCCTCAGGACTTCACATCAGTGGGCTGAGAGAAAAGTTTTCGAGTCCACTTGACACTCGTCTTATTAAAGTGATATTTTGATAACGGTGCTGCTTGCAATGATTACTTTAATTACGTTGGCTGTCGAGCGGAATAATTATAGCGATTATCTCACATTTACTGCATTCTATAAGGGTGTCATATCATGTGTGAATTTCAGTAATTGTCCGTCTTCATCTTCAGACACCCAATTATGAAAATAGAGTGTCGCAATGCGAGAATTAAGGTTCAATTTCCTGAAGTTATTTACTAGGGAAAAACGGACAAAGTATTAATACTTTACGGACTTGAATATATTTTTCAGTGGCGTCAAAATCGTGCAATCCTTGCACCGGTGCTGTATTTCAACACGGCATCCTCCCACAAACTCGACAAGTGAACAAAAACATTTGATTAGGTGTTAAGTTGAAGTGTTATGACGTCTTTTGTTAATGCTGAACTTTGGGGACTTCGTTGACAAAGAAAGCGATCCAAGCGAATATTGGTTGGAAGATGTGCAGCGACCATTGCGAGAAATTCGGTTGCGTTTCTTGATGTGGGTATTTTTGGTCATAAACGACACAACGGTTGTTATACATCCTCTTATTCCGTATCTTTTATTTTATTTTATTTTTTTTTTATATAATGATCCCACACATGAAATGTGACACCTCTAACATGCTAGTGCCATGTGTGCGCTATTAATGTTTCTTAAAGAGTGGGAGGTTTTACTCAGTGTAAAAGACAGTACGTGGGAGATTGTTCCAAAGATTGAAGTGGATGGAATGAAGGAAGATTAGTTATTTGGTACGTATTGGTGTTGGCCAGCGGCTACTCTAATTCTTACATGAAATCTGACACTCCACGACTCCCCGCCCCCTCAAAAGTTGGTAACCTTAAATCGGCGATGACGGGAAGGCGATTTGATTTCATTCACAATTTATATATGCCGATTCAAAAAAGAAAATATCCCCATATTCTGTACAGTTTCTGATTCCCACCCACAAAAAGACTGTAAACCTGTAGTACATTAGAAACACAGATAGACCAAGGATTTCTCTTTTGTTGCGTAATCCAAAAGCCATGCTCTAGAGACCAAATATGGAACTTTTTTTCAAGCCTCCAGTAAGCGAATGGTCTTACTTACTGGTGGGTGATGAAATTCATCACCCACCTAAAGACCGTGCCAGGGATTCGATGTGAGTGGATACGCTAACCACTTGGCGACCGAGACCGACAAGAATCTATTCTCATTTGCCGTTTTCAGTCGCTGTTTTAGTCAGTTCACCGTTTCTAGTAGAAACAACATTATTGCAAAGAGACCCCTCCCTTCAAATTCTGCCGATTACAGCTCTTACGAAAGAGGGAACACAACTTGAAACGTGTAAGCCATTCTTTCATTTGATCGAAATATTTTATATCCAACGCACTTAGGGAGCTCTGTCTTTCATCCGCATACTTTTTTTTAAACGACCGTGTTCTCGTCAATCATCTAAAAATAATCGTGCATGTTTTATTTGATTTCCAACATTTTATATATTTTTTTATAATTTTATATTTATTTATTGCATCTCTAAGGGGATGGTGTGACTGATTTTGCGTGTTGTAGCTTTAGAGTTGAACAATAGTACGTGCGGGGTCAATTTTTCTACACAAATTAAAAAAATCTAGTTTTCTTATTAAGAAACGAACGATTTTTAGCATCAGGGTTGTGTGTTTAGAATAAATGGAATGGAATTAGTGATTAAGGATATTCTGGTTTCGAAATGGGTGTGGAGATGGCAGGTTTACTAATAAGTGTGACTACAGTTATGCTCATTCGTTATTCATCAGCGCTGTCACGGAGGTGACAGATTTCAAATAGGATTTGCGTAGAAGCGGTAATCACTTCAGCCGTATAACAGAGCAGTAGGCGGTGGTGGTCGTCTGCGAAGTATTCCGGTCGACTAAGCCAAGGTGTTTATTTGGTAGTTTCCGGTTTGAAACGTTGACTGGACAGATGCTTCTCGGTTGTCTCTGAAACGTTGTTTGAGTGGATGTGGATTTGGGTTACAGCGAGCGCTCTAAGCTTGTGCTCGAGTTGTTTTCGTGCAGTGACAATACTACATGAAATTTGCGTAACTACTGCATAGGTCAACGAGACGGTGAGTGGTTATTGTAGGCGTAGTTCGTATTGAAAATTTTCAGTTATAATAGTAGCATTTCCCTGGACTTTTTTTCCCCGGGGGGGGGGGGGGAACTTGGTAATACGCAATGTTTCGTTGAAACTCATGGTCACTACTACCAGAATTCAATAAAAATAATAGAACTTAAGATCCGTATTGCAATTGGCTTGAACGAGAAAGAAGTGAAGCAATGCAAGAGTAAGTATGAGAGTATTGTATCGGAGAATCATTGACACGCCATATTTTGATAATTTTCTTATTTGTTTTCATTTAGAGTGTAAGTTGAGACAGAACTTGATTTTCGAGATTCCCCCCCCCCCAATAATTTCTCTAACACTGCTTACAACTTGGCATTGTGAAAGTGGAATAACTTGGGCATGTGCTGTGTGTTTTGATAATGTTAAATATATTTCATCGACTTTCCTATATTTGGAAGATAGCTTTTTAACGTGGAATGCATATTTTGTTCTTTCGTATGGTATGGAGTCCTCCTTCCTTGGGAAACTGCATGAGAAGTAGAAAAACACTTGTAAGATGCTTAGTCGGAACAATGCTTGCCAGCATTTGTTCCTTCTCCCTTAGCCCTACAGAATTCTTTCAGTGCATACACAAGATTAGCATTCCATCCGGCAGAAATGTGCGATACTTAACTGCTACAGTTGATTGCCCCACTCTTGATTTTACACAGTTCTAAGACTCATCGCTGGAGATCCAACTTTCTACATACCAAAATATATTTAATTTATAAGTGCTTTATTTTGCGAATTGCAACCAATACTTTTTCAGTTTTTGTGCAATTCCTCAAGAAGGATAATCGAACTTAAACTAGCAAAACGTAAGTAAATATTCAAAGTAATAACATGAAAGCGATCGGCGATGTACCCTCGAATGTTCTTTTATGTTTTTGTGGTGTGGGTGGATTAATTAAGAATTGCAATCAGTGGTGTTTACTAGGATTTTCTTTTCTAAATGGACGCTGTATTTATTAGGGTGATTTTATTTGTATGGTAGGATAATATTTTAGCTTTCATCATAAAGCATTAGGCATTCGTGCTAATGTCTGTGAAGAAATGCTGCCTAAATTCATTTTCTAAGAAAACTTGCAAAAAAGGTCTTAAAATCAACCTTAAAATATCCGCATTTTTATGAAAAAAACGTTAAGTACGTATTTAACATACGATTGGGCAAATGTTTAATGCTATTCAAAATATAAAATTCAGCTCACTGTTTTTTATTAGAATAATCCAAATGCTGATAAAGCGAGCATTACACTAGTAGGAGGTTGGAAATAAAGAAGACAAATCCTGTGGCTTTTTTTTTTATATATATATCCAAAGTGAGTAGACACTCTCTTTCATTCTAAATGATTTCTGAAAATCGGTGGGCAGCCGGACTTCATATTTTAGTTGTAACCAACTGAACCATCTCTGTCTCGTGATCCTAAATCCTAACTGGTGCGAGTTTTGCGGTCGATTTTTGACTTCAATATTGCTAATTGCAATACTGAGATACTGTTGCTTAATCGATAAAAATTAACCAATGGAAAGTGTGGAATTTATAAAAGCAAAGGCAACCGAAACGGTCACAAAAGTATCCTACCTTTCAAGACGATTTCTAACTTCAGTGTTTTTTTAGAGCAGTCCTGTATGTCGAAGGCTGATGGGTCCCTTGGTATCTGGGGTTTGAGACTTTGCACTTGGATGCGGAATGAAATCTCCTGCAAAAGTTTCGAAAAAAATATTTTATCATTTGGTGGCAGATTTTTGAACAAACTTCTATTAATTAATAACAGAAAATGGAATTTGCGCTGGTCGTTTCAAATATTCTGTGTTTCAAAAACTCTTGTTGTTAAATCAAATCTCCATTTTTCCGTATCACTGCCTCTTAACGTATTCCTGCGAGAAAACAGTTTTTGCTGATGTATTTTGAGTCGGATCACTTCAATGGTAATCTTGTAGGTGACGACACTAAAGTATTTCCCACGAATTGGTTCATTCAAATTAGTGAATAGATCCAAGTCTGGAATAACACGTCTTTTACATTGTCCTATTGGCTTTGCATGCGCAGTGTGCAGGACTTTTGAAATAATCTTATGTTACGTTGAATTTACAACCTGCGGATTTCGGTTCATAGGATAAGATCCTATGATGATATGGGATTATAAAACACATTGAAGAGTACAAAAGCGTTTGATTTCGCAACTAAAGTTTTAAAAAAAAAAATTTTTTTTAATAGATAGAATATAAGCATGTGCATTACAGAGAGTTTCGTCTAACATTTGTATAAAAGCAATGAAACTTTGTCCACACAGTTGTGACTATATATCGGAAACTATACAATGATGGAATATACTGAAAATGATGCTGTTTTGCTTTATTCATGCATTGAGCAACAGTCCCGAACCGAAACCTGGGCGTTGCTACTTCCTTTAATTCAATTAATTTTTTAAAATATTTTTAACTAATTCTTATTGAAGAAATTAATTATTTTATCAAATCTGACAATTTATCAGAATCAACTATTTGACTATTTAAATATGATCTATATCGGTCCATTTGTGTACGAAGTTTCAAGTGATGGAAAGTGTTTTTTAAAACTCAAAAAGGCGTTTTAACGTCTATCAGTGTTTTCAAAGGAAAATAAAACATAACTTCAGCAAATTAATCTAATCTTATAAGCCAAAAAAAAGAAAAGAAAGAAAAATAGCATAATAGTAGTGGGTACTTGATCAGTAGGGCAGAAGTTCTAAATTTTGACTCACCCCATCGAGCGCAAATGTAAATGTAGCCTAGTTTTTCACCAGTGAATTGGAAAGACCATGTAAAAATACTCCCAGCATCGGCGATTTGTTTATCGCTATACAAACTAGCTTTTGACTTATCTTATGCTAATTTCTTTCTATTTTAAAATATTCCGATGAAGGGTGGACTTAAATATAGAATTCGCTAACTTAAATTTTCTGGTTCGGCACTTTCATAGCTGTTTTAAAGATTTAAACTATTTTCTTCGTAAACATCATTGAACACAATTTTGCTTACCTGATTACCCTCTTCATTCTTGCTGATATGTTCAATAACGGACAGTTGAAATGCGCCGCTATATTCCTGAAAGATCAAAGAAATGACAATATTATCCTTCAGTGATTAAATATCTTCGAATATGGTTGGAACATGTTAATGAATACCAGGAAATGAACTTGAGTTTTTCCAAACGGGAGAGAGTAAATCCAGATGTTGAATTACGTAGAATTTTTTAGAATAACCTTCCCTTTTCATTGGTGTTTGAAATAATATTTACCTTTTTTTACTTCCAATGAAAGAGAATAAAGTCTTATGTTAGTAAAGTATAACTACTTATTTTTATATAGAATAAAAAGATTAATGCTGGAACTATTCTAACTGGAATAATCCTGAAGATGAGACGCTAATCCAGGAAATAGTTTCACAAACATAAATTGAATTTAAGTTGTTGTTGGTCGCAGTAAGATGCTCCTGATTCTCAACTTCTTTTCTTGGACTTTCTAACAGGTGACGTTATTGTAATAATTCAAATAACTGCACAAATATATTCTGTTCAGTCAAGTACTAATTTGAGTTTGCTCCTAAATATATCCCAAATTACTGATAAGCCAATACGCAAACAGTATTATTTGGTAACACGTTTTACATAAATCGAAAGGAGATAATGAATTGTTTGCTTGAACATGCTTTGAATTTTTTAAATATGATATGGGATAGTTTTGGTCGCTTGATTGACGTATGCCATTTTTTTTTTTTGTTCAAAATGTTTCTTCCATGTTTCCATTCATTTAGAACTATTCGAAAAGTAAACCCACTCCTTGAGACTCCCATAGTTTTGTGTTCATTTTCTTGGTTCTATATGGGAAGAAAATAGAATTGAGGATTCATATCTTGAATTCAAATAGAAAACTGAAGTTTAGTTTAGAAAGTCCTCAGGAAAATACACACAAATAATATTTCTTACAATCCATTAGAATAACATAAACATGCCCGCGGAACTTGACACCTTAATGGCAGTGCATTCAAAAATCCTGATCTATCATAAAACTCCTACCTTACGTACAAATGGGCTAGTGTAGCCTTTCAGTTATTGATGATAGGATTGCCTCCTCTCTTAAAAATGAGAATCGTTTCACTAATAAAAACAAAACAATAAAAATTATGGGTGTTATCTAGTTGATGACGATCGTAATCTCCCATTTGTTATTATTTTAATACGTCAAAATACTATGCTTGAAATTGTAAATGCAGCGTTAGTCATGCTGTAGGAGTAACTTGAGAACAAGGATATTAATCCTTGCGCGGTGCTAATACCCTTTAAGAGTAGATACTGGCAACACCGTCCTTTGCTTCGCTATCAGCAGGACAAAAACCTATGAAAAAGCATTAACCTTGTTACTTTTTTTTCAGCTTTACAAACATTGATTTTTTTTAAATCGAAAATCAAAGATTTAAAATTATATAAAAAAACAGAATGAATATTAGAATATCCACTGCGGGTTACGTAAAAGAATTCGTTGAACTCGAATGCTCAAAAGTTTAAGAGAATATATTTAAGATAACAATTTGAATATTTTCATTTTTTGTTGTTTTTTTCGAAAGAAACATTAATTAACTGGGCTATTCAGTTAACCTTCTTACCTGTAAGAAATAGATATCAATTACTTCTTCATTGGAGGAATGTTGGATGCTCCAAACGTCATATGTGACAGAGGCCCGAATTCTCTGAAAAAAAAATTTATTTTTACAGTTTAAAAACATTGTAGGGAAAGAAAGACGAATGAGAAGCAATATTAGATATGAATAAAAATATAAGTTTAAAAACGCACATCTCAACCGTAGGTTTTAAACATGACGATTAAAATATTAGGAGAGCCTGTGTAGCTCAGTGGATGTGGCGTTTGCATACCACCGCGCTTGGCCGCACGAAGGAAGTCTTGGTTTCGAGTCTAGTCGGCGACTAGAGGAAATTTTTCTAAGCCTTTTTTCGACCGGTTCCCGAGTTAGTCGATCTCTGGCACGGGCAAGCAGGTTTTTCCTCCCGGAAACTCGGGTTTTTCGTCCTGTAAACTCAAGAAAATCGACCGTAGAACCCACATTATTTCAGACATTAAATATATTGTGTTAGGGTTAGGAACCACGAGATGGCGGCACATTTGAGCCGTCTCTCTTCACTGCGTACTGCTTAATTAGTGATAGCCTTGGGCCATCTGTCTCTGATTGGGTACCAGTGGAGATTGAACTGCCCACTCAGTCTCCAAAAAGTTAGATAGGGCTAAATGGCCTCGCCTACTCCCGTATATACGGGAATAAAAAAGGCGTTAGCTGATTTGTTTTGTTTGTTTTGATTAAAATATTAAAAAAAAAATTACAAAAAAGCTGTTTCCAAGAAGGATGTAAAATATTGCAATGCAGAAATAGATGTATGCGCATTTTAAAGCGAGATTTTAATTGTCAGAGCAACGTAAAACTAAGGATATTAGAAAGGTTCTTAAGTACATCTGCTGTTAACGCATTTTGTCCGAAACCTCTGTAATCATGTATGACCCGTAAATCATATAGCGGTGTTTTATTGCTAATATGGTCTTATGGTTTTGGTCAAGTTTTAGGACTGAGTGACATACAAGAGATAGCACCAGTCTTATATCAAAATCGATTTCCTAAAATGACTAATAGTGTAGTCTACCTTTTTAATAGCATAAATTTTACTTTGATTTTGGGAAGGAAGAGAATCTGATCTTTAAGTTAAGTACAGTATTTAAAATTTATTATTAAATCAATATTACTATTTAAATATGGAATTAGAATTCCTTTATTACCTTAGCAGCAGTTACTAGTTGCAACGACTCTAAAGTGGCTTCTTCAAACAACTCGCATAACACTAGTAAATTCTATGTATTTTTTTTTTTTTTTTTTGGTTAGGGATTCCTACCTAAGGAGTGTTGTCAACTTACTAATTAACATTGCTATGGGTATGCTAAAGTTTATTGTTTTATATATTTTTTCATCAAGTGGAATCCACTTCAGGCCTCCAATAAGCGGGGTGGTGGTCTGAAACCAGAAAAAATTCGTCTTTCACCTCAGGACGATCATAATATTCATACTTGCATCGCGATTCGGATCCATGGTTGGAGATGGACCACCCCACCCGGGCTGGCCAAATATAATTTAGGATGTGCAACTGAAAACAAGAGTGGACAAATTTTCGTAAAATATAACTACCAAATCTCATCAAACCTGTCCAAACATAATGGTTCTGTTCTTATGGTGATAAGATGCTAATATATGTTTGCTTATTATGATTTTGTGTATTTCTTTCTTTTTTTCTCCCTTTCAACTTCGGATTATCTTTGATAATTCCTTGACCTGAAACCTAAATAAAGAGGTTTCTTATGTGTTTAATATCAACTCTATACCTAGCATTTTGATGTAATTGCAAATATTCATTGGTAAAGAAAAAAGAAAAGTTACCTTGCCTGAGTGTACTAGCGGTCTTGCATCTCTTACAGAAGTCCAAGGAAATAATTCTCTGGGAAGCATTGTCATATCCTCAAGTGGAAAATTCTTGATGTTTTGATGACTACATTGGTCATCATCGTAAAATTTTGAATAAAAATCATCTAAAAATAAAGCAGACAGTTTAACTACACTATCATATCCTTTTGTTTCAATCACTTAAATTAAAACTAAGTTAAGATATTATTCGATCTGTACAGATCTGATGATGTAGAATTCATTTTATTTTACCTGGGAGCAACAGAAACGATGATTTCAGGTATATCAGCTATCTATAAACAGTAGATAATTCTAGTAATAGTACTTGTCCTACTAAGCTGCAATAACAGTGGGATGACGTAATGAGTGCGTTAACGTAGGGAAATACGTCGCAACTAAATGCAGAATTAACAACAAACAAATCTTACATAAACATAGTTCAGTGGTAGGGCTGCTACCTTAAGGCTTCTGAACTCGCCTTCTTCCGAATTTAAACCCATAGGAGGAATAGGGTATATTGAAGGGGAAAGGGTAGATTATAGAAGAAATATAGTAAGGTTTATAGAGAGGACATAGTTGTAAGGCCAGAAATGAAAAGACCCCATGGCCCTCGAGTACTCTAATAGCACAAGGGTCATAAAGTAAGAAGAGTTGGCTGATAAGGCCTTATAGGAAAGATTAAAGTAAGTGGGTCTTCCTCAAAGTAGAAGAAGGAGAGGATAGATCCAGCTAGGGGTCCATGGGAGTGCCGCTTCCCTTACAATCAAGATGATTGCCCCTGTTGGTCCACGAGTCCTTATTCAGTATATTCAGACCACCCCACCATATATATATATATATATATATGGTGGGGTGGTCCGATATATATATATATATATATACACACACACACGCACGCACGCACACACACACATGGTGGGCTTCCCTATCCGCCACCCAGGGGACGCATTCTCTAGGGGTTACAGGGTCATGTACAGTTCGTATAGACTCTACTACATTTTTGTTACATTTGCTGCATATCTTCGTGTTTCGTTCAGCTTTACCATTATTAGCATACTCTTTACAAAGAGCAAATTTCATTTACCTTAATTGCTCATTAGGTTTCGAAATTCCAGTTGAAATTATGTGCTGTTACATGACAGTAATCTGCAGTGGATTTAGTAGCAAATGACTTCCAGAAATGAATAGATTTTTATTACTTTATTTGTGGTTAGATACGCTCATTAGTTTAATTATTTCCTGTATTACATAACTTAATAAGAAGGTAATTAGAAGAAAAGAAACGGGCTGTTATCAGAATAGTGCCGGTTGTTGCCGTATATAGGTACTTGGCCAACGTTAGCATTCTTTGCTAATGCTATCTGATTGGCTCCAGAGTTACGTGTGGCAACCATACTTCTCTCATTGCAATCCGCATACAGATTAACATGAGTTAAAATTCGATGAGAAACGTTCTTTTGAAGAACGCAATGGATCTTTTCTTAGTTAAAATAATCCGACCTTCAGATCATGTGTCGAGCTATTGATCAACAATCTCGTGAAGGTCTGGTTTGAATTCCTCTCTTTAAAACAAATTCTTAAGCCCAGTTCTTCTCCAAATTTTCCAACTAATCACAAACTGTAACATCTTGTACAAAATAATTTGTGTTCTGAAAGCGTGTTCTAAAAAACTGGTCTCCCTGATGCGATTTTTTAAAAAAATCATATCGCTGAAGAATGAAATGATGTAGAAGAAAATGTCTCATTTGCAATTTTTGTCGCATAAAAAATTTCAAAACTTCTATCTGAGTAGTGACATTCCATCTCACATTCAACGGTTACAGGTATTTGGCCATTGTTTTGGATGAGCTGCGCGGTATACATCATGAATCCAGTTTAAATGTCGCGAATTGTATTCGTGCAAAAGCAGTTACATATAATCTAATTAAAGAACTGGATAAAATGTTCTTTTGCCAACTTGCCAGTTCACTACACGCTACGACGACATCTTGAGCAGTAGCGTTATTTCCATTTTCGTACTCCCTCTTTTCTCCAAGCCTCTTGAACTAGTAATATTTACCTAAAAAATCGAGCATGCTCACAGAAAAACGAATTTTGAATGAATTATAGATTCAACATTTTTTCCCCATTAAAAGTAGGATTGCAAGAGAATTTGAAACTGCTGTGCCTTATTTAGTGCAAATGAATTTGCTTGCCTCACCTTCAATCATATTCAAATACCTAAAGGTGAAGTATAGACTTTTTTTTTAAAGAGTATTACAGTATACAAATATTAAAGACATGAAGACTGTTTTTGACCAAAGGAAGAACAGTGCTTATAAAACGGAGGAGAAGCTCTGGATAAATTAATAGATAAATTAATTTTTGTGTTTGTCTTAACTTTACAATTTCATTAGCAGTGTTTTGATTTAACACTGCTGATCTTTTGACAAGAAACAAAAAGACTGAGCGATACCAAAACTGATTACCATCCAAACTTTAAGAAAATTGTTGGGCCATGAGTATTTGTTTCTGTCATCAACAGTAATACACAAATATGTAGTGACAAGTTTCATCGAATGGACTTTCTTTATACAAGGATTTCTTCAAAGGACAGGCTATAAAACTAACGTGATTATAGAAAGAGGCGAGTTCGGTCTTGTGGGAAAATGAAGTGCTCCAATTCGCCAAGTTGCTGTAGTTTATATCCATGGATCTGAGTATTCAGTCTCACTACACTTAGAGAGGTTTAAACAAGCATATGTCAATCCAAAAGTGGCTTCTGTTGATGGTTGGATTTCAGCACTTCATTTTATAAAACAAATGTATATTATTAACATTTGCCGTGGGATACAACAAAAACTCCACTATCGGGAATTCGTCTTTTCATCATGCAAAACAGAACACACGCAATTAACTCACATAATACGCTAGTTACATCTATCGTAATTCAAAAACCACCATCTCCAACAAATCTTAGTTCATAGGATATTGCTCGCCGTGAGATGAGACGGCCGTCCTGCTTATTGGAATCCATAATTTGTTGTAGAACATTCCGATTATCCAATTCTTAGCAGATATTCCTATTCCATGCACCGAAACGTGATAATCCCACTCACGAATGCATGAACATTTTATCAGAACAGCTACACATTAATAATTTACATCACATGCATAATAAATCTTTAATTATCTCTTTGACAATGCCCACAGTATTATGGTTCCTCTTCCGTTCCAGGATATGAAGCGACCTTTATTGCGAGGCAGATAACAAAACTCTTCAGAATATGGATTAGAGCTTAACCATCTTATCTTTCTACTGTATAATAAAGATAGTGTTCCTTTGGCTTTCAAATATCCTACATCCTCTGTAGTTCGCAATGTTGGGTTATTTAAATCAGTGGTGGTTTTTTTTTTTTGCAACCTTTTAAGAACCATAAGGTCGAATTTATTATCTGCTGTCTTAAAAAAAGGTCAGTGGTTAATTTCTTAAGTATTAACAATTTTGGCGCATACTATCCAGGAAACTTAGTCACGTTATACAATGACATATGTCGAACAAAGGATATATATGAAAAAATAAATTTCAGACAAAGTAGGGGAACAATTAAAAGGACACTCAATAAAAAAATGAGAAACCCAACTTAAATTCTATAGATGGTCTCTTTGGTTGGGAAGACCCGAGTTCGAATCTCGTCTATGACGAGAAGAATCTTTATCGGATGTTTTCAGTCAAAGATAAGTTAGTTTTGTCTCATACGGAAGTGGAGGATTTTTTTCTCCCGGAAACTGTTTTTTTGTCCCTCAAAACAAGCAAACGCCTCGTGGGAAAAACACATACACCTATAGACGGGATATTAACTGCGAGGTGGAAGAGATTAGAACCTAACAATTTATCTTTCTACTGTACATTGATCTCAGTAGAGATCAATGTACAGTAGAAAAATAAAAATATTTCATCCTCCTGGATGAAATGACACTTGAGGATAATTTAATTGAAAATATTAATGAAATAGAAGAAAATGGAAAGATCATTTATGTAGAATGGAAAGACATATTGACTTCAAAAATTGTAGAAATATAGACTGAAGAGAAAGGAGGGAAATTATCAATCGTGCAAGATGGAAAGACCAATCAACATGCATTTATCTGCATAAATTGATACGCCTTTGTCCTCTGTAGCTAAAACTCAAAAGAAGGGATTTTTCACATAAATGTTAATACATTGAATATGTTTAATATTTATTGAATTAATATTTACTACACCACTAAGGTCCAGTTAACAAAACCCACTTGCAAGAATTGTCAGTCGGAAAGTTGATCACCTTGAATCATCTACCAGTTTGGTATTGTTAGCTGAAGAAGGGGAAAACTGAGAACTGTCAGCAAATGATACTTTTTAACTTTCCCTGAATAGAACTCCTGAGTAAAATTTTCTGCTAGAAACAAATTAAAAAAAAATGAGGTTTTTGTTGATTGTATAAAATATCGAAACGGCAATTAAACCTACTTTCTGCGTAGGTACTATTTCATTTATATTGAGCGATTATAAGTTGGATTAAATGTTTCAGGTTTTCTGAAGGACCTTAAGTAAACGTGATCTCGGTCAGTACTTAGGAGGGTGACTACCTGGGAATAATGAAGAAATATAAAGAGGCAATTTCTTTTGCTGGCCTGGCTGGCCGAGTGTAGTGCGTCCCACTCCCCAACTAACAGGAAGTAGGTTCGAATCCCACCTTGGGCATGGATGTTTGTGAAAGTCTAAGTTGATTTTCTTCGTCTAGTGTAAGACCCCCATCCTGCTTATTAGAGATCTGAAACGGCTTGAGATAAGTACCATGTCCAGTCTCTAGAGCCATTGTTTCTGGATATCTAATAATCTTAGCTCACTTACGGTACTAATGTGCTTTTCGTGTGCGGAATTCATGTAAAAATTAGACTTAAAAGTTACATCCTGTAATGAGCATGGAGAGAAATAACAATGCGTATCGTACATGAATATTTCAATCATTTGAAACATTCATCATCATTTTGATTTTAGCATCTAAAAATTGTATAATGTTTGTCAGGTGTTCTTGGGCCATATGAAGAGACCCACTCCGAATGTGCCATTGGGATAAAATACAATTTAAAGCATTAGCATTCACAAATAACAGTATTCTCGTGTATTTGTAACAAAAAATATGAATTTTCAATTTTTCTAGTATCTTAAAAACTAAGTACTGTACAGCAATTTAGTTGGCACGTCGTGTTATAGAATGTCTTATTTCATTACAGTAATGAAATAAGTGTTCAGAAATTAGTGTTCAGCGTCTGATGAAACTTGTATCTTTTACGTCAGTAACATTTTTAAGCTGTTTTTCCCAATAAAAACTATTTTTTTTATTAAGGTTCTCATACTAAGGTGCCATAGATTTATAACCTTTCGTGGATGGGATTTACATAAAAAGTATGCTATAGCTATTTGTGAACATCTTTAGATGGTAGAAAAATCACATTTGTCCAATGTGAGACCACCACACTGCTTAATAGAGCCTCAAATGTTTTTCTAGAGCAGAATTTCCGGATAATCTAATTCTTACCTCGAGGACTTGCTATATTAATATTGATGTGCTATAGGCTAACAACTTTTCACGAGTGAAATTCACATACTTGAACTTGATGACTTTTATCTTCTGCTGTTTTATATTCGTGGACGATGCAAATTTTTTTAAAGTCAACTCGACACCGACTATGCAACTAATATTTGGCATCACTTTAAAGAAAGAAAATGCGATTTATCGAAACAGACTTACCTGCATTGAAATCCAGCACATGAATTGTTTCAAGATTCTGGTCGACATCAAATTTGTCCAGTCTGATTAGTTTCAGTTCGGCATCATACCATATCTAAAGTAAAATAAATATTTCTTGATAAATCGTACTTTTCGCATGCTCGTCATAAACAAGAACATAAGCATATCATATGGATTACAGATGCAGTGATTTAGTTACTATAACTTCGTCGTAACTGTCTCTACCTTGTGATATTTCTTGGCACGGAAATGTTAAGAATTTAAATTTAGTGTTTGTAGTAAGTTGGGAAGAAGAAAGAGCACTGACACATCAGAGTATTATTTTTGTACAATAAATGGAGAAAAACATGGTTTGTTTTAACATGATGTTAGTGGAAGGTAATGATTAGATTTCTGAGCCATTCAGAACACAAAGAAATGTTGTAACCAATATTGACATTTATCTGGACAAAAATATTACAAAAACGACGTAGTATATAGATAATTAAACCAGTATCTGTCCACCTACCATCTTCATGCCCAATGACAAATAAGGCCGAGATCCGATCCGTCTTCTCCACTTAATTCTGTGTTTTGTTTTGGGAAGAGTCGTAGGGTTTCAGCAGCCAGCAGAAAATATTGGGCGAAATGTTCAAACTTGGCAAGAACTGTTTCACCACTGGGAAAGGTGCAAGCACAAAATCTGCAAACAGTTCTAGTGGCAAACAAAAGCATTTTTTGTACTTTTCAAACAAAGCGAAGCACGTAGCAATGTATGAACTCAAACGTTCTTTTATTGTGCATAGTTTTTCTTTATTATTCGGCAATTATTCTTGTAATTTCAAACAAGAATACATGCAAACTAATTTTTCGCTTTCAGTATGTATAAAGCAGCATTTATTTCAAGTATTTAGCTTCATGACGCCGAAAATTTAAACATTCTTCAGTTAACAAATTTATTAACTGAATTTTTCAGCGATTCTAATTTATTGTCGATTCACTGCGAGAAAATTCTTAACGACGGTCAGGAGAACACTCGAAATTTACACACAAAATATATATAATTAGGCATAAGATGTTCTAAAATTACAGCTATGAAAACCGATCTGTACGGGCGTAGATCTTAAAGGCCTGTGCTTAACACAGGTTATTATGCCTCCCAAGATTTACCGTGCTGACCTCTTGGAGACTTCTCAGAAGTTGGCACTGGGAGGTACGGTCTTCTCAACAGGCAAAACGAAAAAAAAAAGATACGGATTAAGGTTAGTTAATTATGTGCAATTAAATCGGCGTTCAGAAGTGGACTAAATATCTCGAGTCCCTCAGGGATAACTCCACTACGTGCATCACCAGTGCACTGAAAAACACATTTTAGTCTTCTTGTACAGCAGTACTTGCTATTGTCGGATTTTAACAAATTCAAATTACACATTTTTCATTAAAACAAAACAGTTCACCAATCATTTAGAGTTTCTGCGCGCACACATGGACACTAGCAGAATTCTTTAAAAATTAACTGTTTGTGGGATATAAAATGTTGTCAGTACAGGGTGTCAGAAAAAGAACTCCGGGGTTTTCAATGAAATTTATGTTATGACATTTTGAAGCAGAACTGTATGTAGCGTATATTATCAAAGTAAAATGTCACAAGTTGATTACCTGTTAGGGTAACTCAATGGGTGTCCCATTTACAGCCCTACAGACATCAAAACGGAATTCCACCTTCAGACCACATTCGGGTAAGTATAACCATAGGAATTGCTTCTATGGGTGCTATTACTCTATGGCGTAGTGGAAAAGGAACTGGATTTTTTCTTGATAGACAGTGTCTTTTATGTAGCCCTATAAGAAGAAATCCATTGGAGTCAAATCGGGATTGCGAGGTGGCCTAGCAATGGAACCTCCTCCAGCCTGTCATTTGCGTAGCCACAAGAGAAAGCACAGTGCATATTATGGTTCGCAGAAACGAATCAGACAATTCACCAAGTAGGCCTGCAACAAAGGCGAAAAACGTGGAACGAATTCGATTGTCTTTCCAGCGTAACCCGAAACGTTCGGTTCGTAGTATGAGTCGTCAATTAAACATTTCTAAAAGCACAGTGCGTGACGTTGTTCACAAGAGATTGAAACTTCTTCATGCTTATAAATTGCAGTTTGTTCATCATATCCAGCCTAATAATAGGACACAAAAAGTTCAGTTTGTGACCATGTTAAGCCTCATTGCTGAACATAGCTACCTCCAGAGCGTTTTATTTTCCAATGAAACAACGTTTCGGGTGCATAAAGTTGTAAATCTCCATAATTGTCGGGTGGGTCATACAATCCGCATGAACTGGTGGAGTTCATCTGTAACAGTCTGAAGATCAATGTCTGGTTTGGCATCATGCATAATCGCATTGCTGAGCCATTTTTTTCCATGAGGAGACGATTACCAGTGTGGCATACCTGGATATGCTAGAGAACTTTGTTTCCCAAGATTGAGAATGTGGAGGGACTCATCTAGGAAAATGAATAGACAGAGGATGGGCCCATTGCTTAGCTACCGCGCAGTCCCGATTTGACTCCAATGGATTTCTTCTTTTGCGGCTATGTAAACGACATTATATATCAAGAAAAAAATTACCACACTGGTAATTTTTTTCTTGATATATAATGTCGTTTACCTTGGATATGCTTATCCGAGTGTGGTCTGAGGTGGAATTCCATTTTGATGTCCGTAGGGCTGTAAATGGCGCACACATTGCGTTACACAACAGGTAATCACTTGTGACATTGTACTTTGATAATATATGCATTTCTGCTCCAAAATGTCATAAAATGAATTTCATTGAAAACCCAGGAGTTCTTTTTCGGACACCTTGCAATTCATAGTACGGTAAATGCACCTAGATTTCAAGTGTATTAAACACTTATAATATCTTTAATAATACTTTCAAAAAGGGAATACATGTCTGGATTATCCCCAGTCACTGTTAAAACTTATTCCGCCTCTATGAGACAAAATATCACGAACAAAATCAGTTAGTTCCCTTTATGTGGTAGGGAACGATTAAAATAAAGCCTCCAATAAGATTTTTTAAAAGTTTTTCTAAAGGGAGGTACTTGCTGAAAACGCCAATTATAATGCTCAGTTGAGAGTTTCTGCTTTGAAAGATTTTCCCAAGTTGGAACTTTCAATAGAATGAAGTCGATTTTTCTAGTTGAAAAAATTGTATTATTGGTTGGTTAATCCGCCTCAACATGAAATGGTGGATTTTGGCTAAAAAATAGAAGTAGAAAGTTAAGGTGGAGGCCTATATCCAGCAATGGATGAAATAAGGCTAAGTAAAAGAAGGTTAGCTAGGAGAAAAATATTTCAAATATTTTATTTATTTTTATAAATCTTAGATGAGACAAGGAATCATCCAGTACATATGATATTTTTGAACTTCATCGTAAAATAAATGGCGATGAGAATTGAAGGAATAATTCGAATTAAAGTGTTGCGAAGTTTAACAAAGTTTCGGATCTAATGGGAATGCCTGATGATATGAATTTAATTATTTGAGATGGATTTTGAACTTCATGTTTACATCGACGATACAAACTTAACAGATGGATTGCACGATCATGTCATATAAGTCTTATGATAGAAAAACTATGGTTAGGAATGATATTCCTAAGATTTTTTTTATTTTTATTTCAAAGGATCTAACTGCAATTTACATACAGGATCGCAGTTAGCAATAAATAATCGATATACACATAGGATTTAATTAAAATTTCTTCGCCTTGGCAATAATGTTGTCTTCTACGACAATATTTTTTTAAATTTAATGTGTGTGCTTTCTTGAACAAACGTAATTTGTTTAACGCACGCACCCTAGTAGAGTAATATTCTTATAATATTCTTATTTTTGATTTAACATGAATGAACTAGGATATAAACTTGCCTTGTTTCTATCCATGAGCATGAGTTCGTTAGATTTCGTATTTGTTTCGTACAAGTCCCATTCCATGATAAAGTCTTTGGGTAGAGAAGGGAGTGGCCTGCTTTTCTGATTTTCACAAAAAGCTCCGGGAGGAACCTGCGTGGATAATAAGACATATAATGCAATATTTGAATATTAATAATCCCACTTACAAATGCTATTCGCTAGCGTCTGGAAAAAGGAATAATTTTTTTTATCCCCCCTGCGATGTAATATGTAGATTAGTCCTAACACCGTGACTTAGTATATTAAGAACTAAATACTACTTACTTCAAATACTTCTGGATTAGCGATGTACGATTTGAAATCAGAGAATTGGTAATCAATGTCGACTTCGTACTCCTCTGGGCTACCGTCTTGGCCTGGTAAGCTGCATGTTCCTGACACTTGAAGTAAGACTGGGGAACAGCAAAGTGATCCCCAGCATCGAACTTTTGTGGTATCTGGAAAACAAAACGGTTAGTTGCCATCTAGTTAAGAGTTTATTGCAGTATTTCGGAAACGTTCTTTAAAATTTAATTTTCGCAAACCTCACGTTTTTAATAAGGACTTAGAAGATTCCCCTCCATAAGAAACACTTCTCGTTTCATATCCTATTTTAATATCAATAGGAGGTAGGATGCCTCGTCTTGTTCATCAATACTTGTAAGCCCATACCTCGGTCTTTAATTTTTTTTTATGAGGCATGATTACTGCATCTGCAAACTGAACATGTTTGTTTTACCTGAAACATTTTTATGTATTTTTTTTATTTACAGCATTTTTGTAATAATATATTTACATAAGTCTCTTTCTTACACGCGCACATAGTTGTTATATTTTCTTTTCATTGGAAATGAAGAAACACAATCAGCCAGTTGAAGATGATTGTTTGCTTTTGCCAAGAGCTGACGTCGTTATTCTGACGTAGTGCAACAAAATTTCTTCTTAACATAGTTTGTATATTTCTGTATTGTGAGGTGACTAGAAGCACATTTGTTGGCTACTTCTTTGAGGACTTTCTCAGTCAAAAAATAAACGATAAAAATGTTGGTGATTTTAATATACCAGCAGTTTTTTTTTTAAATTAATAACTTTTCATTTGCTACCAACTTTGATAAGAAATAAACGTCCTGCATGTGAAGATTTATAAGCTTTAGTATAATTATTTAAAATGGAAAGTCGTTAACGTTTCTCTTTCTGAAAAGTGTTTTAATGCAATCCATGTTTTATTACTGGTTCTGTGACTTGCGGTAACGACATAGTTGTCACTTCTCCCCCAGAGTTTTTCTAATTAACCTACTCTAGATCCTTTTCTCTTGGCTGCCGATAAAAAAAAAATACTTTTATAGATTTTTTTTTTTTAAATTAAAAATGAGGTAACTAAGGTTATGAAGTCAGTATTTATGCTATGAAAAAACCCTGCCGGTTCCATATGGAAGCGTATGACTCACGTTTGACTGTGAAAAGCTTTGATAAAGATTGCTTGTCCTGGACGAGATTTGAACGTGGGTCCTTTTCAAAGAGAAGAAATCATCGACTTTTAAGCGTAGGCCGGAGTCTATATGTGTTGTAGGGTGAGTGAGGTAATGGGGTATGAAAAAGCGGAAAATGCCATTAACGAGCCTCCCACAGAATATCTCATCAAATCAACAGGTAGTAACATATAGAGATATTCACGAATGTGCAAAATATATGCCATCCATGTTTCAGAGAACCTAAAATTATTTGTTTTGGATTGTGCAACTGCATTTCATTTGGCCAAATTTCTGTTGGACTGTTTCTTGGTTCTACAATAAAAATAACAAAACAAATCATATCATACCACCCACGGTAGAAATGTACCGTACGTTTACTAATAACCTTTCCTGGGTGAGAAACCACACAACAAATGATTTTTCCCCAAACATGCTAACAATCTCAGATTAAGAAAATTTACTGGCCAAATTCGACAGTCTTGAATTGGATTTACATGAAAACAAACGAAGCCCATAGGTGGTTTTAAATCATGCCGTCACTTTAATGTAGTTGCTCTGAAATTCAGTCTGCTAGTATTGTTTGTTCGGATTATGGAGTTGATATCTTTTAAGTTTAACCGACAACCTTTTTAGTTAAGGAAGCATTTTTCTGGATGGAATAAATTTAAAACTTGATTTTGTTAGTTTTATACTAATGTTATTAATATTTTAGTTTAAGATAATGCACAAGCTTAGAAAGGAAGTTCATTTTTCAAACTTAAAGCCTTTGAAATAAATTTAGATGACGGTATAAAAATGGTTACGAAAGCCGATTTTTCTTATCATACTAATAAGAAAAAAGGATGCGACTAACATCCTTATTTCTGCTGTTATTGTTTAATTTAGTTCATTGTAGCGTTCATGATTATCTCTGGGTACAGTGACATTTAAAAAGAATATTTTTCCCTCTTGCTTTTCATAATCTCGTCCCTTCGTAGGCATTCTTATTAAAATTAGTCTAACCGTCAATTACAAAGTATCAGGTTATAAATAACACCGTTGATTTCTTGTAATAAGTGTCATCGACGTATTGCCCACTTAGATAATAAGTAAATCTGACACTCAGTTTTACGTCTGAGTATAAGGACCAAATCGATCAGTCTCTTTTCAAAGAAACAGCGCATATATCAATATCTGTTTTATAAAATGATACAGTTTGGCTTCAAGGATATTTTGAGACGTGCCGAGGACATTTAAGAACTTAATATCAAGCGTGTTTTCGGAAGGCTACAGAAACACGTCGGCAGCTATAGCCCCATTTTTCCCTTCATTCCCATCAGCACTTCTGATTATTGTTCAATTGAACCTTTACGATCGCCGAGGAACTCAAAATAGAAATTAAATACAGTATACTTAAAGGTGAATTTGTATTTTTTTTTTACAAAAATATTTCTGAAGGATAGTCCCATTTATGCAATTCAGTCTGAAAACATCGTTTTTAGCCTGAATAATTTGGCTGTTTAGAAAAGTTCGACTTAGACGAACCTGGAGTTCCCGAGAACAGTAATAATTGTATTCTCTTTAGGAGTTCTACATTCAGGAGCATCTTTAAATACGTTTTAATATTGTTTACGATATCGTATAAGTTTTTCATATAATTGCCTACGATATCATCCTATTGGTTTTGTAAATTTGGGGTTACCTGTCATCTCTACGCAGCAGCTATAATGTGGCCTGAAGCTATCAACACCTCAAATTAAATATAAAAGATTGATGAGAACCACAGTTAATTTACATAAAATGTTTGCTATTAATAAGCGTTATTTTACTCTTGAGACACTTGTGACATTATAATCAGGAATTAACACAAGAATATTTTAATATTTGCCAAATATTTCTGTCTAAAACTAACAGACTATCTTCAATGGCTACATAAGAACAGTTTTTAATAAGCCTGTCTTTATCAATAAACAGGAATCATAAAATGTTTAATCCGACGAGCTAGAACTAATTGTTCAACTCCTCATGAATTACAGAAAGAACTTTCCACTATCAAACATTACAAAAAAGCTTCTGTGAAAAAAGTACACAACATCTGTTCGATTCCTACAATCCAATCCAGAACAAAAAAGAATCAATACGTCGAGTTCCAATTCCATATATTTCCGGGATTTCAGAACCAATTTCAAGAATTCTGAAGAAATATGATTTAACAGTTACTTATATACCTATTAACAAAATATCCACCTATTTCCTCCCCCCCCTCTTCTAAAAATAAACGCTCAACTATGTCTCTGCCTGGTGTATATCAAGTTCCTTGTAACTGCAATCTGGCCTACTTTGGACAAACAGGACTCTCTATAGAAAAAAGAATCCAGGAACATCAATCATACATTCAGCACAACAAATCCGATAAATCTGGATTAGCTCAGCACGGCATAGAGACAAGCCACAACATCCTCTAGTCCAAGACTCGCCTTCTACACAGATGTCGCTATAAATTCGAACGCCTATTCAAAGAGCGTGCTGAAGCCTTACTTCAACGCCCTAACCTGAATCGAAATGACTGTATATCCTTGTCAACAATATGGGAAAGTTTAATCAGGATAACACATGAATTTTTTTTTTTTAAATTGAGACTTTTAATTCCTACATTAGTCTAATGTTATTTATAAATTAAAATTATTATATGAAATTATGAATTAATAGCTCTAATTTAGTCATCACTCTGATTAAAAAAAAAAAAAATTCCTCTCTTTAATGCTTAGCAATGTAACGTCACGCGACTCATTCTACTTTTGAATGATCAATTGTCGATATTCTACCTTGTCAAAAAAAAAAACGGTTCCTATGTAGTCACTGAGGATAGTCTGTTAGTTTCAGACTGAAATATTTGGCAAATATTAAAATATTCTTGTGTTAACGTGTCTATAATTCCTAATAAGCGTAACTGACTGACTGAAATTTATACTTTGAAACAAAAGCATTTCTACGTTTTTGTAAAACTGTCACCGTAAAAGATATATCCTAATGGTATATGGTAGTATTTGCATATGCGAACTAGGAGGGAATAGCAGTTATTTGATATTTCATCTTAATATAGACGGTGCACTTTTCCCTAGAATATTAATTTAAAAAATAAACTCCAAAATAATGTAATAGTTCTATATTAGCTTACTTGTAAATCGATACTCCAGTGGACATTCGGCGCTGTAAACATTGACGAATGCACGATCTTTCCATATCTGCACCTGACTTGGGTATTTCAATGGAATCTTCTTCTGTAAAATATTAGTGTCCAGATAGATTAATGCGCATCGATAAAAACAAAACTTTTTTGATAATAAGAATATACTTAAAGTGTTCCTAAGTGTGATTGATTTGTAAATCTTAGGGTTACAGACTTTTTTTTTCCTAGAAGACATCGGTAGTGAATTTTTTAAATATTTTGTCACCAATTTTTCCCATTAAAATCGCATATCGGTATTAGAATCTGAAGTACTTCTTTTGGGAGCTCTGGGGACTCGGATAGCGCAGATTAAAATCTGATACTAGAATGGGAAATTTCAGTTTCTGCTCTATCAATGTTCACTTTGACTAAATCCTTCTTCCCTCTCACTCCTTGCAAAAACCATCAGACGCAACTTCTGCTCACCTGTGCGTCCACCTCTTTCTCATCCAGATAGCACCACTGTTACAGCGCTCAAAGGGGAACTGGCGTCGCGTCACTTCTCTTACTCCTGCAGAGATAACCAAGCAAATAATCTATCATACCAAAAACTTCAGCTTTCTGTAGTCTTTCGGTTAAAAAAAAAAAGGTAACAGAGGAATGCTAAACAACTCAGACACCACAAAAAATGTCTTCTGGCTGCGATAGCATTTTTCCGATTGTATTCAACCATTGTGCTCCATACTATCAGTTTTATGTTCAGCTGGAACTTATCATATGGAAGTAAGCGTATATTCAAGCTGTCGTAAAAAAGGGAGAAGTCTGCGCCATACTACTTGACCTATCGTCTCACCCTCACTAATTCTTCAAAATAATCAAGAAAATCAACAGTCAATTTCTTCACAGCCTTGGAGACCCACTAGTTAATCTACGACTATCAGTTTGGATTTTATCACTCCACATGCCGTGAAAAGGTCTGGAGAAACATGCTGGTTTTGACATTTCCAGAACATTTAATAATGTCTTGCGTCGAGCCTTCTTAGTAAGTTGCTATCTTTCGATCTACCCGCCACCCTCTAACCGGACATTAAGCTTTCTCTCTAGTCGTTCACTGCTTGCTATGGTGGATGGCTTCTTCTCCACCATGCATGCAGGAGTACCTCGGAGCTCTTTCTGTCACCTACCTCTTCCCCCTACACATTGACCTACACTCACTTACCGAAAATCATATTCACAGCTTTGTTGATAGTAAATTTTATTCGATGAACTATGCATTGCTCAAACATCCGAAGCCTAAAGATAATCTGCGATCATTGCCTCACTGCTTCAGTGCTGTGAAAAATGCAGTCTTGCTCGGCTCACTTATTACCTTTGATAATACACAAATTATTAGACAGGATGAGATCTCTTCCTCTTTGGACTGACACTTTCCTCAGGCTTTTCTTGGCATAAACGCATATCAGTAGTTTCCTGAGTCTCTAAAATCCTAGGTATTCTGTTCCGCTCAAGATGCGACTTTTCACCTGTATACCCAATTTTCTACAAATGCCATATCCACCCATTTTAAAGAATACTGTTCACGTGTTTGCGATGGTGCACTCAAACCTCCCAACAATTCTTAATGCTGTCCAGAGAAGAGAAATTCGGTTCAGATGATCCTTCCTTATAGACACGTTAATCTCACAGACAATATTTCAACTCTGCTGTTCCACGGTCACTGCACCTCTGAACTGGCAGTTATTATTCTTTCACTTTGTTATGCTTGTTAAAACAAGATCAGCAACACCCACAACCTTTTCTCATTTCAACTGCAAACACGCCGAACTGCTTCTCTTTATTCCGCCTAATGTTTTCCTCTGGAATAGCCTTTCTCAAAGTATTCCCCAACTACAACCTTCAAATCTCCAACTGTTCCACCCCTGTACCTACGCACGTCACTGATTTGCTGTAGGGTCGTCTGCCTCTCTTGTGTGGGATCGATGTATATAAAAGACGAATATGACGTCGTTGTACTCCCATGGCAATAAGCTCTGCTTAACTTATTGCTTCCAAGAAAGCATAGAACGATATTTCATTTTTTATTTTATCCTTTGCATAAATTTATCATTAATTTGATTACACTATTTAGTTTTAAAAGTTTTCCTTGATTTATTTGTTGTTACTTTATATTCATTGATCAATTCCATCCCACCATCCTTTAAACTTACTTTTATGAATGTTGATGAACAATGGAGAAAGTACTTCTTGCATATTTTTGAAATATGTGTTAAAATGCGCAGATTTTTGTATAGGCATGAAAGCAGATGTTCTTTAAATGTTTTGAAAGGCATTAATTTACTTATAGAACATTAAAATCCTCTGTCTGTAGAACCAGATTAGAGAATATCGCCGTCTGCTCTGTTAGCAAAATATCTCTTGCAACAGGCAGGTTTTTCGGAATTTAAAGCGTGAGTCCTTGCAGAAATGTAGTTTATTCAATCTACGACTATCAGTTTGCTTACTTTTGCATCAGACAAAACCTAATTTATCACTTTTTTTTTCTTATGTAATTTCCTTGATTTAAGGTATTTCCTCTCTGTGAAGCTAGTTTTTATTAAGGCCTTACGTCAGAATTCGACGTCACTTTGATGCATTCACTGCTTAGTATCGTCTTCACCTTGTTACTGAAGTTTCAAGTAGATGGATGCTTCCGTTACAATCTGATTTGGAAAGCGAATGCCTTCCGTGGAATCTTCTGTAAGAAAAGATCTACATGAGTGTCACGGTGAACTATTGCTGCAACCAAACCTTATAGTAATAAGTCATGCTTTACTGATCCAACGTGATTTCCCGATCTTTGGACTATATGGATTCTACCAGTATTTCTTTGATAGGGATAGTGCTGCCATCTGTCGTTCTAGTAATACCAGGCTGACATAAGTTTTTTTGCGAACGTCCTTTTTTTTCCCTCCTCGCATTAAAAGAATACTTTGCAATCGAAGAAAGTTAATATCGAACTACAATTTTAAATAAAATTGATACATTTAGTGTAATTATTTTATCTTTTTTTAACTCATGATAAAATCATTGTTTTACAAAAAATGAAATTATTCATGCTACTTCTTGCATGTGCGTTATGCTGCGCCTGTATAAGCGCGAAATGACCTATAAGATAGTAATATTTGAATTGGACATGACAGTTTGCAAAATTATCACATCCAGTTGATAAAAAAATATAAATATTGTCCCATTTACTTAAGAAAAATTGTGTTTCATCTGGAAAAATAAATACTACTGGTAGAGGGTGTCATAACTTTTATTTCTTCGCTCTTAAATTTGTTTCTAGTTAGTATACTGGGGCGGCTTTGTGTTCTTTTACAATATGTCATGGTCTAAACAAGACTCGTTATTTAGTGTCTGTGATCAGAAGTGTGTGTGTGTGATTCCTACCCATGGAAGGTAGGAATCTATAGTACATGAGTATGGGCGAGCGAGCTAAGGATTTTATTTAAATTTATTTTATGTTCACTGTAAGGAGCACAACTTTAGAAGTGACGCTATTTGCCAATAAGAAGGCGAAGTTAATATGGAGAAATAGTTTGCTTTATCAGCCCATTTGTGTTGCACGTAAATAATGGAAGAAACGTTTCTTTTGCGCATGCGCACACAGACACACACTTGGTTTTCAGTGCCATTATGTGCAGATAAGTGGTAAAGGAAAAAAGAAAAAAAAAACTTACTGATGTTCTGCTTTGAGGTTGGTAAAAGCATGAGGTGAGTTGTTCCAATAAACAGAGGCACAGGTAATGAAAGAAGGAAGACTTCAGTTGGATCAGTGAGTCTAGAGTAGAACTGCATATGAATATTAACTAGCAGCTAAGGTTATGAGGACATTAGATCATATCTTGTATTATCTGGTGAGTTTGTCCATTTTGTAGGAAGAAAGACCCTGATATTTTCGTATAAAACTTGATGACTCAACTTCATTATGAAAAGCCTTGATAAAGATTCCTTGCTTCCTAGACACGATTCGAGATGTCTTTCTGATTTTAGAAAACATGGTCGTTTCCTCCTTGACTCCACTGAGGAAGTAGATGGACAATTTGTGTTGGAACACCGCTCATAGTAAAGGCGTTTCTTCCAGTTTAATAATAATAAAAAAAACCAACACGTAACTCAGTAAAGATTTTACTGAAAATATACTGTTAAATTACGGATTTCGATTTGTGTATCATAATGTGATACATAAACTTCAGTGTTGAAGAATAAAACTGGAAAATTCAATTACAACAAAATGAAAACTACGTGCATAATTAGCCATTGTTTATATTGTCAGGTGCAATCGCGAGGATTCAGACTATTAGGACCTCAAAAATACGGTTGCTAATAAAATTTTTACAAAATTGTAGCACAGACTCCCATCGTTAAGATTGGAATGATGAACTTCAGCACTTTAAGATCATTTCAAAGGATCCAGTGTTATTAATTCCATCTTCTGCAGGTCCAGAATTATAACGTTTAATCATTTGGATATAAGATCAGCGTTCAGAAATACATTTCAAATAGTTTGAATTTTGCTGCAGTTGAATTTTTCCATTGTTTTGTTCTTCTTCGCTAAGAACGATTTGTGATACACAACCGAAAAAAAATATATCACAGTAAAATCTTTACTGTGGTCAGGCTAGTTTTTCATTGGAATTTCTACAGTAATCTGTCCATCAAAGGATTTCTATTAGCTTCATATAATTAGAACAATGCGAAAAAGAAATTCTGAACAGATCAAAGTAGGAATTCTACGTTTTAGTATTAGGTATTCATCCATCAAAGAAATCATGCAGTGGCTAGTTCGAATAGTTGGGATGGATGATAGCTAGGTTCTGTGAGAAATAACAGAGCTGGTTTTAGATGTTCTGAGGGACGGCTCGTGCATAGGCACTGCGAACTGCAGCACCCCCAATTTTTCTCGATACATAAATATATTTATTAATTTATTTATATTTGCTTGTAATATTTAATTTTATCGTCAACAATCGTTCCTATACAATTCTCTTATTTTATATAAAAAAAAATAATAAAATCCATCTTGTAGCACTTAGGAGGGCGAAGGACGCTAGCAGCACTTTGTTTATCACAGTGTCATATTGCTACGCGCGCAAGCATATGCACGTTATAGTGAGATACGAGCTATTAGCGTAATGCGGCACTGTCCGTCGCGCAGTTCCACTGCGTCGACAGTAGAGTGTTCGTAGTGCTTATCGTGTTTACTCCGTCTCTTTAAATATTTGGACATTACAATTAAAGACAACATTTGTTATAGTTTTTATTTTAGAACATTATTAGGGTTATGATAATAGATTTTATTTTAAAACCTATTATTGGGGTTATTGACAATTATGACCTCAGAATTTTTAAGTAATTTTGAATTATACTAAACTGTATAATTTTATCAATAATAAACAATATTTTTTCATGTTTAATTTTTTAAATTTTTACCATAATTTTGATATTTTATCCAAACACGTATACACTGTACTTACAGTGTGTGTGTGTGTGTGTGTGTGTGTATTTCGAAAGTTGCAGCACCCTCACGATTTCAAGCCACGAGCCGCCACTGGATGTTCTGTAAGGGGGAGTTTACAGTGGGGACATCACGTTTTGGTGTGTTCAGACCACAAATGTTGAAGCTAAAGTGTTGTTTTTGTATGTTTTTTTTTGCATTTTTAATATATTTTATTATGGATTTGTTTTTTGAGTCCCTTTTATGAGGGTAGCTTCTGATTTGCAGTCTTAACTGTATTTGTGAAGTATTCTATTGTTGATGAAATACAGTAACGAGTAAAAGCAGTGGACGAGTAAACAGTCTCCGATCTCCAACCAGTAGTGGGTTCCAATCCCACTACTACTACGGATGTTTGTGAGCATCTTTAAGTGGCAGACAAACGTGTCCATCGGCGTGAAACCACCGCTTTGCTTGCTGGAGGCAATGGAGTGGCTTGGAAAAGTTACATGGTCAGTCTCTAGAACAGGGTTACGGAATATTTAACTATTATCCAACCCATGGTACCAATGGTAGTGTTTATATGAAATATAAACACTACCATTTCATACAGGTACGAAAGATGGAAATTTGTCTCCATAGAGAGCACTCCGTATTCAGTCCATGCATAAGCTCACCATCTTCCCATATACTGCTATGTTCAGACTAATTTCAGATAAAATCTGAACAGATTAAGTGGCATATGGATTATTCACTCGATGGCAGGGAAGCTTCTTGATGCGTTGCCATCATATTCTTGTGTGCTATTGACTGGTCTACAGGACCGCCCATTATTAGTTCTACACCAGAAGGGGAAGAGTTTCTAGATCCTTGCAAATGTCACCCGCACTACATGTAAGGAGGAGAAATATAAACCGGAGGCTGGTCCTCAGACCAAACATGGCAACTGCCGCTTCAGCCCTCCTGTAATCAAAGTAATGTTTTACCTGTTGATGGTCATCCATCGCGTAGAGGTACAATTGACATTTCCTCCAATTAGGGCAGGGTAAACCTATATATTATATATTAGGTTTTTTGTATATATACAAAATAATACTATTTAATTTAAGAAGAATTATAAATTACTTAGAGAGCATAGGACTGTTCCGTATTCTCGATTCATTGAATCTTAAAACCCCGAGGAATGCGTTCAATTATCATATTTAAACAGCTTTTTGTACATACCGCACTCTTTTTGAAGAAGTAAAATACTTCATTAGGAGGTGGCAAATGTTTCTTCCCGTCGTCATCTTCATCAATTTCAAAAAAAGATCTTTCACCTTCCAGGGTGAGATTTTTTACTTCACATGCTGTATCTGGAATTTTAAAGAAAATATTAGTGAATGCCGTAGCACATTCTGCTTGTAATTAGTTTTTAAGAAACGTCAAAATTTCATTTTGCATTAAGATGATTAAAGGAAGGAATACATAAATTTTAGCAATTTTATTATAGTAGCTGAATTTAAAAAATATTATGGAACTTCTTGGGAAAAAATCTTTATGCATGCATATTATTTTGTCAAAACATAACGTCATCCATCTAAGTATTTCACAAAAACCTTTATTTCACCATTCTCAAAATAGCGCTATTCCATGCCCATTACAGATATCGCGCTTCTGGATAGAATATTGACAAACAGAAATTTTGGTCCTTAACTCAAATGGTCATTTCTCCAGTGGACGTGTCAAATTCTTCAATTGACGTTCTTCCAACTCTTTCCAAACATATTTGGAAAAACTCTTGTTCGAACCCCGTCTAGGACTCAAAGAACGTTTATATAAGGGTTTTTCAAACTGAAAGCGATCTCCTACTGGTGAAGTAGGATTTTTCGTTTCTTAAAATAAACCTACCAAAAGAACACACGCAATTAATAGACATTAAGCACTGGCCTCATAGCCTTATTTGCTTCTGCAATAATTGCAAATTGTCCATAGATGATTATTAACATTCCGTTTCCTGAAACCATTTTGACAGATCCCTTGCTGTATGACATTCATGTTGACATTCAGTTCAGTCGTTTCTTAGGATCATCTCTTCGTAGACAAGATTATCCAGAATATCAGTAATATTCTGGACAACGTGTCTAAAATGAAAGCATCGAATGTTTCCTTTCCTTGTTTACAAGAAGTATTCGTCCAAACTCTTTCTGGAGAAAGTAGTTTCGGTACATTCGCTCGAACTAATTGATAACTATGGCAGCCTGGTAACACATCACCGAAGTCAGTTAACTCTGAGTCCCCATTGCATAGCTGAAGCCATTTCTTTATGTGATTCTCATCCATGAATGTTGTAATCCTAGCGTATACATTAGTACTGTGGATAGCTCCTAATGCATTGAGATGGATGAGTTGACATATCCCTCTCTTGATAAATGGACTTTTTCAACTGAATGTGAGTTAGCTGGTATCATAATTTTCGTGATGATTTTTCCTCCACAAACAAAGTGGCCTATAACGAGGAGTATAATGAGTCTGCTATAATACATGGTCCGAATGTAGGATTGTTAGGAATAATCTAAGGAATGGAGAATAAATTTATGTTGGCGAACGCCTAGATAGATCTTATACTATCGTATCTGATCGTAGGAGAAAATTAGGAACCTTTAATAAGAACCTAATAATAATCAGCCACTACCGGTGCATGCTTCTGGATTATCTAACTCTAGGTTCTAGAAATTAAACATGGTATAGTTTCAAGCCCTTTAAGATCTCAAAAAAAGTAAACTGTTCGCACACTGGACGACGAAACTCATTTAACACTTAGACATTTACTTTACTTGTGGCACAGATAATGTAAATGCTGGGATTCGAACCAGCAGTCTATTGGCTGGAGCACACACTGTCCACTGGGCTAACCAGGCCAGCATTTTCACTTAGCGCGCATTCCTTGCTTTAGACACGTGGTTTGTTACTGCTATACGATATTCGAGGAAAAAAATTGGCCACCATATGATTTTTTGCAGCATCGGTTAAATAAAATTAGGGTTTTCTTGCTTTGGATACCTACTTGAAATAATCGTATGTGTGTCGGCATCGACATTATATATATGTGTCTTCCATTCGCCTTCTGCTGCCAGTTGAACCACGCCTACATTTCTCTTTTGGTCATAGTAGACCGCTCCCTGTATCAAGTTGCCTGATATGTTTCCCAGGACTTTAACCTGGAACGTTCTTGGAAGATCTGGTTCCACATCGCAGGAATAATCTGCAATAAATTGAAAGGATTTTAATTAATTTGCTGTTTTAAGGATAATTCAAGCTTAGCACCTTAAATACTATACAGATAATTTAGATTATTAGATACGTAGTGCTCTATAATCGCTTAATAGGAACGCTGCGTCCGTAATAATTCGTATACCTTGAGCATTATTTCTGTGAGTTTTTTGTAGTACTTGCATTCATTTTTTCTAGTGTCGTATTAGCGTTATTGCACTTACAAGTAAAGCGACTATTTTCAGACATTGCAACTGACACGCAGTTTCACGGATAGAGGTTCGTAATTCGCAGCATTGGCTCCTAATCGATTAGAGAATGAACCAATAAATTGTTGGTCTGTGGTAGAAATAGCATTAGCTTTAATCATGCTGTTAAATTCAAAATTAACTCAGAAGAACTTGCAAGTATCTTAATTCTAGGATCACTGCTTAATTCTTCATAGGTGATATGAATGCCGATGATCACAGTTCTTGGTTAAGTCAAACATTGAGCTGGTGTATGTTGCGATTTTTCAAGTCTATTAATCATGATTGGGCTTTCTAAATTGTATCACCTTCGAAGATATTCGTGCATTGTGTGGACATGATTATTTAAAAACAAACAAACATACTTTGTACAGTCAATATGACACTGAGGAAAACTCTTTTTTGTAAAAGACATGACTGATTCCGCTCATTTCTTCTCGATCTCACATGGGAATATTTTTCTTCTGAATTTAGGATTTTCATCCAGCAAAACATACAAACCAGCCAGAAGAATGCGCTGCCATTAGCAGACTTTATTCACTGGACTCTCGTAGCCTTAGTTACTTCGTCCGCCATTTCATACACCAGAAATACGTTTGATGCTGTTTGAAGCCATGACTTTGTTCGCATTTTGTCCTGTATAATAATGACAAAGCAAATTTTGCACTTACAAGTAAAGCGACTATTTTCAGACATTACAACTGACACGCAATTTCACGGATATTAAAACCGTGATATTAAAATAAGACGAAGCCCTATTTTAAAAAAACACATTTAATATATTTTATTACATAATTTTAAATCACAATTATATGACTGTTTCTAAATATATCTGAATAATACGATTCTGTACCATATAATGTAAGGATACTACAATACATTTACTTACTCATTGCTAAATTTTACAGAAATATAACTGAGGCATACCTTAAAGTTACAAAGATAATAGCATTTTATGTTTATTGATAATGACGAGGAAGATGTATCGCGGGTTGCCGACTGATGAGTTACCTACATTTAATATAAATGTAAAATATATTACGGTTAATTAAAAAGACATACCTTGTAGTGCAATTTTAGGAAGTGACAAGATATCATCCAATAAAGTTTGCTATTTCCATTATTATCACATGAACAGCCCGAAACTCAGTTTAAGAAAATTTCTGTGTTGTAATGTACCAGTTTCATAAATTTAGTTGCTTAGATGAAAAATAAGATAATTTGATCGATGAGTAAAACTTGAATTTGGAGCGTCTTCAAGCAGACTTAAATGTTAAAAAAAAAAAAAGGAGCTCCGTTCACAAGCATCTCTATTAAAAATGACCGCAGGTAGTTTGTATTACATACCGATGCTTTGTTTTAGACGTACCTTATTACATCGAACAAAAAACAATCTGAAAAATTTCAAGGCTGCTTGAAGCAAAGCGAAAACCTCGATTTCCCGGGTTAACAACTAGCCTAAACCTTTATATAATGTCGGCTTTTTCTCTCCAGCTTCTTATCCTTGAGCTATTTTAACTAAGAGTACCAAAGAAGAAAAGAACTCTGAAATTATACAGAACGATCCGTCTTCTCGGCATCTGTTTTCGCTATCGGGTTAAAGTCCACAAATCTCATGTGATGAAAGATAACTGCGGTCTCAATAACATCAGAATATACACCGATAGCATGCAGACTGCTCTTGTCAGTTTGTACTCTTCATTAATTTAAGAACGGCGACCTGTTGTACAGATAAGTTCTCAAGGTTATTTTCTTCAAGGACATCTCCGCATTGTTTAAACATCTCTGAGACTGTTAGCAGTTGCAGAAAACTTTGAAGACTCGGTCTTCTTTGGCGTGAAATAACGTAATAGGGTTTAGTTAATTAAGTGGATGCTCAATTACATGTTACACCTCGAGCTGCATTAAAGTAATGGGGACGTGAAAGTGGTCTTAGATTTATTCTCAGCATATAGAAATCTTGTCATTTATGAGATTACTTTAGTCCTGTAGGACTTAGTCATCGATGATGCATTCAAGATAATTCTTTATGGCAGTAATATAAAAGTGAGTAATATTTTATAGCGCATACAACAAATAAATCCAATAGAATATATGTCATCCAGCTCTAGATTTCAGTGATACTGTGCTCTCTCTCCCCCAAATAACCTTTTATCCGTTCGTCCTCCTCCAACTATCTTTGGAATAGGCACCTTAATGTATTACGTTAATCCGACTCTCGTTGGGTTGAAAAAGTGCAGTCGGCCGATAGGGATTTTGATTATTGTAATATTTATTCCAAGCTAATCAATTCTTCCTCTTCTGTCATTCAGCAGTTGAGCTCTGTTCTTTGCAATACTGGTATTATTATCATCATTACGTAGTACCTCTATGGAATCTAACGAGTCATAACGGGAGGACACTCTATACACACTGCATAATGCTCCATCTATTCTATGTCGTCCACCAATTCATATTCGCCACCTGCACACCGCGCTACGTCTGGTCGCTAATTCTATTTTTGTCTGTTAATTGCGGCTACAAAAAGAGTACAAAATAAAATAGTTATCTCTAGTTGACGAGGATCAAAGTATTTTACAGTCGAATAGTGTACTGTTCTGTAAAACATTGGAAGCCAGTATACTTCTCTACTGTTCTGTAAAATACCCTATTACATCTAATTATGCCACGAAAATTGCGTGAAAATAAGTGATAGGTGTGAATTTGTTTTTGAGATCGGATGTAGTCTCAAATGTGATCCTCTCTCTTTCAAAAAAAAATTACTTAACTCCTAGTTTTCACCGTCTCCTTCGAAGAGTCCCCTTGAGCGTTTTTTCCATGATTCCATCCATCCCTTCAAATATGTGTGTTGAGCACCTCCTGCGATCCTGCCTAGATCTCCTTAGTAGGGTCAAAACGACGCCCTTTCCTCCGGAATTGCATTCTAAAGAACAAAATAATCGCAGAAAGAGTGGTCGAGGGGAGGGGAATAGGGACTGACCGTCATGCTTTTGGAAGCCAGTAACTGTCAAACGAGTCAGTGGAGAATCCAGTCGTTGTTCTTCCACTTGCCTAAACATTTGGTTCTAATGCTCTGACTAAGCCGCTTCAAAAAATCTCGTAAAACTTGCCGTTGACAGTTTGACCTGGGGGAGGAAGAATGCCTTGGATGTTAAAAAACAACAACTCAACATTGACTTTTTTTTTTTTTTTTCCAGCCTTTTGGCATTATCACCAAACGCTTAAGTATTCAATGGATTTCTTCAATAGTTTTTATGAGATAGAAGAGCAAATTTGCTGCTGTTTTTTGGCTCCTTAAAATTCGCCATTTCGTTTGGAGAAGAAAATTGCCGAAGCACAGAAATGCACGTAACCCAAGAATGCAGCCCCTAAGCTTGCCGGCATACTGATTTACAAAGGGCACTGCTCGCCCGTTATACCGGTGGAAGGCTATACAACTGGTTCGGAAGCGCTATTCAAATTTCCTGAACTTTTGGGTTGCACTTCGTGTATTAGAAAGGAACGTTGTGAATGATTTTGCTATAGTTTTTGTAACATTTTGGATAATAAAATTGTTTATAGTTAATCCTCCTTTTTCACAAACTTAATTTCGATTTTACTGTTAAGGACTTGTAAATTTTTTTTTTTTACTGTTACTGTAAGCGAAACACGCAAGACTTAAGCACTTATTTTTTATTTTATTTTTTTTTTAGAATTTCTCCATCTGAAAGTAAACAAGTAAACTAAAACGCTAATAATTCTCAACAATTTTAGTAGGAAGAAAGAATAAAATTCATGGAATCCTCGCATGGGATTTAAGGATTAAAATACTAATTATTTAAAAATATAGTGTTCTTATTTAGTTATTTCTTAGAATTTAGTTAGTTCTAAGAAAACAAATGCTCCCAGATGCTCATACCTGTGTTACGTACATTGGTTCTTAAGACTGAATATATAACTTTGAGCTAGCTAAAAATGAAGGTTTCGTGATTAGTGTAGGAATAATGGAGAAATGTGAAACTGATTAAAAGCGTATTATCAAAGTATGAAAACAAAACAGACCATTGTTTATTCGATTCCCAGAGGATTCTAGTGTAAGAGGTTCATTAAAATTTCAGGCACATAAACATTGTTTAAGAACTGTGGCTCTCAATTCACCCGCAACTTTCTAAGAAATTGCTTTAAAATAAGGATAAAACATCAGGCTGGCAAGCTGATGTTTGTGCTAAGTGATTTGTATACAGAGCCCAGTCCACCTCTCGCACTTTTAAATTGTGCCGACACCGAATCGACATAGTGTCAGACTTGGAAATTATGTAATCCGAATTCATTATATTCTTATTTTATTGCTTTTTAGTTAAAAGTAATAATTAAAATGCATTAACTACGCATCAAAGTAATTTCTGCACCTTAACTGCACAATTATTTGTGCTTACATGTATTTATTTCTGAATAAATTTGTACTTTTGTTCTCCCCTCCATGTTGGAAAGCGAATTAGTGCCTAAAATATCTTTGATTTAATTATTTTTTTAGATAAACTTATTTTCTGTGAAAAGAGATACAAACATATCATCTCCATTGTGACTGAATTTATTTCGTAAGGATAAAAGCCACCTTCTGGTTTCTTTTTCTAATTTAAAACGTGCAGATAGTTTATATATATGAACCGTTCACAGGCCAAAGTGGTCAACTCCACCTTTTGAATTTCTTTAAAAATTTTAGTGCCAAAGCACTTGATTGATGCTTATCAACTCCCTCCACCTTTTGAATTTCTTTAAAAATTTTAGTGCCAAAGCACTTGATTGATGCTTATCAACTCCCTCCACCTTTTGAATTTCTTTAAAAATTTTAGTGCCAAAGCACTTGATTGATGCTTATCTTTTTATATTTAAAATAAATTTCGTTAATAAATAATTAGATTTAACACCACTAAATGACAATTTTTTGGCCGTCGAATAATAATTTATTTCAGAAGTCAGCGTGATAACTCCATACTCTTAAGTATGCAATTCAAACTTATAAGAATTTAGTTAAGTAATTTTTTTAATGCAACAGTGTATATTAGACAATGACGGTAAACTGTTTACCGTTATCCCATCATAAAAAAAAAAGAGTAAAATTTCAAAAAAAGAAATACAATTATCGCTTTAAGCGCCAAGCCCACTTCGTTTACCTTTTCGTTTACGCCGCACACATTTTATTTAAAAATGTAACCAAAAAATATATCTCTTACAGAATTTCAAAAGAAATTAGCTACTCATCTTACGAATTGTCGAGATAGAGAAACCATAAATAACAATACTATAAATAAGCCTCAAAAATTGCGTCACTTTGCGTTAATTTTTAATATCAGTATATTATAAAATATAATAAATTTTATTACATTTTATATCGTCGGTCACCAATGACCGACGCGGCCTGAACGGAAAATAATTGTCCGTGATCAACACGGCGCTTAAATGTATTAATGAGTTATTTTCGCCAAATCGATTAACTCCCTTAGTTATGCGAAAAATGTTGAAATAACTATCATTCCAAGGATATAATATTTTATGTCGTTAGATAAAAGCTACGCCGGTAATAATACACTCTACAATGTTTATTTGAATTTAAATTTTAAAAGGAATTTTAAAAAAGAATGTATATTATCAATTTCCTCTACTTTTTGTTTTCTGGAGTAAATCGATTTGGCAAATGAGCTGCTCATATATAAAATCAGGATAACCAAGAGGTTTGCATTTGGTACTGCCTGTCTTCTTTTGAAGGATTAGATTCCTTTCATTTACGAACGACAAATTACTTTACCATTAATTATTATAGATCGCTACAAAATACTTCTATTCTAGTCTCATTTTACAAGAGCGAAAGATTGTATTATATTATTGTGAGATACATTTTAATCAGTCGTATATAATCTACACAAACTTCAAAAATAACAGTTGTTTACTGACCTGAAAAGACTTATCACAGGAGTTTAATGTTCATTTTTTTTCCCTGTTCAGTGAATAAACAAGTCTGAACCCTTTAAACATCTTAAGCTTATTCTGCACAGATAACACCTTTTTTGACTCTTGGTAAATTGCTTGGTGAATTCTATGCCCATTCAGCTATCTAAATGTGGCGTTTTCTTTAACTTGAAGAATTGTGTATTTATAACGATTATACTGGTAAGATGCGGGTGATTATACCACGTAGCTAATATATATTTATGATTGTATCGACGAACGTATTATTACGTATTGATTTCTTTAATGCTAACATCAGTTTCACTTTCATTTTTCTACTCAACAAAAGTTTATAACTTTTTTTTTATTACTTTGTATAGATATATACATTAAAACAGGAATATGATCACAAATTTGCTTAAAGGGATGTGATGATGATCAGGGTTTGAGCTTAGAAAAAGGGACAGAACACGCGCAGTTGAAGAAAATTAATCCCTGTGGCCTTGACTGTCATTTTGAGCATCATATAAGGGTGGGAGAATTTTCTTTTAATATATTCAGTCCCCCCCCCCCACCTCCAGAAAATACAAAAAGTTACCAGATATACTCGTACTGGCCTTCCTCGTGTCACCACTTCCACGATTACGAAACCTGTAAAAGGGAAAGCCACTTCCGTTCACCGTCAGTGGCTTTCCCTTTATCTCCACTCGGTACAGCCTCTGACCGACAGATATAGCACCTCAGAAGCTATTGCGCATCGTAAATTACGTGTAAGGGTCCTTATTTTAAAAATAAGATGACAAAAAACAGAAGAGAGAAGTCCGATGGCAATTATATTGAAGCTGTTTATATGGATTATACCCTTACTATATACGAGCATTTTTAAAGCAAAAATAAAGTAATGCGTTTTAGTAATAACAAGAACGCCATGCGAACAGTGTCGTGAGCTAATGGACTGCACTAAAGTGAAAGAATATCACATAGGCCGATTTGCGCTTATATGCCTTCTTCGCTACATGCCGCTGTATTTAAATGCCCAAGCCAAAGGGGCTTGACAATTTAGATGCTTGTTTCGAGTGGTTCAGACGATTGAAATAGTAAACGCTCGAAACCCCAAAAGCGATTTGGGGCAGAGGATTTCGAAAGGAATGTGACTGTAAGCGTAGATATATTAAGTTTTTTTATTTACAAATAAAAACGATATGTCGAAAGTTCTGAAGGTATTAAGGCAATGGTCATGTTTACTATAAACGGCATCAGCTGAAATAACATGCTCGTCCTTGTTATTCTAAATGGCTCATTAGTGAAATGGATGGAAGATTATTGCCTGTAGTAATACAACTAAAACATTGCACAAACATTTGTTGGCTTCTTTTTCTTCAAATTAGTAGCTAACTTTCAGTAAACACCATATACTCGCAAGAGTTGATTCGCTGTCTATTGCTCAGAATCTCAGTGTTGACATTTGCGAAATTATACTCTTGCCATGAAATTTAGTGATATTAAGCTGCTAAATATTTTAATTTTAAAATCGTTTACAACAACAAAAAATCAAGTTATATGAAAACATTGCTTGCAGTTCCGATGATAAAAGGAGATTTCTCTGTATTAATTATTTCTCTTTTCTTAATTTTGTATTTGATGTTCAGTATTTTTTGTTGAGACACTGAAATGTCTTCACATTATTCATTAACGCCAGAGTTGAAATATATTGTATAAGCCACTCCCATTGATAAACTCAAAGGGCATAGCGTTAATTTTCTCCCATATTAATCCTACAGTATCAAAATTAAATTGTCACAGTGCCCGGATTAACCTATAAAACCTGTATTATTAAAGAAAAGATGTATTTTGCAAATATCGTTGATTTATAAATGTGATTTATACAGAAATCGCTGAGATTTACAAATAAGTAAACATCTTTATTGGGAGAAATTAATAACGTCACAACTTTGACATAACTCCTTTTAATGTTTCGCAGAAGACAGTTCTGATGGACAGTTGCCAGTGGGATTAATTTCTCTCAAGCATCAATGTTTCACTAACGAACAGAATCGTCGTGGCTGTGTCCTAATTCTACTTTCCACTTCATCTCTCAGATGTCTCGGTTTCAGTCCTGTGATCAACCGCGGAAGTTTCCGATATTATTTTTTTCAAACCACATTTATAATTTATTTGTGACATGAAGGGCTACTCCTATTGGATATAGGGACCGATACCATAAAATTGCCATAATTGTAGGGCTTACCCGGACTGTGAAATTCCTGTTTGCTGTACACTAGTATGTACGAACATTTTCTCCAAATAACTTGACAGTCATTCTCCCCCCCCCCCTCTGAAACTCGCATCGTGTACTCATGGTTTGACATACAAGATCGAAATGACTTCCGGGGAGCGAACGTGATCTCCTTTATAAACCACAAAATCTGTATTTATGAGCCACTCATCTCGGAGGAATATCTTTAACCTTTGATAAGTTAGTGTATTTCACTTAATATAATCGCCGAATTTTTTATATATTTGTCTACAAAGAAACTACGGAAAAACAGCTGCAGATCGCGGTCAGATTCAAAGTATTTACCAAATTTAGTATTTCTTCAGTGGTCCAAAGCTATGGAAATTACACATCTTACAAAATCAGAATCGTGCGGCGAATAATACAAATCCTCTGTCTTAGTGCCCTAATCAGCGCTGTGCAGTACGTCATCATGCAAAATGCACGAGTTTTGTGAATTATTTTGGCATACAGTACCCATAAACTTGTGGATCACGACCGATGCATGTTGCGCTCTTGAGCAATGACATTCCTTTTGTTAGCCAAAGCTAATACAAACTCGCTATCTTGACATGCTTGATTTATACATTTCTTTCAGTTGGTGATGAGTTTTGAGTGTTAATATCTCATGAGATATTCTTAACACTCAAAAATCCTCAGAAATCGATTTGCGCTGATCTTCAGTTGTTGCAATCTCTTTCCCCTTTCTGAATGTGGCATTTCACCTGCAATTTCCTACCTTATTTGTGGAAACATTCCATAACCGTGGTTCTTCTGAGTAAGAAAGAGACTTTTATATCTATTTTAATCACCTCATAAACGGAACTTTTTGAGTTTAGAGGTCCTGAGATTTCTCGTTTGTGGAGTTGGTAATTAATGAAACAACTAAAGAAGTTTATTTGATAATTTTTTAGCCAGCTCCATCTTTGGCAAAGGCAATATTATTTTATTTCTGGAAAAACGATTCGGTTTTTATTCCAAAACTCAATAAAATCGACATTAGAATACACAAAACATAAGAATAAATACTTTGTATTAAGAAAAAAAAAACGTCGCCTCTTTTCTAGCATACGCTGTGGGAAGGCACTCTATCTAGGTGATGGTGAGAGATTGACACTGACTACCTACCGATTTCCAAGAAAGTGTGAGTCAAAAGAGAGCCACCTTGTTCCCTTCTGAGAATAAAAAGGAGTCAGTAGATTCATGCTTTAACATTCTAATTCAATTGCTAAATCAAATTTGAAATAAAAGTGAAATTATAAGGAGGGGGATTTGCGAAGTCACATTTGTCTGGAGCTGAATCCTATGGTCTTGTAGGGAGCAACTCCCGGCAAAGATAGCTGAAGCTTCTACTACAAACCCAACCCTAATTTTCTTTGCTCGATTTCAACATATGAATATTTAAATCGCTTTAGTAAATACAAGCAACGGACATTCCCACACTCTTTCTTACCAGTATGAAAGTGATCCAAGTTGCCTTGGAGCAGTTCAAAACAATTCAAGAAATGGGTGGAGGAAAGAATGGCAATACTGTTTTTTATACTAACAAGCGGATTTTATCTAATCCCAACGTTTGCAGTGTTATTCATTAACTTCGTGTTCCCAGTAGTTGGGACAGCTATGGGCATCACACTATGATGTTTATAAGACAAGCACCATCTGTCTAGGATGTTGCTTTCTGTTAGGAATTTATTAAAAGTTTTTTTTTAAAAAAAACGCATCCATTTGATCTAACTTTTATGCTTATCAATTTAATACTTTTAATACTTAACGTTTAATAATTTTTTAAATCTTCATCTTATCCATTACTTGGATGCCATTCTTATTAATTTTTATTTCCTAAGAATTGAAACATTTTCTTTCACTTTATAATTGCGCCTTCCATTATATGGTTTTATCGTTCATTCATATCATTTGCATCATCATTCGCATTTTTTTTTCATTTTGCATATATTTCGTTTTCCTCTTCTTTTGAATATCTTCTTAACGCGTTAAATTTTTATAGTCTTCAGTGCATTCGGTCTCGCTCTTAATGATTTGTCATTATTCGGTTTTCTTAATGATTTGTCATCTGCCATTTTCCATGTTTATTTGCTTAATACAACTTCTGCTTGATGCGCTTTCTTTTGGTTTCCCTTACTGTACAGTCTTTATTATTATGCATTCACCACATAATATTTGGGATAACATTAGCTTTTAGAAAACATGATGTTACTCCATTTAAGAGCTAGTTTTCTTAAAATTGAGTTATCTTTTTTTATAAGATAATGGTTTTTCGTAAAAGCTAATGATAAAAGATACGGATTGAATATTAGTTAGTGAATATTTTCTGAGAAATATTCACTAATATTCCACCGTGTCTGTCTTATTGCTAACTTAAAGCTGATGTCATTTCATTTTTTCAACATAACAGTGAAGTTCTGCCAAGTTAGTCGGGATCGACGATGTTCCAAAATGCTGTTCCCTTCTGTTGGAAAAACCTGAGTTCGAATTCTGTCTGAAAAGAAGCTTTATAAGGGATTTTCATATGAAAGTGAGTTAGCTGGTCTCACATGGATGTGGCAGGATTTTCCTTCTCCGAAACCTGTTTTTTTTTTTTCATCCCACAAAACAGACATAGTATAGTGCACTTGGCCGTAATTCTAAAACATGCAACGGTGATTCTTCATTCGAAATTAAAGTATATAATTGGCTTCAAAAGTTATAATTGCTTATGCACCTTAAACATGCTACATACATTAAATTTAAACTGCATTAGAGTAGTAATCGGAAAATAATGTTTTGCTCTTCTACTTCACTGCTACCAATTCCTTCTCGTGAAATTTCTATCCAACATAATATCGACGCCATTTTGTTTCACTTGCCAGTAGTAAATCAGTTTTTATCTCATTTTTCATCATTTCGCGAACAATACGTGAAATTGTGAATCAACTGAGACAGTAAATTGAGAAATAATGGCCTATTTCCAAGTAATTCTTAACCAATCACTAGCTTTAGGGACGAGTATAAGGACCTAAAAAAAAAAAAAAAAAAAAAAAAAAAAAAAAAGCCAAGTGGTTTGACCAAAATGATTTTTTTCGCCAAAAACTAAGGATTTTTAGAGAATTGACATCTTAGTGTTCTAAATCCCTAGCGATCCGTTCACAAAATGATGAAAGCTTGTCGCTTATGAAATGTATCGAAATCATGAGTAAACAGAATTCATAAAACAATTTGCATAAACCAGGGTTTCCCAAGCTGTGTTCCTTGGAACACCAGTGTTCCGCAGAAAGTGAATAGGTGTTTCATGAAAATTTATCAAACTTAATATGAGCATGGAATGGTTTTAGATGCTGCGACAAGTTCAGACATGTTTGAAAATCAGGCGCTCCGCATTTTGCGTCTGGATTGTGCTGTTAAGGCCAGCACGAGCTGGCATTGACTCATCCGCTGGTTCACAGCCGCCCGCGATTGTTGCCATCTCCGAGCACGAGTGAAGTACGGAGGTATCTATTCTAGGAAACGTGCAATCACAAGCAATGCCAATGCAGTGCGCTGCAGCCCGGCACACCTGTAGAGTGCGCGGTCGCATTTTCGCAATGCGATACAGCCTGCTTCGGCGATAGTGTGCGCTTAGCTTTACATTGAATACGAGACTGATGATAGTCGACTAACTAAGGTGTTCCGTTAAAATTTCAGGATTTGTGAAAGTGTTCTGTCGTAGGAAAAATATGGGAAAACGCTGGCATAAACTCTTCTCACGCGGATAAGAATTCTTACACATAGAGGAGTCTCTCTCTCGGAGACGAAATCAAGATATGAACAACTGGTAGCGGAAAAAAATGAGCTAAGAAGTGGTAACCCTCATTAGTAATCAAAAGTAATAATTTTTTTTTTCAAAGTATATTTTCATTTTTTTCCTGTTATTCGTAGTCTTTCGAGATGTGATTGTACATTCTCTCATTGTTAATGGAACTTTCTGTAGAATTCTAAGTTATTCAAGGTATCTGTTACTAATTTCAGTTGCTCATCATTTAATTGCAACATTTCAAGCTGCCAATTTGAGTCTTTGTTTTTCATTGCTTACGATTAGCGCTGGAGAATCAACTCGTTTTCATGTTAACGATTTTGAATACGCAAAAATATGAACAATGATAATATCTTAGCGCTGTCTAGTATTATGATTAGAAGCTATCGGATAATTTTTAATTGAGCATTTATGCAGTAACTGGTTGTCAATGAATAATATCTAATTAAATTGCTTGTTTACTGTTTTTTTTTTAATAATTTAGTGATTTAGCGCGATATATTTTAACATTTTTTTAATTAATGAAATATGTAATGAATAAAATGAAAACAATAAAAAAAGCAAAATAACTTTCTTTTACTGATGAAATTGCAAAATTATTCTTTTTCGGCTGCTCTTAACAACTTAGATATGTTTTATTAATTTTAAAGCATCGGTTTTGTGGTATACACCAAAAGCCTACCAAAAAAAATTTGGATACGATCCGCTTGGATACTATCATTCACCCACTTTCAAAGTGGGTGAATAATGATAAAAAAATCTAAGCTTATCTACTATAGTCAAACATACGCAAAAACCCGTCTGTTCTCTGACGCAAACCTTCATCTGTTCAAAATTGCACATCTGTGGGTTTCTTTCTCCTCAAGTCTTTCTAATACTTAACACTAATGAACTACAGTTTTTGCACCCCCCCCTTGTAATTTAGCATGGATATAAAAAATAACAATTTAACATCACGTCGAGAGTATATACCCGGGAGGAAAACCTATTGCCGAGATAATTGCACACTTTTTAATGTTCATTAAATTGCTTGATAATCGTATAAATTGCTTCAATAAGCATTTATTCAAACTCCGTTTAAATGAATATTTATTGAGAAGAAAAGTGGAAGAAATGAGCATTTGAATAAAGTATATCAGTAAAAATCGCATAAAAGCAGTCTTGAAATAGATTTAGTAGGAATTATTGTACATTATTTAACAATAAATAACATAATTCGTCAAGTCAGCTGGTGTGGGGGCATAGTTTTTCTCTCTCACTGTGGACGTATCTTGTTTCTTGGCAAACTTCAGGTTATTTTTTTTACTTTTGTTTTGTTTTCCCTACTGATGCTATGCAAGTCTTGCTTCTTACATCCAATTTACTATTTTTTAATAGCCTTCAAATCCTGATTTTAAGTTTAATACTAGTGTTATGGGGCAGGCACTGAAATGTATATAGAAATCACCTGTTGTTACTTAAAAACATGAAAGCATAGCATTACATTTGTTCTTCGTCAGAGAAATAGACAAAGTTCTTTTATATACATATCAAGAATAGAGAGAGAGAGTTTTTCTTCCTCTTAGATCCTAAAAACCAAAAACATTGTCCTTGTTCCGTGTTTTTTAGTTTTTATTTTCTATGCCGAGTTCAACTACATATTCTTCACTATACTACAGTTTCTTGCTGTATATGAACAATGATAGGCTTTCTACACATCCTACTTAGGATTTTATTATGTGCGTGCGTTTTATGTTTTGTAAGATCTAAGAACAGTGTTGTGAAGTTTATTACCGTTTTATCTGCCTTTAATGACGTCATCTTGCGGAAGCTTCAATCAGCGTTCATATTTAGCTGTTTTTCAGTGAAGTGTTTTACAAAAACATTTTTTTTTGTTTGTTTCGTTATGTTTTGTTGAAACTCCAGAAAGCGTAAACTGCAGTAATTGGGGATTTCTAAGTTTGAGGAAGAGCGGCGTCTGTGTTTTATTTTAAGCTATTTGGTTTATGTGCCTTTAGGGAATTGGAAGATCGCAGTTTAGTGTGGGAAGACATTTTCTAATGGAACCATTTCATTTAATTTTTTGAAAGATGCCAATAAGTGCATTTTTTTATTACTAAAGCTTCTTAAACATGCTAATTTTCTGTTTGCATGATATTTTATTACTGTTTCTGTTTTTGTTCGCTGCAGATGCGCAAATGTTTCTGGGATGGTAAAATCTGCTAAAATAAAGTTTTTGGAAACGAAAAAACTCGGGAAAGATTAACCCCCATCCTTCCAAAAAGCGAAATATATGAATATTTTGGACTAAAACTTTCACTTAGGACCCGTCAAATCATATTTTTTGTTCAGCGATTTATAAAACTTGTTCTTGCCACGCTGTGTTTTTAAATTTCAACTGTAGGAAAAGAAATTTACCGTGTTTTATTTACCCGTGTGAGTTTTGCTTCATTGAGTGTTTGGACGATGAAAATAGAATTCCGGTTGTTTTGTTCCTTTTAGCTCTGCCTCCTCCTTTTCAGAAGATAATTGCGCGTACATTTAGTATACCACATTACGGAAAGCATACTCGTTTGGCCTTTTTTTTTTTTTTCAATGAACTGTTGACAATATTTTCATTGTGAGAAACATCTGTTGGTCACAGTGATTGGCAGTTATTCACGATAATTTTGCCCAATTATTATGACTGAGAATTTATTTCGTAAAACTGAAAAGAATTATTTCTGGAAATTCTGTTTTCAAAGAATTTGTGCCCGATATTTCCCGAAACTGGCCTCTTTTTTTCGTCCTGAAAAAATAAGAAAACCAGCGAGAACACACACGGAGTTTTAATAGGCACAACACACCGCTGTCATTTCAGTCAAGAATCCAGTATTATTAGTTTTTGCCACCATCTGTTTTCCTTATTTGTTTGTTGCTTTAGAATTTTCTAAGCCAGTGTAATCCTCAAATTCAATAGTACAGAGTTTAAACACCCCTGTATAATATTAAGTTTCCTCTCAGATTTCTTGATCCTCGCGTACATAAAAATGGCAGCGTTGCGTTTAATGAAGTGCTATAAGATAAAGTTCGGAAAAAAAAAGCATTATCACTCACGTGTTTCGTTAATGTTTGTTACATCCTATATCTCCTACATTTTTTTTTTTGCTGATAAGCGCCGTAAGATGTCTTTATTACAATAGACAAGGACTAATGAGTGTCATATAGGTTACGGTATAATCCATTATGCAACAAGCAACCGTTCAGCATAATTTCGAAAGACGTTTCTTCATTAATGACATTAATGGTAATAGATTATGCGTGTAACAAGAGTGACGCTCTTTAAAGGAAGTGTTTCTCTCCACCCCCGCTTCTTATTTAGGATGCATGTAAGGAAAGAAAAAAAAATGACTAACAGTGTGTAGATACTAATTAAGTGAAGATGAATTATTCCCATACCGTACTGTAATGTTTAATTTAATTAAAAAATTTTTATCAGTATCTTAAACTTTTGCTTCCGCAAAACAGAAAGGGACCAGACAACGTATGCATGGCGCATTTGGGCAAGTATTACAGAAGAATAAGGAACCAGTTAGGCAGCTGGTTTCTTAATAAGTAAGAATCTTTTCAAGCAGATAGACTTGCCTCTGTGTATTATAATAGCTTATTTTTTTGCAAAATGAATATTAATACTACGTTTCAGTGTATTTTCATAGAAATATGTTCTAGTTGTGTGTAGTGTGTACTAAATTGCACGTGGTCAAATAATTTCCACCACCACATACTTCGTCTTTAAGAAAGACAGACGGGAGCTGTCAGTACTACAGTGGTAAGATGCTTGCCATTATCAAATGCTCTGCGTTTGAGTACAGCTTATGCTAAATTGCATTAAAGGAATGGACTATTCTTTAGTAACTAATTTTAATATTTCGTTATTTTTTTAAATAAAGAATTGGTGACGTTTTATAGCGTTATGTGCGCAGACTCCAGTTATCTGTGAGAGTCGAATAGACAGTGGTCGGGATTACTGTCGTGGTTGGATAGAACCATCAAGGTGCGCATGCTGCTGATAACTGTACTCGTGTGAAATGCAAATACTGACAGACAAGTAATAAATTAACAAATCACTATAAAACTGTTTTCAAAAGAGAGAGAGAGAGAAACGAATACAAATTTGGATTGATGAAATGGAACTTCTTCAAGAGAGCAGCATGGATTTGTTAAGGGGAGATCTTGCTTTATTAACTTACTTACTTTTTATAATAGGAAGAGTAGTGTAATGGAGATGCTTATATAGTGACTTATCTAGACTTTACTAAAACATTTGATAAAGTACGACGTGATAAACTAATGTTAAAACTGAGTAGAATGGGGATGGATAGTCAGTTGGTAGCTTGGTTACAGGGATAGGAGAAAGCGAGTTGTGTATCAGATTTCGGCATCCAAAAAAAGGTGGAGTGGAGTACCATAGGTGATATAATTCAGGATGAGATGAGAGATCCAGTTGTTTGATGATGTTACATTAGAGAGCGTGTCATAAGTTTTGATATGATATTGCAGAGTGAATAGGTGATGCATTTTGGCCAGAGAAGATGGAATGAGGTTTATTGCATTGGAAGAGGTGAGGGATCTGGAAATCTTGACGGATAGAGAAAAGCTCAGGGGGGGCACATCGCGAAAGTTGTGTTACCCAGAATATTTCTGCCATAATGAGAAGTATCTACCCTCACAATATGGATAAGGAGGTGATAATTCCACTGTGTAAGCCGCTAATTAAGTTTCATGTGGATTTCTTTGCAGAGATCTATCTGGTCACCTAGCTGTATTACAAGTTTTGAGGAAACATTGGAGAGAGCGCTTTGGTGAATAACTAAGGCTGTCTCAGGAATGGAGTGTCCATTAATATATCTTCATACTGGACCCTCCAGTCATGAGACAGCTTTATTCATCTATGCTCTCTCTCTCTCTCTCTCTCTCAAATGTTTCCTGATATGCTCCTCTCACCAACTTATACCTCCCAATCATATCACTTCTTTCAAAGCTTTGAGGATAGGAAAGAGGTGATATGATTGAGACGTATAAGTTGGTGAGAAGAGCATATCAGATACAAAGGCTATGATGTCCAGAGTGGGCCAGTGTTTTCTCTCTTCGACTCTTACAGCTTTCGGAGAACTATTTCGACGAAATTGTTACATAGAGTGATGAGAGAACGAGGGTTATTCCTAGAAACTGTACGCAAGTGTTGTAAGGAAGTGAAAAGGCATTTTCTTTCTCTTTTTTTTTTCTTTTTTATTTGTATGGGTGGAAGGTGTTGAGTGTTCCAACACTGAATATATTCAAGGCAAGGTTGTGATAGTTGTGAGTGTTGGGCATCGCGCGATGTCTTCGGACTCCATGGAGTACTGAAAATAATACTAATACTGTAATCCAATGGCCACATAGCCTTAGTTGCTTCAGCCGTAATTCCAAACAACAGTTAGCTAGATCTGCCATAAGCATGTGATAATCGACGTCCGCTGTATCAAGATATTCGCACGGTTGTCGTTAGCTTTAGGCATGAGACTGTGAGCAAGCTCCCATTTCCAACAAAAGTGTGGAGTTCCTGCTGTCGTTATTGCATGTAGATGGATGCTATGGGAACTAATTGAAGAGATTGACGACATCACTATCTTTCCGTGAAACTCGCATATAAATCCTTTTGCTTTTAACGTGTATCGTCATCTCGCATCTGGATTTTTGCTTATGCATGATCATTGTTCCATTTTCTTAAGCAGTATTCATTTCGATACTTCTCTACTTCATTACCGGCCTGTATATTACATGTTTGGTTGCCTGAGTGGGTGTTTTGCATTCTCTGTGGGTGCAGCTATGAGCAACATGCCTCTCAGGTAGTCTACGATGTCCAGGGTGCGGCAATGCTTTCTCTCTACGATTGTCGCACAGCTTTCTATTTGACATTTCACAATATCGGAGAACTATTGCGACGAATTAATAAGTTGGAACGTGTATTCAGGTTGCTGTTGACATCTTTGAGCAATTTAATGTGTTTTAGAGTTTCCCGAAAACTATAGTTTTGCTGGAAGGAAACATTACCCAGGATTCTTAATTACATTTAATATTTTTGTAGGAGTTCACATTTTATGGAAATATGTCGTATAATATTGTCACTTAAGAATTATTTTTGGGTAGTTTAGTATTGGCCAAAGCCAGCTTATGAGGCAAGCGTATATGATGTCTGTAAACTGAAAGTGTTTTTCTGATCTAATCCTACGAATCAGGCCGAGTTGACGGCTTCATGGGATTGGATTAGAAAAACTAGTTTCTGGGAGAAAACCCTCCCATCTCCGGCTAACTCACCTTGTTAATTTTTGAACAGTTTTTAGAAACTGTTCTACAGTTACTTAAATTTCATGAGAAGTATTTGTCAAAGTAAAAATAACTACTTTTGTGAAATAAAACGAAGTAAAAATAGCACAACGCATTCTGAATGCAAGGGACTATCTCGGTCGTTCTTCTTCAGTTGAACATTCGAGGCGATTTGCAATATTTTAGTTGCTACAATAATGTTTAGTTTTGACAACTCAACAATAAAAATAGCGAAAAATACGACTTTCTAAAGAAATCCATCTACGAAATTTCGAGGCTACTAAACGTTACAGCGTTTATGCAGCAGAAAATAAAAACTCATTTGGAGTGTTCCAATTGCCCACCTGTGTTTACAAGATAAACAGATAACATTGCTTATCTCGTTAATGTACGACTTTGTTAGTTACAGCCTAATATATTGTGGTTGTTGTATACTGACATAACAAGAATTTAGGAAGTCCTGGGGATCAAATAGATTAAAGAAAAGAGACAGGAAAAATACAAATTAAATTATAAAACACAGCATTTAAGATGTCTTAATTGTGTTATTTCATGGATATTTCATATTAAGAGACATGGATGATTGATTGGAGACTTTTCCAGAACCAAATATATATACCTACGGAAAGTCTAGATTAGCGAGTTGATTTTAATGTTTTAATATCGTGTTGCCTATCTGGTATTTTTATGGATTCAGTTATAAAATATAAGTATTAAGATATCATTTATCTCCTCCCTCTTTAACTGGTAGCTCAATCGTGAGGACCACGCGACATTTCTTTTTCACCTGGAAAGACCCGGGTTCAAATCCCGTCTAGGACACGAGGAACCTTTATAAGGAATTTTTAATTAAGGTGAATTAGCTGTTCTCATACGGAGGTAAACATGTTTTTTTTTCATTCCGCAAAATAGGCAGAAGAATTTACTCATGTAACCGATGTAATATACTAGTCTCACCCGTTAGTTGTTTCTGGCATAATTCCACTTCATTCAAAACCATTTTCGACCACAATAAGTTCTTTCAAAATGTGATATTCTTTTTTTCCCTTCCTCTTGGAGTACTTCACGGAGATACGCTTTTTCTATTGCTTTAAATGTATGACTAGAAACATTGACACATTCTAATCCAAATCAACCTCGCCCTGAAAGATTTTCCTCTACTACACACCAGATAAGTCAATAAACCTACTTAAACGTGACAGATATCGTCGAACTATTCCGAGAAGTAGAGGGGACATTCGCAATGGAAATGCGTGAGATACACTTCAAATAAGCAAAACTTCATAACGAAACTAGCTTAATCATTTTATACCTTTTTGAAAATCGGGATATAAAATGATCAACAACGAATTTCGAATAGCGTTGTGGATATACTTGTACTTACGTTTCTTTTAGAGTAATCAAACTTTGTTGCCTAAGTACAAAATACATTTTTAAAGAATACGTGTATGCAATATACGGCAGCAGTAATTATTAGGTCTTCAGTAGAAATAATTTTTCCTGCGCTAACGAATAAACTTTCTAACTGTTTCGTCAGCTAAATGTGCGATTGCTTATTTATTAGTTATTAGATGGCTTCAATTAATAAAGGTGATCTTATCTGATTACTAATTCATCGTTAGTGTCACCCATCCTAATAACCTTTGCATTTTTTCGACGCCGATCTTCATGAAACTTTTGTGAATATCACGCATAAGAAACCACCTCATTACTGCATTTCGCCAATCTCTTCTTCTCCACGAAACCGACATGTATGCAAAATAATCTCTTAAGCTTTTATGAATCAGAAAAATCTTTATTCTGGTGGAAACTACCTGCAACAGTTATTTTACAATTTTTCTGATTCATTGATAATGACGAACTGTTTACTTCTTTAGATTTTGAAATAAACATTTGCAAAAATTTTGTAGTAACGATAACATCAAGAGGTATTGAAAAATTAACAATGTTTCTTAGTAACAAGAAAGGTCAAAACTTTAGTACAAAATAGCACTATTTTGAAACCTTTAATATTTTCTTTGTATAAGGCATTGATTTTCTTGAGCTTCAGAGGATATGACTTCTGTGTGCGCTTTATAGAACTATCAATAAAATATTAATATGAAGAGTTTCATAAAATTCTAAAGAAATGTGTGCTTTTAAGAATAACATGCAGTATTCCATATCGAATCGCCGAAGAATAAATTAGTAGAGCAATGGTTAGATTTTTCTTTGGTATAAAGTAGGAAATAAAACTAAATCTGTATGGTGAAGGATCTTAGCCAATAATAAATGGCAGAAGTGAAAGATGGGTTAATGGATGGATGTTAAATCAGTTGTAAGGCATGGTTATACTTCATCTGTTCTTTTATTTATAACTATATTAAACCAGATATTCAAATAGGATACGTTAACTTTGTGGTTGACTCTGGGCAGATATTATTATTCTCTTAAATCTGATACAGATTTTCAAGAATCTTTAGTTAACTTCTGTAACGAATTTGGTATGCAACTTGTCAATAAAATGGACTACCTTACTTTATTATTAACGTGTTAGATTCAATGGCCTGTCGCGTCCAAGTAACTTGTCTCCCTTTAAACCTAATTAATATCATGATAGAAAGTTAATCCTCTCTGATAGTCTAATAAAAGCATGTATTTTCTTTCCGCCGTCAAGTTAAACACGAACATAGATAAATAGTTAAACACAGATAAAGAGTAGAGCTGATACTGTGAGAAGCCAGTTTGAATAGATTTATATGGAACAAGGGGAAAGAGAGAGAAATCAGTCAAAATACCAAGCTAGCAATATACAAAGATGTGTTTGAGACCAATTTTAAATTCTGGTTCTGAAAACCGGGTGAAAAATAATCAGTTGCGAAAACTGGGAGCACAGATGTGGGAATTCTCAGGATAATTAAGGGAGTTAAGACACTTATCGATGACGGAACCATATTAAAATGAAGATTTTTAAAAACACTAAATTTCTTTACTAAAATGGCATTAATATTCATATTCGAGATTGGGGAAGTAGAGCTAAACTAAAATGCTATAATTACTTTGACACGAGGAGAGTTGGGTTGTTTGAAAATACTTTCGAAGAAGTTTGGCTGTGAGACCAGCGTACTGTGGTTGGTAAATGCGGAATGAAAATTCCCAGATTTTAGTAAAAAAAATTTCACTCCTCCGTTTGAGATACGCTAATTCGCTTTAAATTTAACAAGCCCTTATGGAAGGTTTCCTCATGATTCGAACGTGATTTGAACGTAAGTCTTTCCGGCCGAAGGACAAATGCCGCGACGGTCTCGATGAATTTGGAAAAGAAAATTATCGGAAAATAATTTGATATTCTTAATATTAAAGAATGTAAGTAAAGCTGCTGATCTAAGATCGTATGACATCTTAAACACAAGTGTTTAAAGTAAAATTTTTGAAGAAAGTTGTTGATTGTAAATGAGTCATAAAATCTTAATTGTAAATCAGATGTGACACTCTAACGAAACATCTCTTGAGGGTATACATCAAATATTATGAAAATAAAAAACAATCAGTAAATAATGAGAGTAGAAAACGTTTACCATTCCAAAACATGTTTGGGAATAAAAGAAAACAAGGGTGAAAAATATTTAAGACTACTTTTAGCATGTCTTCAAAATGGTAAACTTCATATATTTAAGTTATTCTCACCCGTTCCGACATTCCCATCCTTGACCCCCCCCATCTCCACTCTCCACACACACACACACACACACACACACACATTATGAACGGCTTGAAAATATCACACATAAGCTCCGTAAAACATCTAGCCGTAATTAACCTTTATTCTGTGCTTCGCATACAGTTATTTATTCATTTTTTTAAATATTTTAATTTTGTTCAACCACTATTCCAATTAGGGTAGTTTGTTTGGCATAAGAAATCCAACACATCAAAATCACCCAATGAATTTTCCTTCTGGCTTAATTCCTGTAGGGTATTTGGAATTATTTGCTCATTCTGCTATACCAAACCAAACAAAATCTGTTTCCACCGCATACAGTGGTATATTAATCACTTAGCTTCATGGTTTACAATCTTAGCCAATCCGCTAGCATTAAATTCAGTTGAAAAAAATCTGTTCTTTCACGTACGCTAATTAGACTGTTCTTACGGGGAAAAATCTCTGATTAGATCTCAAATAGACAGCATCTTTGTGGTTGATTAGTTTCTTTAAGAAATGTCTGATTAGGATATGGGATCGAATCCTATTCATTACGACTGGGAGTAGTTCTTAGGCCATTTTCAGATAGGGCCAAGTTATTCTGGTCGGGAAGATAAAAGTGAGAGAATTTTCTCCACTGGCAAATTGGAAGGTGGGTACGCCGTTAACGAGTTTTTGTTTTCATGAGTGAAATAAGTACAAGATACTGTTTAGCGTGTTTCAACTTCAATGTTTCTATCAGAAACTTGGAGATTTTCATCTCCCATCAAAACCTCAACCAGAGTTCCCTTTTTTGGCCTAAAACCATATCCGTGTGTGTGTGTTTTGGAGAAGGGGGGGGGGGAATAACCACATGTTAACAATTAACTTTACCACTTTGAAGAAACACTAAAATAAGAAACGCATGCATCAACATTCATAATATATATACTTAAGATCTTATTGGACTTGACTGTAATTCCTATAAAAAATCTCATCATCCATCCATTTCACTCTCTCCTATACAAAAGGCAATAAGTAATAACTTTCAGCAACACCCAGTTTAGAAATTGGACCATTTTTAAACCTTAACTGACCTACAGATCAATTTCTTCTTCAGAAGAAATGAAAAAGTTAATTTTTTTTTGTTAATACCCAACTTCGTTACGGATTAGTTAAAAACGTTAGTGAGAAAAATCATGAGTAAACGTTAACATCATTATAGTAACACTTCACATTTTAGCATCCGAATCCCGTCTATTGCGTGAAGAATATTTCCATAAGATCTTTTCAATGAAGGAGTTAGCTGGTGTCATATGGAGTTAATTTTTTATTTATTATTTTTTTACGTAACACTTCCATGGAATCCGAAGACTCATTGCGGAGAACACTCAACACCACACAACCCATGTAACACAACTCGTACATTATGCCATCTGCCTCCAAGTAATATACCTTAGTAGGTTAGTCAAAAACTAGAAGTAAATGGAATATGAATGCGTTTTAATTAGTACTTGGAACAGCGACTTTAAATATTTTTATACGACTAATTTTATTGTACATCCATTTAGCGTTATCTCGAGCAGAAAGTTCTTCCAAATACGAAATCAGATGTTACAGGTGGCGCACGATACTATCTAAATATTACAGATAGTAATTGATCTCTGACCTCATATTATACCCTTGATAAAATACATTAACTTCGTTATTTAAATAGGAAAAAAAATAACAACCTTATACGTAATAATTAGTGTATCACAATATAAACCATTAAGAATGACAAGTTAATAAATAAACATTAAAATAGAATTTTACTATAAAGATAAATAACCAAACAAAAGCAAGAACTAATTGTGAAAATGGACAAACAATGTCCACTCTTGAGAGAATAATCGTTTTATATTTTCTAATACTGCTTATAGGATATTTCTAAATAATGTTTTAATATAACAAAAGTCAACATGGGTGTGCTTCTCTGCTGTGGCTCATATCAATAAAATTGATATTCTTGTGTTTACTTATGCCTGCCATTTACTTAATAAGTTAAGGTTTTGTTGGTATCAAATAGTTTGAAATTTTGTTTGTTTGACAAGCAAATAAATCCAAGGGTACTGTCAAGTTTAGTTTCCTCATTGTATCTTTGGTCGTTTTCTTTATGCGAGGTGGGTGGAGTATGATTCCTGCTCGTACAATTGCCTCAAAACAGATTAACTTGGTATTAAGGAAGAGAAAAAGTACGCAAACATAGGAAAGAAATTCTGAATTTAAACTCAAGATTTTCACTTTTAAGCCAGCACGTGATACTCAGAAACTCGCATCAAGCTCTTAATATTTGTAGTCGCATAACATGTCTATTCCGAGTTTTGGGCAACGTTGCCATCGGTCTCTGCACAACTTAGTCAGTTATTAAGTCATAATTTCGTTTTAATTTCACAAAGAGGAATAAGTATCTTTTGTTTTAACTCTAACTTTTGCTGCTGGAGATTGATATCATTATCTCCAAGGACCAGCTTTTTTTCTTTGTCAGTTACCTTCTCTAATGACGCAAACATTTCTTCTGTTTCTTCCATACTAGAGCTTTCTGTGAGCTCATAAGCACAAATTAGTGTTGTCCAACTTATTATTTTGAAACTTGTGAACATGACGCAACTTGAAAGGGGCTGCGATTTTTTTTATCTTTTTTTATTTTTTATCTGTTATTAGCTACTCTTTCTTTTCTGATCATTATTACCAGAAAAAAATCATCATATACTCGTATAATTTAGAATGATATTTGTTTTTGCTGTTATTATTCTCAGTAATACGAATTAAACAACAGTTTGCAAAGATTTGTTATTAATTATTTAAAACTTAAGATTGTTGAAATAACTTCCATTTTTTTAAATGTGAATTCACTGACGAAAGGTTGTTGCATGAAACAAATTTACTTTTTACATTTCTATTATCGTACATAATCCATTATCAAACAGTTTCCAACATATTTTAATTAATATTCCTAATGGAATCTGACCATTTTTTCTTGGAATAAGATACTTTAGCTTCTTAGACTTCAGGTAGTAAGGTTAATTGAAACCAAATGTAGTCGATGTCATCTTCCCATTGTGCTTTTCTCTCTTTATTATTCATTTCGAACACTCCTCTTAGCGATGTGTTTAGTATGCATTTTAAGGTTTTAACATAATCGATTTCTGTTAGACGATTGGCTGTTTTGTTATCTCCAGCATCAATACCAACTTCGGAAATAAAGAGAGATCCATTCTTTTCTCATATCTTTGTAAGTATTTTGTTTTATTTTATGAATGAAATCTCATATTATGATCATGCTTGCTATGAAATTTCACAGCAAGCATGAGTTTGCTTCAATTTTTTATCATGTAAATCTTACAAAAGATTCTAAACCACTTTTAACAACATTGGCGGACTAAGCCAATCTAGAAACCCTGCTCTTGAGGCCAAACATGGAATTTTTTCAAAGTACTTCTTCAGTAAACAGGATGATGCTCTCACACTCAGCGGCGAAAATCATCTAGCACTTGAAGCTATTCGCACCATTCATGCCCATGGTTGGATTCAAATTCAGTCTCTTGTGCTGAAATCACGAAGGTTATCCACTAGGCCAGCAATTACTTGTGTCTGAAGTTTAAGGATTGGACAACTGTATTCAAATGTCCTATAGGATCATAAAGTGTATAGTACTACTAAAAATATGAAACACCTAGAAAATGTGTAGATGTCGCTTTCACTGGATACATTAAAACACTTGATAGTAGCTATCACAATTGTGATAACAGCAGTGGATTGTAAATACATTTTTTATAACATTATCTACAGATTAGTTGCATCATTTAAGATTGTGAAGGTTGGATGATTGACATCAGTAACATCGCTTAAAATGTGTTGCTTTTACGCTTCGTTAGGAAAGAGATTCACAAGAGGATATTAGCAAAAATTTGGATTACCATCATTATAGTATTGCGTCTATCGTTAAACAACTCATGTCAAGAGAACACAAGGAAGCGATTATCTAATAAAAACCATGACCACTATTTGAGACGATTATCACTGGTATCAGATATCGATTGGTTGGTGTAGGGAAAAAAAAAACGCATACTGAGTGAATTTACATTAGTGAAACACTAATTTTTTCGGATAAGATGTCGACTTTTCTGTTTCTCAGATAAGGTAGGTTCACGTTTCTAATCAGCAATTGATTGACTGCATCTCCTGCAAGGGAGGTGCAAAGCCGATGGCCACATTTCCATTCTGAAAAGACGAAGTTACCACTATCCATAATTGAACCGTTTGGTACACGACTACTTTAGGCCTCCAAAGTATGATGATCTTAATGAGCGAAGATGAAATACACAAACATCTATACCCCGGTGGGATAGGAATCCGTAGTTTAATTGCAGAGCAAAATGCTATACATTTAGTCAAGCGGGAAGGTGCAACGAACACTTTATTTTGCACATTCCACTAATATTCTATTCTCTCACCATCACCTGGAAACGGCTAGGATCTTGCTTTTTAAGAAATGCTGGCATTTTGAGTAGATCAATAGGGAAAAAGGCACCGAGAACTAAAAGAAATGTAAACAACAGCACTGTGAGAGAATGCATGATTTCCACCATGCCACAGTTAATAATAAACTCAATAACTGCCGGAGGCGTTCCAGCGAAATACCGAAGAAAGTTCAACACTAACTCATATAATGGGGAATGAGCCAGGACAACTACTTATTGCTTTAGCTTGGTAATTTCACGAGGATTGTGAATACCAGTGTTTTTGATTTAAACTTTGTAGAAAAGTTTTGTCTTCGAAAAGAAAAACATCGCTTTCATTTGCTGACTAGTATTTCGTGCGCTGAAAAAAGCCATCAAACTCCTTACTACTTAAACTTATGATATGAGGAAAACGTTAACTACACCAATCACAAGACCACCAAACGGCTTCTCCCACAGCATTCTGTTGTAGGATATTCTTACAAAAATTAACCATATATATTCACTTGACAACAGGGCAAGTGCTAATGGTAAAATTGAGCCTCCAGCTGTTTTTACAATGTTTTGATTCACGCGCATTAACGCGAATGAATATGAAAGAACAGGTTTCCTTCTCAGTAGTTTTATGTTAAAGCTGAGTGACTTACGTAATTCTACTGGATTCATAGGTTTTCATTCCACAACCCCTATACGCATATATTTTACGTATCTAAAATTCGCCTCAAATGTAAGTTGCTTTGGCATAAACAACTATGAGGTGGATTTTTATAAAGTTATCACATACTAGGAGGGGGGGGGGGACTGAGAAGTTCTGATAAACACTTCAATTGAGGTTCTACCTCAATTCTTTCATGGTGATTATCACAACTTTTCGGCACACCCTCGTATGTGACCGCTAATTAATGAAGAATGAATACCCATAGTAATCTTATTATTAAGAACGAATGTTTTGTAGATTATTATGTCTCCCTAGAGCAGTTCGAAAAGTGACGAGACATGCACTTGAGATGACCTGAATTCGATCTTCATGAGTCCTGAGACATTGCAAATGCAACTAGGGTTTGAGTTACGAAGAAACTACGGCTTTTATGTGAATTACTCGCATTCTTTCCAGTTTGCCTGCTCTGCGATGAAAACAAAAGCAAAAATGTTTTCTGAAAACATTCCACGGCGTCACAATTATTTAACCACCTTACCGGCCATTATGAATCAAATACGCATCCTCATACGCTTCGTATCAATGCATATTACAATTTTAATATGCACTTCGCATCCATGATAACCTTGACGTCTTGGCTGGTAGCGTGGTTAAAGATCCGTTTTTTGATTAACGCTCAGATAACAATGTGCACCGAGAAGAAAAGTACGGAAACTCCCTTTTATCGCAAAATTTGAGAACAGTGTTACAGTAGAAGTGAATGAATTTTGAAATAATTATTGCTTTTAGTATTAATGATATTAATATAGGAAAAATAATTATCTATACACTATATATCAGGGAATGATCCCGGTATCCTAGTTTCAGTAATTAACACGAAGTATTTTTATGACTTCGCTTTATTTAATGACGGGTGACTATTAATGAAACTGTATTTTGATTTTTTTTAAAACAATTCTAACATTAATTGATTCCAAAAACATTTTTGTTTCTTTTAGTGCTAATTGTGAGGTAAAACTGTTGAAATCAAAACAGGAGCGTATTTATTTATTAGAGTAGCTCGGAAAGCAATAAAAACACTAATCCAGAACCATCTCAAGGGACAGAATTACCGAATAAATGGAAATATAGGTCATAGGGAATTTAATATTTATTTGCATAAAAGTAATTCCACAGTCGATGTTATAACGTCAAAAATGCATTTCTCACGACTGATTTTTATATTTACGCGATTATAACAACTTTCAGGAAGTGATCTTACCTTGGGCTGCTACTTGAAATATGAATCCCCACCGTAACAAAATACACACAATCACATAGAACAGAGACACCCACATTTCAATTCGGTAGGTGGGTAAACGTACAGATTTACTTACGCCGTTTATCGTTTACTGAAAGGACTCCCTGGTGGGCGGTAGCGAACTGTTATCGCACAGCAAAAAAAAAAAAAAAAAAAAAAAAAAAAAAAAAATTCGCTATCAGGCAAACAATTGTATCTGTTGGGGAATGTTAGCGATCTTTACAATTCAAAATCACACTAGGGGCCACGTACAGGTGCTGGTAGTGACATGTACAACTGGGCGAGGCCTTTCCCCCCCTTTTAAAGAATCATATTTGTTACTTTTGTTATGTCAAAAACATTTCATCGATTGTTTGATATTAACACAGTCAGGAAATTTGTTGAAACGAAAATAGAAGAGTCAGCTAAAGATTATTTAACTTCAGATACTGCAGTTTTGCATGTTTTATTGCGGGGCATGCATTTTGTCATTATTGTCTTAACGTATTCTTATTTTCATTCCATCTGAGGTATACCAACTCCAAATGCCACAAATTTGTTGCTAGCGATTGAAAAAGGAACTGTCAAGAGTACCTAAACTAAAGAAGGCTGAAGAATCAGTTGTTATAATAATTATGCTGTTATGAAAGGATTATTGTCTTATGAAATAATTACTTGTTTATGAGATTATCTTAAATGCATATAATTTTAAGCCATTTTTTTTATTGAAATCTCAGATAAGAAAGCTTGTTTGTCGTTTAGCGGATTAGGATTAGACTCTTAGTCGTAGGTTAAAGATTAGGAATGAACTATAGTAACTTAATAGGTATAACCAATTCTAACTTTGAAATACGAATACAAGGATGCCACTGTGGCTAAGTCCGCGCGGTTAGCGTAGTGGCTTTGCGCTTCGCAACCATATGACTGGGGAAGGAGTGTCCCAGGTTCGATTCCCATCGAAGACGTGAGGAATTTGAGGATCTTCCTCAGCCATAGCCAAGTTAGCTGGTCTTGGGCGCGGACAGTACTTTTTCATCCCGCAAGCAGGCAAACCGGCCCCGTGAACACACACGGATCTACAGCCATAAATAATTAACCCCCCATGAGGGGGCTCAACTCGTCCCAGTTGGGACGGGGGAGAAAAAGGAAGGACTGTGGCTAAGTGGCTTTTGGCACGTGTCAACTGCCTAAAAACAGAAATAGATTCAACTATTGCCGCAGTTGAGATTTGAATCCAGGCCACTTTCTCATGCTAGGTTATGTCAACTGGGCTTTAAATATAGGGACGCAGTAGGTTTCTTTGGCAGTTTGATTTTTTCTTTCCGCAGAAGAGATACGGCCTAAGAACAAGCGAAGCAAGTGTATATTCGCAGGGACGGAAGAAGTGAGAAAAAAACTATCTTAGTTTAAAACACTACACTACATTTTTAAACAATTTTTAAGATTTTACGTGAAAGTATCTAGGACGTCTTGTTAGCAAAAGATGGCGATCACCAGTCGAAATAATGAGCTGGATAGTTGCAATTTATTATTCTCTATTAATGACATTGATTTTGTAGACTTTATTGTTCTCCAAGCTGATCTGGAATGTTTTTGTAAGAGTTAAAATTACTTTTTTATTGTTCATACGTGGATAGCAATGCGAATATGAAGTGAGATTTTTGTTTCTGGACAATCATTTGAAGGGAGAAAATGATTGTCTTTCGACATGTTAAACAGAATGCCTATCTCGCCTGACAGATTACACGATCAAGCTTAATCGATTAATTTATATCAGCTAACGTCTTTTTTTATTCCCGTATACGGGGAGTAGGCGAGGCTATTTAGCCCTATCTAACTTTTGGAGACTGAGTGGGCAGTTCAATCTCCACTGGTACCAATCAGAGATAGATGGCCCAAGGCTATCACTAATTAAGCGGTACTCGGTGAAGAGAGACGGCTCAGATGTGCCGCCATCTCGTGGTCCCTAACCCTAACACAATATATTTAATGTCTGAAATAATGTGGGTTCTACGGTCGATTTTCTTGAGTTTACAGGACGAAAAACCCGAGTTTCCGGGAGGAAAAACCTGCTTGCCCGTGCCAGAGATCGACTAACTCGGGAACCGGTCGAAAAAAGGCTCAGAAAAATTTCCTCTAGTCGCCGACTAGACTCGAAACCAAGTCTTCCTTCGTGCGGCCAAGCGCCGTGGTTGGCAAACGCCACATCCACTGAGCTACACAGGCTCGTGATTAATTTATATCGAGAGGAAACTGTGAACTTAAGTGAAATAAATTCCTGCGATGTCTTGATACTCAGCATCACAGCAGAGGTTTTACACCTGGCATTCATCTCTTTATTGGCGAAGCCATTTCAGCAGATGATTATAGTCTGCTCTCATTTGTCTTATGTCGCCTCCTAGTGTGCATTCATGTCCCGAACTCTGAAATGAGTTTAGTGCTGTTTTAAATCTTTGTGTGGTATCCAGCCGCCTGGCTTCGTGCATTCACGGAGGTGAGATCTCTTGAGAGTGACAGCGAGGAGCAGTGACCTCTTCCTGCTTTAATCACTCGCCTATTTCATTCGGTGCGCTACCACAAACACGGCTGACATGATATTGGTATAAGAAATCAGTTTGCTGGTTTCTGCGGTTATTTGTTTCGGAGCTGGTATTCGGTGCAGTGACCCTTTTACTTTCAGATAAGAACTTGTTTTTTGATTGGTAGTGTTGTTGAGAACATTTTCTGGGGACAAGTACTATTGAGAAATGAGAAACGACGTTTCTCGTAAGAGATGGATGAGATTCGCTCTGTAACACAGAAAAGTTTACTTAATAATGAGCTGAATGGTTACATTCTTTGCGAACATCTTGAAGCTGTTACAACGTCTTAACCAGTGACAAACAAACGGCCTTTTTTAAAAAAATTTTTTTTTTATTAAGCATAACAAGTCAGTGCACATTCGAACATGAATGAATTTTTTTTTTTTAATTTGCTTCGAAGACTTCTACACTACCTATTTATTTTCAGATAACGAGGAGAATCGTACTCATGAACCATTTATTCAATTTCCTTATCTTTCCATCATAACCCTAATCTTTATCTTTCAAAATTAGTGTCACCCCTTTTTCTTATCTCGTCCACTTAATATTTTGCTTTGATCTCTTTAGATCAAGCTGACTCTTTAATTTATTTTCTATCTTTCACTAATATTATCCTGTCTTTCCCTTCCACTTTGATCTTCGAAAGGTGTTCCCAATTTTCATTTAATTTACACCCGAGAAACCCCCCCCCCAAGGTATTCGGACCTGTGCACCATTGCGGTAGGCTTTGATCATTTGCACATCGCCCTCACACAACCATATTTTAATCTTGACGTTCGTAGACGTTTGAATATACTCACATTTCTATGACGTGCGAAATAACATTTTCCCCCCTAAGTATCGCAATGTTTTTTTTTTCCCAATCTTGGTATTGTGCATTTAGATTATCAGAATACTGTTCCTTTGCTAATAGTTACCATTATTTATAGACAAATTAATCAGTTTAATTAATTAAACGGGATCTTATCTAGATGCTCCAATGTGAGATTGAGAAAGTAACCTAGTGGAGGGAGGAAGGAATGGAAGTTCCCCCCCCCCAGCGTATACGATATACACCGACATCCACAAAGTTAATTAATTTTGAAAGTTTGTAAAAGTCTTGCGAGAAAAATAACTTGAAAGATGCAACGGAAACTAATACCAAGTATTGGCTGTTTTAATCCCTGTCTGACAGGATTAAATATGGACTGTATTTAACTAGAAATAAGAGATTATTTTGTGGAGACCGTAATTCTTTAGTGTTCTTTCCCTTAACGCAATTCGACTGATCTTTATGGACATGTTGACGTGAAGGAGAACAGGGAGTGTCCTGAAACTCACCCATGACTTCACATCTGCGACTACTCAACTTCGCGCGTTGACTGCAATTGGCAGGGGACCGGTCACACCAGAACGAGATCCCTTACATTCATTTTATTAGAGCGATCGCCAAATAAACGAACTGGATGGTTTACTAAGTACGTGGATCATCGTATGACAGTCAGCAAGCCAAGCAATATTTGCGCCTACAAGATCGGAGAAAAGGAAATGAATATGACCGTAGAAATGTTATCGATATGAGCTGACATCGACCACGGAGTCCACTGTAGTAGTACGTGAGCTGAGCGTGCTGCGAGTAGCTAAGGAAACCGTGAAAGTATGCATAACCTGAAAAGTTTTCCGTTTGTGAAGTCTGTTTTTATCTAGAGGAAAAGGGAAAAAACTTCGTTAGATAACCTGCATATTGTGATCTGTCATATTTTCATCACGAATTAATATTTTTCTTTTACCTTCAGTCAGTTGCATCTCGAATACATAATATCGTTTAACTATGAAAATGAAATCCTGATTTATTTTAGAAATGACTGGAAATATCATGATACTTCTCTCTGATTTTGAGGACCGTCTTGGAATATTTCAGATAGTACTGAATGTTTTACTTATTCATGATTGATAGATCAGAATTTTAAGACGACCACATGAGGATTGCAGGATTTGATCTGTTGTGTGTAAAGAAACCCTATTCTTATAGGTAGATATTTATTTCGTAGAAATTATTATTATTTTAGCATCAACAAATGTTCAAGAAATAGTTGACACCGTGATGAAGTATTCCCTGCGTTTTTAATTAATTCTCAACGAAGTTAGATGTTTAGGTGTTATTGGTAATAGGCTGTTATTAAAAACCTGAAAAATCGATCACTTTGCATCTTAGTTCTTGATGACGTAGCATTGTTGCCATTGAAACATTACGTCACATTCGTCTCATGAACAAAAATCATTGTTAGAAAAACAAGGTTTTAAGTATTTTTTTTAACTTTCAAAATTTTCATAGACATTGTCTCCTTTAAATAATGAAGAATACTTTTTTTAATGCGAGAAAACGTTCAAGGAACAAGTATTAAAAACCTAGATATTTGATAAATATTTTGGCCCATTCTTCTTGAAATATTTCATTTCTAAATATACCTGAAGCGTAATCACTCTGAACACGTGATATTCAGCTCTTCTAACAAACAACTGCTTCACTATAGCGAACTTTTTAAAATCTTGTAACTTGATCAACGAACTGCGAATACCCACCAAATCAGTCACTTAACCAACGCAAATATTCTCTCGAGACCTCATAATTACTCAGAAATACGATACCTCATATTTAATTACTAAAGTAGTCATGCTAGCTTAACAAAAATATTTCATTAAACCTAAAGCCATTCTCATATACTATACACGAAGCTACTTTCTGCAACCGTTCTGTCGATATGTAAAGCGAAGACTTAAGCCGAAACTGTTTCATTATACACTTTTAATCTTAGATCATTGCTTTCTCCAGCGAAAACATGCGAAGTTTTTTACAATTCTGTGTCCAATTTTTTCAATATATTGTGAATAATAATTTCTATGAATAACGATAGTATATTGAATTCTACTGCTCTTTCCCGTATAAGGGCAAGGAAGTTGGTAAGAGTATAATCCACAGTACTTAGGCCCTTAATGTTCATAACCTACCCGGTTTGGCCTTCGTACCCATAAATTTAGGATAAGATGTTTTAAAAGAGGTATACCGTGAGTAGACATATCGATACAAAATTAATAACGGAAAAAACTCACGTAAAATTATACTATTAAATAATCTTTGTACGTGAGTTTTTTCCGTTATTAATTTTGTATCGATATGTCTATTCACGGTATACCTCTTTTAAAACTTATTGCTAGACTTCACGGAGAGTCTATTTCCAAACAATCTGCTAGATACGGTAACGTATTGGTAAAGAAGGCCAAATGCATTAACAGATTAATATTCCTTAAACGATGTAAGATGATCCAGGTTATTCCAACCTGTTGTAAAATAAAATAAGTTTTTAGGTCCCCAAAAGCTCATCGGATCTACTTCAAAGCTGGTAAGTCTCTTTTAAATAATCAGCTACACGAAGCTAAAAAATCTCTTGCCCTCTTAAATAGAGAAATTATAGACATCAAAAACGCTCTGGAATCTGTTTTAGTAGTTGAAACTTTCAATACTATAATGCGCAATCTTCGAGTTCTTACCTAAATGACTTTAATGATTCTCGTGACAAGCTAAAACGCAAATTTGAATCGCTGGTCAGCCTACCTAGATCCAGTAATAATGCTATTGATATAGATAAAGTAGTTATGAATGTTTCCGGACGTCCACTAACAGACTGTGAACGTTTTATTTTATTGATTTCGTCCTTACGCCGAATAAGGTGCCACTTATGGATTTTTTTCATAACATAGACAGGGGTATTCGATCCTTAAAAAAACACCCAACAGATTACGTTTTGAATGTGCAAAAATTCTTTTTAATGCCAAGCCTCCTCGCCCTAATCTTTCTTACTCTGAGTTTAAAGCATTGAAATCACGGAAGAATAACAATAATTTAATTATTACGAAAGCTGATAAGGAGAAGGCTGTAGTGATTCAAGATAGGAAGGAATATGAGAGAAAAATGTCTCTTTTACTTCGCGACTGTTCAACTTATAGGCCTCTTACATCGGATCCTACCCGGAGTCAATTGAAGAGACTTAATTCTCTTATAGATAATGTATCTACATGGAATGAAGATCAAAAGAAAAAACTTAAAACCTTCTTCGGTAGTCCACCTAGATTGTATGGTCTTCCGAAAGTTCATAAACCAGGCATTCCGTTAAGATCAGTCGTAGATTGTATAGGTTGCCCCACTTACAAAATCTCAAAATTTTTATCAAATTTACTCTCCTCTTCAACTAGAAGAAATGATACTTATATAAAAAATACTTTGGATTTCAAAAATAAAATTTCAGATCTTCATTTGGACGTTTCTGATATCATGATCAGTTTAGATGTTTTATTTACAAATGTGCCTCTTTCTGAAAGCATTGAATTACTACAACAGGAATTTGCTTCAGACATTGTAAACGTATTTGATTTTGTAATACATTCTGGTTATTTTTCCTTTAAAAATAAGTTGTATCAACAAATTGAAGGAACATCAATGGGCAATCCTCTTTCTCCTGTTATCTCCAATTTCTTTATGGAACATTTTGAACAACATATCTTTGACAACATTTCTCCCAGACCTAATCATTGGTTCAGATATATCGATGACATTTTTGCTGCATGGAATGGTTCTTCAGATGAACTTCTACAATTTCTCACTAAGTTAAACGCACTCCATCCTAGGATCAAGTTTACCCTAGAAGTATAATCAAATAAGCAGTTAGCCTTTTTATATCTTCTAATTCTTCTCCAACCAGATGGTAACCTACATTTCTCAGTTTATAGAAAGAAGACTCATACAGGCCATTATATCCATGTGGAATCTCATCACCATCCCAGTCAAAAGGCAGGAACTATTAAAACACTGGTTCATCGGCTCCTTTTGTTCTTCAGACGATCTTTTACAGAAAGAACTACAATATATAACTTCCTTTTTATCTAATGGTTATAAGAATTGCTTCATTAAAAGAACTTTGAGTAGTTTTAATATGTCTTCCTCTTCAAACACAGAAGAAATAACGCGCATTCCTATCTCTTATGTACAAGGCATCAGTGAACGTATAGCAAAAGTTTTAAAACCACTGAATATTTTTGTTGCCTTTCGACCGTTTAGAAAAATCTCCACCTTTCTCACTTCTTCTAAGGACAAGCTTCCACATCTTAATCTTCCAGGTGTCTACCAGATTCGCTGTTCTTGTGGATTATCTTATTTCGGAAAAACGGGAAGATCTGCCTCTATTCGGCTAGAAGAACACCAATCTTATATTGAATACTTTAAACCTGAAAAGTCTGGACTTGCAGAACATGCCATCTTCACTAGACACAGAGTTCAGTGGAGAAAGACAAGAGTTCTTCACAAAAGTCAGTTCCTCATGGAACGCCTTTATAAAGAAACATGTGAAACTCTACTTCATTCTCCTAACTTAAACAGATCCGACGGCTTACTTCTATCCCCCTTATGGGAGATAGTACTTTACAAATCAGCTAATCTTTCCTAACTTTTTATTGTATTGATTTATTTTAAATTTTTTTAGGAAATTTATTGACCTTTTTAGTTATCTTACACCAGCTACTTAGGTGGTGCTTTTTGGAAATTGTCAGTTCTTGTTTAATTTGAGCTTAAAATGTACTGAAGATGCCTGTGACACACAGGCGAAAATTATACTATTAAATAATCTTTGTACGTGAGTTTTTTCCGTTATTAATTTTGTATCGTTAGGATAAGATGATTTGTATTATGATAATTATTTGGTTGCCTGTTTCGCGGGATTGAAAAAACCGGAGTTTCCGGAGGAAGAATCCTGTTATCCCCGTATGAAACTGACTAACCCTCATTTGAAAATCCCCGATAAAGATGCTTTGTTCCCCAATTCGAACTCGGGGTCCTTCCAACCAGACGCCTTTCTCGAAGTCGACTGAACTACGGAGGCTGAAGTTAGTACTTGGAGAAATTATTTAGTGTCTTAAATTTTAAACTCGTACCGCTGTTAATGCTTCTTAAGCCTCTGAGCACAAAGCGTTGTTAATTAAATTCATTGTACAGCTGTTTCGTAGTCTATACTATAGACTAGACGATTGATTATCTTTCAAACTCGGCCTATTACATCGGAACATCTCGTTGACTTCGTATGATAATTGGTTTTCTCCCAGCACATATCACAGGAAATTAGTTTCTGCTCCACGTGTGCGCAGAAGTGTTTCTATAATTGTGTTGAGCATTAAGATTAATGTAGGCTTCGATCGTGGAGATAACCAAACATCTCAAGTTACGTTAGAATGTCTAACGAGTAAAACGTTTTAGATAGTGCAAATGCTTCTTAAGCATTTATGTCTTTCATTCAGTTTATTCATTTGTAGTCGTGAAATTACTTTAAATTACTTTACGCATTAAGTCAACTACGCCATTTGTCTAATTCGTTGATTGAGTTTGTACACGTGGGAAAAAGTTTGTCTGCACGAATATCTTGCGATAATCTAAAGTTAATTCTAGCTCTCAAAATGCTCGTATGATAGAAATTTGCTTTGGCGAGGAAAGGTAATTTTTATCCAATGGAACTTGTCTAGTTTGATTGCAAACCTTCTTCTTGAGCTTCATGAACCCTTAAGGTTCTTAGCTGCAAGCACCAGAGTTCTCCATTTTTTCCTATCTTTAGCCAACTCCTAGTTTCGCAGCTTCAGCTGTTTCATGTCCATTTCAATGTTATCCATCTATCTTCTGCAGGTCTTCCATTTGGATGATGTGAAAAGGTTCTCACTAGCCTGTTATCCTCCATTCTTTCCAGGTGACCTGACCATCTCACGCGACTAGCTCTGATTTCATTTATTATTAGTGGCTTCTTAGAAAGTTCATGGAGTTCTTTATTCGTTCGCCTTCTCCATTCACCTGTCACAGGATCTTTCACCGGACCAAATATTTTTCTTAAGATTTTGTTTTCGGAGCGTGCAGTTGATCTTCATCGGCTTTTGTTATATTCCATGTCTCTGCACCATATAATACGACTGGTCTAATTAGCATTCTGTAGGTATTTATTTTAGATTCATATGACAGATGTTTAGATGAGAGGAGGTGCTGAAGTGAGAAATATGATTTATTACCTGCTTCTCATCTTTATTTCTGTTTGGATCTTATTATCGTTAGTTATTATAGAGCCTAGATATTTAAACTGTATCGAGTTTTTCAATATCATCTCAGCAAATTGAATAGTTGATGGCTTATTGAGATCATTATGTCTAGATACTTTTAAACATTGTTTTATTTTGGTGAATATTAAGACTTATTTTTTATGAAGAGGTTTTACGGTTTATAAAAGTTTGTTATATCATCTGCACTTTCTGCTATAATATCAATATCGTTTGCATACCCCAGGAATGATGCAGAGCATGACAGTACTTTTCGTTGTTTCTCGAATTACTTTTCTAAGGCTATGTTGAATAGTATAGGTGATATCGCATCTCCTTGTTCAAAATGTGTGGAGACATTGAATGGCTCTGACAATATGTTGTTAGCGAAGACTCTACATTGATTTTCCTGTACACACACATTGATCAATCTGATTAGTCTTTCTGGTATTCCAAATTCCTTTAAGATATTCCATAGATTTCTCGATGTATACTATCATATGCTTTTTGGAAGTCAATGAAGAGATTATGACTTTCTTTATTGTATTCCCAATTTTTCTCTAGAATTTATCTCAAGGTAAAAAGGTGATCAATGGTTGAACGATTTCTTCTGAATCCTGCCTGATATTCTCCAAGAATTTCCTCTGCATATGGTATAATTATTTTTAGGATAATATCAGACAGGAGTTTGTAACTAGCATTTAAAAGTGAGATGCCTCTATAGTTTTCCTTTTTTGTGGATGGGGATTATTATTGATTCTTTCCAGTCTTCTGTCAGTTTTTCATTTTTTCATATGAGTTTAAATAGTGTGAACAGTTTATTAGTTAATTATTTTCCTCCAAATTTAATTTCTTCAGTAATTTGAATGTCTCAATCATATCACCCCTTTTCCGCCTATCAACCAATTTCTGTAACCCACAGATCTTCAACCTGTTCTCGTAAGGTTCATTACATAGACCAGCTATCATCTGGATCCTTTCTACTTCCTCCCCATCAAGAAGAAACCCAGCGGCCCAGATCTGGGCACAGTAGTCAAGATGGGGTCTTATCATGGCTCGATAAAGAGGAATAATAACTTTCTTATCTCTGCTCGTCAAAGTATTCTAAAGTAACCAAGAGATCTGATGAGCCGATTTAGCCACTTTTGCTATGTGCCCCTAAACTTCAACTCCCTATCCACCAACACACCCAAATCTCTGGCTTCTTCAACCTCCTGGAGTACAGTTCCACCAATGTGATATACTGCTGCTAATTTTTTCACCCAAAACTGCATAACCTTACACTTTGCTACATTAAATTGGCATCCATTCTCATTAGCCCAGACTGCCAATCTATCCAAATCATCCTGCAAAATTTTGACATCATGTGCATTCACTATTGCTCTACCCAACTTTGCATCATAAGCAAATAAATGAACAGTTCCTCTCAGATCCTTTCCTATATCATTAATGAACAAATTAAATGGCAATGGTCCGAGAACAGAACCCTGCGGCACACCACTAGTAACAGGCCTTCTTTTGGACTTCTCCTGAAAAAACTACTCTCTGATATCTCTACATCAACCACCCATCCTCCCATCAATCTCACAAACCATATATCCATTCCCTTGTGCTGCAGTTTACTGATTAGAATTCCATGTGGTATCCTCTCAAAGGCCTTAGCAAAGTCCAGCAGTATCACTGTAAATCCATTATCCTTATCCAGTTAAGCCGTCACTGTATTATAAAACGTGAGAAAGTTACTGAGGCATGATCTACCCTTAACAAAACATCTTATGTTATTGTTTTTCAGATTATCAATATTCAGTTTAGGATGTTTTTTTATTTTTCTTGAAATGGATTTTGTTAAATTTTACTTTCATTACCGATCATACCCACCAAATAATGACCTGAATCAAATCAGCACCTCTATAGCTTCTAAAAGTTTGAATACTACTTCTAAATCTTTTTGCTATTAAAATATAATCAATTTGATTGTGGGTTAATCCATCAGGTGATGTCCATGTTTGCTTATGGATGTCTTTTCTCATAAATGTTTCTCATAAACTACTTATTATCAGATTCTTGGATATTGCTAAATTTATTAACCTTATCCCATTATCGTTTGAGATTTCGTGTAGGCTATTATTTCCGGTTTATCTATAGATTTCTTCTCTTCCTATTTTTGCATTAAGGTCTCCTAAAGGTATAATTATTTGGTATTTCGTCAATAATTCCTTCCAGAGTATCATAGAATTCATTCTTGGTATCCTGATCAGTTTCCTCTGTGGGTGCATGTACAACTAATTAATGTTATTTTGAAATTTTTTTGTTAGCAGTCTTATTTTACTGAGTCTTTCGTTGATGGCCGCAAAATTTGAGTGACTCCCATAGCCTTCTTTGTATCATAAATCCTGTTCCTAGTTCATGTCTTCCTGTGATATTTCCACCATATAATAACAAATAATCTCCTAATTTATGTTTACTATCAATCCATGTAGTTTCCTGAATTGCTACTATATCCATTTCATATTTTTTGAGTTCATCACTTAAAGTTTGCAGTGCACCTGCCCTATATAAGCTTCTGACATTCCACGTTCCAAATCGTAATCCTTTATTCCAAGCAACAGGTCGAGTTCCATCTTGTACAGTCCGATATTGAGGCTTATTTCGTGCTTGGTTCCTAACAAGTAAGATTTGACAAGCCTACAAAGACAAAACAAAATGTTAAAATGGAAATGTCATGAGTTTCTTCAGAATATTGACAATATCAAGATTTTGATAAAGAAACACAAGCCTTTCTGTTTCTGTCTGCTGGAAACATTTAAAATCCAGTGAGGACCCCGCTTACGAAATTTCAGTTGTTCATAAGGATATGAACAACTCATGGTGGAGTACGTATCCTAGTGGGCAATCATACTCCTTTCCATCACGTCCAGCCCGCGTATCCGTGGGATTTCTTATTACAGTATGTTCAATTTATTTACTACTGGGTGCTGAGTTAAATGAGATGGAACTTTATAATCTTATATTGCAACTGCATCAGCCCATATTTCTCATTGGTGTCTTTAATGGACAATATTCTTAGGGGGGTAGTGCCAACAAAATTGGAAGAAGTATCATTGAGCGACTGCTTAACAATCATGACTATTCCCTTATTAATAATGGGGGTCAGCAGCATCTTCTATATGCCTACCCGCTCGTATTCTGCAGTCTTACAATTTGTTTTCCTTCCATGTTTCCACTGCTCATGTGGGATGTCAAAGAGAACATGTATGGGAGTGATCATTTTCTTGTTATTTGAACTATATCCATATTCTTCTACACGTATGGCTGTATGAAAAATGAGCCAGGCTGACTAATAGGCTTTACGGGATAAAATCTATTTTTTATACGAAGGACACTAAAGATACATAAGATATGGCATGATGGTGTTAAAATTAATCATATTTACCTAACAGATGCTACGGATTTTTGGTAGGAAACATCTCGATTCCAGCATTGTCAATTTTTTCTAGCTAGTCACAGATGAAGAGCTCATTGTTTTTCTCTTCAAATCACACAGGCAGCGAACATATGAACACACAGCGCCGGCGCATCAGGATGCAATGATACTTCTTGCTTGTCTCGGTACTAATTCTAATTGATCCTGATTTTAGCCTTAATTACCCTTAAAATTAATCCAGTCAACCATTGGACTGAACAATCCTTCGTACATTAGGCGCATCACCGATTTGAGCATCACCTATCTCGGATGCAAAGAACTTTATCAAGACATTTCCAATGAAGGCAAGTTAGACGTTTTCATACGGAGATGGAAGGATTTTTCCCTCTGGCAACTCATTTTTTTTTCATCTCGCAAAACAGGCAAACCAACCATTAGAATACACGCAATTAACAGACATAATACACTGGCCTCATAGCTTGAGTTTCGTTGGCCTTAATTCTACATAAACCAAAAATAAATCCCATTTAACATTTTGCGAAGTTTTATTTTTCCTGATCAGGATACCTCTTTTTTTATTTAGAATTTAATAAAAACGTTATCTATTATACAAAGGAGTAAGCTTTAATGACCGACAATTTCTGAGAAGATTCCCAACATAATCCTTATCGGCTCCTCTATTGTCTATACATTGCGAAAGTGTATCGTGCATGTACGTTGCAGATTAACGATTTCATTTTTTTTTTATTTCCCTTGAATCTTTAGTTCAGTGTGTCTTTATAAGCTTATCAGAGAGTTTACGAAATCTGTGAAGCAGATGTAGACTTGCTGTTGTGCAACAGTGATTATTTCGCATGTCATTGAGGTTTAAATTTTTGAATGTCTTTAGGTTTTTTACACTTCTGTATTTGTTATTTTATTTAGGAAATTTTGATGTTTTAAATATTATTCTAAGAAATAATTTCAGGACATTATTCTATAAACTTGAACATCCGAGTGAGCTTGACTTTTCCACTATCTGAATGATTATAGTAAAGTGAATGAATATAGTATAGAATTCTTACGCGATTTTTAATGAATGATATCATCGCTTTATCTCAAATTTTTGGAACATCTTTCGTAACGAAAATACCATTTGGTGCTTTATTTTTCTTTTCTTACTTCAGTCAAGATATGAGGATTCGTTTCTCTTATCATTTATTTGAAGGTTTTATCTGCTCTCCGTATGTACATTTTGAACATCTTTGTCTTGATGTTCAGGCGCTGTTTGTTTCTTTGAAAGCGCATCCCTTCACTTCAATTTTTTTTATATTGGCATTGTTTATTCTTTCACCTTCCGGCGAGTTCATTTTATCGCATTTTGCTGAGTTATGGCTGCTGTCCGTCTTCAGTCTCTTGGCATTTATCATCCGATCATGCTTTCTTTTCGTCGTTACATCTCAGTGTTAAGTTTCCTATATTCATGTTTCATAAGACTTTCGTTTATCCTTTGTCATGCAGTGTACACAATGCTTAGCTATTGGCATGTCCGGTATAAAGAATGATTCTATTTGTAAAAATTGATAATGTTGTCTAATTGTATTCATCCCGTTGTTATGGGTCTACCTTTCAGGACTCATATTAAAGCAACTTTGTATTTTTTTGTTTAAATGCAACTCAAAGAAACTCGTTGTAAATTCAACTTCAAGTTTAGCTGCTGTCTCTCTGTTAACGCATCACTTCGATATTGCTTTTTTGACGCTTTTCTGTCGCAACCGCGAAAACGGCACGTGCTCTTCGGTTAGAGAAACCCAAGGACTCGAGATTCATCACTTTCTAGGTCTTTCACCCGAACTGGGTTAATTACTTCTTAAAGAGAGCTGACAGAGACATTTTTTCCCCTACTAGATAAGACGCTGGTGACCACATGGCATTGACAGACGCAGTCTGTCAATGGCATGTGGTCACCAGCGTTGAGAACGTCCTCGTGTTCTCAACTGTTCTGGCGCGTGAACCTATAAATAACCGTTAACTACTCGTAAGTCGCTGACTTGTAGATTTTGCAAAGACCAATGCACTTGTAGTGCCAACTTCACCTATCCTACCTAGAAGAAATCTAACGTAATTCAAACCAAGTGAATGGAAGAAATGGATCGGAGGTGCCCAGAAGGATTGATTACTGTTGAATGCCTCTTTTTTTGTGTGTGTGTGTGTGTATATATATGTATGTATGTATGTATGTATATATATATATATATGTATGTTAAAAATACCAAGCAATTTTAAACCTGGTTTTACTCCATTTCCCAAGTAAGCAAACAGACAACAAGTCAAGTTTGCGCCTGCAAGTGATGCAAGTCTAGCTGATCCTACACGTAGTGCAAGACCAGAGAGAGAGAGAGATGGAATGTCTCCAACAGGAGCTTGCTTTGCTAGTGCCTACAGCCTGCCCTGTATTAAAAAGAAACTCAAGCTTAAATCCAGTTACGAATACTAAATAATTTAGATAACTAAATCTATAAAGTCGTCGAATTTCGTTCGATATCCAATTTGGAAAATATTTTTAATAATCACAAATCTCAGACAAAAAAATAACTGATTAAAGAGAACTATTCTAACCCCTGATCGATACTTTCGTCAGTGAGACCCATCTAAATTTTTCTGTTTGTGGCGAACATGTTGGACCCATTCTGCTTTTTAGTGTCTTACCTTACGAAGGCAATGGAGCAAGAGTAAAATCACGTGATGTAATGGAGACTGTAAAAGATAGAAGATCGGTTGTCGCGTGTTCCGTCACACTTAAGGATATTCCCTGTTTCTTTTACTTTTGAAGTATATTTTTGATAGTCTGTCTGTTCAGTGATATTCTATTCAAATGTTGAATCAATTTATTTTGTGTTATTTGCAAAGTTGGTTCTTGTTGTAATCCTAGTAAAATTTGTTAAGTTACTTTTCTTACCTAATGTCATGCTGCTGTTCTCAAAAAATTCATTTTGTCTGATGTTATTCTTCGTTGGTCTTTTTCTTTTACTAGTATCTCTTATTAATACAAATATTTCTTACGTATTTATATAAGGCCGCTTCAAATATTTTACTTGGAGATGAGTAGAAACTTAGGCGATGCATTGTCTTGGATTTTTTTGTCTTTATATATCTGACTGCTTTGGGGTTAGGTTGTTTGAATTGCAGTCGAAGCAACTATGTATTATATCTGTTAGCTGTTTGTGTTCAGCCGGCCAGCTAGGCAGGATTCGAACTGAGGTCTTACAAACCGAAGGACAGGTGTCGCGAGTGTGCTACAGAAGCATTCTATCAGAAGCCTTCAGGTTTTCTGCGAGAACATCAAGGAAATAGGAATTACTACATTATCGTCGTTTTAGAATGGATTAGAAGCATCCGACTTGCAGTCTTTGTGCTTTTAATCCTCTTTTCAAAACCTTTTTCAGCCAAGTCTCTTTTTTTTGGTCTTTCCTTAACAATCTTCCTATTTAAAAAACCTTATTTACATTGTAATCAAAGTGATAACATTTTCCCGCAAATTTTCTTTTCTTTTCGTTTTTTGTTATAGGGATTCTAATCGCAATCATGCCAATGGTTTCTTTAATCAAGCCATAGAGGTACACACAAACGATTTTAATTCAAGAATTATATCCATTTCTTCCTCTCATGCTGAAAAGACGTCAAGATATTTTAAAATTTATATGCAAGTGAAAACTGGGTATTTGAAATTTTTGAGAGAGAACATAAATATGAATTTATAATTATAGGTATTTAATGTTAAAAAGACGTTACTATTGAAAACTCCCATTTGGTGTCGTATTGAATTTTTTTTATAATGTGTATTCGACACTGGATAACGAAACATGGAATGTATGCATTGTGCACAAAAGCAACACAGAATGATCTGTGAAAATATCAATTATTAGACTACCAATCTTATACTTTATTTGAACTACCCCTTGAATCGAATTCTAACGTACTCTGACAGAGATTTCGCTTATTTTTAGCTCCTTTATCTATTAAAGTAGTTGCGTCCTCCTTACTTTTCTTTATTCATTCTTTCATTACAGCTCTTTTAATGCTACGGTACCCCTGAAGTGCTTGCACAATGTCGCGAATGTCGCCCTTTTTTTAATGTAATTTTCTGATTTAAATTAAACCTCAAAATTTTAATTAAACAAGTTGCTTCCTTTGTTTTCGCTAATACACTTGACCGAAGTCAGTGAATCTTTCTTGTAAATACATTAAAAAACAACACGATTTTTGTAATACCCCCAACAAAAGTTAAACACTTATATTAAGTGACGAGACAGAGCTCCAGAGGTTGCTTAGAACTAGCTCATGAGTTCTGTTGCAGTTCACAACTTAGCTGCCTCTTCTTTTGCGATTAGAAATTAATTTATGTGAATAGCTTTGTTTCTTTTCTTGCTACGGAAGAAATAGTTCGCACAGACGCAAATATGTATGAAAAACATCAAAAACGAATGCGTCTTCTTGCCATCGTTAATTATATAGAACCTCCAGACATCTCATAAATGATAGGAAAAAAATGCTTGCTTAAACGCTACTGTTTAAAAAACAGTAATTGTCATTTAATAATAGGATCGGATGACGTTTTACTGCACCATGCAGTGACTTGCCAGATTAAGTGGCGTTTTACCAGAATGTACTAAAATAACTGTCTTCTCTAATGAAGTTTATTTTAATGGCTTAGCCATTATTAGATGCCCTTGTTGCTCTTTTTGTTTTTGGTAAATTTATTCTGATGACAATTTTCTTTAGTCAACTTAAATGCAGCCTCACAAAAACCGTCAGAAGGCGCATGTGGACATTTTCACTCCGTTACTAAGGAAACGCATCTCGGTGTTCATTTAGGCGCGCATCTGTGGCTAGCCGTCAGTCGCGTGTGTGAGTTTCAGATGATGACCTGTTGAATACTTCTTTAACCCGCTTCGACTATTGTTGAAGTATATTTCCAATGGAAAATTGTGCTTTAGGGATAACATATTCTGATTAAACTGGCACTCATGGATGATTTAGATGACTACAGTTTAAGTACGATAGCCCAATACCAGGTAATGTTTTTTTGCAAAACTGCATTTCTTTTATTTCAAATCCATCATATAAAACATGCACAGATGAGTTCCTTCAGTTTACTAAGTATATAATTACGCGTTATTAACGCATAATTATATACTTAGTTATTGTATATAATTATGCACATCAGCATCTTTCTCGAACGAGATAGGGATAATGTAAGGATAACTATTCGGCAGAATTGACTTGAAGCTCATCTGAAATTACCCTGCGGTTCATGTGATAGGTGCCAGTTATTTTAAAACAGTTAAAGAAAAGCAACGGGTATCTTATCCACAGGTTAACGAATTTAGCTAATTAAATAAACAGATTATTTCTAACTATGACATTTCGGTCATTCATAATATCTTAGTAATGATAGAATTACGAAAATAATATTGAAATATTAATTACACCAATCAGACATTGTAAACTAGGAAAGGTCACCTACTGATAGCTTTTAATTGTATTGTTTTCCAATTCTTTGTTAAAAGCTGTGCATTCAGAACAATCCGACAAGCCACTCTGAGTCCATAAGAATTGCTGTCATCAGAGCAAACTAGCTCCAAACCTGCCTTGGAAAACAGGAATTGTTTTTTCGAATTTGAAGAAAACTAGGGACCCAAATGTAAAATGTTATTTATTATACAAGTTAAATAATTTTAAAAATTTGCATTTGTGATTTTCCAGTTCTCGAAAGTTGTACTGTGACTAGAAAGTGTTCCAGATTTGTCATTCATTATTTAAATTACTTATTTTCTATCTTAGTTGGCAATGTTTAAATTTTGTGTGTGAAAAGCTTTAACGATATTGAAATGTATCAGTAAATGGATCCAAGTAAGCTTTATCCATTTTAAGTTCTGTATTTTAATACAATTGAAAGCATGGAAAATTTATTCTAGCATATCTTGAAAGAAAATAATAGAGAACTTTGCTACGTATAGTCAGAATTTTGAGACATTGTTCAGACCGTTTGACTGATGCTGTTAAGAATATATGTTCGGAATACATTTGCATGCCTAGTTTCATTCTGTAGTTTTGTAACGTTTCGTTTGATCATATGAAATATTCAGTTCTAATTGCATCACAATAGATTTCGGTACGTGCTATCGTTGATCAGCAAAAAATACTATGATAAACCCTTTAGAAAGCTCTTGAAAAAAGTTTAACGAAACATCTTGCGGACTGAACATTTATACCATCTATAAGAGTATTATGTACTCTAGAGTTTAAATGCAACTAAATTCCAAAATCGATACACGAATAAAGGCAGGAAAAATTATCGCCACCTTCATTAATCTTATGACACATAAAGGGATGAAAAAGATGCAAGAATTTTCAAAGTATGGTCACATTGAGTCACGCAGTATCACCACTAAGCTAACTGGTTTTAATCACGGTGCTTGTAAATAGCGATATTCACTTGCATAAATAATTAATTATTACAGCAATTGTCAAATCTAAATATACACTCAGTGTCCAGTTTATTAGGTACACCCACTATTAATTCCTTCTTTTCCTCGAAATCGCATCAGCACTTCAGAGGAGGTGCCAAAAGTACTTGACAGGGAAACAGGCCACAAATCACTCGATAGTGTTCTGCATTTGCACTTCAAACTGATACGGATCCTGGAGAGTACAGCTTTATTATTCTTCGCCTAACAAATAATGAGTTAGGTCATGATTTAGTGGTTTAGAAATCAAGTGTACACCAGTTATCGATGTGTTCCCTGAAGCATTCTTGAGCGATCTGTATTAGCTGCCAGAAGAACTTCAGTTAAATTCCTAGTACGAAGGCCTGCACCCCTGCTTGGCAGAATCAGGTAGGATGTGGCATTCCGATTCCTCCAGTGTTGTCGGTGTTTTGCTCGTTGCTATCGGTAACTGGAAGTGAAATTCGGAGGAGTTCGTTCATCTCTACATCCCATCCGTGATGTTTAGAGGCAGTGGGTATTCTCCTTTGTAAGCCGTTGTCATTTCACTGTAACCTACCTGCTAGTTTAGGACGTGAAAAGCGTGTAAGGATTTTCAACTAAAGGTCGCGTTAGCTATTTCCGTACAGTAGCGTGCTGTTGTTTTCCTCCAGGAAAAACCACGACACACCACTATTTTTCTAGAATAGAAAGCGAAGAAGCTTGTAGTGAATATTAAAAAAAGCGAATGATGAACATGTGATACTTATGTTTTTTCCGAGTTCTCGCATTATTGTTACTGCAAAGTTTGAACGAGGGATCCCCAGCCTTTGAGCCCGACAAGATAAACATATTGTTATATAAATGAATGAAATTTGAACTAAGAACGATTTTTTTTCTAAAAAAACGTACGTTAAATTGGCGGTCAAATGGCAAAAGTCAGCGACATTTGAATTCGAAATGTGAATCCTAGGAAGCTCAAAACATGGAACTTTCTCACGACACTTTAAGCCACCAATAAGCAGCAAGGTCTTTCGGCATCGAGCATCTACTAGTTAGAACATTCACAAACATCCGTATCTGTAGCGCGATTTGAAACCACTTCCTATTGGTTGTAGAGGGAAAGGAAAATACACGTGGATAGCCATTGTAATTTTTCTTCATTTTTTAAATATAACTTTTGTCCTTTGCCACTTTTTAAGAGCTGTGTGTCGGAGCTCTGTAGACTACGGTTGAATAGTTGGATTTAATCGATCATGATAGTATCTGTCGTAATGTTTCCACGCCACCAGTAGATATCCTTGTACATCCACATTACGCGTTACTATTTACGTCTTCTGCGAACGGAACAAGCGCGAGTTCATAGCTTAGTTGATAAGATGGTGATCTTAACCTTACTTTAAAATATTTGCTACGCGAATGAATAAATTTTTAAAAATAGTTGCACTAAAGTACCTCTAGGCTAAGAGAAATAGTTTCTGTCTGCACTGTTCAGTTTAGGTATTTTTTAATGTCTCACCCACGAAATATTGCAAACCTATAGTGCATCATTATCATGGACAGAGAATTTTTTAATAATTTTATTCCTTTGTTTATTTATATTTTAAATAGTCCAGAACCCCCGCTCTAGAGAGACCAAACTTTTTCAAGCCACTTCGCGCCTCCAATAAGCGGGGAGATAAAATCATCTCGCACCTAAAAGCAATCACAAATATTCATTCCCACCGTCGGATTCAAATCCGCTGCCATAAAAAATCTAGCGAGTGAGTGCTTTTACGACTGGGCCAATCAGGCTCTTGATGCCTATGTTGACGATTCTTGCTATCCAGTTATCACTCGATCTTACTGAAATTTTAAATAATATATTCCTGTGACAAATTTTAGTAGGGATCGAATGTGAATTGAAGAACAAAAAAAAACTGATTGAGGATGTAGCATCATATGCAATAGGAGAAGATGCAGTTGTGAGGATCCCATCATGGAATTCGGTTCGATAATTGCAAGTATTATATATCGATGTTTGATTATGTTAAACAAACTGGTTTGCCTCAATTTTATTTATAATAATTCAGGATTCTATGCATTGTTTTGCGTTACTGGAGAATTCTTAAATGTCTTTTGTACTAACTTTTCCTTCGAAGACTGTAAATATATGCCGAGAATAATAAATCTTATATTATTGCTAAGTTTTGTTGATCTTGTGAAGATGAACGAAGCGAACGACATTTGTTTGTTTGCAGGGAGAAATTTCCTTGTCAAATTAATAGGTCTCCACATTAACGGATTTTTCCCTCTTCATGTAATAAACAAGTACGTGCTTCCCATTTCGATAAATATCAAAACGAATGTGGCAGGAAAAGTAATGCTTTTATGTACAATTTTTCAGAAAAGAATGTCGTTGTTTTAAATGGTATTTTTCAAACCAAGTTGTTGAATATCTACTCAATTGTCTGAATAATAATTCTCCTCTACCTTTACGGAATTATATTTCGTACTTAGAATGACAATTGAAAAATGTTTAAAATTTTCAAGAGGGCATTTTTATTTGCAAAATTATGCCAAACAAAATTTTATTTACAGACGTACTGCTCAAAACTGGTCTATGTTCAATCGTTGATAAGTAATGGTTTCACTTCGCCATAATGCGATTATCAATCACGCTTTTAATTAATTGTGCTTCATGAGAAGCACAATTAATTAAAAGCGCGATTCGCATTATGGCGAAGTGAAACATTCCTTATCAAATTGAACAAAAACAGTTTATATTTTGAATATAAGAAGTCGCCAGTAATGGCGACTCATATTGCAACGAAATTTACCATGTTTGAGTCCATTAAGATAAGAAACGTCCTTGTACGCTACTTGTTTTGTGTTGATTTATTCATAGTTTTCAAATTGGCTGGCACACTTGTTCTCTCTCTCTCTAATGCTTTCACGAAGCATTAGCTTTGCCAAAAGAACATCCTATTGGAGACTGACTTATGGCATCTAAGACTTATCGTGAAAAGGATTTTAATCTTCCAGAAATTGAAAGCAGCTGGGCAGATTTGTCCAAATCCCTATGCGAAAGCGATACATTTTCCACTCTTTGCTCAGTACGTTTACATAATAAATGATCGATGCAATTGAAAACGGACGTTGCTATCGATGAATCATCAGCATAAGCATGGTTCTGGAAGTTTCTACTCGCTTGTTCAATTTGCTCTTATAGACGTTTCTAAATAAAATAAAATTGACGGAATGTGAATTATATTTTTGCTATCAGGGGATATTTCCGGGATGATTTAGATTCAGATTCATCTCTAGGTGAGTACTTCACTTACTGTGTGTGTGTGTGTGTCACTCCTAGATTTGTCATTTTTCGTATACAACTAAAGTGGAATCACAAGAGAAGTGCAAGTCTAAAAATGAGTGGTCGATCATCAATTGCCAGCCAAGGCTATTAGCGGTTTTAGTATTAACAGTTGTCTACCGTATAGTGGACAACTGTTATATTCCTAACACGATAATCGTTTAGATATAATCGGACTTAGTCGCTTCGGTTATAATCTCAAACAACAGCAGTCTTACAGAATTATTTCACTTCGACTCAAGAAATTTGCTTAGGATGCCAACAGTTCCTATTTTGTACTGGGACTCTAAAATGAGTTCGATTTTATGCTTTTTGATGGAATCATTCCTAAGACTCTTTTTCCACGCACACAAAATACCACAGTGTTCAACGATGCTAATTACCTGCGATCTAATTCCTGAATCTGATTGCTACTGTTCACTCATAGCACTTATATATTTCATTCTGGGCTAAGGATTCCTCATTTTTATCAGTTTTATATATATTTTTATATTTATTTTACGAAGTCCGGAACCCAGAGACCAAATATGGAATTTTTCAAGTCACTTCAGATCTCCAATAAGTGGGATGGTGGTTCCATACTGGCGATGAAATTCATCTTCCATTTAAGAATCACAAACATTCATATCCATGGCAGGATTCGAACCCGCGACCTGTTGGTTGGAGCGGGTGCGCTCTGCAATCAGGCCAGCAAATAATCACTTAGCATTTTACCTCAAAATGTGAGCCCCCATTCACATGATGTCAATTGTCGTTCATAATTTTCTGCTAATTACACTGCTGTAAAGTTTCCTACTGTTTTCGAATATTAGTGTAATATCCAAATAGAATAATTTCCGCAATGTTTTGATAATTTTCCTTCGAGTGGCAGGTCATTACTCTGCTTATCGGAGGCCTAAAGTGGCTTATAAAATTTGCATGTTTCTCCAGAGTATGTTTTCCTAATAATATAATCCATAACTTACGCACTACACTTATTATATGCGATAAGTTCACAGCGATTCGTGAGTAGGATTCACACGAATTATTCTGACTGCCAATCCATTCCGACAATTTTCCTCGGAAAATACGGCCAGTGGGAAATGCACTTAAACGCGATGTATTCACACAATGGCTTAGCTACTACCTTCTGCATTATAACATTCTGACGACCCTGTAAAATCCAATCTCGATCCCATCATGGAATTCGGTTCCATAATTGCAAGTATTATATATCGATGTTTGATTATGTTAAACAAACTGGTTTGCCTAAATTTTATTTATAATAATTCAGGATTCTATGCATTGTTTTGCGTTACTGGAGAATTCTTAAATGTCTTTTGTACTAACTTTTCCTAGTCCATGTCCTGCACATCATCTGGATAATATTTGAAAACAATTTGGTTAAATAGTTCACTGCTTATTTTCCAAAGTTATGAAAGGTTGGTCAATTAACTATTGTAAGCATTTCGGCATAGCTCCACCTAGTAGAGAAATTCAAACCTATTTTAATCACAGTAATGTCATGCAATTCAGAACTCATGAGCATAATGTTTGAAGGAATTCCTCTTACGAGTAGAAGGAATGGTACTTAAATTTCTGGAATGCTTTCTGCACATATCAGAACTAACATTACAGTAAAATGAGATTCAAGAAGACTATATTTTCCTACAATAACGGACATGTATATCTAGTGATTATGCCTGTAAATTTGAATAAATAAACAAGTTCGTATCGATTTGTTTAGTTTATTTTTGCGCTTTGTGCTAAACAACTTTGATTTTTCTGGAAATACCTTTTTGAAATAAATGACATTTCGCTTTTTAGGTTGATAATTTCGAGATGCAGAACATAGAGAGTATATTTATGTGTTGCCGTCCCTGTGAAGAGGTTTATGCATACAAACCATGTTTTTTATATGACGATTTTGTTGTGTTTTGACATTTCAAGTGATCAATGAAACTGCCACCGAATTTAAAAATATAAATATTTAAAGCACCTTAAATTTAAAAAAAAATAAATACTTGAATTTCATAATATGTATACTGATTGCGACATACATAAACACGTTGACTACTATGAGCCTTCACGAGAGCAACAAGGACTAATTCATCCGTGTAGATTAATACCACTATTAAAATAGTAATGGCGAGTTCATTCTACGAAATTGCTCCTTTCTAAAGTGGTTGTGGATTGCAACAGAAAGAGTTATATCAGTCACTTTTTTATTGCTTGTTAGTCAATATATTTTGTGATGTCACGGATTACACCATTTCATCAAACAAGTTATTAACGAATAAATGTATTCATATATTTTAAATAAATATATATAATGGAGGCTACGAGATGATTTTAAGAACCTGATCGTTTTGTTTTTATAATTATGGTTGCGTTACCATTTGCAATTGTTGCGTCATTAATATCAGACGGAAGTCGGTCAATTCTCCCACTTAAACACTGAAAGAATTCCTTCTTTTATTAATTGGTGTTGTGTGAAGCACAAAACAACTACTGTAAGCTTGAGCCCCTTCTTCTAATATTCTGGCACTTGTCTAACGCTGCCCTAAATGTCATACAGCTCAATTTATTTGTTAATTTGGCTGCGCTGTCAGAATTAATATCCGAGTTCGAGGAGGAACTCATCGCATGCTACGAGCTTGATGTAAATGATTAAGGAAGTTCAAAGGTCATTATCAGAATTCAGAGATGAGGGCTTATATCCTACTTTATCTTATTTATCCCTACTCTCGGAGAAGAAAGGAAGAAGCAAAGGATTTATGAACATCTGCCTAGTGTCATCCGATCCCAGTTTGTATACCATTGCCGCTTATGTAGCATGACCAGTTCTGCAGGCAAAGGCAGAGTTATCGGTTTCTTACCGCCATGTTTAAACGTATTGAGTGTTTTTATTGTTATAATTACATAAATATTTAAGGTTGCAAAGAATGTTTTTATTTGGCTGTAGTTTTGCAGTTAATTAATAGCAAATATTGACTGCTATATGATACCATTGGTATCAATCCTGGAGATCTTTTATTGGTAATTGGACGACGAATAAATAACCAACAAGAACATCATTTTTATGTTCTTCGTTTGCTTTTTTAATTATTTTTTATTTATACGTCGTTTTTGCAGTGTAATAATTTTTTCTTGTTGCTTTTTATTGGTAATCAATTGGTGATGGAAGTGCAACAGTGGATGTTAATTACTCCGGATAATACCAAGTAATTATCGCTAAATGTCAAGATGCATCTCGTTCATGTGATAAAGCAATGATAATTAAAGGCCTCCTTCATTCTACATCGATTATTACAGAACAATAAAAAGCCGCTGCTGATTAACTCGATAAATTGTTTATCCACGTGTAAAAAAGCATATTATTGAAATACAGTAGTTTAATTAGTTGTGCTTAGTTCTCTAGTTTAGCAATCAGTTTTGCATCAGAAGTGCGAAATGATGTTATCGATACGTTCGTGTCTTTTAAGTTCCCCTACCGCAGTGAATTTTTGATCTGTTAGAAATTCATTATTAGGATCCAACATAATTCTGCTTTTGATCAGGAGAGCTCATTAATTATTAAAACCTTACCTCAGAAGACTAATTTCAATGAATTTTCTGTGTACTGTAACAACTTTCCTTGAGTGTTAGTTTCTCTAAGCTCTTTGGAACAGTATTGACTTTAAAGTAACCATCAATGCCACCAGTTTCTCGTTATCTTGAGAGTCATGTTTGAAGCATCGAACTTTTTATAAAGAATGAGCAGAGAAGGTGTGTGTGTGTGTTGGGGGGGGATGAATAACAGTGATAAACAAATTTATTCCAGAATGCAATTTCAATGTACAAAAAGTTCTTTATAGCTTAAGAGCAACTCAGCTGGGTATAAGAGGACACACACAGATATATAGCGATGCAGCAGCTGCACAAAGAAATGGCCTTAGTGATAAACAACATTAATGCACAAAGAGATACTTATGACATTCGCTAATTTTTGAATCTATACCTTCATTTCAAACTCTCAGCATTCTTTTATGTAGCTCAAGTACTCCGTGAATAAATTCCGATGCTTAATTGAATTGATTATTAAAAGAGACAGCATTTGTTTAATGTTTACCAACTGCTCTTTCATGAAAGGGGAAAATATTTTATGAACTATCGCATATAACGTAGTTCAAAGGATACCGATGTGATTACGAAACCTAAAGATCTTTATTCATTCAAGATCGGACAAAGAAAGAATGATTTGATTGAATTCGATCCCTGTAAACAATCGCACATGTTTAGGGCAGCCGCAACTTAATTCTTACGAAACAACTTCTGTGGTAATATTTTCATTTAGTGATCGCTCTCTCATCAATTAGTATTTTTCACAAACGTCACTGAAACCAATTTGGAAGCTCTTTTGTCAGCGAAGTAGCTCGTAAAAGTTGTAGGTTCTTCCGCATTATAGGTAGAAGACGAATGCAATGGAAAGAGAAACAAATGACTCGATAAGATTAACAGAAGACTAAGGTTAATATAATTAATTATGGCGAAAAAAAACAAATTTGCTCTTTACATATTTAGCTGAAATGACGATCTATGTACCGAATGCAGTATTGCAAACTCTAAGTTTGGTGCTCACGTTATGCGTCACACAGATTATCCGAGGTTATCTAATAATTCCGCATCACAAATAACTAAAAGATTGGAAAATCCGTTTTAATAATAACTAATAAATACGTAGCTCAAATTATTTGTTATAAAACACAGTTCGATATGATTAGATATGTTTGTAGTATCCGGGACATAAGCAATAAAATGGCGAGGAAAAAAAATATACTTTTGAAATGATTTCATTCCTTTTCCTAATTTTGACTGATATAAATAAATGGGTTCCATTTCCAATACGTTTATTTCTACGCAAGAATGTACATGAATTTACGATAGCAAATGAAACTTATGAACTCCTGGGCATCACACGTGTACGATAATTAAAACAAACTGACGGCTAATATCGAACTCCACACTCGCTTCTCATTAGTCTTGTCAGCCAGTCGGAAAAGCGAATATTGCTTCCCGAAGTTTATGCTTTCCTGATGGATCGTGTGGATGGCTGAAGCTCGTCGACCGTCTTTCATTCGTCCGCGCAGTTTGCTGTGCTAATGTAGATAGGAATTCTGTTTTCTCACGAAAATAAATAAACACGTTTGAATGGAAGTATTTACTGAGCTAATATCTTTCTGCGAATGCCCTTTGATCTAGATATGTTTGGCAACATAAAGATACTCATCGATTTTTGATGAGTTTATACTACAGCATTCGCAGCTTTTCCCATTTTATGTTCTGTTAAAACGTAACACCTCTCACTGGTAACTCCATTCCTTCGAAATCCACAACGAGTTTTAGCAACGCAATGTTTGTAATTGCGGTGACGTGCATGATCGTTTGACAAATACTGCCTTAACTAGTACAACAGTCACTACTTTGTGTTTAGACCGACATCGGTCTCATGAGGATCGCAGTTCATCACCCAAGGATACCACTATAATTTCCCGTGCTGCTTAAATAGCTGCTCTCACATCAAAGGAACCTCGGAGAAGGGGTCCTTTTTATTTCTACAGCTATTTGAGATGTACCTAAGGCTATTGATCAATCAGAGGTTAATTTATATACAGTCCATTGAAAGGGATGTTGTCTAAGACGAGTTGGTTATAGATAGATAGTTAAATCATGAAACCCGCTTAATGCCATAGTATTCTTATTGCGTGAAGTCTGTAACTTGGTCATTTAGCCAATGCAATATATTTCAGTGACGAGTTATGCTGCATGATTTTGTTTTCATAGCAGTATGGTTATCCCCCATATTTTTTCTTTCATAAACTGCCGTTAGCACACAAGTCTGAAAATCTTATACAATCGATATATTGTAGCAATTGCAAAGTATTTTGTGTTTTTTTTTTATCCCCGTGCGATAACAAAACGTTTACTTTAGATTGCAATAAAAAAAAATCGAAACCTGTTGGGATACATTTGGCATGCACTGAAACCTTTAAGCTATTTTGTTTCCAGCAGCTGGAAAAAAATCGGAACGTAATGAAGAAACTGATAATCCACCATTTAATCTGAATGATTGGAGTGTCACAATGTAACGAGCACTTAGAGTCCGTTTTAACGTTACTCGAGAGAGAGAGATTGCGGAATGTTGGCGCGAGCATCTTCCTCTCCACGTACTAAAGCACGCTGTTTTTAGTCTGTTCCAAATATCTTTGTCATGGCGTCAATTAGTGATTTGACACTGCACACGTGATTTTTAATGAACAAGAGAGGAATAAATGATTACGAAGGTGATTCCTTAAAAAATCAAACAGTAGCACTGTTTCTGATTATTTTTTTAAAGTGCTCGTCTTAAAATTTATTGCTTCATTTGTGAAAATTAACTTTACTACCATTCACATCTACAGTATTTACTGCTCACTCTTTTGTGAAGCTTGTGTAATAATCATAACGCACTAATATTTAAGAATCTGATTAAAGCTATTAAAACGTATTAATATATTCCCTCCCACTTCTTCTCTTTGCAGATATTCATGAAAGATTGCGAAGAAAAGCAACTTCTGTACGACGTCCATAATGATACTTTCGACCCATGCGATAATGAACTGTCGGAGGAGTCTAATTTCACAAGCTATGCCGCGTCCAGTTTCAACGATTCCAAACGAGGAGAACAAATATTTACGAGGTTGGATATAAAGCTGGGATTAATCCTTGCTTACACGTTCGTGTTCTGTTGCTGTTTTTTTGGTGAGTTTCAATGAAAATGGTATTCTGATTGAATATTAATGCGAGCGATATTCCATCGCGTAACGTTAATTAGGTATCGGCATAATGTCATGGATGCAAATATTTATTCAGAAATAGGATCAGTTGTCACCGCACTTATAAGAGTATCGATTACAATTCGACTTTTTAAACCAGACTATTGCGAAGTCAGTGTAAAAGTAAACTGAAATTAAGAAAAGAAAAACGGGACATTTTCCCAGGTGTAATCGGAATAAATAGTCACACACGTTGCATTTTATTCTATTTGAGCCAATTCGGAAAACGTATTTGCGAAGTCGAGAAAATGGTTGCTACAAAATCTCCAAATACTATAGTAATGCGTGATAAAAAAAAAATACCCAGCGGAGTATCACATTTCATGTTGTAGGCGAGGGTAGCCTTGTTATAGATGAATCACTAAAACGTATAAAGAACACTACATTTTAACAGTAATGACGGTCAAATATTAAACAATTAGACTATGCAATCATCCGAAAATAATCGTAACCAGGTGAACCTATGTTAATGTTATCCTCGAGCAGATGTGAACACTGGCCATATCCCAGTGATCATGACAAGTCGTTTACGATTAAAGAAATCATGCGTAAGTAAACCATACAAAAGTGGAACATATCTAAAATAAAATAACGATGATAAAAGTTCCCACAAGCCACATGGAAAAGAAATTAATTAAATGTGGGAATCTAAAGAGAAAAAAATCTGCACAAAAACATTCTGAGAAAAGAAAAATATGAGCCATGAATCATTGGAGAAATTAGAGCTAATGACGCAAAGAATAAAGCGCAAAAAACAATAAGGAATAAAGAAATATGGTAAACAGAGAGAAGCCAAGAAAGCAAAAGAAAAAGGGATCGATAAACATAAATATGCATGTGTGGCAATCGATATAAGCATGAGTAGAGAACACCGAAAGGGCATACAACGATGTACAAAACCAATTCAGTTTTTGTATTGTTTGTACACTAAAGAACTTTATAGAGAGAAAGAAATTAGATAAATCGCTCTTAGAGGAAAATGAGAAAGTACCACTTCTCTTAAAGTCAAAAGCTCTTAAATTTTAAAGCACCAGGAACAGTCCAAATCGCAGGAGAAACTTTACAAGTACTAGGCGAGGAAGCAAAATACGAAGTGAAGTACATAAAGTAATCAAATGTACACAACTGGAGAAATCCCAACAGATTTTGAGAAAAGCATTATGTTAGCAATTTCAAAAAAAAAAAAAAAAAAGGCAAGCATGCGAAGATCACCGAATGTTAAGCCTATGTATTACCACACATCTTAAAATCATAACTAGAATCGTCTTGCTATTGAAAGAAAAAAAAATACATATCCAATTTAATATTATCTTAGGGGTAAAATTATTCAAAGTGTGTATTTCAAAACGTTTGTGTACACCGGAGTCGACATGAATTTCTCTACTTCCAAGCCGCGTTATTAAAATTATATCCGAGACTGCTGAACAATCTACTCAGCGCCACGTTCAACAGAAACAAACTCCCAAGAAGTCAATTTGCTGACGGCCTTGCTTAGTCATTTTCGCTTCCGGTTCACACCGTCCTTCAAGAAAGTGCTGACAATGACGAAGAGCCTCGAGGGATATTTGTCAGCACTTTCTCTCCCCTACTTACCGGTAGTGCGTGTACGAGAGAGCGAGATCTTTCGAATGTTATTAGTGCGCTCTTCAATATTCATATGGAGGAGTGTAAGAAAATTTTAATTGTATTAAATATTTAATTATTTTAGAGGACACAGTATTGAATGAATATCGAGCAGCGCGGATAGGGAAAAGTTTGGCCTGCGTGAATTCTGACGGAAATAAATTTTCCCTTAATCTGCGTAGAAAAAGTCGAATGCTTAAAGGACATGCACTGCTTCGTGCAAAGCACTTTCTCTTTAGAAAACTCATTATGGAGCTAGACACAAAACGTTTATGTAATCGTTATGATTGGGCCACGTTCCAACTTGTAAACCCTTTTTCCAGAATAGTTACGAGGCATTCAGGAAATCAAGTCCACGTCAGTGTTTTATTGTAGCGTAGCGGTTGTGTGTCCAAAGTGTTTCCTTAAACATCAGCGGCGCACGGATAATTTAAATTACGAAAACAACCTCGCTTCGCAATTCACACACAAAAACGTCCAAAGAAAATTATAATTTCTTACTGAAATCTTATGCAGTTTGCGGAAAGAAGTAATCTTCACCTCCTCCTAGATCCTTCTACTTAAATTCCACCCTTACGTACGTGTCACTTAAGTAGTACGCGGGCTTTGCTTCTAATAAGGATGCAGTGTATTGTCCGATATCAAGGCACGCTAGTCTTTGGTAACCCCTGTATACGTTGCTTCGCTGAAACTCTCTGAAGTTATATTAGGAAAGCGGTGTTTGAAGGATCTACGAAGGTAATGTTCTATATCGCAAAATAAATGCTCATGCGTATGTCTGCGTGGTGAAACGTAAATCATCACAGTTTATAGTAGGAGCTATCCAGGGGGAAAGTAATTAAATGCGAAGATTTATATTGGCGCAGTTAACTTTTATTGCTGTTTTAATTCTCCAACAAGTCCGATGAGAACCGAAATAAAGTTGGCTCTATGCCAAAGGCACCCGCTGATAATTCATCGCATCGATGCAGTCACGTCTCGGTATACTACAAACAAATCCAAGTTTCGTGTCTTTTATTGATATCAGAATGTACGTCTAGATTCTCATCTTCATAGTTGACAACGCCATTGAAAGCTTTATCATAATTTCCGACGATTGATTTTGTCCTGTAAACTGTCAGTTTGTATGGGACAGACCTTCCTTACTGAGTGCCTTTTTAATAGCCGCTAGTGATGGTTTTGCTCCTTCCCTCTTTTAACGCTGTTCATAGCGCGAAACTACTTCCTGTTGTGTTTCTCATCTGATTCCCTTTTCCATCATATTATTGATATTCCTCTTTTTTTCATTCCAACTTTCTATTGGAATATCTTTTCACACATCTGCGCTTGTTAATGTTTATTCGCGTGTGTTTCATCCTTCATTTCTTTCTCTTTTGAACCCCAAGCAAAGTTTTGCTGTGATAGGAAAACATCCTAAATATTTAGGTTTTTATTCATATATATATATATATAATTGCTATATATCAAGAATTGCTTTCTTGATTACACGAAAAGCCACCCATCTAACTCCGTTTTGAACTTAAAACAGCTATCAAATATACCAGAGGTCTCTGAAACGTCTCAAAAGTTTGAATTGAGTATCCAGATCTACTTTGATTATATTATCCAATTTCGTCTGGCACTTTAATCTTTTAAAGAAACACCAGTACGCTAAAACAGGAAATCCTGGATGTGTTTCAATTTATGTTCTCTGAAATCTTTCATAATGTTCGCCTTCATTCCTCCATGGGATTCGAATGTTGAACTCCTCCTGGCTGATTTGAATTATTACAGTCGAAGGAACTAGAACTATGACGCCAGTGTATCAGCTAGTAATAATTACGTGGGTTTTGCGGGATGAAAAGCGATTTGAAGATGAATAGTTTTGCTTCATAATTGCACGTAAACAACATGAACTTTTCTGGTTTCATATTCGATGTCACTGCAGTGTTGCCTTAGATCGCACAAAGGAAAACTACGACATTCTCTACATGCATATGAGTTGCAAAGAAGCGCTTGTCTCCTAATAAGGACACGTTTCAGGAAAAAAAAGTTAAACGAAAATAAATACATTTTAAGCTTCATACATCCTTGCAGTGCCTAATTACCTTCTTATTGTCTTTCCTAGTCACTACTCTCTGCAATAGTTGCTTACCTGTTAACATCTTTCATTTATCAGAATCTTTGTTGACGTGTGCGCGGTGTTTCTTTCCTGCTAGTACTTTCTCTTTTGCCTTTTATTTTCCTCTCAAAATCTGGCATTCTCTTTCTGCAAGTCATAACTGATTTGAAAGCTACGAGCATTTTCTTAGATTCCGAAAAAATGAAACAGTGAATCCTTACCGGAATATTAGAAGACGCTCATGATAAAATCATACCGTTCTTTACTTGGAATGAAAAGACGCGCTGAAAGGGAAAGAGTCTACACGAAAACTACTTGCATACGTCTATAGCTGTTTTATATATCTCCAGTTGTTCAATATGTAACATTACGCTGAAATAATTTTGTTTTACTCTCAAAGAGAGTAGAGACTTCGTACATGAATAATGTGTACATTGAGTACTACTAATATATCGTTTGAAAGGTAATCAAAAGTAGTTGCCTACGAGAGGATAATCATTTCTCTCTTGCTTGGTACCTTCGTATTTCAGTCAGTATTGAAGTCTAAGCTACGCTTTGTAGATAAAGATCTTGGTTCGAATTCCGTCTTGGAGGAGAAGAACTTTTTTTAACTGAAGGTGAGTTAGCTGGGTCTAATATGGAGGTGGAATCGTTTCTCTAAGCGGAAACATTTCGTTTTCATCCCTGACAACAGGGAAATCCCCCAAAGAAAGATATAGCAATTAATATGTAATGTAGTGAACTAATAATCTCCGTTTCTTGGGCTGTAATTCTTACACACCTTTAATTACACGTGCATCATCAGATGGTTAATAAATAAGAGAAGGCTGAGATACAGTATTGAACATCTGATGCAGACGGTATCACAATAACTTTTATTCACACCCGCCTAAGGCGAGGAAATGGCTGTCTTTAATCGCAATAAATCTGCCGCATCAAATGGATGCGGTGAAGCTGCAGCTTGAAGGATTATCAGCAATAACTTGGAAACGTCTTAGTCGCTGGCCTTTATCTTTTCTAGCGCACTGCGTTTGGAGGTTTGCAATTTCTTCGCGTCATTTTCAATACCGAACTTTATATTTAATTCTTTTTTCTGTTGTCAAAGGAGAAAGGCACGCACAATATGCTTCTTTCTTTCAGCCTTTATCTTAGTCCCTTTTATTATGTTTTTCTCTTGTCATGAAATTTTCCCAGTTAAAATGCGTGACTGGAATGTTCGTACATAGAAAAATAATTCCAGTTCTGTAATACAGTGGGACAAAAATTCCTCATACAACGAAGATTATATAAAATAAGTAGCTCATGTAAAAAAAGATGAATCAAATCCTGACAGCCAGAAGAAAAGTAAGAGAGAGAAACAACGCATGGCATTTCTTTCCATTCCATATAAATTGAACTCGCAGTATTAACTGAGGTGAGCATGCACAGCTGGCCAGACAGAAACATCACAGTTCAGTTCGGTTGACTTGCTTGAAGAAACACACAAAATTGGAACTGGCGATGAGGCTTTGATTCGCAGAAAAGATTAAAGAGAAAATAATGATCATTTAACAGATCCAGTTGCCTTACTTTGTTTATTCCGGAACAATGTCTCAGTAAACACAAACTTCCTTCATCTCCTAGCAGCAAGACTCATTAATTTTCATAGAATACATTTTGATGTATTTTGTCGATGCCATTAGGACTTAGGTATAAGACACTTATGATTGTCCTCTGTTTAAGCGGCGATGCATTTTCCACTGTCACGAAACTGTGACAAGTGTTCGTCCTCTTGTTTTCGGCGATCGTTTGCAGACGTCTCTGGACAGCAGTCTGTTTGATCCCTGATATGTTAAGTAACAAATAATTATCGCTCATATAACGAGTTTACAGAAGAGGAGCACCAATAATCAAGTTCCTGTTTCCCCATGAATATTGCATGTGTTGGGGTTTACATCCGAATTCTTACACTAAACTTTACTTACACTCTTTAGGAGGGATTTAAAATAATTACAACGGGTGGGTGGGGGGAGGGACCTTGGAAGAGGTTAAATTCGGCCATGTGAGAGACTTCCCTTTCCCTATTTTATGTCCATAATAAATAAAACTATTACGTACGTTCGGTTATTCTAAGAATGTAATAAGACTGTTTCATGGATCGGTACACGATCATCTTTCTTTGTTATCTGCCTTCACTGTCAGACAGAGCTTTGCGGTTTAGGGATAAATAAATGCATCGCAATCAATCACAGAACGCTATTTTGTTCCGACGCGTTGGACGACTTGGTGCTCAGTATTTCGGCATTCGGTTGTAGCCTTATTGCATTTTCCTTTAAAGCTGTACTACGAATTATGGCAACTTCTTTCAATATGAATTAACTTAAACCTTATACAGTCTAATTACTTATAGATGGGCTGGAAACAATCAAAGCCAGACCGCATGCGCATCCATTGTAAACACAGCATTCAAACTGGATATTGACAGTTTTTTTATTCTGCTTCGTATTTCACAAAGCCGTTAGCGTAGTGCGAAAAACACTGAAAACTTTGTCTGCATGTTGCTGTTATTTGAGGAGTATTTTTCTTTTAAAAAAAGGTTATTTGCTTTGTAAAGAACACGCAAACAGCCAGGGACAAATTTAATTTGCGATAATTACTCATTTTAACGATAAGAAGCAAAAGGAAAATTAACGAGCACCTGTCAGTTTTTCCTTTGAATAATCGTTATTGCCAAAAGCATGTAATTTTCTACTTTTGTACTGATTTCACAAAAAAGGAAATGTCTGCCGTAAAACAAAACGCTGAAGTTAGTAATTGAATTCTGAGGCCTTACGTCATACCCAACACTAATATATATATATATATTTATTTATTTTTTGTCTTTGTAAATGTCAAGACCCGAAAGGAAAATGGCCATAACCCACTGAACTAATTCCCAGTTTTGATTGAGTTAATACTTTTACTGTTTAATGAGCGAGTTTTTCGATAATGCCAATGACCACTAACATTTTTAAGAAACTTCATTGTGGAAGAAGACAGCATATTAAATATGCTATGCAACATTTCTTTGCTTAGTAATGCTTATCAATTATTGTCCACTACTGTTGAAATTAATAGTTAGGTTGGTTGAAGTAGTTCTTCTTTTAATAGTAGCATTCCTCATCAATTTCAGGTTATCTATACACACTGCTTCTAGAAATTAAAATTTAGTTTTCGGATCATATTAAGAGAATGCAACGTGCGAAATGGTTTTCTAACTTTGTTTCACTTCTCTGACTAATCTTCTCCTTTTCCATTTCAGGTAATCTTTTGGTAATAACGGTGGTAATTGTGCATCGACGCATGCGTACAAGAACTAATTTTTTATTGACGAATCTTGCAATTGCAGACTTGTGTGTTGGCCTGTTCTGTGTCTACCAGAATCTTTCCATCTACTTAAGCACACACTGGGCGTTCGGAGATTTTTTATGCAAGATGTACCACTTCGTTCACAGCCTCAGCTACACGTCTTCCGTGGCTATTTTGACCGTGATTTCTGTGGAACGCTACGTAGCCATCGTTCATCCCATGTGGAGCAAACAAGTGATGACCTGGAGAAGACTACGCCTGTTGAGTGTCAGTGTGTGGTTTATAAGTGCGGCCTACTGCAGTCCTCGTCTGATCATGTACGGAACTGTTCAGATGCCATCCGCTGGAGATGCCACTACTATTTGCATCCTTAAGAGATCGCTGTATGACTCCAGGATCTACGACCTGGTTAACCTTATGACCTGCTTTGTGCTACCGATGATGGTCATCTCTGCTCTGTACTTTGTAATCTCTTGGCATCTGTGGTTGTCGCATCAAGCCGGTGGTTCAACAAGAAAACCTTTCGTCACCTCCGACAGCAATTCATGCGTCCAGTTTGACTTCGCCAAGAGCCGCTCGACTTCTTCGCGGGAGTCGAATGGATTTAATAGGAGCCAAGTTTTCTGCGTCGAGTTAACCCCTTCCGTTGATCGGCGCACAGGAATTTTACGGGCCACAGAGAACATCATCAGGTCCCGTCGCCGGGTCATTCGTCTTCTGGTGATCGTAGTCTTCATATTCGCCCTCTGTAATCTTCCCTTTCATGCCAGAAAGATGTGGCAATATTGGTCCTCCGACTATGACGGAACAAGCGTTTCCTCAGCCATCCTGACCATCGTCACCACCCTCGTACTTTACCTAAATGCCGGCCTCAACCCGTTACTATATGCATTCTTATCGGAGAATTTTCGGAGGTCAATGTTAGACGTTATTACTTGCCGCGTAGGACGAAATAACAGCAGGCAGTTCAGGTCGGATACGGGGTCAAATGCAAGTGAACTGGGGAGGAATCGGACGTCTCTGACACTAGAAAACGAAGTGTAACTTATCTCTTGTACGCCAGTCGCCGATGGTATGGTTGTTAAACGAATGTTATACCAAAAGGGGGGTGTACGATTAAAATACTTTTAATAAAGAGCCACCTCTGCTACTACGTTGTCACGGAAGTTAGAATGTTAAATTAGTAAAGAGAAACAGATCTCACAATCTTATTTACATTTATTGAATAGCTGGACAATGATTACATGATAATGAAGGCTGGTGCGCATTTGGAAAGTGCCACAGGCGCTGCATTGGAACATAAATTACATACAAAAACTTTACCGTCTGCGAGAAAAAAAAAACGCCGGAATTCTTCCTTTTCGGTGTTTATACAATTCGGTTTATATTTCAAAATGACAGGTGAGTAGGAAATGCCGAGGTTATGGAATAAGGTGGTTTATGTGCGTGATGTTGATTCTGACGGTTGGCTCACCACACGTTTAGTCCAGTTTGCACGCAGGCAACAGGTGGTAGCCATAACAAAACCAATCAAAATATCAGTTACAGAGCTTTAAATCGGTTGTTATACAATCGTACTTGCCCTCTCCACCGGATCTGCACGAGGAAAATAAAACTGTTTCACGTTTTCGTGATGCTCGAAAATCTTCAAATTAGGAATTCACTGGGATAAGTATTGCCGGCTGATATAATTCTCCTCAGCGTTCTCATGCCGAGGAGAGCACGGTCACATATACATTCTGAACGTCGGGTGTAGTTAAAAAGCGTATTAGTCACTACACAAAGCGTTCAACACTGCGGTAATGGCGACGCTCCTCACCCTTTGTGACACAGTCGTGTATGGGAGGCACAACAGTTCTGCTTCATGTAATTGTGCTTGCAGTATCGGTAACCATATCTCTGAAGAAACTGTTCGCAAGTGAGGCCTCCTGCGAGTTGGTCGATGGCATCGATGCAACCTAGAATAGACATAACAAAATAAATTCGTTTCCATTAACAATAAAGTTTAAAATGTAACAAAAAAAAATTATGCCAAATATTTCTGTTACGAAGATCGTACAGTGACCTTCAGAAATTTAGCATTTGCTATTATCACTACAATACGCTCCCTTCAAAAACAACACTGCGTTAAACATTTAGTACATGCATGATTTACCTCTGTTTCCTGCAGAGGATGGCGTCGTAGTACGAGGGGTGAAGACTAGTCGGGATGTTGTCCTTTGCTGAAATTGGTACGCTGGGCTGTTTTTTCTAGTAGGAAGTGGGGGCAGTCGTGTGAACGGCCGTATCGTCGATATTTTTGGAGCGCCTCGGTTTGTGCCCACCCGGTTGGCAAAGGAACGGGTCACGTGAGTATAATCAGGGATGATATTCTCATGCTCAGCAACGCATCTGCCATTCTTGCATACCTGAAATAGAAGCACCAAAATGCGATATTCATCGTCAGATTCGAACCTGGATTAATATAAAACAGTTAACGTAATTTATGAGAATCCGTTATTACTTCAGAATTTATATATATATAATTTTAATTTATAAACGAGGTAAGGAGTCTTCGAAATTTAAGTTCTTATACATGCACGCATTGTGAACCAAAACAGTCTCATCAACTGTTTCGGACAGTTATTTGCGAAGAAAAACTTTCGCATTCAGGAATTTAATTGCTGGTTACTAAATATTTCGTGCGGATAATTCAGTCACATATAGAAGGGGCTAAGTTGAATTCATCTCAGCACCGTATGTACATATATTGAGATGATTTATTTACGGCTAAATTTACAATATTTTCTCTTATAAAGCTCCAGTGAATATTAAAGGGAAGATACGATGACATAAGAAATTAACGTAATTTCTACAGTGGTAGTTTACAGCTGCTGTCACGTTAATCAGCATTTTTTTTTCTTGTGAACTCAAGTCGTGTGAAACATAAAATAACTTCTTTGAAGTTACTTTTTTCAATTCTCTTCCCTAATTTATGTTGGAAAATTTTATCGTTAATTCAAATTACCCCAAAATATTTTAAATAATCGTAACAAGGAGACTATTCTTTTGATTTGTGAAACAGAAGCTTTCTGACCGGGCGCAGTTTGTTTTGGTTTTAGTTGATAACCTGCCAAAAAGGAACTGAAAACTAATTTATTGGAGTTTTAAGGGATAAGCAAAGATCCGCCAATATTCACGAAGATGACCTCGAACATCAAAAAGATACAAAATTTCCTAACGACGTTCCTTATATCTCAATCGAAGATGAACGTTTTTGTTGCATTCTCTATTAATCGCCTTTTAGTTCGAGCTGTCACAAGAGACTGAAGTTTTAAAGGAAGAGGCAAATCTGTTTACGTTGGAGTTAAAGAATATTCATGAGAAGACTTCGCATAAACCAATAAAACTTTTATAGAGGTCATTACCGGTCTAAAGCTAGTAAACAAACAGACTCGTAAATTGGTTGGTAACATCTACAGTAGTTGAGATTTCTCAGTCATTAATAAGCCTGTTATAGAAATAATTTTCAAGTTGCATATTTTTGCAACCGACTAAAATATTGCATTCTAGTTGCCATAAAGTTTTCAGCTGCTTACAAATGAAAGCACAATAAAGTTATTTGTAAGCATTTTAATTAAATACGCAAATTAATATTATACAGTGTCATTGATGAAAAATTACAGCATATCACACAAGATGCCAAAGCGCAATTTGACGTCAGCGACACTAAATATGAATCGCAGATTTCCTAAAACAGTGCAGGGTTCCTTCCTCTCATCACAAGAGCCACACAAACTAACGCATTTTGCTTTGTAGTTAAGGCGATATTAATGAGTGATTTTTTTTATCCTGGTGAAGACATTTAAAAAACTTTTCTATAACGAGAAATCTTATGTGAAAAATATAAAAATAATAGATTTCTATCATCTATTATTTTAACTTTAATTTTAGAGAACTATCATAATGTAATGTGTCGCATAGGATTAGAACATTGTCTTATTCCATTGGCGCAACTGCTTAGAAATGTTCATCATATTTGCATCTGTTATTTTTAAGAAAGATAATTTCATTCAACAATCCTTACGGCACTCACATGGTGAGTCAGCACTTTCCAACAAAAACAAAGGTGATTATTTTATATTATCCTCTCGCTACTGCGCTTACCCATCATTGCCTGAAGAGCTGCGCTTTGTTACTCTACTGGCGATTCTGCAGTGCCCGTAACATTACATAATTACGTTATATCGAAAAGGCCGTCATTAATACAGAGCATCTCCAATAATGTCGCTGTCATCAGTTTAATAAACAAGTTCTTAATTTAATTTACTGTATCACACGGGATATAGGGAAAGAGAAACGAATGCTTCTTGAAGCGATGATCTCATTTAGTGACACGCAGGATTCCAAATTTATTAATCAGCTGATACTGCAATTTTTTCACAAGTGATTATTCAAGCATTATTGCAAGTGTCTCTCAGCCAGTTATCGCATGGATTTCGCTGTAGGCGAAATTCGAACTGAGGCCTTTCAAACCGAAGGACTTCGTCTATACCGACAGAGCTACCAATTCTGATAAACCATGACCCTGGAAAAACATAATGAACAACAAAAACTGAATTGGTAGTGATGATTCATTAATCAACCTAACTGCTCTTTTCTTGTACCCAGGAACTTGAGACACTTTTCTTTCTCTCCGTGTGTGAACACTGTAATATTTGTATCGAGTCAAGCTGCTTAAATATAAAGTCACGACTCAGGCGCATAATTTTTTTTTTTGGATGATAAGGAAGCATTATTTGTAATGTTCATGTGAAGCCCAAAGAAGGAAAAGTAGAAGTAGAATTCGAGAGCAGAGTAATCCCAGGACGAGAAACGTTTTGTCTAGAGATTTGTGTTGACAAAAGTAATAAGACTGGAAGAAAAGCTTTAAGTTTTTTTTTTTTATTCTGCGAGAAGAAAATGACTAATACTGAAATTGAGAAGGTTATCAGAATCGAGTTTAGGATCGTAGAAGTTGGTAATTTGTATAATGCAAAGAATGAGAAAGACGAGTGAAGTAGATTGTTATCAGCATTGCGTTTGACTAGAGAAGGCGCAACTGATAAGAGTAGAGAAGGGAAAGACTTGTGGCTCGACGATTAAGATAAACGCACCATCACTTGCAATATCCGTCCATAACGAAAGCTCGCAAGAGTAAAAACTTTAGTAGGAGAATTAAGTGATAGTGGAGAGGATGGGATGCATTTAGCGAAGTAGATTGTCCTCTCGCGATGAGTCCTTGGAGGTGTGACGTAATAATAGTAATAAAAAACATGTGGTGGAAGCTTACATTAAAGGCCTCTGTGTAAAAACCATATCAAATATCACAAGCAGCCGCTCTTGAAGTTCCGCACGCTTTTCCATGGCATTTGTCGCAAGTCAGTGAAATAAGATGTCTGCTTGATCGCCTTGTCGAAATTCATACAATTATTTATTGGATGAAAGGATTGTGAAAGTAGCGTAGGAGTTGTATTAATGGTTCTTTCAATTACTCTGAAAAGAAATGTAAGTAGATTAAAAAAACATTTTCGCTCTTTTGTTTGTTTCTTTTTTAAGAAATGTGGTGAATACGAGCTAATTTTTGGGCTACAAAGAGAGAGAGAGATACTACTGAAAGGTCAACTGTAAAGCACTCACTTTCAGTATAATCGAAGAAATGATGCGATAAAACCAGTTAAGTATAAAATAACCGGGAATGCTAACAAGTTACTGCCAAATGATGCAAGTTAGCTGTGGATGTGCTCATGAATTTGCTTGCAGCTATTTCGGATTCTGGTAGTTTCGATGAAAATTGATTACAATATACTAATATTCAGTGCAAATTTTTTTTTTTTTAAGCAGAAGACCAAAACAAGAATCCAAACTGAAGAAAAGCAAACTTTTCAGTCTTTTGTGAGTTTCTCCGACTTGATTTCAGACATATACATTCATTGTTAGTCTGGAAAGGTCTGATAAACACCCACAAAATGATGTCCAAGCAACTGACATAACCAATAAAAAGAACATACTAGTAGCAGAATTATGAAGGTAATTTATGTTCTTATATCAGTTGCTTTGACACCATTTTGTGTTAGGTGTTTATCAGACTTTTCCAGGTCCCTCGTATATTCCTGGTATGAATGTACGCATTGAATAAAGCAAAAGATTAAAAACATCCACGTATTGCCAATCGGGAATCAATGCAAGACACCCATACGCCTTCATTAGTATCATTTCTACACAATTTTTAATTCAACTGTTCAGTTAAAGTGAAGAAAAAAATAAGTTGCCTACGTCTTTATATAAACGCTCCTTCTAGGAATTTCTACAAAACCTGTAAGTTATACAAACCTTCAGTAATTTACTTTTTTTTTTATAAATGAAATTGGTCAATTTCTTACCTGGCTGTCTCCGCACAAAGACCCTTCTGCTGCAGGACGAAAAGACACACAATATCCGGAGGCACTGTCGAAACAAAACAGTTGGGCGCACACACGAGCATCTTTCTGCAAAAAAGAGTTGCAAAGAAGTCTATTAAAGCCCATCACCTTAAAATAGGAATGGAAAATGGTATTGCGAAAAACCAGAAATGAAAAAAAGTGCGATGTTAGGGTCGTGTATTAGTTACACGAAATCGTGATGCTTTGCTGGAGTGCGCATCCCGAAATAAGAAACCTGTTATCCGTAGAAAGCACCAGCTCCACTTGTTCCATAACTTAAGAAGCGTACATTTCCTTTGCACGAGACTGTTTCAGATTTTCCATGAACTAACGAGTGAAGGAATTAAGTTGCCGACATGCGAAGTTAAAGCAATTAAAAAAAATGCTATTTGATATTTTTTCCCATCATTACTTGAAAAACATCGTGATTGTCTCAAACTGGGGTAAAAAACGAACTAATTAGAAACGTTTTTTTTAAAAAAAACCCGCTTTTATTAACTTCCTCATTATAACAAAAATTGGATATAACTCGTGCACGTATTAGGGCTCATTACAAAGAACATTTCGGAAGAAAATTCTATTCACAAACGGAGTTTTTTCTCGCTTACTGCACTAATTTACGTAATCATTTGACATTGCATTGTTACGAAATGTGTAGCAATGCGAAGAGACTGTGGTGCGGCACTTTTGAAGCAGCAAAATTACAATTCAAAACAGGCCTAAGAATCTCATTAAGTTTACTTTCTTACTGCAGTGCGCTAATTGTTCTTCTTTAAAAAATATATGCGCACAGGTACTTACGAAACAGGCTTGAGTTCCTCTATCGCGAAGGCATTGCTCATCCAAGGATATCATGGAACCAGGCAGTTCTCTCGACAACAATTTGTTATCGGTAGGGTAGTTAAACAGGCAGGCCGCTGTTTCGCCACTGAAACCAAAAAATAGTCTTAAACTTTCACACACACATATATATATATATTAACATGGTAATTTCTTTAATAGTAAATCTGCTATGGAAACCAAAAACAAAAACCGCATAATCAGTCTGCGATCCAAGTTGGGTGAAGAGCATAAATCTACTATAATAAAACCCATGAAGATTTTGCATGGTTTTTATTATTTTCGAGCCTTATTGTACTCTGATTGCTTTTGATTTTTAAAACGAACATCAGCGACCACATGAAATGTATTCTCTTTCAGCCGCAAACAGACCTTCACACAACATTGCGTGATCCGAGAGTTCAGAAGATGAAAGCGTATCTGAATAACAAATGCGATTTAAGTTTATAAAAAGCATTTTCGGACAAAGTGAGCTCCATCGAATATAATGAGAAAAGGAAAGCCTTTCACATGAAAATGAACTTATCAGAATAATAAAGGACTTGACATAATCCGTGGCCATCGCTTCTTTGTGGACGTAATAGCCAAAGGATGGAGATATATTCCAATTTCATTACTCCTTTTACTCGACAATATCATCACCAGGCTCATAAAATCAAGAAAAATGTTAATTTTTCTCTTCCGTTCGCAATGCGTTTTCCCCTCTTCCCCCTGTCAGCAGATTCGTCGATGGATGAAGAGAGACTTGAGTTGCGTGATGACATTTACTTTCGTGCTCAAGGTCATGAAGCAGTAAAAGATGTTAAACGAAATGCGTCAAGAAACATAAGGAAGATAACAGCAGTGGAGATAAAAAAAGAAGAGATGCTGCAGTCAAGGTGAAGAATTTGGGGTTAGATGGGTTAATCGTCGGAACTGTGGTCTAGACGACCCTGACCCCCATGCTCTTCAAGGCAAGAACGAAGATGTTTACACGTTGAAAAACATAATCCAAAAAGTCATTAGCGGAAGTAACAGCCTTGACCCCTTTCTTCTCTGTTAGAAAATCAGACGTCTGTTTGCCTTCTTTGTAGGTACGTCTAAATCGACTGTCGGAATTATCAACAGTAGTGGAAAACAATTTCCTTGAGGCTAAATTCGTAGCAATCTCTCCACCAATACTTGGTTTCCGAATGATGACATCAGTTTGAATGGCAAATGAGATTGACGTCACACACACTCGCGTGTTTCTTCATAAATCACAGCAACTTCATTGGATTGGAATGAATTTCCTTGTTCAGTACTTCGATCATACTTTGGGTTTTGTTGCACCTCAGTTCAGACCTTGAGAAATAAAACGGAAACTTTCAGTTCGCTTTTCACACCACGTAAAAAAATTCTTCCATTTTTAACGGAATTCATAATTCAGCACTTCAAAGGGTTCGTTGCTTGCAGATTTGAAATATTTTTTTCCGATTTTGAAACAGAAATCAGCTCAAGGAAAACCAGAAAATTATTAAATAAATATTAAAGAAAATTAATGAAATTTCTTCTATTAATATATTTTTACGGAAAAGTTCGAAAGTAGGTAACACTATGCCTAGAAACATTTCACACGGTTTTATATAAAAGTTCTCTTTCTGATTAACTGCCTTTTTATTACCGAAAAGTGAGCGGGTAGTATACGTTTCAGGCTTATCATTTTGGAAATCAATTGGGTACCAGAAATCAATCGTTCTCCACCTTGGTCATCGCCAAAAGATTAGTACAATACTTCAGACAACTGCCGCCATCTCGTGATCATAATCCTAATTAAATAGGATTGTGTGTTAATATGTAGTGTATGTCCCGCGAATGGAAGAAACTTGGACTTCAATCCTGCCCGATTGGAAGTCAGTTCCTTGCAGGAGGAAAATTATACTTTCCTACCCAAGCTTTGAAGCAACTCACGAACTGACTGAAAAAAAAAAGGCCAGACAAAGTTCCTCTATTCGTTTGATTATAGTGAACGTAGGTCTTTTCGACTTTATATTCATTGTCTACAGTATGATCTCGCAGAAGTTAATTCCGTCCCCTGAGTTACATCCCAGTGGTTTCGTTTTATTGGAGTGATGCCTATTCTTGTTTCGTTCTAAAATTGAGCATCCATGTGAATGAAGCCTTTGCTGTTCAACTCTTTGTAAAGAAATAACAGGGGCCAAATATGCAAGTCATCTATACGAGGTTGCATTTTAATCGGTTCCAAAAATTATATTTCAATTCAAGGGCTGAGACTGTCATTCAGTGAATATTAAAATGCTGGTTTTTCCTTTAGAAATTGGTGCACGTTATCTCTGAATGTACTGAGGATAATGAAATTTCGGTCTAGATGTCAATCATCATATTGGATAAAAAAAAAAAGAAAGAAAACTCACTACTACACTATTGAGAATCTCCAATATCCATCCCATTTGAGACAGTGATAGAAAATCAGGGATTTATCGCCTACTACCCGTAAGGAGGGCTTCAAAGAGACCGCTTTTCTCGGTTCACTTCCTAATGTAAAGTTCCGATCTAAAGAGCGTGTTGCGAATGCCACCGTTCTCCACACTGCATCTGTTTTCGGAGTTGCGTAACTACTGCACGACACCTGAATCTAACCGCCAAGAGGAACTCACCAGTTGGCTTTGCGAAAAATCAATACCGCACAAGGTCATCCTAGTAACGTTACCTCTCTAGACCAGAATTGCTTGTTATCATCTTACAAGCAGAAACCGCTATGCTGCAGTAAAAGCTAATACAGTCGCTGCACCGCATCCCCAACGTAGTCGTTAAACTCTTTTCTCCTGAATTTTGAAAGAGAGAGTTGCTTTATTCGGCACCGTGTATTCCTTCGTTCGTTACTTTTGAGTGATCTTTCGCAGCAGTTCTATTCTTTCATTGAAATGAACTGATTACTTCGTGACAGGATGATGTTGACACCTGGAAAATGAAAGTTAGATGCAAAATGACTCCAACTTTGACGCATGTTGCTTCGCTCTTCGGCGAGAGAAACGTGAGCCGATTGACTTTCCCGTTGGCTCGCAGTCAGACTATTCCTGGCATGGACAGCAATCTTCAGTACATTACACAACCGTTCCTTTTGCAAATTTAGTGTTAATAGCCAGTAGATCTATAATGTTTCCAGTATGTGATATGTCAATGGCGCTTAAACTTTGCAGCACTCGAGTGAATATTACCAGTATTAAATATACAATTCGCTGTTAGCAAAATGAAAACTTTCTCTTAAACTTTCCACATAATAGAAATTTTCATGGTTTACATCGCATCCAAGGATGAAATATTAAATCAAATGAGTCGATATTGAAGTGACAAGAAAGAAGCAAATAAACTTCACAAAAAAAGGCAATTGCGCCACTTTTATGAAGGAAGCACGCTCTTAACCTCTTGCTCTAACTCATCCAGCTGTAAATCAACTAATCTTTCAGTTCATCCGGTAAAACTGAGAATATCAATTTCAGCATTAAGAATATCAAAATGCCGAATATTGATCCAAAACTGGAAAGGACCACATAAAACGTTAAGATAATTCGCATTTTTAGAAGTTAAATGTTTGCTTCGTACAATCATTGAGAGAGCGACGAATTTCATATTATTGTCCTTCTCTGGTATACGCATATTCAAGACAAGTCTCTTATAACTGGACGAGTTTAAAAAAGAAGCAATAAATCAACAACGTACTTCTAAGGCCAACAACAAATACGACTTCAGATTTTCTGTTTTCTGAAAAAGGAAACGCACTTCCACATGCATGGATTAGTTACTGTAATTCTGAGGGATGCGGCATCTGTCCGTTCAGATCATCCCATTTTTTGAGGAAAAAAACTTATATTTATTATAAGTTTACAAAACTGTAAGAAAAACAAACATCGATTTACCATCGTAGTCGGCACATTGAGATAATTCCAAATTTCTTCACGTTCTATGGGAAAAAATTTCCAGTTTTCGATAGTACGGTATCACGCCATCTGCTGCCTAATTCTTTTTTTTTAATAGGAAATAGGAAGACTTTATTATTTTTTAAACGCAACAGCTTCTCACATTATTCTAACATCTAATTCAACTTAGCATCAAGTTGTTTCATCTCAAAGTTTGATTGCTAAACCGTTTTCCGATCGGTCGATTGCACTTACGACTGCATGTTAAACACAATTGAACTACTGTGACGTCGCACAGTTATGCTGGCTGCCTCATTTACGAACAGCGTGTAAATAGACATCCTAAAGATATAATTCACGTAGATAATTATATTAGTGAGCTGTATCGCCGGATAGAATCCTGCTGCATTTATCACGACCCCGTCGGAAACTACTCAAGCAGAGTGATTCCCACAATATCATTATTATCTAATGACAGGCTTGTACTCACTTGAGGAAGTGTTTGAACTGCTCCACACTGCACGATGACCACTGGAACCCTCTCTCCGTATGGCGCAAGTCACTCATGATAAATCCATCTTCCCAAGGGCAACGAGCAGCTCCTGGACCGCCAAGGTAGCTGGGAGGTGGAGACCCGTCATGCACACAACCTAAGCTAACGGGAATGAGGAGAAACAGATACGATAATGTAACATAATAATCATATAAAATCTTCTCAAACACATTCACTATGAAAAAAAAAAAAAGAATGATAGCAGATGCATATTTTGTATCGTGTGATAGGAGGGGAGGAAAAAGTTACTCATTTAATAAGTTTTGAGACAAGTCTTCTTGAAATTGAAATATTATGTTTCAACATCACGCATAGAAAGTTCTTACTACAGGTTGTGGAATATTTTAACTCATCCTACTGTATTTTATTAATATTCTTATCTCGTAATGGCAGAAGCATAACGAATCAAAAGCAAGTTTCAACAGCTTCAATTTTATTCTTATCGAAAAAGAAATGCATGTATTAACTTCATTTGCCATGTAGTTAACCAAATAGTTTCATTCAAAATTTCTCATCTTCATACCATTTAAGAAATAGGCGGCTTGAAGGTGCGCATTGTAATTCTCAAAGATTTTAAGTAGGATTCGATCGGACTGCGTTGGTTACGATTAACCAACTCAACCAGGTTGAACTGCTTATATTTGCGTGTGTTCCCTGGTTGGTTTTATGGGATGATTTACAATCGTTTTCAAATTCAACAGACAGATCCGTTTACTGCAAGACTGAAACAGAAATAGGAAACTATAAGATACTCTTGATGCTATCTTCCTCCCGCACGCACGCACTCCATTTTATTAGACGTTTTACCTTTTTTTTAAATACTATATAACGTATTAATAGCACATCATCTCAAAAATTCTATATAGAATAAAAACAAGCATATAAAATTCCTAAAAGTTTCAACCAAGAAAATTTAAAAAATGTAAAAATATTTCTGTAGCTTGATTAGCGAAGTGCTTCGCGTTTTTATGATGAATTTCATTGTCCCAGGTGAGACCTCCCCCCCCCCCCCATTTATTGGGGATTCTGAAGTGGCTTGAAAAAAAGTTCCATGTTTGGTCTCTAGAACAGGGCCTTCTGGATTATGTAAAAAATGAAAATTAAAGTAGAAAAAAAAAAACCTAGCGTATTAATGCCAACACAGGACGTTGACAACATTGCGTGCGTGGAAGCCGCATAAAATTATGGTTGATGATTGCACAATTCCTGAAAAAGATTAATAATAAACAAACAATTAAGTAGCGATTTTAAAAAAAATGGGATACATTCTAATAAGCAGCAAAATTCATTTTCTTAGGATGAAATTTTGGTAGTTATCCGATAAATTATATTTTCATAAATTTATTTAAATCATCTGATTTATTTTAATGAAGGGTTCGCGAGCGGCTAAACTCGTCAGCTTTTGCTGCGAATTGATGCTGGAACAGGATAAAAATTCATCAATACCATATTTTTCTCAGTAGATGGTTTAATGTTCAGGATTGTATTGCACCGCATTCAAATAAATGAACTCTAACACTTCACTTTTCTGATGTTTTTTTGCTCTATTGAACTAACTTTTGTTAGCCAACACTCACGCCCAATTCAGTTCAAATGTCAGTTCCTGAGAAGTCCTGATATCAGTTTCGGACATCCTTAATGTTTAGCAAACTGGTCATCGCCACCATCGTTCCCTCCTTTCGGTTCAAGACTCGTCTACCATTTACACAGATCCGAATACCATTTAGCAAACCAAAGTATTCCTAATTGAAATAGTATTTTTGACATCGCACCTCAAGCATATTATTACAGAAACCAGTTTTCGACTTTGTGCTTTATCCCTACGTCAGGATTAGCACATGAGGTTCGTCTCATACGGAACTGGTGCGACTTTTCTCTCCATCAAAACAAACACTTATGGGAGAACACGCTTAATAAACCTAATGCAGGAGTGTGAATACTGGATAGGAAAACCGGAAGTTTTTTTTTTATTATTATTTATAGAAAATCGCTTTCACCTACACACACATAAATGGAAGGCTGTCCCGAAGAATAGAAGTAGTGAACAAAGAAAAATTTCTACTAAGAATTTAAAGTTCGACTATGGATTGGTGACGAGTGGCTTCTATTCCTTAAATTTAGAAACGTAGGGCAATTAACGATGCCAATTTCCGTAAAATGTGGATAAGTTGAAATACCTTTGAAGAATGAGAGGTTTAATCAGCCTAACTGCTCTTTTCTGAACGAAGAGAAAAATTCAGATGGGAAAACAAATTTTGATAGTTGGATGAATTAGCAGTGCGATATAAACCAAGGGAGCCGAAGTGCCAAAAGGTGTGCGCGATCATGGCCACATTGTTCTTGGGCCAAGAATAGTGGCATGCGCCACCATTTTCCGTAAAGACTTTAAGTCTTAAGCAATATTTTAATTGATGGTTCCTACAGAAACGAGATCCAGATGACTACTTTCTTCGCACTCTACAAAAATAGTCGGCTCTTAATTTTTTAACGCAGACTTGTTTAAATAACTATTCCTGATAATGTTGTTTAACACTGCAAATGGTTTTATCGAGCTTAAAACAAACTCCGATGCTAACCCTTTACTTTCTGCCACATTTTGAAAATCCTAGAACACATGAAACAATGGAGAACTTACACCATTAACATCAAAACACATCAAGTTTTAATGACGCTAAGCGGCCAGTCTACGAAATATGAGTAGAACATTTTCGTATAAGACGTTTTTTTTTTTTTTTTTAAATCAAACAAGAGAAGTGCACTATATACTGCCATCAGCAAAACTACATCACATTTACAATCCGTTCAGAGAGCACACTCTATCATCACTTGCTAAGTTTAAATATAAAGACCCGTCTAAATCGTTCCAAGTATTCGGCTAGAGAGAAACGTAACCGTTATTTGTAAGAAGATACACTGAAATAGGTCATCTCACTCAAAATGAGTCCGTCAGCTACGTTAACCGAGAGATGGGCAAGACTGTCTGACGACTGACACGTGGAATTCATTTTCATACTGAGAGGTGTCCAAATAGAGTGCCAAGATGAAGAGCCGTAATACGATACCGGATATCGATTTTTCTTAAAAACGTTAGATCATAATGAAAACCACAAATGCAAGCAGTAAGAGCCACGAGTATAATTGTGTAGATGTAAAAGGGTTGGGGGAAATGAAGACTCAAAAGCGCTAACAAGGGAAAAGAAAAGAAAGCTACTGCTTGGACACGATGTAATGATAATTTATATTAGCTATTAGGAGATTGTTACAGGATGCATCTTAAAGAACTCTGTACCTTTAAGAACCAATACACGGAGATTTGTGAAATTAGTTGTATTTCACCTAACGAATATGATAGAATAAGATCAAGAGAAATTTTTCCCAAAGATCAAAAGGAGATGGCGAATGTTTGTCGAAATACAACAGTTGCGCTGAAAGAGTTCCAAGAATGCGCAACTAAGAAAGAAGAGCAGTGGTCAACACAGGCTCCCCCTAATGAATTTAGCCATGCGTGTGAAGTTAATTGCAAGAGGAATATCAATACGTTCTACGCGGGTAATTTCACATGAATCGAGGACATTTGTGTAGTAAACAATTTGATTTACCGCCAAGACAACCCAATCCACAGTTTTCATCAGCATCTCTTTCAATATACTTCACATGTTAGTTTACCTATTCGATAAATGGGACTACAAATCCCTACTAATTATTTCCTACAGAATGCCTTTCGTACAGCACCACAACATTCTTCACCACTATAAAATAATATCCTCATAATATCAAAACCATTGTTTCCCCCAAACGCGTGCAAGAGGGCAGTTCGAATTAAAGATTTAGCCAAAAGATCAAGTGACTCAACAAAATCCTCAAATATTCTTCTTCGGTAATAGTGACGTTTGCTAAAACGACAAAGAAATCTCCGACACAAAACCAGATATGAAAAATGCCTAAATCGGAAAACGTGCCTCGTGTCCAGTTTTAGAACATAAACATCAGATCAGATACTGAAATCTTTAGAGCGAGAAAAAAAAACTAGATTGGGTCCAGAACATTCTATTAGAGATGCATGGAATCTGTCGTAATCGTACTGTTGATTTTTTAGAAAGGGAATAAATCGAAAGATATCTCAGAGATCTGGCAATTGTTTTTCCCCAGTTCTTCTTGCTCATTAAATCTGCAAAGCCCTTACCACATTTCGTTTATAAAGTCAAACTTTCAGGCATTTATAGTAAAACGAATTTATAGACATGTAATCATGTGACTAACATTCTTTCAATAAGGGTCTTTTGAAGTGACGGCGGAACATTAACCCAAAGGTCATTTCTAGATTTAAATCAGGAAAGGCTTACTTAACCTATAAATTAGTTACATTCACTCACAGATGGCCGACCTCGTGGGCAGCAACGATGATGCCACTGAAGCCTCCACTGTCTTCGATAATAGCTACGCTGTTGACCTTTTCTAGTCGTTTGTTCACCACACAGGCTCCCCCTACATACGCGAACCCTACAGGAGAAAAAGAAAAGTGGTTATCTATATGGAAATTTCATGACCATGGTTGGATTATTCTACAAGATTGTGAAATGGCTTTCACTCCACCCCCTCCCCTACCTGCTGTTCCTCGACTGCAACGCCCTCCTTCGTATTGTCTTCGGCACATATCTAACTTCGTAATGACCACGGCGACATCGTAAGACGGTAGCCGATCTTCTCTGTACAGATATTTGCCCATGTCGGTGAGTGCAGCCGCAGCGTCAATGGCATCGTGATTGGGATGAGAAAGTCGATTCTGCTCCAGATAGGGGATGGCGTCTGGGTTCTAAGGAGGAAATGATAGAAGTCAGCGCATCGTAAAATTGCGAAGAAAGAACATAATTGCATGAAACCAGAGTTATTAGAATTTAAGAATTATTTTAAAATGTTTAAATTTAAAAAAAAAAAAACGACAATTTCTTTCCTTTTCAGTTTCAATTATTGTTTTAAAAGAACATCGAAATGTTATTACGATCACACAATATCACCGATTTAAGGAATTACAATAACTAAATATTTTTTTATTTAAATCTAACGTTATACGCGACTTTCGCCAAGTTATAAACGCATGTTTCTAGAGCGGAGGTATTAATAATAATAACAAAAAAGGCAGCTCAGACAACTAAATGAAAAAGCTTTCTTGAATGTAATTCCATCAGTTGCACCAGAGACTGTCTGGAATAGTCAACAAGCATGTACACTCGATAAGTACAAGCACAACTTGTACTTATCAAGTGTACGTGATAATCCTAACGACTATTTCTATAAATACTCGTTAGGATTATCACTAATCGTGTCACACAGACCATGCCATTATGTTTGCATCTTCTTTCGATTGCCAGAATGGTATTTAAAAATTCACTCTAATAGCTGTACTAAAGAGTTGAAGTCCCTTTGAAGTTTAGCGCAGCAAATTGATTGAGCAAGCGTAAGGCACGGAGGAAGAAGGCAACCTAATTAAACATTTTAAAGCCAACGAAATATAACACAGAATAAGTGAAACTAATGAGCAAAGTTTCCTACTGTTTACGTTATTTTAAATATTTCATCAAAAATATCGTTAAGGATGAAAAGTTCATCTCAGTTTGACTCGCAAGACCAGAAATGAAATATATTGTATGCAATGAGAACGCAGCAATGCAACGTGGACAACAGAATTAACTCATTACTTTTAAAAATATTCTAAGAAGTTCATATTACTACCATTATTTTTCTTAATGCGCATATGAATTGCACATCGTAATAACCGTCATTCAAAATTTAACAGTAATTAAAACAGCTAAGGTCCCAAAACTTCCTAACTCTTGGAAGTTTCCTCGGTAAACACTTACTTGTCAACCAATTACTTATCTATTTAACTAAATATCAATATACGTTTAGGTAAATAATTATCAATGGCTATGACGTGATTTATTTACATTTCAGGAAGGCCTTTGACATGTTCTGCATATATGAACCTGTTAATAGAAATGCAAATGGCGCAATCTTCAATTTTTTTTTTTTTCCAAAATCGACGACTCTCTTACGAAATCGCATACTGCTCAATTATCTCTTATCGTGGATGTACATACGATTCTTAATTGATCAATAAAACTCCCACGCATTTATCAGGTCTATAGTTTTCCATTTTATACGATGAGTCCACTTATGAATTCATTATTATCCACGCAAATCTCAGTAACTCGAAAATAATCAGAAGCGGTTCAATTATTTCTGACATAAATTTAAAATTTGTTTACTATTACGGGCGAGAACGAAGAAGGAATGGATTTTTTGATCTGTGTTTGATGGAAAGGATTTGTACAGTGCTGATGGACCATCAAAATGGGTTTGGTATTTACCGTATTTGCCGACGTATAAGACGCACTTTTTTTTCTTTGAAAATAGGTCTGAAAAACAGGGTGCGTCTTATACGCCGATACTCAGTTTTTTATTACTTTCATTTCTGGAAATTTTCTCTGTTCCGAGTTACGCGATTTCTTCCTTACGGTGTGGGAGAACATTCCAGTTACGTAGAATTCAGTGGATGCGAATGTTGTCGCGGTTGTTGTGAACGGTGATAAATTTCTGCCGTTAAATGTTCTCTAAATTTCTTTGCAAATTATGACTGAAAAATGTCGGCAGTGCTACAATATCGCATACAAGCTACGTGTGATTGCGTATGCTAAAGAACATGGAAACAGGGCTGCAGAGAGGCATTTCAGGCCACCCCCAACTGAGAAAATGATAAGAACTTGGCGGAATCACGAAGAGGATCTGAAAAAAGCAACTCACAGTAAACATAATAAATTTAGTTTAATCCTTTATCCAAGTGTGTGCAAACAAAGTTTGCGCCTGAAAATATCTTCAGGACTGAAGTAAGGTGGTGCAACACCAGGCAACTCCGAGCAAAGGTGGACCAAGCTCTCATCACTCCTTGTCTCAGTATCTCCCATTTTGCAAAGCACATCTCCTTGCGGACATGTATGTTGTTACCCCTGTTGGCAACTTGTATAGGTAAATATGACCTCTCCTATTGCTTCTGCTTTAGTATCACCACTTCTGGGTCTGGCTCCCACTGACGAGACCTCAATAAAGGTCGAAACCGGTCTGGGTAGTGGCCCTTCCCTTAATGCATAGCAGTATATATGTCCGCAAGGAGATGTACTTTGCATTATGGGAGATACTGAGACAAGGAGTGATGAGAGCTTGGTCCACCTTTGCTCGGAGTTGCCTGGTGTTGCACCATCTTACCTCAGTCCTGAAGATATTTTCAGGCGTAAACTAAATTTATTATAGTCTAACCAAGTGCAAAATAAACTTCCAACATCTTTCTCTAAATCCAGAGTAATTCAATAATAAGGTGGTACACCTGTTGGCAACTTGTATAGGTAAATATGACTTCTCCAATGAAGTTCCGAGGCTCGGCTATTGCTAATATGAGTACGATCTCTCAAGGTTTTTGCCTTAAGGGAGCAATTCGAGTCTTCGGAGAAAGTGTTCTCCGGCACGGCCCGGTGAAGGCTTTGTCGGTGAATGCTTTTCTTCGGAATTTGAGCGGTTCTACTCGGTGGTGGTGGTAGGTGAAAGGCCATCACTGAGATGGACGGTATTTCGTCCACGATTGAGTGGCCTAGGGATCGTCCGAATTTTTAGAGACGGCTTTACCTTTAGATAAGGTTTTGATCAGTACAGACGTGTTTCTCAGTGCTCGGTTAGTGGTGAAGTGTGGATTTTGATGTGCCATCTCATAGTGATAAAAGAATGCATATCAAGTGTCGTGTCGATAAGCAGAATGACTGACTGATTGTGGAGCACAAGGTAAGACTTTGACTTTTGATACAATTTACCTGCTATAGCTTCGCGTATTTAACCAACCCTCGGTTTTGCTGGCAGTCCTCTGTGGCTGCGGGATTTCTACTCGCACTCATACGCAATTGAATCGGTATGAGCCTGCCTGACCTAGATGTCGTCACTGATTTGCTCGATGAAGAGCCGGCTCTCATGCTCATTAATAAACTTCAAAAGAAGTTCAAGCTGAAATGGCCTATTAACATGATCGATAACATCGTCATTGAGTCACTTGACAAAGGGCTAGCACTCACTTTCGTCAAAAAGCTTCTAAAAAAATTTGAACAAGAATGGCCGGGCTACTTAAACTTACATTCTTTATCCGGGGACGATGGTGAGGAAAATGAAGACTCTCCTCAAATGGAGGAAAAACTCAATCTAGTAGTCTCTGACTCAAATCCTTCTGATCAAGGAGAGACTCACGCTCGTAAGAAGTGAAAAACTCTCGCGCCTGAACCAACAGTTGATGTTGGTATGGAAAGGTGCCACCGATTATCCTAAGGGAAAAGCAGAGATCGACAACACTAAAAACCACCATGGCTAACTTGCAAATAAATTTTAGATCGGCTAAAAACGTTGATGAGGGCATAAAAATTCAGCTCGCCACGGTGGCTGATTATAGAAATCTTACAAAGGAACTGGACGCAAGAAGAATACAATATCATACATTTTCACATGATCCGAAAAAAATCTGAAAGTGGTGCTCCGAGGATATTGACCAGGACGAAATAGTCACTGACCTCAACTTGCAGGATCTACCTCCCATAAAGGTCAGTAGACTGTTTAGATCAAATACGATTCCTATGCCTCTGGTTGAGATACACAATATTTGCAATGATATATACAATTTAAAGTCAATCTGTGGACTTACCCCAGAACCATTGAGAAAGAGAGCATTTTCTAGGCAGTGTCACAGATGCCAAAAATTCGGCCATGCCCAGAAGCTATGCAAATCCCAGTACAGATGCCTAAAATGTGGCGAGAATCACCCCACAAACACTGCACCAAGCCAAAATCCACCCCGGCTAAGTGCGCTAATTGTGGGGATCCTCACCCTGCTAATTATAGAGGGTGTATACATCACCCCCAAAATAGATGGAACGATCCAAATAATCAATCTACCTGGTCATCTAGTGCGAACGTTCCTGAAGTTCAGGCTTCTCAGTCCTCCAAGAGTGAGAACATGATTACAGGTGCTCGCCCACCATTAACTGAGCCCCTTAAGAAAATGAATCTTCAACATCAAGCGAGAACATATGCTGATGTGGCCCGCTCCAAACAGATAGTAGAAACCAAGAACCTGGCTAATCCACATTCAAATCTATCAGCTGTTATCACCTCTTCTCTTGCAAATATGCTGCAGGATTTCAGCAACTCAAATCCATCACTAAGTGTTACAAAAAGATTCTTACAGCAAACCCAATCCATATTATCTGCACTCTCTGATGCATAGGAAAAAATCACCCCAGATACGCTTAGGATTATCGCTTGGAACGCCAACGGTATCAAAACCAGTGTTGGAAATCCAGGAATTCAATAATTGATTAGAAATATGTCTGGATTATATCTATGAAACTCACCTGAGACCTGCTGACAATCTAAAAATCAGAGGGTATCAGGTTTACAGAAACGACAGACTTGACTATAGAGGTACAGCCACCCTTATCAAAAACTATATCAACCATCATTCAATAACCAACCCTACAACCACCAACCTCGAAATCACAGGCATTAATGTCCTCACAAACTCAATTGGAAACCTAAACATTTTTGCTGCTTACAACACTCCATCAAAAACATTGTTGACCTCAGATCTGGATGTCATCCTTGGAGTAAAAGGACTGGTCATCATCGCTGGAGACTTAAATGCAAAACATCCTGCCTGGAACAGTCAATCTACCAACAAAAATGGCCGAATACTGTTTAACTACTCAAGTTCCAATGACATAGCTGTGGATGGTCCTTCTATACCAACTCATATCAGTCCAATTGGCTCCTCGGACGTCCTAGATATAGCTATCCTCCAAAATGTCAAATTGCAGTACAACTTGGATTCACTTGACGAATTAACCTCTGACCACAACCCTATTCTGCTCCAATTAGGCAATCAGAAGGGACTGTTCTCCCCGCCTCACACCTTAATACCTTGGGAAAAACTATCCAATGTGCTCCCAAACTACTTTGGTCCTGTTCCTCATATTAACTCTAAAGAAGACACTGATTCTGCAATCAATAAATTTACTCAACAAATTTTATCCCCTGGATAACTTTTTATCCAGGGGATAAAAAGTTACTCAACCTGTTGAATAGTGCATTGAGAGATACACTGAAGGCCCACAGAAACAAACTATGGGAAGATAAATTAGCTTCCATTTCACCCGGAGATCAAACCGTTTGGAAACTGTTACGAAATATCAAAAATAAAAATAAAACTCTTCCTCCTCTCAAATCGGATTTAGGTATAGTTCGCTCAGCTGCTGAAAAAGTTGAAACTATAGTCAAAAACTTAGAAAATCAGTGTAGTCCATCTTATGAAAATCTGAACTTCAATCATATTTATAAAATCCATCGCCACGTCAGATACGTACTAAAACAGTGTGATACTTGTACCAGCCAACTCACACCTACTTCTCCAGCTGAAATGTATGACATTATAAAGAACGTAAAGAATAAAAAAGCTCCAGGGCCTGACGGCATATCCAATAAAGTTATTAAACTGCTACCCCGAAAGGCCATCTTCAACAATAATAAATGCTATGTTCAGGTTGAAGTACTTTCCCTCTGCATGGAAGTTGGCAGACGTAGTTCCTATATACAAGCCTGGCAAGGATCCTCAGCAGCCTCAAAGTTATCGTCCCATAAGTCTGATATCTAATTTGGGCAAAATAGCAGAAAAAGCTATCCTTTCCAGAATTCAACTTTCAGTAAAAAAATTAAACATCCTTCCTTCAGAACAGTTTGGTTTTTGTCAGTTTCACAGTACCACCCAACAAATTCATAGACTAATCGAATTCATTACCACAAGTTACAATTGGCACCAATACACTGGGAGCAGTTTTTCTTGCTTAGGAAAGGAGACAGACAAATTATGGCACTTTGGACTACTATACAAGTTGATTTTAGCTGGCATTCCATTAGATCTAGTCCAAATTATAAAGCCATTTCTTAGTGGCAGACGAATGCAAGTCAAACTAAATGATATATTATCTACCCAGCGACGAATCTTGGTAGGAGTGCCTCAAGGGTCCCTACTGGCACCGATACTTTTCACGATTTACATGGCGGACATTCCGCACAATCCAATGTCATCTATCATTGCCCTATACGCAGATGACACAGCTATACTAACCAGATCTATTAAACTGCACCTTGTCACCAAGAAACTGCAAGAAAACCTGCAGAGATTAGAACACTGGTTCTCGGAATGGAGATTGCAAGTAAACCCTCAGAAGAGTATCGCCATGCTCTTCACTAGAAACTCAATATCTCCCAAAGATGACATCTTCCTATTTAATAACAAGATTCCCTGGAAAGCAGAAGTCAAATACCTGGGTGTACTGCTGGACAGAAAACTAACCTTCAGTCCACATATAAAAGCCTCATGTACAAAAGCATCAAAAATCATTGCACAGTTTTACCCTCTTATCAATAGGAATAGCAAGCTGGATACCAAAATTAAACTGCTCCTTTATCAGTTGATGATTCGACCCATTATTACTTATGCGTCCCCAGCCTGGAGCCACACCTCAAGTACAAATATCCTCAAACTACAGAGAGTGCAAAACAAATGTCTCCGCATGATCTTAAACGCACCATGGTATGTCAGAAATGTCCAACTCCACCGGGATACAAATATCCCCTAAATCTACTCTTTCCTGCAGTCTTCAGCAGTAAAGTTCTTCTCAGCATCCTCTTCACATCCAAATGAATTAGTGCAACAAGCCGCAAATTTGATGAAACGGACTTCTCCAAATATAGGACACCCAAGGCCATCCTACTTCCAAATGAAGATCTTTAAATCGCACCCACTCAGGCAGATCACTTAGCTCAAACTTTTCCCTACACAGCAACCTTATCAGATAGCAGGGATTATAAAAGCATTTTGCTTCACCCTTATAGCAACGTCTTGCCTTAGTATCTCCACGGTTGGGTCTTCCTCCCACTGACGAGACCTCAATAAAGGTCGAACCAGTTGGCAGCTTGGGTGATGAATGGCAATGCTGTAGCCCGTGAAGTTTTAACTGAGGCTCGGCTCTTGTCACCCAGGGCCTGCGTGGTGGGGTAATGAATGGCAATGCTGTAGCCTGTGAGGTTAACTGAGGCACGGCTGTTGCTGTTACCCTTCCAGATGAGCGTTTCTGACTTTCTGATTCTGCGGGTCGCTCATTATTGGATGATCCGGGGGATTTTACGAGTTTTGGAATGGTATACCACACTTAAACAAAAGGAAACCGGTCTGGGTAGTGGCCCTTCCCTTAATGCATAGCAGTATACATATCCACAAGGTGATGTGTTTTGCATCATGAGAGATACTGAGACAAGGAGTGATGAGAGCTTGGTTCACCTTTGCTATGAGTTGCCAAGGGATGTACCACCTTACCTCAGTCCTGAAGATATTTTCAGGCGCAAACTTTGTTTGCACACACTTGGATAAAGGATTAAACTCAATTTATTATAGTCTAACCAAGTGAAAAATAAACCTCCAACACAGTAAACATAACCTACGAAGTGAACTGCAAAATGGTCAGAACGTGAGGCAGAACTGAATACTTGGATTTTAGACCACAGAAAAGCGGGACTTGCAGTGTCTACAAAAATGATTATTCATCAAGCGAAAGCCACTAACAGAGGGATCGCCAACTTTACTGGATCAACATCAGGGTGTTCAAGATTCACGAAGAGAAACCAGCTATGTATGCGGACTAAAACCAAAATATCACAAAAGATGCCAGCTGAATATGAAAAAAAAATGATTGAATTTCATCGATTCGTCATTAACGTAAGGAAACGAGAAAATTTTGAACTTTCGCAAATAGGAAACATGGACGAGGTTCCGCTGACTTTTGATGTGCTCTCAAACAAAACTATAGATTCCAAGGGCACAAAAAAGTGTTATCAAAAAACACGAAACACTCACTACAAGGTTGGTTTAGCCTGCTGTGCTGATGGGACAAATTCCGCCACTTGATTTTTAAAAGGAAGACGCTATCCAAAGAAACACTGCTTAAAAGAGTGTTTGTACATGTTCACGCAAAAGGCTGGATGGATGGGTGGAGGAGGAATGAAGTTATGGACAGATAAAATTTGGTCAAGGCGCCCTGTTGAAGAAGCCTTTCCTGCTAGTATGGGATCAGTTTCGCTCTCACAGAACAGATGTTAAAAATAAACTCCAGGAATTGAAACCTCAGTTAGCTGTAATTCCAGGCAGCTTCAACCTTTAGATGTCTGTATTAATTTAAGGGATTTATGAAGGAGAAGTGAAACAGCTGGATGCAGTCTTCAGATTTTGAGGTTACGCCATCAGGGAGCTGGAAGATGCCTAGCATTTCGCAAGTTTGTGAGTGGGTTAAAGCTTCATGGGATGCTGTGAAAACTGAGACAGTGGTTAAATCGTTTAAGAAGTGTGGAATTAGTAATGTACTGGACGGTACAGAGGACAATTTGTTGTATGAGGACTCAAATTCTGATTTAGAAGAGGTTTCAAGTGCTTCAAGCTTCATTTAGTTCTGGAGATGAATTTCTGGGTTTTGACGAAGAAGATTAAAAGGTGGGTACTTTTTCCTAGTTAATTAGGTATTTGTTGAAAGTAGATCTACTTATTACTTTATAATTGAAATACTGTAAATTCATTATAATATTCAGTGAGAAAGTTTTTTTTCCTAAAAAATGTATTCAAAAAAGAGAGTGCGTCTTATACGCCGGCAAATAGGTAATTCCACTAAGACTAGATTTTACCAAGTGTGAAGTCTAGCCTCTCAACAACAAATGCTGAATAGAGTAGGTAGTCAATTCAGGAAGTAAAAGGTGGTTGGGTGACTAAAGGGATGCTGCAGTTTCTATATACTAATGCCAGAAGTATCAGGAACAAGACGTTTCGGGCCTTAGTTAGTGCAACTTCAACAAAAGTCAGCATTAGTGAGAAATGGCTAACAGCAGATGTAGTTACAGGGATAGAATGCGAAGGGTTTAGTATTTTCAGAGAAGATAGAGATGATAGGATTGGGGGGGGGGGGAGTACTGCTGATGACAGCAGATGAATTGCAACCAAAATGAATAGGAGACAGGCAGGAGGGTGGCTGTTCATTTGAAACAATCTGGTGTGAGATTAAGGCCGGTAAGACAAAATATATATCGTTGGTTGTTGCTATAGGCAAGGGAGTTCCACAGATGATCTGGAAGACATGCATTGCCAAACTAGTACGAGTGCAAGTCGAATAATTATTATGGAGGGACTCCAACTATGTAGATAAAGACTGGAAGGAAGAAAGATCACATGGCAGAAAGGAAATATAATTTATACACCTGCTGAGGGATAATTACTTAAGGAAGAATGTGATGGACGGCCCTAGGGAAGGAAGGATATAGGGCCTGGTCATAGGATCAGAAAAGCTATTCATAACCAAGTTCTGCGGAATAGTCTGTCAAGAAGGAGTATATATGGAACAACAAGGCATGTGATTAAGACAAGCTTAGGAAGGAGTTTAAATCTGGGCCGTAACATAAAACACTGCAGGGTAAGACGTTAGTAGCATGGGATCATGGGATATATATATAGATAAGGGTTATCTAGAGAAAGTAGTATTAAATTGTATACCGAGGATAAGGAGGGTTGATCGGGCTGGAGTTAGACGGATGAGTAATATCATTAAGCACGAGCTGCAGAAGAAAATGCGGTGGAAGGTATATAAAGAGAAAGGTGACCAGCAAACTCATGAACAGTACAAGGCTCAGGCAAGAAAGGTGACCAGCATGGCAAGGAAGGCAAAATCAGATTGTGAGAAGAATCTAGCCCAGCAGGCCAAAGGAAATCCCAAACGTTCTTTCGTCACGAGGAGAATGAAGCAGATAAAACAGCTGAGTTACTGAGTGACCACTTTGCAAGGGTATATCAACCTTGTGAGGCTACTGCTTTAACCTACGTGACAGACACTAATAATCTTAGTCTATTGCAGAATCTTAATGCGAATACAGCTGTGGGATTAGATGGGATATCAGCTAGGGTTTTGCGAGAACGTGCAAAGGAACTGGCAATGTCTTTGACTAGGCTCTTTAATTTAAGTCTCAGCTCTGGTAGAGTTCCAAGGGAGTGGAAAGGAGGAAAAATTATTCTTTTGCATAAGGGAGGTTCTAAGATTGCAGTAGCAAATTGTAGATCAATCAGTATCTCAAGTATGGTGAGAAAAGTACTAGAAAAATTGGTCAAAAAGAGAATTTCAGAAATAGGTGGATAAAATATGATCCTGAATGAGGGGAAACATGGCTTTTTGAAAGGTCGGTCATGCCTTAGTTATTTACAATCCTTTTATAATAGAGTAACAGTAAAGTTGAATCTAGGAAATGACTGCACAATGATTCTGCTGGATTTTGCAAAGGCATTTGACAGAATACCACATCGAACTCTGTTATACAAATGGGGATGGATAAGACACTGGTTAAGTGGATAAAAGAGTGGCTGCTGGACAGATTAGGTAATCAAGGTGATGTGGAGAGTTTGCAGGATTTGAATGGGCTCTCAGTATTGGCAAAAGTTAACGGGCGTCAGTTTAATGTCGAGAAATGTAAAATTATATACTTTTTGATAAATAGATTACAAGGCGTGTATCACATTGATGGCACTGTACTCCAGAAAATAGATGAAGCTAGAGATTTAGGGGTGGTGGTAGACAAATAGTTAAAGTTTAGAGGACATATTGCTAAGGTTGCTTATAAGAATACTTGGCTACTGAAGAACACATTAACAAGTAGAGATAAGGAAGTTATTCCTCTTTATAAGGTCTTGATGTGCTTACATCTGGATTACTGTGCTCAAGTGTGATCCACTGGATTTCTTGGTGATGAGGATGAGATGAAGAGGATTCAGAGGTGAGTGGCCCGTGGAATGTTCTCTATGAGGATAGACTGAGGGTGTGTGGATTGCAGAAGTTGTTTGATAGAAGAAAAAGAGGATGTGATAGAAACATTTAAGTTGCTTTAAGGGTTTTATAGGATTGATGCAGGGGAAATATTTCAACACTTGGCTGGAGGGGCCAGAACAAGGGTCATTCCTGGAAGTTGAATAAAGGTGTGGTTAGTTGGAGTGTAAGGACTAGATTTTTTGTTCGGAGAGTTGTGAATGAGTGGAATAAGTTGTCAGAATCAGTTGCGAGTGCTTTGTCTGGGTGGATAAAAGTGGATAGATTGGGTCCTCCGCAATGATTCTTCGGACTCTATGAATATATTTGTATTATAATAAAAATAAGGCTATCTTTATCTTGGGCTTTTAAAAATATCAGCGTTAATCAATCATATATCATATTCATGGATGCATTTGCCTTCCCAACAGGTAAACCGGCTAGAAGAATTAAAACACGCAGGTTTACCACATTTTTTCTACCTCCTTGATCTCCTTAACAGATTTTCGTATTTATCTAAACAACTCCGGTTCTGATTTTAAACTACTTCTCAGGGTACATTTAGACTGGTTACGCAAGACAGTCTTAAGTTTCCCATTAATATTAATCCAATTCGATTAAAATTCCCAATTTATGTATTTTAATTCTTTCAGCATATCCTCAAAATCAGATCAGCTTTGAAAAAAAATTCCATCCTTGGTGCTTCTTTATCGCTTCGTCTCCTTCATTTTAATTCCAATTAAACGTTTAGAGGTTGAATTAACTGATGAGATCAGTTTTTAATTTTCTTCCTCATGTTAATATTAAGTCCAAGATCTTTATTCATTTGATGCGATCCTTATTCATTGCCTACTCTATTTACCGACGTTTTTCATTTATCAATCCATATTGACGATATTAAAATCTTTCATTATTAATACTTTAATACTCAGGGAATAATTGCCATCACGTGATCACGGGATAGAAAATATTCTCCCTTTTAATTTCGCATCAACTGTGATCAAACGATCATTTTTCATAGTGGGAAGGACTTTGTTTCAAAGTCCTTCCCGTTACGTGCAACTTTAACGAGTCAAGTTCAAAATCGCATCTTCTAAGCATCACCGTTGTTTTGGGATTACGGCACAAGCAACCATAAGACCGATGTCCGTTAATTGCGTGCGTGTTTCCGGTCGTCTTGAGGGATGAAAAAGTCGGTCATCCCCGTATGAGACTGCCGTCCCATAGCTTTTTATTTCCACTGTTTATCTTGACAACAATTCCCTTCTTGCAATTTATCAAAACATTTTTCTTTAAGCCAACTTCAGTATCTTTAAGCCTCAGGATTCTGTTTTTTTTTAAACTGCGGATTAGCGTTAAGCAAGGCCAAAATCTCTAAATCGTCTTCTGAAAACAATTCCCTTGTTTATTCTCTAACGTCCTATCCATCCTCCATAACTAACTGGAGGATGGCTTTGTTCTTCAGAAGTTTCAAATACGTCAGCACTCAGATGTATACAGTCTTGATTTTCTTCTTTCGCAACAGCCTTTCATTGGAGTGACTTGTTTACAAATCACTCCCATCTGGTTTGTTTGCTTGCCGCACTTTCAGTCCCACCTCAAGTTTATAGCTAATGCGCAATGCTACACTTCCTGCTTTAGGGCAGTAATATTTACGTCATATTTATATCAGTAACTTTTCTGTGTCTTAACCAAAGATAATTATAATTTTCATGCTAAAATTTGATTCACTGAGAGTTATTATGAATATCTGCAGTTTACTGTCTGTAAATTGCGTGCGTTTTTATGGCCAGTTCGTCTGTTTTGTGGGATAAAAAAAAACAGTTTCCGGAAGAAAAAAGGGACACTTCCATATGAAACCAGCTAATTCATCTTCAGCTGAAAAAAAAATGAATGTTCGTCTAGACGGAATTTGAACCCAGGTCGTTGCAACCAAAAAGGTGTCGTTCGATACCAACTGGGTTACAGCATCTTCGTTTAGTGTGCAATTTAACAAAATGAAATAAAGTCGGTCATCTCCTGACGCTATTTAAATTATTCACCAAAACACCAGGAACTGTTTTATGTCCACACCAAAGACGAAGCAAACAAATTTCAGCACGAAATTATGCTTAACTTTCGTACAAAATGCGACACGATTTCCCTACAAGGTAGTAAGGATATTCGCTATCCTTTAAAAGGCAATATTCTGTCGAAAGTATGAAAGGTCTAACATATCGATGTTGAAATGTTTCAATAACTACGTAAGATGGTTGTTCTTCATCCTTATTAATATCTCCAAGCCATTGGAAACGTTCCAGGATATCTCAAGTTAATTATTAGGTCCAAGACATTTATTGGCATACAAAAGGATACATAACTGGTCATAAGAATTAGTTGCGGATAATGAACAGAAGTCAAAAATAGAAACGTTTGTGCGATGCGAGTTGACTACTACATAAAAAAGAAGAAACCGATCAGTGTGTTTCTTGAACAGATGAAGATCTTTTGGGGGAAGTTATTCCAAAGAACCGAGGCTGACCAGAATGAAAGAGAAAGATGAAAAATTGGTTTTATAAATTAAAGCTGAGCTGTGAATGCAATCGTGTTTTTATATGTTTAGAGCAAAGGGGAGAATGGTGGTGACCAGTTTGGCAGAACAGCTCGACGAAAATAACCATAGGTAAAGCAGAAATATAAGAATGTGAGAAAGTGAAAAGAATGCATTAGGGAGGGAGGGAGGGAGAGAGATCATCTACAACAAAAATTATCACAGTCGGTATCACTATATGAATTCTTGTATACGTTTCCAAAATGCTTGATATTATCCAGAAAAAGGAGCAACGCGCTTCTTATATGACTTCTTTCTCTCTCATACTCCAATCCTGTAAGAAGAGATGTTAGCAAACATCCACAGCTTCAAACAAAACTAACTTCTCATTCCTTCATAATTATTTTGAATGCTAAAATTAATATTTTTCATATTACCCGAGACCTCCAGAGAGTCAACAAGTCATCGGAGGAGACCACACATCACCACGACAATCGTCCCACCTTTTCTTACTTTCGTTTCCAGCAGATGTGCTCATCCCCATTCACCGCTCTGCAAGAGAAAATCTAGCTCTCGCCTCAATTCTGAAGTGCACAAACTTTCACGGATGCTTTCTCTCCCCCCCCCCGTTGTTTCACGACCTTCCATAGAAATTTATAGATTTCTATCACACCTCCCGTTTCTCCTGTCCACACACTCTCAGTACGTCCTCCGCAATGTGTGCAGCAGAAAAATGGTTTCCTTTAAAACTGGTTTGTTGTTTCTAGAATCGGATTTCCTGCTTATCTGAACCTCACTTAGTCCACCCATGGTACTTAATGTGCGATACGTTCAAGGGAATTAAATTTAATCCTCCATATTTTTACTTGAAAAAAAGTGTTCGATGATTTTATAAGTTCTCAAGCTATAAAATCGGGACTTTGTATTCTTAATAACGATTAGAACTTTGAAATAAAGTTCATAGAGATAACATTTAAGCATGACGCCATAGTTTTTTGTTACTGGAAATTTTTGAGTTTTAGTTGGACGAAGCAAATGTTGAACAGCTGATACACGTTTCGCGGGCAATTTTCTGAAAACATGAAGCAGAAAATCTAAAACAAACGGGGGTGGGTAGGAAATCGAACCTACTGTACTGAAATATAAGAAATGTACACAAAGAGAATAAAGAAATGACTAGTATTTAACTGTCCTACATTGTCATAGACATGGGGAGAATATATGTAAAGAAAAAAATATCCTTTTTCTTAGACATTTCGTGATCAATGTTAAAAATCGTACCACACTCGAATGATAAATACTATACTGTTGTATACTGTACAGCTTTATGTTAATGAATCTGAAAAACGGATAGAAGTTAGAGTTAAAAAAAGGTCAGACAGTATACGAATATTGGAAAGAGCATAAACTCGAGTGTTTACGCACTCTACCAATACGATTTTTCCTCGGTTCTTGCATAATCAGTCCACTTGGCAATTTTATAAAATTGAAAACACCAAATAAGAAAAATAACTGCGCAAGATTCTCAACAACCAACTATTTCATTTCAGAAAGCGAAATCATAAAAAGGGATTCCAAGTACCAAAATTCTAAATCTCTAAGATGAAGGGGACCATAAAATCCGCAGCGAAATACTCCACATATGCTGAATGTCAACTCGGTTAAGCCGCACCTTAAAACGGGACGCAGAGAAGAATTGTTTACTGGTATTAAATTATAAAGCAAGCCGGAGAGAGAGAAAGAGGGAGAGAATGTCGCTAGTCTTGAGTAAATCACTTAGTCTAAATCCATGAAAGGAATAAGAATGAGCAGAATGTTTTTCTCAAAAGGTGAATTTAGATTTCAACCAACACGGAGCAAAAGTTCTTTGTGAGTCAAAGGTTACTGTTTGAGGGTTTAAACGTTTAAGGATTTGATGAAAATATCGGTAATGTCGCATGACGTGAAAGGGATTCAGAGAATGTTTTCCATTTCTAAAATCGAGAGAACATCACAAGAAATACGCTCTGACAATGAGAAGATTGCAATCCATCAAAAGTCGTATCAAGCAGTTTGACCTTTCATTATTTTAAGAAGTAGTTGATGAAGAATTCATGTTGAGACAGGGGCGCTCTTTCATGTTACCTTTAGTAATACTTCATGCTTAAGTTTTAAAAGAGATGCGTATATGAAAATAATTTTCTTAATTAAGTTCAAAGTCGGTGTTAAACTGAAATTAAAAAAAAAATCAAACTCCGTTGAAAGCAATGCATAATTTCCAAATGTTGGTCGTGATAATGCTGAGATTGATTTTTAAGTTTACGCCATGAAGCTGCACTTCATTTGATCATTTTGTTTCTATATTGGAGCTTCGATGCGCTGATCGTATATTTTATAACAACGTGCCTAACACACTCTGTCACCTGATATTCGCACAGCAGAACATGACGTTCTGCTGTGCGAATGAAGTTAGTTGTTTAGTGAAGTAAGTCATCGTTACTTCACTAAACAGTTGCTTTTTGCCTATTTACGTCTTGTGCGATGAACCGGTTGACAGCATTCTAAGCGCGCGCGCTCTTAATAAATGACGCGCGATTTACATTTCATGTAAATATTTAACATCCCATTGATTTCAAGTACATGAATGAAAGTCTAGCGTTAGTTCATTTTAACAACGGAGTGACGCAACGTTCTAAAGTAAGGACGTCACTTTATTCCTACAAAACCAGCAGGACTATTAGGATGCTAATCACTGCACAAAACAGGCCGAAAAAAAACCTTACTGATTTAAAAAACGATACTTTAAAAGTCAGTGTCTACTGACGAAGGCTACTGAGCAGGGAATTAATTCCACCACTCCCTTCCGAAAAGGAAATGAATTACAGGTGCAACTTGATAGGAAAAAAAATCCAGGCACGTTTTAAGGGCTAGTTATCTTGACAGGGGAACAGCCACACATCTCACGCCATGCTACAGAACGTAAAGAAAGAGAAGTACCCCCCCCTCCCCCCCACACATTCGAAAGATAAGCTCTGGTAGAAAAGCAGACTTAAACTGCCTCCCAATTGAACCACGTGAATAGCTATTGTTCTGTCCTAATTAAAGCACCAATTTCGAGACGGAGCTCGATTTAAAAACCGAGTGGAAATTGTCGTGCGGTCTGCCCGGATGGAAACAGGAAGATTACGTAAATAATCGCTTTATGTTTACATCAAAGCAAGATCCGACATCTCCTTGACGAACACGTGATGCTGAACGTACACTTCAGTTCTCTTGGGGCCTCACTGTGAGGCCCCAAAAGAGGACTCGAATGAGGAATCTTGTCGTTTATTATTGTGGAAACGTTTAGACACGAACTGCGGAAACCAGCAAAACTGTCGCTAAAGTTTGTAGAATTACGTCTCAAGGTAAAACTGAGAAAGGGTTTTCTTTTACTTGTTCCGTTAGAAAAATGAATTAAAGAATTAAGCACCAGAGAAAATTAGACAATCGGAAAGTATTGACAACCTGGATCTATTTGGCCTCCAACTGCAACCTCCAATAGCGACAGAGTTAAGGGAAAGAAATTAAAGAGGGCAATTTTCAATACGTAAAGCAGTCTAATTTGGAATAATTCACATTTGTCCAGTAATAACTTCTGATCCCAAAATAGTTCGTTCATGTAAAAATTCACCATACCCCAGTGGTGAATAATGCAACACCTCTTAAAAATTTTAATAAATATCATGATAATGCTCAGGTTATTAATAAAATATTAATTAACATAATCAAGAAACATTTGCATGCAACTTGTATGTACAATCCACACTTATACGATTTCCACGAAAATACCATCTGGACCCATAAACTATCCGAGATGAAATTATCCTTCAAGACAATCATGGAATGCAAAAACGCGAATCTAGTTTTACGGAATTGATTGTGTGAAATTACACTTTTGATCTATACAAGTCTCCCTTGGAACCGGTTGCACTTGCGTTTTGTGCTTACTATAATAAATATGCAATACATTCTCCAATTAACAGGAGTGAAAGAGAGTTGACTGCATCGTTGCTAATTGGGGAAGACAAGATCATTCATAATAAATATGAATAAATAAGAGCTGAGATAAACTGCTATACATGTGTTATTTCTTTAAGTTAGCTTCAGCAAAATACTTTATTTGAAAAGGTGGTCAGGTTAAAAAAATACCTTTACCCGTTCTGTGATTTCGTTTTAATGCAAGGAAAACGATATAAACGTAAGATTAATTTCTATAAAAAAAGTAATGATAACACACAGTTGAGTACATTACCAAGAAAACAAGCTCATACCTTGGCAACGATGATTCCTGCCAGACTGATGCGAATCCTTGGACTGGACAACTGCTTGTAACGGAGGTCTACCTGACAGAAAAGAAGGGAAAATAAAGCCATTAAGAAACAATACAAAGTACAGGGGAGGGGTCTGTTTTGTAGGAATCAAGAATAAGTGAAGGCTTATATGATGTCGAATAAGAAAATCAGTCGTGTTGTATCGATGGGAGTAGAATAATGTTAAAAATAGGTAGATCTACAAAACATTCCTATCTGGAGCGAAGTGATATACCTCTTGACTGTCTAATTTTAACTTGGAACTTATGTTAGACCTAGTGAGATTTTTCCACATTGAATATTTCTGATTCATCTCTAAAAACAAGCGCATATCAGAAGAAGAACCGGTCAGTTTCGATGAATTGCAGGCATAGGACGCCATTTTGTTCGGAAAACTAGGCTTAGACTATATATACTTATTTTAAATAGGACTCCGTGTTCAGAATACATGTTTTTGGAAAACCACATCATTAATACTACACAAGAGAATAGCAGCTCAATCGTTCTGTTCTGGATATAATTTCCGTGAATATTTCAGTTGACTAAACATGGTTTTATTGTGCTTCCGAATTCCGCTAGTGATGTCGCACCGATTGACAAAACTTTACACACCAAAAATGTTCGATCTCCGATGTCTTTGTTGAAAGGCACGGATAAAATTCAAGTAACAAACGTTCATCCACGATCGAAAAGAAAAATCTCTAAAGGAATCGCATACCAAATTACTTGGGTACGATTCATTCCGACGTGTAACGCACCCATTGCAACACGCGCAGCTAATTCTAATTAGGGATCGCCCGGTCCTTCAGTGTTACAATCAGGTGGCGTAACTAAGCCTAATTGCATCTGTTGTTGGCTGACCTCAATCATTCATCCAGAACATCTAGGAAGGCACCATGAGATGGGATACATGACAGCTATGAATCCATGTTTATCCCTCTGCTTACGGGAAAGAGTGCTTATTACATAACGAACGCATTATATAATTTTCGATATCAGATAAATGCACCTACTGAGCAATTATAACGGGAAACGCTTTTCTCTAACAGTTGACTGAACAATGTTTGCAACGTGACCTTAATTCACATTACAAGCGGCTCTTGTAATCCGATTACCTCTTTATCTTGTAATACATACCCTTTACGAGTATACGAGATACTGGGAGAATTTGCAGAACTGGAAGGGAATCTGATGAGGCAAGCAAACGTACTAGTTTGTTGCTTTCTTTTATTTACGGTTTTATGAGTTGTTTTTTTATTTATCGAAAGATACGATCTCAGTATATTTCTGAGAGTTGCCTTTCTACACTTTCTTAAATTTATTACGATCATCAGGAATAATAATAAAAATAATCCACTACCGTTTTCATGATGTGTCCTACGAGCACCTTGAGGAATGTTAATGGTAGAATTCCAACTTCCAAAATAGTACATACGTTGCAGATAGCTTTCATATTTTGGTGAAAAGCAAAATAAAATGTCTGAATTAAAAAATCAAGTTTCATTTCTATGCATATACAAAAGTATATGCATAGAAATGAAATAGTATATACGAGGTCTGTTCAAAAAATTTGGGGACAATTTTTATTTGGAACTGGGCATGCTAACGTATTGGTTTGAAAGTAGATATGTATATGGCCATGTTGGAACATGAAACGATTCGAAAGTCATTGCGTCAACCTCAGTGCAGTGACGGCCGGTGAAAATTTGAAGTGGGGGTGCTGCATATACAAAACAAGAAAAATAACACAGGGCTGCAAAATTCGAGTCATGAAAAGTTGTCTGGAAACTATTAGCTGTTTCTGATTTAATTATTTTGACCGCTGGTTTCAAATATCTCTTCCATTTTTCTCTATCACGTAAGGATTACAGTAAAATAGCTTTAAAACGCATTATATTAAATAAAATAACAGTATTGAAAATTTTCCGTAAACTTTTTGGAATGAAAGTATTGGGAAAAAAATTAATTAAAGTAATTAAAGATTAATCTTTAGTACATACTTCATATTTCGTTGTGGTGTCTTTGTTTTTCCTTCAAAGCTTCTTTTTGAACTTTTTCTGTGAAATTCTTTTCCCGGGTCATCTCTGAGCGACATCCAGCAATTGTCCGCCATCATGATGACATTCCACCTGCCCTGATACTTTCTTTTCATCACGTAGATGTCTTGGTGGAATCGTTCTCCTTGCTTTTCGCTGACAGTTCCCAGATTCTCAGGAAAGTAGTCTAAATGAGAATTGAGAAAGTGCACTTTTAAGTTCATGGAGCATCCCAAATCCTTGAATTTCTGTAGCATGTCTTCCACAATCATTTTATAGTTGGGGTCCTTGTGATTTCCTAAAAATTTGGTCACCACCTCTTTCCAAGCTTTCCACGCTTCTTTTTCAACAGTTGCCATTTTTACTTCAGTTTATCCTTCATAAGTTTCCTGATGTCCGGACCGATAAAAATACCTTGTTTCAATTTTTCTGTAGATAATCCCGGAAATTTTGTACAGATGTATTTAAAACACTCTTCTTTCGACAAAGCCTTGAAAAATGGCTTTGTTAATCCCAGCTTTATGTGAAGTGGGGGTAAAAGGATTTTTTCCCGAGCAACCAGTTTCGTGTAACACATTTTTACTTCCAGGTTCTAATGTGACTCTTTCTGGCCATTCCTTCTTGATCCAATGTTGCTCTTCATCTCGGCTGTCCCGCTCGCACAAAAAAAAAACGAGTATTTGGTGTATCTTCTTTTTTAGGTGAATTTTTGCAACCTCTTGAAGCCATCACAAGCACCACTTAAAACACAGTTAAACGAATTTTAACGAATGATATAAACACTATTATACGCCACCACGTAAAAACATTAAAAAAAATCAGCAAACACATTAAATTAAATCTTCACACTAACTTAGAAAACATGCCACCTTTCAGAAATATGATAACCTTAGTAGTCAACAACTAAAAAATCACACAAGAAAAGGTAAGTATCTGTGACAACAGGAAAGTCATCCGTTATCTCGGATGACTTTCCTGTTGACTTTCCGAATCAGATTCAAAGTAGCCACATGCACATTTTATCTGCATTCCTCCCTCTCCTATCTTAAGAATGAGAAGTTTAGTGGAAATTTCTTTATTTACCTAAAAAGGGACTTCAAAAATGCACTTATACAACTAATTAGCTGTAAATAAAGGAGAATGAAAATAAATACCGATGCGCTGAATTTAAATCTAAATACTACTAACAAAAACAATAAAATTAGAAATTGGGTAAACTTGGTGGGTGATGGAATTTTTTTACTATTTTTTCTGAACTCAGCACCTAAAAATCTATAAGAATCAATTATTACTTCTCGGACAACTTTTCCATCGCAGATCTGTGTAATTCATTTTTTTCTAATTAGTAATCAATTTATTAATAAGTAAATTTACATATTAAAAATTGCTTTATTAAAAATATTATTTGAAAATAAAATCCATTCTTTTATTTTTGACTTGACAAAATTTTTCAATAACCTTTTCATTAAAATTTGTAATTTGCGAAATCATGTTTTTCTCAATTGAAATCATAAAGTGCTGTTAACCGCTCTTGCTTCATAGTATTCCTTAAATATGATTTCACCCTTTTTAAAGTAGAAAAACATCTTTCCGGTTCTGCTGTGGTCATTGGAATTGTTACTAAAATTTTTATAAGTTTAATTATTTCACTAAAAACATTTGCTAAATTTTCTTTTTATATTTTCAACAGTGACACGCGTCATAATTCAGCCTTGCATCTATAATAAATAAATAATTATGTTATTTTTAACAGAATAAAATAAAGTTTAACAAAAATATTTCGCCCTCACCACGTACACACACCAATAATAAAAGTTTCGTATCTCACAGAAATAACGTGCGCAAGCATACAATTTATCTGTAGCGACATTGCTCAACGAGCAGTGTCGGATTCACTTGTTACATCGGCAAGTCTAGCCGCAACTGACCGAACGTGATAATTCCGACACTTGTTTCGTAATCTAAAGCGTTAATCAAACAATTCCAATTATTAACTATTCAATCAATGTCGAAACATAAGCTGTAACCTTTAACATATATTGCATTTATATAATGTTGTAAGCATTGTTTATTTATAAACACAAACAAACTTTAATTTTTTTCATTTTTTCCTTGGGGGTGCTGCAGTGTCGCAGCGCTTATGTACAAGTCGCCACTGCCTCAGTGACCCGCAGTGATTTGATGAATGAATGAATGAATGAATGAACAGAAGCTTTTTTTTTTTCTTTGAGTATACCGATGTGAAGAATTAACGAACCACTGTGGGCATCAATTTTTGCGTTTGGCAAAAAATGCCATAGAAACTCATCAAATGCTTACAATAGCTATCGGGATAATGCCTTAAGAAACTCAAAGACATCCGAGTGGTTCAGAAAGTTCATAGCGTAGATCATCGTACCGACGATTTGGTGTCAGCAACAATCGGTGAATTACTATTGGATCCTACCACGAAATTCTAATGGAAGATTTGGTGGTAGGATGAAATGAGGTTTGCTGAAAAGTTTGTGCCGAGATTTCTGATTCTGGACCAAAAAGATGTTGCAATTTGTTATGAGCTCAAAGATCTGTTGCACAGGATTCAAATTTCATTGTTAGTATCACCACTGGTGATAAGACGTGAATTTACGACCTAGAGACGAAGGCTCGGTCATCTTATTCAGATCTTTCTACTCTTGAATTCCTAGCTCAAAAGAACGCCAGAGTCGTAGCTCACCCACCATATTCAGCGACTGATTTCTTTTTATTCTCTAAACTTAAATCAGCACTCATAATAAATAATAATAAATCGAAGGTTTCAATACATAAATGAAATTAAACAGAATGTGACAGAAAACTCAAACCCCGTTCTTTTAGAACAGTTCCAGAGATGCTTCCCAAAATTGGAAAAACTCCGATTAGACCATTGCACTGAGGCCGGAGAAGAACAGTTAGATGGGGGGGATGTGTTCTATGGCTCATAGGCTTTTGTGTATATTTTAAATAAATTACATCCGGAAACCTTTTGGACAGACCACGTATAGTTATGTTACAACAACAACATGGTTGGGTGAGATATACACCTCAGTCATGTCGATTTGTATTTCTTCATTATTGATTTGGAGATCTGTTAAAGAAAAGTGAGTATTATAAATTCAACAATAAAATAATCAAAAGATTAGGAAAGAGGATGAGTTAACTTTACAAGAACAAGCAATGGTTAAAAAGTATAAATGAATTGATATTCGTAGATTCATCCCCCCCACACACTTAAATTATACTTGACAAGAAATTATATTCTTGTTCAGTGCTTTATATAAGTGTAAGCAAACAAAGTTTGCACTTTAAGTATCTTCATGACTAGGCTACTTGTTATTGACTTCACATCAAACAAATAAGGATTAAACAAGAATGTAATTTCTTTTCAAGTACAATTTACTTGGAAACTAATATATTCATTCTTAAAGTTATCCAATCCTCTTCTAAGCCAAACAACTTCTAAAGGTCAATTTTCTTAGCTTTTTATAAACCTAATTACTATTACGACCAGCTAATCGAATCTCCATGGTGTACTTTGTGTCAATTGACTCCGGCTGGCTGGTTTTTCTGTTAGAGGAGAAAAACGTTTTGGAAGAGAAAAAAAAATCCTGGAAGCTCCGTATGAAACATGTTAATTGCTTTTTGAAAAAGTTATTTATTCCTCGTGTTGGATGGATTCGAATCCAGATCTTTTTCACCAGTAACACGATACCAAAAGGTGTCGCTATCTTTAATTAGGAATTCCTTCCAAGAAAGACATATAAAAAAGAAAAACATGTACGAACCGAATTAAAATGACTCCCTGCTTAGGACTAAACTTGAAGATTATGGCTAATAACTGACGACTATTAGAGATGGAGGAAGGTCATGACGGGAGGTACATGGAAAGCCTAAAAAGGCAGTATTCTCTTCGGATATGGCAGAAAACAAAAACTTTTTCCAGTGGAGTGTGAACACGTTAAACTATAAGGAAATAACACACAACCATTTGTTTCCTCCCCCTAGCTCAAACACGCGCAGTTAGCTGAAGCTGCGCCAAATGCCATAACCATGAAAAATACTTCGCCATGGCAAGAGCATCTGTCTTTCACGAATTCATCCCTCCCGGAAGGAACAGTCAAAAATCGCGTTCCGTTCTTTTGGTCAAGGACGCAAATTGTAAGGAGAGATAACTCGTGACTGACACTCACTCTTGGACACAGCAGTGAATTCTATTGGTGAAGGTCGTGTGGATACATCACGATGACACAAAGAGGTCTTCCTTATGTGATAAACTGCGGTTTCCTTAAAGTGAAATCTTGAATTTCCGGAGACAGCAATTAGCGACAATTACTTCTTTATCTCCTCGCCACACACACCTTTTTTCTTGTCACTGCAATTAGGTGCATACTTCTTTCGAGTCTCCCACTTTGCATTTGATTCCCCCATCCCTTTACATCCTGTTTTATACCTAGTAACTCCCAAAAATTTTAGCAGGGCATTTCTAATTAATAAACGTATTCTTAAGTTTTGAAAATTAAAGAATAGTAATTTGGATGTAACGCGATAAAGTTACCGAATATTGCAAATAAACAGGACAGACGGGGAAAGTTGCTTAAAGAAAGAAAGACGATAAGTGAAGAGAAAATAACTTAATTTGGAGTGTGAAATTCAACTGTGAAAAGAGAAAATATATAAAGAAGAATTGTAGATAAGTTCTCTGATTGACAAAGCGCTGTTGGTCTATCAGGCTAAAGAAGTAGACACAATTTCGTTTTAAAATAAAAGCTTCCACAGCTTGCGAATCAAGATATAAATCGAGTCAGGTGATATATTTACAGTTGTTAAACCACACTGTTAAATGCTTTCAGAAATGGTGAGATGAAGCAGCAAACCAAATTACCAGAGAGAGATTTGCAATTACATTTAACGTGTTAAATTCCTATCAGAATAGAACAAAAATCGGATTTGAAGAAATGGCCATTTCTTCAATTCTGTTATCATGGGGGCGCACAAGAAAATATTCAATGTATTCGTAATGATATTAAATAATGACTACCAGGATTGCCAAATCAAATTACTCACCCCATTCCAGAAGCTGATGAAATATCTTTTGATGAATTGACTGTCTCTTCGATGAATCAAGAAAGACTCGTAATCTACCACTAACAAAACCTCTGGCCATGCCGTATCCGGAATGCCACGCTTCTTGATTTTGTGTTCCAAGATTTGAGTTCTGTTCTCGGGATTTGCAGGATCCATGGACACTGGAATGGGAAGAATTTGCCGTGAGCAATAAGACTGTTTATGTGGACTCGCAATTAAAATTAATTTTCTAATATATAGCATCCTATTATACAACATCTATAACATCCTACAGCAACGAAAGCGATGCTAAAACACATTATACAAATGCAACCAGTTAAAGTAAGTTCCTCCGGATATCTTTATTGAGACCTTCTATCAAGATGCTCTAGTTCAATTCGTACGATTATTCTATCCATTGGAGTTTAAGTTCGATAAAGGTGAGACAAACGCATTAACTGATAATGATTCAAAGCCTTCAGTAACAAACGCTTTCAATTTTATTTGATTATAATTTGTATTGCAGCACTAACAGATTTCCAGGCCATTTTTCAGACGGATCCGTAGTCGGTCACTATTTGATTTAGGTAAGATTTTCCTCCGGGAATCTCGGGTTATTAATCTCATATTCACACGGTTTCAGACAGTACGAGTGTTAGGATTACGAGATGGACGTAATTGTCTACATTACTATCGCCTTATCTAAAGATCATGGATAATCACGGATTCAGCTAAAATGGCGTTAGAGGATTTATTAATTCTTTTCTCTTTTTAATGTTTATTTTAGAAAACATCAAAAATATTTCTTTAAATTTTTTAAGAAAAAATATTTCTCTTGAACAAGATACAACGGAAAAATTAAATGATTATCAAATGATAACATTGGCCAACAAAAAAAATATTTTTTTTCTGCTGATAATGTATCTGACACTTGTTTTTTACTAATTTGGGTGCGCTGATTTCAAATATCAAACATTTTTCTCTATCACGTCAGGTTTTTCCTCTATGGCATTTTCTTTTTGCCAATTTGTAAGTTTTTGATAGTTTTAAGGAGGCAGTACTATTTAGAGCATCAAATAACTCGATGTTTTAATATTATTTTCTGAAAGTATGTACTTTTAAAAATCTGTTCCTAACTTTTTATCAAGAAATTCGAAAAATTCCCTAAGATATAGCCTATTATTCAAAGCTTGAATAATAGGCTATATCTTAGGGAATTTGAGAGCGCTCACCGCTCTCGCTTGTTAGTAAACGAATAAATGCGTAAGAACCTGCAACGGCACGTACTGGCGCTTTGAATGCGAGAGAGGCCGATAACCGACTTAATACATTTAGGTGATGAAAAATTGGCGATGACAACTGCCTAAAACAAATGCATGCTATATGCGTCACAGCGGACAAAGAACGATCGACATCAATCAATCGTTAATCGATCGTGAAAGTATGATGAGCGCTTATAACGTTTCAATAAAGTCTGTTTTTTTTTTATCTTGTTAATTGCATGTTAGTCGGCAGTGAAGAAAATACATCATGTCTACTACTACTCGAAATTGTGTCAATAGTGTAGATTCCTTCTGCTACATTTGTGGCAGCTTTACTGTTCCCAGCCAAAGGACAAATATCATTGATTTCGTTAAGAAAGTGTACTTTGCATACTTTGACGTAAAAATTGCAGATCAGGACAAGTCATGGGCTCCAAATAAAGTGTGTAAGTCATGTGTAGAAAATTTACGACAGTGGAGCAAGGGAAAACGCCAAAAATTAGCTTTTGGCATTCCAATGATTTGGCGTGAACCGAAAAATCACGTAGATGATTGCTATTTTTCTTTAGTTAGGCCTCTCTCGCATTCAAAGCGCCAGTACTTGCTGTTGCAGGTTCTTACGCATTTATTCGTTTACTAACAAGCGAGAGCGGTGAGCGCTCCGATTCTGATCTGCGCACCGCTTTGAATAATAGGCTATATCTTCGGGAATTTTTCGAATTTCTTGATAAAAAGTTAGGAACAGATTTTTAAAAGTACATACTTTCAGAAAATAATATTAAAAAATCGATTTGTTGATCCTCTAAATAGTACTGCCTCCTTAAAACTATCAAAAACTTACAAATTAGCAAAAATAAAATGCCATAGAGGAAAAACCTGACGTGATAGAGAAAAATGGGTTTGATATTTGAAATCAGCGCACCCAAATTAGTAAAAAACAAGTGTCAGATCATAATCAGCAAAAATTGTATTGGACTGTGTAATCAAAAGTAAAAACAAAACCAGTTAAAGACGAAATTAATATCTATACGATCAGATTATATTGGTTGTATTAACACATTTTCTGAAAGTTAACTCCAATCACTTCATTTCCTTCTCTGAGAAGTAGCAAACTCTTTTCCGTGTAGGTATTGAAAATGAGAGAAAATAAAGTTTTCTACATGCATTTCTTTTGGAACAAAGACGTTGTTCAAAACTGCTTATAACTCATTGAGTACAGAAAATATCTTAAGGGAACAAAAATGAGATTTTGTTAGCTAATCCAACTTCTACACGAGTATCTATAGCATACGCTATAAAAAAACGTCTGCAGCCTATGATCTACTTGGCTTAATAGGCAAGGTATTCCCTAGTGCGATGACGTTGGTATGTTTAGTGTAGATAGATAATACTTTGACATTTTGTCATTTCAAGTAAAAGAAATCACTAGACTGCAGTTTTTAAATCCGAGTAGGTTTATCGTTTTACTGACTTTCGAAACTTAAAGGAGGAAGAAATGTACTGAAGATTTAACTCAAAAAGACCTTTGAGATCGGTGGTAGGGGGGAGACATTAAACGTTAAAAATCTCAAATGAGGAAAGATTTTCGTTTGACGTACAACTAAAAGAAAGATTGCTTTTTATCTCTTTCAGCTATGTTTAAAGAACTAACAAACATTATTAGCATACACTTACAGTAGTCAGAAGAGAAGCCTTCGTCCTTGTCTTCTCTTCTGTATACAATATGGCTGCCTAAAGAGGATCCTTTTTCACTTCTGTTCACAAAATGATCCATGACAAGAGTTCTAGTGGCATTTCGGCGACGTTCGTATTCTTCATCTTCGTCCAGGAACATCTCGTCATCAACGAAACCATCTTCCGGTAGCACCAAATATGGCGGAACAGGCTTGATCACCAAGTCATTACCCACAGTACCTTCCTGTAAAATGAAGACGATACGCGGTTTCAACATAACCTTAAAAAGTCAACGAAAGAAGGAAACTTAACCATATTATGGATAAATCATCAATAATAATTTTATTTACTCTTTAAAAGACACGGCTCCAAAATATTAAAATATTCTTGTATTTGCATTCACTTTAACCAGTTTTTAATTACTCACTAATGGATGGTGTATTTATGAATACTCTTACCATTTCCATGTGGCCGTTATCGCCCTCACGTATGACTAAGGCGGCCATATTGTGCGAATCATGATAAAGGGTGCCTAGGTCGGCATCTTCTTCCTAGAGGTGATTAAATAAGTTATGAATAAAAGGCAATTACAATATCACACACGACTTATGCTAATGACAAAATCAGTAAATAAACATTTCGTTATTTAAGGCGGAGAAACAATTTAAAACAGCAATTAAAAACAACGAAATGATTTAAAGATTGCATTTAGGTGGCTCTCTAAACAGGCGCTATTTTTGCATTGTTGCAATTATTAGGAATATAACTTGGTCAGTAAAGGCTTAAAGAAAATGAAAATGTATAATCTTGCTTAACAATTTTTATTTATTTTATTTATTTATTATTATTAAGACCTCCAGGGAGTCAGGAACGCATCGAGGGAGGCCATACTATTCGCGCCATCTGTTTTACCTGTTCCTGAATTCATTCACGCTACTTGCACACACAACATCCAACGGCAATCCATTCCAATCACGCACCACTCTGAAAGAAAACTCTAGCCCTGTCCCCCCTTCTAGGCAGCATTTATTCTTTGCTTCCAAGGATGCCATCCCATCTCATCATTTCCCAACCATCCATAAAATGAAAACTTCCATCAACTGAAATCCCGTATGACTCTTACAGAAGTTTCTGAATCTCAATCATGTCATCCCTCTTTCTCCTGTTTGCTAGTGTCTGCAGCCTACAAATTCTTAATCTCTCCTCATAATCAGCATTCCACAATCCTGATGTCATTTTAACACTCTCCTTTGCAATCTCTCCACTGTGTCAGAATCACTACGGAAACCAGGAGACCTGACCTGCGAACAACAATCCGAGTGAGGTCTTATCAAGGCCTTGTAAAGAGGCAAAATTACATCCTTATTTTTACATGTCAAGGTTTGTTTCAGCATTGCAATTAGTCTGAGTTGTATCTACAATTTTTGCTATATGACCTTTGAACTTTCGACCTCCTGTGTACTAAAACTCCAAGATCCGTAATCCTGATCAGTTCCTTCTATCATAATCCCACCAATATAATACGACACTGGATATCTAATCACACTAAAGTGCATGGATCTTCCATTTATTAAATAACATTGAAGTGACAGCCATTTTCACATGCCCAAAATTCCAGCCTATTCAAATCATTCTGCAAGTACCGCATATCAACAGCACTCCTGATTACCCTCCTTATCTCTGCATAATCAGCAAATAGTTGTATGTCACATGTCAAAACCTCCCCGATGTCATTAATGTACAAATTTAATAACAGTGGACCAAGGACTGATCTTGAGGCACTGGGTCTAAAAGTCGTATACTGGGGAGGGGTGAATGTCGTATACTAAACTCGTATATTGGGGAGGAGTGAATCTGCAAGATTCACCCCTCCCCAGTATACGACTTTTAGATATCTGTCAGTCAGCCATCCTCTTAACTATGTCAATAGTTTATAATCCAATCTCATATTCTCCAATTTATGTGCAACAGTCTTCCATGCTGTATCTACCAAAAGTCTTAGCAAAACCCAAAAGCATCATGGTGTATCCATTCCCCTTGTCTAGATCAATGGTAACATTATTCTTTGAGATTCTCTGTCAATCCATTTCTGAATACGAGTCCAAACCAACTTTTCCAAAATCTTCACCACCACTCACATACTGATTGGTCGATAGTTAGATACATCAGTCTTTGCACCATCCTTGTGCAATGGGGTTACCATACATTCTTTCCACTCCTGCAGAATCTTCCCTGTTCTGTGACTATGGAACAGCCAGTTCAGCTGGACACCCTTTTAACATCCGTGCTGATATCCCATCAGACCCCTTTGCTGAATTACTTATTCAGTTTGTGCAATAGCTCTAATACCTCCTTCTCATTAACATTAGTCCCGAGTTTCTTCATCCAGTGAAGAGGTGGCAGTGAGCTCAAAGATGCATACACCAGGTTGATAGCCTTTAGCAAAATGGCTGCTCGTTAGTTGAACAATCACTTCTGCACCAGTCACACGCATAGCATTTGCATTCATTCTTCCAAATTCATTCTTTCTTTTACTTGGAGCATAATGATAGAATTCTTGTGGGTTGTCTAACTTGCAGAGACAGTTTCTTTTCGTACTAAGACTTAGCTTTCCGTACAACACTTGACTCTTCAGACCTGCTCTTATAATAACTGACATCATCCTTATACACGCAGTATTCCTTCCACATCTTTTTTTTTCGTAAGAATCTCTTGCTTAATTAGATTAATCAGACACACCACTTCACTCCTACTCTATTTATTCTTCGCACACTAGAGACATATTCTGCTATCACATCGTTTAAGTATTATTTAAATGCTTCCCACTCACTGTCGATATCCTTTCTGTCCAACAACCGACACCATGTCGCAAAACCCAATATACTGCTGAGCTGATCATAATTTCCTGCTTTGCTTTGTAGTTCAGCGTGTAACCTTTTCCGAATGAACATTCATAAACTTAGCTACTTCCCAAGTGAGTACCACATGATCACTGTCACCAACCGGAGGCAGAATAGTTGACTGAACCCTCCCCCCTGCCGAATCTAACATACTTTGATCACGAGTTCCTTCTGTCACATGCTGCTTGAGGAAGTTGTTCCGCGACAGCCCGATAAATTCAGTTTCATTCTTATCAAGCGATTTCAATCAATGTTCGGATATTTAAAGCCCCCCCCCTCATTATGATGACTATTTCCGCGCTCTATTTGGTGATGCATTTCTTCATCGCTAGCAACCGATCCACCAGGTGTCTGTAACAACGCCCCCACTATGTATTTTAATCTTGTTATTCATCAGCTATGTTTCACTTGAACTTAATTGATATCCGTTTTGAATGCTTTCTGTAGTATATTAACACATGCTTTACATAACTGCATGTTAAAATTCTCTTGCAATCCAATTACGTTTACCAAATGATAGATTATATGTTCACATTATATGCTGTGAACACACAAATTACAATAAATTAATAAGTCAAAGTATGACTTTCAAAACTAAACAATTTTCGTCACAATGGGAATTTCTGCGTTCGTTGCTCTTAGCCTATAGTGTCAAGTATATCTTGACAAACTGGAAATCCAGATATTGACTCGTGCTATTTATTTGTAGAAGACAAACGTAAGTGGTCGCGTTGGATTAATTTTCGTAGCTTTCTCAGATTAAAAAAAAAAGCAAACTTACATGTAGTCCTGAGACTTAAAATAGACGATTGAAACAATACTTGAAATGCAAATGACAAAGTAAGAAAAATTTTTTAAATGTAGTTTAAGTTTTCTTTTGCTTTAGAAAAATGGGAAAAATTCCATTCCTGAAACCCTTTTATTCCTTAATAGGAGCAGAGACGGGATCCTTTGGCTTTATTTTATCCCATCTTTTTTTAGGTATTAGGTTCCAAGTCTTGTTGCAACTTTCTTTAAAAAATACTATGAAATATAAAAGTCAAAAGTTCTTCCAAAATGACTTGCATTTGTGGATAGAATGGTTACGAAGTTCTAACGTGTTTTTATGACTAGATGTTTTTTAAATACGAATCCATTTGTAGTTAAATTTAAAGAACGTGACAAAACCTTGGAGATTTTGAAGAAATTTTGTAATGTTAAGTGTGAGCACTTTAAGTAGATTCAGACTACACTGTTGAACTACTTAAAGATCCATGATATTCTATGACATCGAGTTATGATTGCTAATATGATATCAGCTAAACAGACGTTTGGATTGTTCTAATCCAATGCTCAAAATGTATGGCTGGTTGTTGTTAACTTGGCATTCAGTTATTTGATAGGAATAAAAGCCATGAACCACATGCCAGCCAATCTTGGACAGATCTAAAATTGAGAAAATGTTGCCTGTCAATTTGGTATGACAATACAATAAACACATTAACGAAACACTGAATTATACAACGTTATGCTCGTTAATGTTGAATAAAAAAGACAAAATTCACACTGCACCTGCAATCACATGAACATTTGTTTAGTTGGTTTGCGAAAGATTAGTTGGATGTTACTTTAAGTGTTCGTGACACCAATTCAAGCAGTTTCGCTTTTCTCATCTACACAGAAAAGTATCCCCTTTGCTACGAAGACAGCTTATTAATAAGACCGTTCTTTTGCTTCTAAGTTATCGGTCTGCTGCACTCGCTAGTAGTGGAATGAGGAAAAGACAAAAGAGAAGCACCACTGCCGAAAGAGAATCATTAAAATCCACATCCGTTGGACTGTTTGCAAGTTATTTCAAGCAGTCAGCGACGATCAAAGGTTCTTGACTTAACTGCATCGCCATCGATATAAAGGATCTGCATTGGGGGGGGGATATTCACATACCACTGACTAATATTTTTTTTTTTTATGTGCTCATTCCTTGCCCGCTTTCAACGGAGCTCGCTCTTGTTCGTGATGACGCCATTTTTGAATGCAAAACTTCATAAGAACTTAGAAATAATGGGAGGGATTCCCACCCATGAAAGCTGCGAAACTTTTATTAATTATTGGCACCGTGTGTAGTTTCTTCCCTTTATTATGAACCACATTTTTAATTTTCGAGTGTAATAATGGTTTTAAAAGTATATCTTGTATAAAAAGTATAAAAGTATAAATAAATATGCTTATATTACGTTTCAGGGTTATAAAAAGCGAGGCACTCTTACAATTTAAAAATAGTTAAATAATTTAAATAGTTACATTTGCTTTTTGATTTCTTCATAAAAACTGCCAACAATTATAAACTAATTTCTTTTAATTAATGCAGAATATCCCTATAGTAATTATTCTAGTAAGTAAGTATAGTAATTATTCATTTTCGCATCCCTCGGTCATATTTTTATACTAAAAGAGCGGGGTGTCTTCAGATAATCCCCCGTCATCAAATGCCAAGTGGTTGCAGCTCTCCCTGATGCTACAATCAGCTGTCATTGGAGAAATTCTGAATTTATAAAAAATCTTTTATTATTATTATTTTTTTTTAATATTTTTTATTTATTTTTTGCTTCTTACAACCTTGGTAAGGAACCAGTATTGTCAAAAAAATTCTGTGATCGTAAATATTCGAGTGCATTTGTCTGAAAACAATTCTTTATCAAATGTTATTTGCTTTGTTTAATGTCGTTAAAATTTGAATCAAAACATTGACATTAATATTTAAGGGGATAAAGCGATTGCAACGTCCGCGATGTTAGGCTGTTGTTTTCCATTTTGGCTTATTCAATTAATAGCATCCGTACTGGAAGCCTTTTGCTGTGAAAAACTTAATTAATCCAGAATGTTCGAGTCAAATCATTTATATGCCGTCTTCAATAACAGGGAATCAATATGCGAACATTTAATCATCCTAATGACTGTCTGGTGAATATCCCCAAGAAAGAGGAGGCCCAGATATCAGACACTAACACTTCCTGACTACTTCCCAACAAATAACTTTTCTCTTCCACAAATTGGTCTTACCTGTCAGTCTCTGATTTGATCACTTCTTACATTTCGATTTTCCGAAGCACTCCTAAGTGCATTAATCCACTTAGATCTTCCTGGAGGGCTTTTTCTTTTCCTGCCATTTTTTGTTGACGTTTCCTTTCCCATTCTGTTTAAGCGAGCCTATTATCTTAGAGTTTGTCTACTTACATTCTTGAATGTTTGCAATGTCAAGTTCCTTTCGAATGTATATATTTATGCCAACTGATGTTTCTAATGACCAAAGGCAAAAGTAAATCCAATTTCGAAATTTTTTCCCATTATTCCAGTTAAAAGTGACTTCCATTCAAGCAGTTCAGCTTCAAATAGTATGTAGTGTCAAATAGTGGAGATACGCATTCCTTTCTGATCTCTAGTGGTCGAATAAATCTTATTATTTAGAAGGATGTAATATTTCAGTCTTCTTAGTCCAAATAACACTAATTACGTCGACATGGTATTCGTTAGTTCCACCCTCTTTTTCATTGATGCTTCTGTTGTCAAATGATGTATTTTTAAACTGAGTTGAAGTTGTTCCTTTTGCTGAAGTGAAATCCCCATCTGGCGATATTTGATCATGTTGTACTATAAAGTATGTGTAGTCATCTCACCATAGGAAGGCGAGGATGGATGCAAGTCAGAAACCTTAGTTTTTTCGCATTACTTACAAGATATGTAGTTGCGACCCTTAAACAACTTTATAACCGCGACAATAGCAGAAATAATATTCCTGCAATCGAAAATTATAAACAAGATCCTTCTTCAAAAGAAGCTCCGCAAAAATCGAAGAGGTTAAAAAAAAATCGACGCATCATATTCTCTCTCCCCTTCTGGCAAGGAAATTATTCGATCATGGATGGAGCACTGCCATCTCAAATGCAGAGCAGTTAGATAGGAAAGTAATGTCCCCCTTATTTTCTCATAGTCTCCCTGTAAACCCTATTACAGAGAATCAGAATATAAAGCAATAGTGTATTGAACCAAACATCAATCGGCAATTAAATGGTAGCCCAAGAGTTTAGTTTTATTGTTTGCAGGCAAAGAAACGGCATTCTATGATCGCATGTCTGCAGCATCCATAAGGTTTCCTATAAAATATTCTCCTTAACCTACAAAACTTAAACTTCCATCATACAGACCGAAGGTAATACAGGAGCGGGAAGATCCTGGTCAAGTTGTTCGTATAAACTTTGCATTGCAATGTCGCTAAAATGCAACTCGACTTTTGAACACAACGATATAACAGCATTTTTATTTTCAGGTCATTACCACTTAGACCCCTCTGACAGAAATACGGGTCCACATCTGTAGGTTTTCGAGGAAGCCAAATGTACAGCTGAGTAATACTTAAGGAGGTGTGAAATCATCTAATTTCTTTAGTTTTTATTTATTTCTACCATGACTTATTAGGTATTACATCATCTTAAAAAAGATCAGATCGACAAATATCTCTCAGAGTATTTATTTCCCTTCGAACGTGGTTACAAAAATATAACGCAAGAACTAACTCACGATGAAGAAATTAAAACGAATACATGCCGTTCTGCTAGTGATCGATCTCTTTCTGCGGGACTCAACCGTGATTGATTTTCCACAAGAACAGACTTTTCAATGAGTTGATTATTATTGAAAAACTAAGAACCCAAAATACGGCTTGAGTTCGCCGTTTTCTGACTAATTGCTGTTTCTCAGTGTTACCATGGATGATTTAGGATGGAACATGTAATACAATTCTCTTCCGTAACGGAGAATTTGTAACACGTGACAATATGATGCTTGTAGGGTAAAATGTCCAATTTCTGAGATGCTAAAGCAACTACTCGTATCATTTCTGTAGTTGCTTTAGTCACCAGGAAAAAATAAATTGTCAGTTTTCTGAAATTGCAAAAAGTTGCAAATAAATGTGACGAAAATGATATTTTTAATGGATCCAAGTACATTTTTCTCTTCCACTTACTGGAAACAGACAGACGACTAGCTCTTTGACATTTGAACATTCCTTCGTAAATGGTCCAAAGGTTGTTGGCATTTGCGAAATGAGCGTGGAACCACAAAAATGGATGCGATTTTTAGTCGCAGATCAACCGTGTTTATGAGAAAAATGAAACAAAAATAAACAGATTGAAAGTAGAAAGAAGTTTGAAGATAAAATATCAGCTACATGCGAAGAGGAAGTGCTCGAAATGCTTTATTTTTCCACGATAAGTGACGACATAAGAAGGATCTGCGGAGACAGAATTCAAGAATTTAGTATAATGGAGTTCATCAGATCAGCAACAGTTTGAGTAAAGTGGGATGTTAATGGAAACGCTTTATTTCAGAAAAGGTTGTATGGAGCTAACAAAGGATATTATTGGGAGATTTTTTTAATTAATAAAACTGTCTTAAATAATCAGACTGACAAGTCAATCGCTGTTTTGTTGCTTAGCTATAAAATAAATATTTAGTCTATTTTCTTTTAATAATTATAGATTGCTAACTGCAGCGAATGTGATGGCAACTAAATGATCATCCCAAAGGAACAATGTACTCTTAAAGCGATGCGGCTGATAATGCATAAAAAAGAAAATAAGGAATATTAAAATCTCACGTTCTTATCAGTGTCTTTGAAATGCTCATCTCTGTGGAGGAATATTTAAGTTGTTATGAGGTATGGTTGGGTCATTTATGTGACCCGTCGATGTTGGAATTACATCGACGAATCACAAACGACCAAACACATCTGCATGTCAATTTCAATTATTTCCTCTTAGGCTTCACATGTTCCACGTTGTTCTCAATGGATCTATTCGGAATAAAGTCTTTTGTTCTGATGTTCGGAGCAGTTTCCAATATAAATATTTTATTGAATTCGATACTAAATTCAATGATTTAAAAAATGTTTATTCTTTGGCGATTGCTGTGAAAGGTTAAAGTCCTCGGAGTTATTTTATTTAAAAAAATAAAATCTCAAGTTCTCAAGCTGAATGAAATTCCAGCGTGATATCTCCGATGCCTTTCAGAGATAACGCCGTGACTAATTATGCAACTTGCATAATTAGTCACGGCGAACATAATTAGTCATAGGACAAATAGAGAAAAATTGGTTACTGAATTATCATTTGATTCTATATTATAAAAGTGAAGTGATATTCTGTCGATTCGATAGGTGAAAGTCGTTCACTGAGACGAAATATCGCTTTCGGACTGAAGGATTCCACCGCTACTTACATACGAATTCAGACATGGATTCGTTGACCCTTTCATTTATTTGCACTTTATTTTATTCATATATAAGACCTATATAAATTAAGAAAATTTATATAGGTCTTCAAACAGAACACTTTATTTTATTGATATATAAGACCTATATAAATTAAGAAAATGAATGAAGAAATAGATTCACAGCTATTTTCGTCACAGTAGGTTTTAGTATTATGGAGAAAGAAAAAGGATTAACACTGCACCGCGAACTTGCACTACAGAGAATCCCAAACAAACATAATCGCTACTGGCGATAAAACATTTTTTATCGCTAAAATGAAAATCGAAAATGCTGTAGGTAGAACACTCGGATAAAACAATTTGTTTTATCCCCCGAATACAGAACTTGTACATTTAAAAGACACAATCAGAATGGTAACGGTACAAAGTGTTTGCAACGTACGTTACTCCAGTGTAATTTATTGACTCACGTTTAAGAGGAAAACACTGGTCTAAATGAATACTATTCTTGAAGAAATTACTTAAGGAACTAGTCATAATCCCCATGAAGAAATGCTTTAGGCTAGACAGGGAGAGCAAACAGAACTTCAAGAAATACAAATCAGCTGCCTCTGTTCAATCGTTACGACTTTTGGGTAGCTTTGATTCTGTTAGTCCGTTTCAATAACAAGGAGATGGAAAATTAACTAGAACACTATCGCATAGAACGGAATAATTAATTCTGAGAAAATACTAGAAGTTCGCGTGTGTTATTCAAACAGAGACACTGAAATGAAACTTTCATTAGGATTATCTTGAGATGAAACTCAGATCAAAAATGGAAATACTGTCGGCAGAACACTCGGATTCGTTAGCGCGCGCACTGTTCACAATGCGTCCCTTTATAGAATGTGCACACCAATAAGGAAAATGCAAGTTACAAGGATTGAGTCACATGCAAGGCACTCACCTCAGGCACTTCCTCGTACTTCACTCCATTCTGGGTACTCTCTGCTGTGTATACTTTGAACGACCTCATTCTCTCCTGAAGCTCATCGTTCCTCTGTAGCTGCAGCTGTACGCTCTTGCCAAATGCTGACAAATGTATCTGCTTCCCATCACTGGTGGTATCACGTTTTGAAAGTAACCGTATGTGAGCTACATCATATTCTGGAACTGAGAAAATCAAATACTAATTAGATCCTGTGATGGATTAGTTCAGAATGTTATAATGAAAGTAGATTTTGGATTAGAACCGGTCTTATAAAGCCCCCCCCCCCCCCAATTCTCTGTATTTACAATTCGGCTTTGGAAACATAGTAAACAAAAAACTCTTTCATGCAGCACGTTTCGGTGTTTGCGCTTATTAAAATTTCGGTGCTGAAAGTTGTAAGAGCTCTACACTCAGGTATTCGGACTATCGATTCTATGATTTTCTATAATTCGTGCAAGGCAAAAATATCTCGTATGTGTGAAGTTATTCTCGCACATAAAATAAAGAAAAATGTATTTCTTGTGTATATTCGAGTCATTCATTTTTCCAACAATATGATCAGGATCACTAAGATCCTGATGACATCAGGCTCAACACAAATCAAACCGACACTAATGGAAGCATGTTATCGTAGAGGCAATCGGTTTACTTCAGATATTTCTGGTGCTTCTCACTTCACGTTAGGTTTAGTGAAGACAATATTACATTCCCAGTCATAAGATATCGATATAATAAAATAACGTAGTAACGGCAGCTGTTTCACTAATTTGAAGACCCACCAATTCAGCCACTCTCGCTCCATAGCCTCGCTAACATTCTACCTTAGGACATGGTCCACGAAAAGATTTGAAGAAACTCATGTGATCTCTCTTTATATTTCCAAGGCATTTGATCGCGTGTGGCATTGCAGTGTCTTCTTTCTAAACTGTCATCTTATGGACTCGCTCCCTTCTCTCAGTGGATCCTAAGCTTCGTCTCTGGTCGTTCATTGGGTGCTTTAACGGATGGTTCAGGCTTCAGATTTTTACATCTGATACTAGAATACTTGAGGGCTTTTGTGCTTTCACATACACTCTTTCTCCTACATATCAATGAGAAGTCATTGATATGTAGGAGAAAAAAACCACTTCATAGTTTTATTCGCAGTTCATTCTATTCCTCTTCTTCATTGACAAAACTTTGTAACGCTCAAATGACATAAGCTGCAGATCTATAAAAATGGTTTAAGCACCGATCTCTGTCCATTTTCAAGAGAGTGAAAAGCTAGCGAGCTTCAACGCTATAAAAATATGATCCTGCTTTATTACTTGAAAGAAAGACCTACTTCACTCCCGCTAACGAACCGATTTCCAGTCAAGATCACTTTTCTCTTCTTGAGCTGGCTTTTACATAGTTCTTCTATATATATATATATATATATATATATATATATATATATATATATATATATATCACATTCAAAACGTCTTCAGTCTACAAAAAATTGTATTTCTCGTTCTAAATAATACTCTTCTGCTAAGCTCTTAACACTTTATAAATCCCAAATCCACGCGACCTTGGATTACTGTTGTCGCATTTGAATTTCGAATACGAACCCATTTCTAGATACAATCCACTTTGGATTGTATCTAGAAGAGTTGTGCGCTTAATAGATGACCCCCCCCCCCTTAGACTCTGCAATAGCTTTTTCATAGACACAGTTTCTGCGCATCGTCTTTTCCATAAGTATTTTCATCGACGCTCCTCCGCTGAACTGGCCACCACCATTCCTCCACTCCCCTCTAATCATGTAGGGACATGGGAATTGCCGTCAGAATTCATACAGTTCACTTTGAACTTATAAACCAACTTCTCATCCTCTTCCTCCATTCAGTCTTTTTCTGTTCAATGGAACAGCCTTCCTCGCATCGTTTTCTCCAATGAATGCAACCATTAGCTCTTTAAGAAACTCATTAACAGATTTTTTTTTTCTTCTCTTACATCACTTGTTCATCCAGAGGTGCACACGGCATTGTCGTGTTATAGGTCTTGAGACCTCTCGTGTGAGGAATTGATATTAAAAACATTATCGGCACCATCTACTATTCTGTGATCTTAAATATCATCAGCTGAGTTTCGGAGCCAACCACCTCCTCTTCAAAAACCCATTAACAGGCTTTTTTAAATTTAAAAAAATTTTTCTTCTCTTTAATAACTTGCCCCCACGGCGCTGTCTTATTACAGGTCTTGAGGCCTCTCGTGTATGGGATTGACATTAAAAAATATAATCAATACCCTGTTTCTTTGGATCTTAAATATACTCATCTGCATTCAGGAATATGTTTGAATTAAAACGAAGCCATAAGTTTTTTTTTATCATCCATAAAAATGAGAAAATAAACTCTGGACAGATCATTTACCCTTGTCTGAAAAGGCAGATTAAATTTTTTCCCCTTTCGAAATAAAAATAACTTCGACCAACTTAAGAAGGAAATTAGATTGGACAATACTTCATTATAAAAGGTAAGAGCAATATGGAAATCTATTTTCGTAAAGATGAATAATAATGAATGGTGTACACAATAAGTAAGGGACTTCATTTACCCGGAAAAGGTCACTGGTAGAACACTTCGATATAAGATATCATTGTATAAAGCACATAGTGATATTTACAAAGCTCGCATTAACAGCTAGAGAGGAAGAAATTAAGTTTGCATTTACACTTTTTGCATATTATTTCAGGGCCAATCAATTCCAAAATCATTGCTTAAGTTGTTTGTAATTATCCGATTGGCGGTTGATAAAATTATACAAAAAAGAGCGATTAACCATTGTGCCTTTGTAATATGTAAATCACAGCTTCCAGTACACTTGTCCGAAATGCAGGAAATATGCTCCAGAATTTTCAGATTAACCAGATCCCATCGGTCAGTTGAAACAGTTCGTGATCCATTTGTTGCTCCACAAACAACGAAAGTTGTCACTCTGTTCCATGCACAAAAAATAGTAAGATGCAAAAATTATAAAGCAACTGTAATCACACAGATACGCATTTATTTTAAAAAAAGAATTTATCCAAACTTTATGCTAAAAATTCCAAGACTCCCCACTGGTTACTAGTATTCCACACTTTTTTCATTCGAGAATTGTTAGTCCCGGCCACACCTTCCAAATATAAGGTTCTTTCCGATTTAAGTGTAACAACTTAGTGACGAATTTTTCTTCCGAGGTAGAGAATGCATTCCCTCTTACCTACACATTAAGAACAACAACGCATCTGGCGCAGAGAAGCACGCTGCAACTGAAGATAATAACCGATAAACACATACACGCATTTCACCAAACCCTACACTGGAGGCGAGCCTGTCACACTTTTTTCACTTGCCTATCGAGAACTGTTCTACACATCAGTCTTAGGCGTTAATAAATAGCGGTAGTTGTTTTGTGCAAATACCTAAAGCGTAATAGAGCGAATGAACTAAATGAAGTCCTCAGAAAATCTGCAACCTTGACGAAATAGGATCTGTCCACCAATTTCACTTCCCCATGGAAAATGAAATAGGAGAAATTAATTGGTGTTTATGCGGTGTAGAATTAGGTTATTGGTAATTTTTTTTTTTAAAGAAGTGCTCATGCACTCTGGGACAACATAAGAAAAATGATACTCGATAAAAAGCAAATATACTTACCAGCGTTGTGAAACTGCACACCAAATATTCTCTGTAAGTCCTGCGTAGTCATCCGTTTATGTATCTACGTATAAGAAAGATTTGTTACACATCAGTTACACGCTACCACACACACGGGCAATCGCAGTAATGCTTTAAATAGAAATCTTTAATTTTTCTTGTTAATGATATTGACAAGGTCAGTGAGTCATTGAACTTCTTACTAAATAAGAAGTAGCCTTAAGATATTTGTTTCGTCACTGATGTCAGCAAATATGGATTTCGGAGAGAAATTAGGATATGAATATTGACTTCACAGTCTACAGAATCGGTTGTTGTTAACGGGGCTCAAGCTTTGCCGTTAAATTTGCATGTATAAGCATACAAATGAAGTTACTCGTTAACAATCCGTTTAGTTTCCTTAAAGAAGAATTAACTCTCATTAATAATCAACTGGGACTTAAAGTACACGAAAATGTACTTAGCATACTGCATTAAAATTAACAGACAAATGTCTGAAAGGGAGAAAATATTTACACTTGCCTGTTTACGAACTCTCAGAGAGTAATAAAGATTGCGTAGTATGCCTTTCACTATAAATTATAAAGTACCTACTTCAAAGGTGACAAACAATATTTCTCAAAAGCATTTTTTTTAAAACGTTTTTGGCTTTAACGTTACTCACGTAAAGACTGCCAGAAATGCAAACGACAAAAATCACTACTGATAAGCATCTGTAAAAAATGGATGAAATCAGAATCATACGTCATCATCAAAGCGCCGTCTAATGAGTAAATATTGCAACAATAATTTATTATTATGAATATTTCCATAGTGACTTCTGTTGCACTCACGAACGACTATACACTTTCATTGTAGGCATTAGATTACTGAGAAATGCTAAATGATTGAGAATGGCTTGATTTATGTTCAGTATACATAATATGGAATGCAAACTGATAATTAAAACAAAGTAGTCACACTGGCAATACGAACAGACCACATTAGGATTTTCATTTTGATTGCATTGAAATAAACTGTTATACAATGTCCAAAGGTAATTGGACTATGACCCTTCCTTACCTGTTGATTAGACCATACATGTAATGTATATTTTTCTGTCTTGGTTTACGCCTTCAGTAATTACTTGTAAGAATATAACATCAAAAATTAACACAGAGCGGTTAATTTTAAAGTTTTTAACACCAAGCACTCTGGTTTTTAGACTGACTCCATTGAACTTTCGCACGCTATGCTCAGCCACTTCATAGAATATCAACACCCATTATAGAAAGTTGTTCTATAAAGACCGTTGCCAGCACACACAAAGTATAAACTGAAAATTGTTTGACATCCTCTTATGGCGTGTAAAATCATTTCAAAATGTTTTTACCTTTCTGGAAGGATATACGCGTTGAAAGGACTACAGTGATGTTTTAAAATACATTTCGATTTGTAATTTGGTTATATATTAAATATACATTGCGAGTTTATTGTTATTATGATCAGCATAAAGCTACAAAATTTCTAGCCGAATTTTAGAAAATTCCAAAGGCTTGCAACTGAACAACAAGAAGAAACCGTTCGTATTAGAAGGGATTTGAACAGCATTCATGAGTATTTAATAAGAACACTCCCTCCAAACAAAACCTTAAATGAACAACAAACATACACTTGAATCGTACTTCCAGGACAAACCTATAGCTTACAAAAGATCCCAGACCCTCGATTTCGACCTGATATAATATAGCATATTCAGTTGAAAATCGCTAAAACGTTCCTCGCATCCTAGCCAGGGTTTCCGACACTAAGATATGTCTGTGATTCTTATTATATTAAGGCAGAAATACATCATACAAGCTCTTAGAGAACTAGAATGAGAATCTGAAGCTCATAAACAGATATCTAAGTACCAAGCTCGTCTTCATAATTATCCAAATAATTTTTCAAGTTCCTCAGCATATCAGCGGAAATTTTAATGCTCTTACTTTTTTTTTTTTAATTTGGGAGGAGAGCACACTTTAATAGCTGAGTAAATTATATTTTCTTTATGATAACATTTGAACTTTTATTTATAATTTGAAACCAAATGTTCTGAATAATAAACAGAAGTTTATATTTCATATATGTTAAGCCCTGTGGAAATGCCATTTTCATTCATAGCTCGAAGAGAAACCGTTAGAATTTAGGTTCTAGTGACGGATTAGAATTTTTTCTAGACTTTTCATTAACCGTTTCCCAAGTTAGTTGATCCTTGGCAAGTAGCATTTTTCTCCCTATTAGGTTAGGGTATAGATTGGCTGCCCACCAGTCTTCAAAAGTTACGAATAAACGGCCTCTGCTACTCCGATTGGGGAAAAGGCGTCAGTGGAATTTTTTTGAGTTTTAACGTAGTCAAAAATAACTCTGTGAACCGAGGGAATTGATTATTATATTTTTTAGAGATAAAGGCTCAAGAGAATTTAGTATCTTTTAACTAACATTTTCCTTTAAAAATCTTCCATTTATCGAAGGGTGAACAGAAAGGGCTTTTGGAAACCGAGAGTCACAATTTCTCCTCTTAATCATCACAAGTACTTGTGTTTATGGCCAATAATTTCTTAACGAAGGACCTACGAACTAACGAAACAAAATAGGATACTTGTGACATAAAGAGTATTTGTGACATTAACAGCTACGTATTCACCTATTGAATTATCTTCCCATTTTCCTTCTCCTAAAGACAAACGCTCAGCTTTATCTCTTCCTGGAGTTTATCAAATTCCCTGCAACTGTGATCTCTCCTATTTTGGACAAACTGGACGTTCTCTTGAAAAACGAATCCAAGAACATCAATTCTCCATTCATCACAACAAACCTGAAAAATCTGGATTGGCTCAGCACGGGATTGAAACTAACCACAACATCCTTTGGTCAAAAACTCGCCTCTTACATAGATCCCGTTATAAATTTGAACGTTTATTCAAAGAAAGCGTAGAGGCCTTACTCCATCGTCCTAACCTGAATCGGAATGACTGTATATCTATATCAAAAATCTGGGAAAGTCTAATCAGGATAACTCATTAATGCATATTAATTTTATGTTATTTAATATTATTAATTAATATCTTTATTTCAATCATGTCTCTGCTTAAAAATATTCCCTTTAATACTTAGTGATATAACATCACGCGGCTTGTTTTTTTTTAAATGATCTATTGTTAGTATTCCACCGTCTTTTATTTTTTAAACTGTTCTTGTAGTGTTACTGAAGATGGTCTGCTATTTCCAGACCAAAATATTTGGTTAATTAAATATCTTTCTTGTGTTTACGTGCATATATTATTCACTATCCACATTTGTTGTTTCTAGACAAAGTGGTATTGGTGTCCGAAAGTTGATTAGTTAATCCATTGGACTGTTCAAGTGCTCTGCAACCAAAAAGCTGCGGGTTAGAATCCAGCTATGGGCATATTGTCATGTTTGTGAATATCTTGGGATGGCAGATGAAATGCTTGATGTGAGATTATCACCCTTTATAACTGGAGACCTGAAGTAGCCAAAAAAAAAGTTTCGTGGTCTCTAGAACAGAATTTTTGGATTATTTAACGTTTAGCTCATGTATGGTGCTGAATGTGCAATAGGCTTACAACGATTCTGCGGGAGATATTCGCATAAATAAAAGAGGAACATTAATTTACGACCTTAACTAGTATTACAGACTGGAACAATGCGAGTTTGACGATAGCATTCCTGAACTGCGGTTGGATTAAAACACGGATTTTCCGGGAGAAAAAAAAAATCCTGATTATCTGAATCACTGTTCAGGTAACTCGGATAACAGCTTGAAAAGGATCAGAAAAAGTTCCACTAGTCCACAACGAGAATGGAATTTATAAGGGGATTTATTCTGCTACTTAGTGGCATTGATGGAGATACACAGTTATCACAGTTCCTTAAGAAAGATACTAAGATTCTTCCATTAAGAAATATATTAATAAAACTATTTTGCGTATTATTAAATGCTAATATGCCAGAGCCATTGAAGCCTTTTGTGTAGTGTTATTAAAAATCTTAGTTTGTTATTATGTATGCTATTTTCAGTTCTTTTCATGCGTTACCTTAGCACTGATCTCGAGAATCTTAACAATACACGAAGTTCAGGATTGGATCAAATTTTATTTCAAGTATTCGGAGGCGGCAGTAGTACATTCTTTGTAACAGCTGAATGTTCGAGAAACGTCCTGACCACCTGCGTTCATTCGTATACGCTTCAATATGAGAAGAAAAAATCAATATTGTGTTTGAAAGTAGATGCTCGCATTTATAATCGAGTGGCAAGACGTAACGCGATATTTCTTTTAGGAAGAACGAAAAATCTGTCCATTTATCAAACGGAGATCGGTGACGCTTTATTTCACGAATAGTTTGAGTACTAATGCTTTCTCAAATATCGATACTTGACTCGATTTCAATGGTAATTCTTGTGCAACACATTCAGCAAGGCTTTAACTTCTATATCACGATGCCATTAATATTAGGTGACGCAATATATTTTCGGTTGGTCATTAGCAAGTGATTAATGTCTGCCGTGGAATTTTCACCAGCTAAGTAAGCGATCCTTTAGCTCGCGTCAGGATTAATTAACTAATTTGTTATTATTAATTACTGCTGTGTAGTAACAACATCGTTACTCGTAATTAAATGCATTGCAGTAGGTGTTTGCTCTGAAATAACAAAAATAAAAAATAATTAAAAAAAACTGCATGCAGTTCCACAAGAACATTGCTTTCTGACCTTTCTTTCTTTCTCCTTTCTTTTTTCCTCAATTTACTAAATAATTTTTTTTATTTAGTAAATTGAAGAGTTCTTCATTCTCTCCTTAATCCGGATAAACTGACCTTTGATTGGAAACAGAGTATAAATGAAACTATTATTATTTTTGGTTTTCATGCCAGCATATGCAAGAGAACTATAACTTCATATATCGCTCCTTTTACCAGTTTGATGACGCGAAATAGAAAGATGATCAAGCATTTAAATTGCTTGATCATCTTTCAATTTGAAATACTCGTATTACTTCCAGAAATGGGAAGGATATACACTGACCAACTTGAAAACAAGTAAAGGAAATAAAATATATACACGTTTTTACAAGAATATTATTTAATTTGCCAAATATTTCAGTCTGAATATTACAGACCATCTTCAGTGGCTACATAGGAATAGTTTTAAAAAACAAAGTGGAGTACGAACAATTGATCATTCACACATAGAACGAGCTGCGTGATGTTATATCGCTAAGTATTAAAAGAGTAAACAATTAAATAATATTATTGTGTAAACGTGTATAGATTTTATAATCCTAATGGAACTTTTTTATCCTGATTAAAATGGTTTCTCTAGTTGGTACTGTAACTTTCTACATTGAACTAGTATACAAGCTAATTTACTGATTATATAAAGTAGATAAGCTGGATTATATTATACGTGGCAGTGTTAGGCTCATCTGGAGAGAATAATATAAAATTAACAAAGAAAATGTGAACTCATAAGAAGTTCGTTTATTTAATCGAGTGGCAAGTTGTCAATTTTTTTTCCTATCCTGATTGGCTGAGTAAACAGCAGCCTGATTCTCCACCCACCCCCCCAAAAAAAGTGTGGGCTCGAATCTAAATGTAGCATAAACAACTAAAATGCCATCAGGTGGAAATAAATGTCATCCAGAAAGCGGCCTGAAAAACTTCGATGTTTGGTCTCTGGAGAAGAATTTTCGAATTTTTTAACCTTTTATTCTACCCACAGCGCTAATGCATTTTGGATATACAACCGTTTGTGGATAAGATTCACACACAAAAAAATAATACGAACGTGGTCATATTGAGAGAAATGAATTCCCAATAGCAGCATAAAAAAAAAAGCATCTTACCTGCCGTACAGCCAAAGATGGCGTAAACATTACGAATGATGCGAGAGACATTAGAAGAATCCACAAGATTAAAGAATCGCTTTGAGGTTGTGACGTCATCATCGAGGAATTTTTCATCTGGTAGGGTGATTGCAGTTGGAAATAGAGAGTGGTGGAAACATGGCGAGAATGCGATATTGGATCTGAGTTAGAGTAATCGTGGTTCATCGCCTGAAAAAAAGAAGGTCGACGATTAGTTTGTGCAGAGAATGAAGTGTTAAATCAGGAGAAGGTCCGCGGAAAATCAATGTTTGTCTTAGTACTGTGGGATACTGAAAGAAACGTCTGTGTTGAAGTTTTTTTTATAGCTCTAATTCCTGGAACTTTGATTAAATAGAGCTTGTTGCTCGGCCAGCAAAATCAATTTTATTTCATCTTTCATATTCTAATTTGTTTAATGGGCAGTAGCAGCAATCTGGGGATAAAAATTGAAATAAAAAATACATGTGTAAAATACCATTACAACGACAAACAACAATACTTATTTCGACTATTCGTTGTGTAGATGTATGCCCTCTAGCGGTGAATACTTCTAAAAACACATAACTGTCTAAAATTATTATTAATAAAAAATCATACAAATTCCGTGTATATTTCTTTCTAGTTTCTCCCAGCTTAATAGATGGCAAGGCAGCAATTATTTTTCAATCTAATGTTGTGTTTGATTTGTACCTTTTTTTTCCTTGTCTGAAACAATAATTACACACAAGCAAGTAACATCGGAGTGTTTCATTTACCGAAGAAGAAAACGAGTCATAACCAGTCGCTACTTTACTTCCTACGACTATAAGGTCATCACGTGACACGCTAACTGTCCCTACAATTCCCAGCAATGTCATCAAGAGAGAACGATGCGAGAAGCACTAATAGGCAAAGTTAATGAAGTGAATAATGGCTGGCAAGTTGTGGCTTAATGATTTGTTTAATGGGATGGCAACAGGAAGTTATCAAAAAAAAAGGTACTTGAAATAAGTAGCAGCATGCGATGCACTTCCCTCTAATCTGAGAATCGCTACCCAAGCTATCAAGGAAATCGGACATTCCATAATAAGTGCTAAAAGAAAAGATTCTTTTTCTAAATAAAAGATCACTTTCACAATAAAAACTTCTACTAAAAGAATTTTCAGAGTTAATGGTAACGAAGTCCGACTTTTAATCAACGTGAATGAGATTCACGAATTCTTGGATTGCGTATCATTCCCGACACGTGACCTTGTAATGTATTCAATTTGGGTGGAGGGAGGGTACTCCACAAATCTCTATTATTGAAATCATTCGTGAAGCGCCCTCTAGGGACGCATTGGTACGTATCCCATCAGAAACCTGTTTCTAAACAGCGCCACCTAGCGATGTTTTTCACTCCCTTTTTTTGAATAAACATTTTCTTTGAGAAAATTCCAAGGTGGTCTACTAATAAAGATTGTCGTGACTTGATTTCAAAGAAGTTGTGGCTCTCTTAGAATTATTAAGAGGTAGAAAATAATTGTTGCCAAGTCTGTATTTAGAGAATGATTAAATTTGCACATCCTTGGAGAGATCTTCCGGTGCTGATATCAACGCTGTGTTGGTGTGAATTGTTAGTCTTAGTCAAGAGGTTGCAAAGGCTGTTTGACTAGAAATATCTTTGAAGACAATCGACTATTTTGAATATAGATACAGCATATCGCGCATGCTCAGTAAATAAAATATTTGACAGTATTTAATGTTAATGTGTGTGTGTCATTTGGAACTATTTTTGAAGAAGATTAGTTCAGAATTAATAAGGTCAAAATATTGAATCGAGTTTTTAAGCATGGTAATATTGATATTTCAGTTCTCTTTTGAATTAGTACGTAAATCAATCTTCTTCAACTAAATGGAGAGGTTTGGCTACAGATTTTCTACTCCACTGTACACATCTCAGTTGTTTCTGGTGGTTTACTTACTTTTTTTTTTTTTTTTTACTCTCGAAACAGTCATTTTCTTTACAGAATCATCTCTATGATTGGCGTGTAGAATGTCTAGATTACGTAAAGCGAATAAACTAAAAACAAGCAATACTTTTTATCATTCTTTCCTGGTCGTCATGGTAACAATGACTTACCTGGAGCTATTATCAGCTTTTTGCTGAAGCACCGTATTAAGTAGCTATTCGAATGGATGCGGGCAACTCTCTCGAAAAAAAACTACGTGAGAATAGCTACGGGTGTCGGTTCACTTCCTTGTACCGTTAAGAGATTCATGTTTCTTTTACATGACATGAAAATTGCAGATACGTGTTCAAGAGTTCCTTAATAGCTGAATTTTTTTTTGTTTGAACTGCTTTGTCTACCACCAATATCGCAAACTCTCTCTCACACGTGCCGAGAGGTTTTTATGCGTCTTATTCTTTGACTTGTGCAACACTCTCAAATGAGCGCTCAAAGAACTCCTCTGACCTGAGGATTTCTGGTCAGATTCTAAGGCTTTCTGGTAGGTACAGACTTCAATCCAGATACACAAACTGTACTTGTTATTAAACTTGTTACTTTGTTATCATTAAGAAATATTAGAAGACAGATACGAAAGATTATTCTAGATACTATATACTGTACTTTTTAACCACTTCAAGACTCCAATAAATGGAAGAATGGTCTCAAAAACAGTCCGTAAAATTCATATAATACTTGAACATTCACACACATCCATGCCCACTGTGGAATTGGAATCTGCGGCCTCTTTGCGGAAGAGTTATGATATTAACAAATAATAACAATATGGTAAAATAATTATACAATTTATTTATAAAATGAATTGTTATTCTAAACAGGTTGCCGAATAAACGAAGAACAAAAAAATCCCATGATTTTTATTTTACATGTAGAACTCACCCAGGATCGATAAGAATTAAAGTACTTTACAGATAGTTGAGGATAATATAGAAGGTGTGTGTGTGTGTGTGTGTGTGTGGAGGAAGGGAGGGGGAGATTTCACTCCCTGTTGTCTGTCAAAAGGACTCGAAATTTACTTTAACCTATTTCCAAATTTATCTGGTGGCTAACGAGACGGCACATTTTACAGCTAGCAGGTTTTTATTTAGAGTAACTGTATAGGAAGTTTAAAAAAAAAAAAAACATTTCTCTTGCAGTCGTGATGGAATGATGATAGCAACAACTTCCGGCATACGGGACTTGCACCCTAAGAAAACGGTTTAACCTCTTTTTTCACAAAGAATTGTCGTTAAACTTTCACTTCAACTATGTGTGGGGAAAAAAAAAAACGAAAATTTCTTGTTCAGAACGACCACGTCTGCCTTCATGTGGAGTTTTGTGTTGTTGCACTGGACTCTGCAGTGACCACTGCGAGGATCTCTCTCTTCTTCACTACATCTCGGGTTTCACAACGAAATCCTCCATCTTCTGTTGTTTATCCACTCATATAACAGATTCGTTAATAAGAATTAACAATGACTTTACCTTAAGATTGGTCGACACTTTAGTTTATAATAACGAGAGAGAATGCTCGAACCTACTACACACACAACATTCCGTGCTTGCACCTCAGAACAAAACCTATTTCTGAAATACACCCTTCGAATAAAGTTTTGTGAAGATAGAAAAACCGTGAGGTCATTCGCTACTGCCCGAAATGTTACTGACGTCTTATAAGAATTAACTCACCCTGCTGCGTCTTCAGGAAGTATTCCACTCCCCACCAGGACCGTGTTCGGTATCCATACTCGACACTAACTCACTGCTGTTACACTCCCCGCACCTCCTTCCTGCATCTACGGTAGTGGGTGCTATCACTGCAACAAGTTGGCCGACCAAAGGAACGAGTATTGACAAGCAGCGCGTCAGTAAGAGATAATCACCCCACCGTCTCGCAACGGAGTACTGACCCACATATTCTCTCCCTCCTCCCCCCCCCCCTCTAACTCTTCTACACTTTAACGTTGCATAGCGGAAAATAAGTCCATCTTACCAAACCTGTTCTGCTCTCATTTTTCTCTGTGCTGCAAGCCGTGTGGCATCTTACGTTGTGTTTCGACATATCGGTCTGTTGTAGCTCGTTTACAATCGTTGGTCAGCTACGATGTGGAGTGGTCACTTATTTGTCATGACAAATCTCAGAGTTGTTTTAATAGAGGCATTTAAACCTCCTGCTCTTCTTTCTTTCACTGTATTAGTCCTAGTGGCTATTCCGGCCTCACACCATCTCTTTAAGGGTTTTCTCTCCTTCCTTAACTGAATCTTATTGATTCTGTCACTTTAAAAACTAACCTTAAACATAAAGCACTCAAATTATACGATTCAAATTGAAGCTGACCCATATATGGAAAATTCCGTCCACCAAGCTGGTTCGAATTCGGTATTTAGAATTACTGTTGAGATAACCCACTGATAACGATTCGTTATGTTTGTCAAATGGATTTAAGGGGTTTTTTTTCTTTCACAAAAGAAAAAAACCCCTGAAACTAAATAATCTATTGTCCAGATCTGAAGAATAATTAACTCCTTATCGTTGTAAAGACTAGAAAATGCTTTCACTGTAGTTTCAGTTATATTTGATTACAGACATTCATTTGACAACTAGTGATTACCAATTGCTCTTTATTTGTTGGCAGTTACATGTCTTTGGTGAAGCGAATTAATCAATGGTTAAGTGCCAAACTCTGTTCCAAACAGCGACCACTCTTTTCCATTAGCAAACGACTTTACTCGTCCAATCAACAAGAAATAATTTTAGTTATTAAATACCAGTATCTTTTAGTTTAAATAGTTATGAATAAAATACCAAATTTCTTTAAACAAAAACTATAATACACACGCACACAAAGAAAAATGTCATCACAGAGAAGAGCAGTTTTGAATAGAAAAGGATGTCTTGTATAGAAATTAAATATGCACGGAAGAAGGAAGACAAGAAATATGTCAGAGGTGAAAGGTGAATGCGGAGAGGGTGGAGAAGGAAACTAAGTGCAACTTTAAGTACCCTGATGACCTCTACAGATGTCGCAAAGTTATCCTTGTAAAAGGCAATCAAAGTTTCTTCATTTGTTGACTAACTTTCACTACGGTAACGTCTGGAGCGCTATGAAGACACCAATAATTAAGGGAAGTCCACTTTCACAATTGAATTACCTCACTGAACTCGTCTCTACTTTCAATTCCACGCACATTTACTAAGTGGAGCATTTAACCCCGTTCGGGGAGCTACCTGAAAAAGGAGGTCAACTAATTGGCTGATGGCTTAAACACACACTAATCATAATGAAACAGCTTCCCCGCACAGCTTCCCTTAATTAACGTGAAATGGTTTATTCTGTCTGTTGATTACAGGTGACTCTGTTGCCAGTGCAGTATGACTGCAGTTAATAACTTGGTGTTCCCCGTAAGGAGGGGTTCTAAATGTTCCCATTCTGTACGGATGGAAACACACCAGTCTGCTCGATCAATGACTTCGAATCCAGACATGGCTGAGAAGATGAAAACTCCCACCTCCGCCTATCCATTAGGTGATTCTTTGTAGTACTGCGGCAGAAGGATTGTTCAATAGCTCATAAACGGAACTAATTGGATGATTATTTTTAAACTAAAATTATTATTTGTATTTCCTGATATATTTAAAAAAAAATTCTACTTGACGGTGCACATCATTTCAATATTTATGTAGGATAGCTTTTCCCTGTTAAACAAACAGCAACTAAAACATTATTGCTCAGTTGTTTAATTATATGAGCTGGTTATCAATGTATACAAATGTTTTTCGATATGCACAACGAGAGTTTCGAAATAACATGAAAATGAACAAAAACCTTATTCTATTTAATGAGCTGGCATATTATAAAGAAATTATTCAAATAGTTGGGTTGGAAATTGGTTCAAATTAGCCAGTAAACAGATAATTATTAAATGTCTACCGCAGTTCCAAATGGCTCTTGTGGGAGGACTACTTGAGATCGTCTCATCCACATTTGCGTCTAAAGATCAGATGATTGAAATAAATTTGATGGCACAAATGTGTCCAAAATGCGCTAGTGAAAAAAAAAAACATCGCGATGTGTTCTCTGCATTCCACCTGTTTCATTTGAATACGCAAAGCCAACGGAGGCTGATGACAGCTGTTCCAAACAGCTGTCATCAGCATCCATATATGTTTTACTTGGATGCTCATGAGTGATATTGACAGTCACTGGAGTTGTCCACCCATCGAGTGTATAAATCTCTTTAATATTTCTGGATAACTGGACATCTTTGCTTATGGTTCGATTGTAATATCCTTTGCAGAACATATGAGTATACTAATGACCACCCGCTTTTTTTTGGGGGGGGGGGAGGGTATTTCGGAATCATAATATTTCATGTAAATGATATTTTCTCGGAACACCATGGATTGTTTTTGTTAAATAAATGCTGTTTCATTTTAGCCGTAGTGCTTCGTGGGGGGGGGGGTTAGTCATTCGTATAGTGAGCTCACGAATATGTGGTTTATATCTGACCCGCTGGACTTTTGCTACTTGCCTCTTACTGCGCTACCATCGAAAGTATAATAACAACGTACGACACTATTTTTAAGTAGGACAAATTTCTTTTTCACCCTTAGTTTTTAGAACTCTTCAGATAACTGAATTAGACAAGATGTGCTATAAGTGGCTCTCTCGTAACAAAATAGTTTCCGCATGGTGGATATTGCACAAACATTCTACGACCCGAAATTATATACCTACTTCGGCAACTACTCCTCCCCCAGGACTGGCTAGATAGATCAAGGCACTGTAATTGTATTAGATGACCTGGAAGGGAAAGTGATTATAACGTAAGTGCGGACATTTCACTTAGAATAAAAAGAAGTTACAACAGTATGCCGTAATAGCTTACAAAGCAAGCAATTATTGTCTTAGGTGATTTTTCCATCACTTCATCTCGTGTCCTCCCCCTCTCTAAATAGCAGTGTGCTAGTTAGAAGATAGAACCGGACAATGCGGTCAAGTTATGAATAAAGGGACTTGGTATTGTATTATGACACGCATCGCTTCGACAAATTAGATACGTTGAATAACATGGAGAGGAAAAAGATATAACGAGTATATTTCTCAGCTTCCCCCCCCTAATAAATTTAATATTTTTTTCCCTCTCTTGCTTGTCTATTATTACCTGAAGAGAATGGCTCTATTCACAGGTGTAAACACATCGTATTCAGGGGTGTAAACCAGACTAGACTAGGTGCTAAGTGTGAAGAGGATCCGTCACTTCCTTGAGAAAGCAAAGATGACGTCCTTCAATGTGGCCTACATTGTGCCGGGTGAGAGTCTCAACCAAACTACCTGTTCACTGCAGGGGTAGGTAAGCCACACATTCAAGGTTTTGCCATTAGCAGGTAGGTTTGCTGTGATTAGTAGAGTACGTGTCTGGCATGGACGATCGTTGTGAGGGGGGTCTCGCCTGGGTTCAACGAGTGGGTCGTGGGAGAAGATGGAAAGATGTGCTATATACGGCGGTAGGCTCATTGGATGTTGACACGACCTTTAGCCTTCGGCTTCTTTGTGTCAGTCGTCAAGACGAAGAAAGGGTGAAAACCCACTATGGTATGTGTCAGCTGACGGGACTTTTCCCAAAACATTCCTGCGAGGATTAGGTTAAAGAAAGTCAGTACGACTGATTCATAAACTATCGGATAATTCGATTGGCTGTCGTGACATCGCTTAGAGATAGGACTAGTCGAAGAATGTAAAGTGTGCATCCGCCATGGAATAGTATTTTAACCAGGATAATTTTATTTTGAAAATTCTCGATTTAAAGTAAAAATAATAACCGTTTACTCCCGTTCATCCCCCCCCCCCCAGTGATTCTCTCGAAAACTTTTAACATCAGAAATATTCCAGATGGAAGTGAGAAGAACACCTAGTAAACAGATGAGCCCAGCTCCCATATATATATGTGGGGAGCGAGTCTGTGTATTTAATTTTCACACCTAACTATTACTTATCCATTCGTTGTTCACATAACAGTAGAAAAATTATCATTCCATTTTATGATTCAAATAATAAAGCCATGCGATCAGTGTATTGTGTCTTGCGTGTGCATCAATCGATTTGTCCGCCTTGTGAGATGAAAAAATGACTTCAGTATGACAGGGGCTAATTCACCTTTATTTGAAAATCCATTATAAAGTATTGTAGATTGGATTTGTACCTTGGAGTGAAAATACAAAGGAAAATGCTTTAAAAATATGAATTATTTAAACCAAAAATTACCGCAAGTTAGTCTCAAACATCACCGAAATTCATATTTATACCCGGATGCACACGTAACTACTACCAAGTGGTTCAAACTTGGCTTTAGATTGAAGTCAACTCATTTGATATGCCGGGAAACTAATTTTTGTAGACAGAAAACAAAGTGATATTTTCGAATAAGCGTTGCTATAGTAACGCATTTGCGATGCAAAAAAAAAAAGAGTTGACAAACAAGAAGCAATAAAAATAGAGGAGAGACAGATTGATGATGAAGGAAAGTTGGGGGTCGTTCGGTAAACGAGACAAAATGGAAAGTGGCGGATGAAAGGTCATGGAAACCTGTGAGTAGATGATACCAGGAGGGTAATACTGGGCAAGGTAGTTCTATAGGAAAGTCATAGCAGGAGACGAGTTGTAATTACCAGGGTGTTTAAACTAATCCCACACGTACTACTTCATGACCCTGTAGCTGCCTACGATTTGCAAATAACCTATTTGTGACGTCAAGATCATGAAGGCTATTTGAAATGCTCGTTTCTCTTGCTCAACCAGCCAGTTTGTATTTCCTTCCTCTTATGTCTTATTTTAAGTTTTTTGTTCCCTTTTTTCGCGTGCATATATTATCATTTTAGTCAAAGTATCATTCCAGCAGGACTTCTGCAGTTTATGGAAGCAACTAAAGGTAATGACACCAGTGTATTACGTCTGTGAATTATGGGTGTCTGTCTGTCTGTCTGCTTGCCCTGTGGGACGAAACACCTGAGTTTTCTGGAGGAAATAAACCCTTCCATGCTCTGTATGAGACTGGCTACCTCACCTTCAGATGAAAAGTCTCCTTCTAGACGGAATTCAAGTCATGAAACTTTAATTGATTCCTCTTCTCCTCCGATTATTTTCGTGTAGCCATTTTCTTTTTATTTAAAACTAAACTCTGTACACTTCCAGAAGTGAAAAAGAGTCAAATAATCTGCATAGTTTTAAATGCATCTTTTGGCATTCACTGCGTATTGTAAAGAACTGGTTTTACAAGCCTGTAGAGTTCTCTCCTGACCTACGGTCGCACGAAGGACATTTAGAGATGGAAACTACTGAAACTAATATGAGAATGAGGGTAAGAATATTGCATTCAGCAGGTTGTTTTTGTTTTCTTTCTACCTGTTTGCAGAAGTATTCATTGTCTTCGATAAGATCATTGAATATTAACAAGCATGTTGAAAGGGTTTGTTAATATTTAGATGATATCTTGTTCGTTCATGGGTTTTCTTTTCTTTTTTAGAATTCAATAAGTATTTTGCTATTCACCGTTCTACAGTAAAACGCCCAATCAAAACATTTCTTTCTTTCTTTAAGATCCTGTGGATTCGTAGTCACGGAGAGTCGACCATTTGGAGTAGGTTTTGTATCGTGCTGCACATTCCTGAAGGACTTATATGGGCCATCTGCAGATTCACAATAAAAAGAACAAGAGCGTTATTAATACAATTTCAGAACTGAAATAATCACGCTAGACGGCGTTTCTCTCGCGTGTAATTTTGGGAATTTTGTTTTCTTTCTTTGTTACAAAGAATACTTTGCGACGTTTTTTTTTTTTTTTTTTTTTTTTTTTAAAGGTTCTAGTGTGGAATCGATATCCTTCGCCTCCGCATCTCCTTATCGGTTAAAAGTCGCCTTTTATCAATCAATTAAAGTTACGTCATCAGATATTCAGAGGGATTTTCTAGATATTTGGCTTTTATTTCACAGAACAGACAACCCAACCCTTAGAATAGCGCAGTTGAGATGACACGAGACATATCATGGCGCGAGAGTTGATGTAGTAATCAACTCCGAAATGAGTCGACTCTTGATTACTGTCTCATCTAATCCACATTCAGTGCGTTTAGAGATTGCTGTATGATTGAATGCCAAAGGAACACTTTTCAAAACAGCGCTGAAAAAAGCACATTAAAATTCAATAAGCATGCGATGCAGAGACAGCCATCTAAAAGATCAAACTAAATCACCCCAGGACCATGAAAAGGAATATAACAATGTAACGCACAGGAAGACGTCTCTCGTTTTCTAAAAACTTAACATAAAACACATCACTGCTGCCATCGACAAGCCATACGCACAACCACAGACTGTTAGCTATAATTTGCGACGGTGTTTCTATTATCGATTTCCTCATTCCTAGTACTAAGGAAAGTCCATTTCGAACTACAGCTGAAGTGTGAAAAAGAATTTCTTTAGATATACGGGCTTTAGCTCGGACTCAACACAAGAATGAGTTACTGAGAACAATTGGCAATGATGGACATTCAGTCTCAATGAAAACACGACAGAAGAATGCAGCATTGATTCTTTTGCCAGACAATAACGAAGTGTCTTGCTCACACCGACCGAACAACCGGTATTAGAGGAATCTCAACAAGAAAAAAAGCTGCTGCATCTCTTTGGCGAAAAAATAAACATTATGATCCAACTAAACTGCACCTTACTCCTGCAATGTTGCCTTGACCTGCATACAGAGTTAACAGTGGAAACAATCACTTTTTTTTTTCTTGTCCAAGGACAAGAAATCAGAAAAGAACTCAGTAACTATGACTCACTTTTGTTTATTAGAAGAGGTCATATTAGGTAGCCCAAAGTGTTCTCCCACGAAGGAAAGATTCGCGTACATCGCCTTTATTTATAGCGCACCAATTAAGAATCAGGCACTCTCAGCATGCAGAAGAACATGCAAGTAAACATACATTGATTACCAACGGATGGACAGTTTGATCTAGCGATGTTTAGAGAATAAGATGACAGTGAAAATAGAGAAAGAAGAAGAGAGAAAAGTAAAAGAAAAACAAAAAAAAAAAGATAAAGAAAGAAAAGAGTATCAAAGAAGAGACCACACTGCATTCCTTTGAGAAGACTTAAGTCAGGTCCTTAAAGCAGGGCGCTATGTGAACGAAACAAGAATTCTGTGAGGAGATTCTCTTGTAGATGCAGAAGCATCAAACAGCAGGAGTTGCCAAATGCTCGTCACAGCAAACTTGATATTTTAATTATGCAGGCATCCTGCAACCCTATTAACATTCCAAGCCAGTTGCCACTATTATCCGAGCTATCTCTCCCGCACTTTGACATTGACGACGAACGCCACTTTTTTCCTGGACTTCCCAAACGGTGGTCTCTGACCTTGGTCCAGAATGTTCTAAAAGGGTTGGTAATTTTAACGGGTCGTAATGCAATTACGAGGCGTTTATGTTGCTCTCTCTCTCTCTCTCCCTACCGCATTCTTACGACCGCTAGTGATGGAAACGAGTTATCTGCGACATCACCCGGGGGATTCCTAAGGGATCTCCCGCTCCTTATCACTTTCCACGGTTCTCTTTATCTCGCTTTCCCATCGCCGCCGAAACAATGGCATCGTAACGGGAGCATGACTTCCTACCCACAGACACCCGAACGAGGAAAAAAAAAAGGTAGCACACGAAGCACGCGCTGGTGTTATCGAGTCACGATCTCTGGGTCACTAGGATGTTCTCTTTTTTTCTCAGGCATCTGTTCCCCCCCCCCTCCCCCGACGTCTTCCCTAAATTATGAAACCGTAGTGGGTGGAAGACCTGAACGCTAAAACCGCCCACAGCATTGTTTATACAACAATGGCGCTCACGTGGGAATTATGAGCGGTGAAAACCGAGAAACCCAGAAGGCCAATACCGGTTTTCTCACGCGAGAAACGCTGACTTGTTTGAAATGAGCCTTCGGCGTCGCGATTACTTGAAAATAACAAGTTCCCTAATGGCATCGAATCGGTCGGTGAGCCGCTTTCTCCCACAGTTCTCGTTGCGTCACGCTGCTGAATGACGGTAACCCACTTGAGAATATCAACGGCACGAACCAGGAGTGATATTCGTTCGGCGCTGATGTTTCACGATTTCACGAGACCTCTTGCGAGTGATTCGGGAAACTGTGGTGGTGACGTTATTGTTGGTTATTAGCATTGAGGAACTTTATTTCTATAGTACGTTTATCGGAATGTAGTTTAGACGCCTTTTTATGAAATTTTTTCTGCTAATCCAATAGATTCTGATTAGCATATCTCCAACTTTCTCAATTATCTTTATGATACGAAGAAGAAAAAAAATTTAAAAAACTGAAATGTTAGATTTCACTTGTTTCCCACTGCAAGAGAAGTTAAAATTTCGATTTATAATTAGTATATAATTATTAATGTAATAGTATGTAATTCTGATGTAGTTGATTTTCTTTAAAATACTATCTTTGTTAAACGCCGAGAAGAAAAATTAGTACTTTTGGAAATACTATTCAAATACAATGTATTTGAATAACACGATATGAATGCAAATGAAAACTGCAGCTTTTCCCAGCTCAGCATGGAACAAAACAGTCTCTTTTCCAAGATTTCTGAAGATGCCTGCCAGCACTATAATACTTGTATATTATTATATAGAATTACACGGGTACCACAGCGCTAGATCTACTGAAGAAGGAAGTATTATCGATTTTAATAGAACTTTTTCAATACTTTTCTCCCTTTTTCCTTATCTAGTTAAAGAGTTTATCAATTTTAGACAGGCACATATGGTTTTTAACCCAGCAAGTCAGAAAAAATCGCTGTAAAACTCTCCTTCTCAGCAAATAATACGAGTTAGAGTTTAGGACCATGACATGGCGGCTCATGTCTGTCTTACTGTCTCACACCTGAAGACGACTTAGGGTAGTTTCTGGTTGCCTATTAATTTCCAAAAGTTATTTATGATTGACAGACCTTATCCTACCCCATTTAGGGAATATATTTTGAGGATAAAATTGCATACAATGGGATAAAGTGATCACGTGATGGTCATTCCAGGATGCTGCTGCTAACATTCTACGAAGCTCTTCTGCTTGGCGTAGACGAAATAATTCTGCGGGAGCCATTTACTTTTATTATTTCTTTGAAAGTCGTAGTTGCGTCATTGAAAAGAAATCTTTATAAGCCATGACTGTGCACTGTACTGTACCAACTGCGATTTTTAATCCATAAAACATTGCAGCCTTCACAGAATAAAACATGCACTTCTATTCCGCACTGGGAATTGTCAGAAAAACCTTCGAGATAGAATGCAAGTTTTATCAAGAATAAACGATGTATAGAACTCCAACATACGGAGCAATGTACGCTCATTAACGTATAGAATATCCATAGAAAATAAAAGAAGAATGGGTTAAGCTATGAACCAATATTTTTTATTCAGTTCTGTAGAAAGATATGCGGGGAAATTAATGATCTGAGAAATGGATCACTGGAGACGAGTTTCCCTTCATGACAATTAACCTGCTCATTCTGGCCACGAATTTCTGGTAACTAACAGCAGTGTTGCTTCATACTTCCGTTTTCACAAAAAAGCGGGGGGGGGGGGATTAAAAATGTTGCGTGGTGACACATTGACATTTCTATTGTTCCAAAACGAATGACAATGAACGAAAAAAGATTTGATGACTTCATTGCGGTTCCAAAAAATCGCAGCTTATACTTGCAAAGTGTGACACGCACTCAGGCACACGCACACACACACTTTCTGTTTTCGGTGGCATGAATGAGTGTCGAGTTCCATTTTTTTCCTACTTGCAAATTAGAAGAAAAGATTAAAAATTAATTACGCCATCTGGTGTAACAGAGAGGTAACTCAAGTTATCAGGACACAAACGTTGCTTTAGTATTAATTCTGTTCTTCACTCTAAATCGGGCCAGCATGAAGAGCTGATGTACGCATGTGGGACTCCATTCGCTTCTTATATTTCAAAATTCTCAAATTTCAACCTCTTTTATATAAAAGATCGACCCTCTTCTAAATGAAAAATGTTTCTTTATTATTTATTAAAAAAGGTACCAATTTTTCAAAAAAAATCAAATGAGTAATTTATTGGGTTAGCGTATCCACTCTTTAACCAACAAGCAGCGAGTTCGAATACTTGTGATTTAGTATGGAAGATGAACTTCACCTCCCGGTGTGAAACCACAGTCCTGCTTATCGGAGGAGACCTGAATTGGATTTGAAAGAGTTCCATGTTTGATCTCTAGAGCAGGATGTCCAGATTATGTAAGAAACAAATAAAAAAAGAATAAATTTCTTAGCCCTTTAAAATAGGAATTTAAAATGCGAGTTTTCAACAGGTTTTTTAAAGTAATTTTTACATAAAAACAGGTGTGCAAGTGAATTTACAATTCACTCTTAGGGCATAACACATTCAACAACCATCCCAGCGATGTTTGATCTCATAACAGAACACAAGCCCGTGAGGGAAGATTTGGGGCAAAATGAACCATTAAATTTATATTAGCGCCCCTCGTCAGGTAATGTGGAAGTGAACCTTTTGGGAAGGGTGAATATGACAGAGTGCGGAGGCCCTTCCTCTGTTTTATCGTCGGCATCGAGCGATCTACTTAATGCCCTCTCCGGTTAATCTACTACTGATCATCGGCCCAAGGAGACAAACAGTTCTTGCACCTGGTGGAGGATAGCGCATCTCTGAAACATTCCCACACTCGCCCACCGTTAACTCCTCCCACTCTCTCTCAAGGACCGGACGGGCGAAGACGGTAGGCAAATAACAATTGTTTCTCCGATCCCACGACCTGCTGGCACACTTTCTCCTCGGAACACACTAGGAGAAGCAATGGGAACGTTGGCACTCTTACCAACAAGCTTAAACGATAAATGTTTAAAATAATAATAATAAATAAGTAAAAATAACATTTTTTCAGACTCCCTGGTTTATGAAAGGATATTCTGAACATGTGGAAGTTCATATTTGGTTTAGAGTAGCTGTCTTCAATTGTTTGATGCGATGCAGGAATGAATAAACAACCTCTAGGAGTTGCCGGAAGTGAGCTTCTATCACTAGTAGAAAAAATCAGCGCAAAAAAAAAAAAAAAAAAAAAATGCTGCAGATCGCTAGGGGGAATTCTAATCGGTTTGAGAGTTTAATACTTCGACTCATGTAAATATTTAAGTTAGTTCATTTCTAAATCCGAAATGAAATAACAATAATCCAGGAAGTGCTGATTTATTTATAACAAATACTATAAACATCGACTTAGAAATCAAATAAACAAATCAGTATTACTATGGCGACTTCGAACAACAACTTTATAACCAGGAGACAATTTCAAACGTCTCTTTTTCATACTCTCCATCTAAAAGAAAGTGTATTCTTTCACTGTATCTACCTAAGTAACAATTGTTCAAGAAAAATCATTGGATACATCTAAAGTGAATTTACGCATGAGGTAGTTGCAATGGGTTTTAGATCAACACACTAACAATGAACAGCACGGTCATTCTATGATATGCAGTATAGAGCATATGATGGTATTGTGCAGTTGTCAGGGCAACTGTGTACCATCATCATCAACCATTGAAAGACCGGAACGAATCTGAAAGCGCTTAGCAAGTGTTTCAGGAAATAGCTTTGTGTAGGAAGTTGCAAGTCGCGTGGAGAAAGTCATTAAGTGGAGGGAGAGAAGCATTATGATTGTTGGGTGTGGATCTTTTTTTTTTTTTTTTTTTTTTTTTTTTATATATACGTAGCATTCATAGCGAATCTCAGATCAGTATAGTGAAACAACTTCTTTTCTTGCACTATCTACAGCATCGTTACAGCTGAAGTTTTCTAACAATATTACTATGGTTCAATGGCACGATTTGATTAGTTCAGAATATTTAAATCAAGAGGAAACACTTATTTCACTTCTCACTCTCATACGTTTTTACTAGAAGAAAAGACAACTGATTTACGTATTTGTATAGAATTGTACACATTATTCTTTAAATGACTGCTTATCCATGGTTCCAAAGTGCTGTGAAGTTACAGTGCCATCTGGTGTCAATTAATGAAAACAGTTGACGTTTAAAATCATTTTCTGCAGTCTCATGTTTTGCATATTTTTAATCGTTTGTATTTTATTTCTGTTGCTGCTCTTAAAAAAATTTCCTCCAAAGTTTCGTTTGTGTGTGTATAACTTTGTGTATAACTTTGTGTATAACTTATTCTTACAAATGATAATCAACTTTAGGTTGGACCTCCAAAACACTCAACGGCTTTGATATATATTTGGCTTCACTCTGCAATATTTTGTAACCCGAACTGAACTGTCTTTCTAAATGTATGACATATAAGATTCGATTCATTTAAGGCCACTTAAACTTTGCTGTTCTTTACGAATACTTCAGAGGTTGCCCGATAGAACTGATGTAAAGTAGATGATACCTAAAGTAGATTCAGTAGAGAAGTACAGTCTGGGGAGATGGAACCTCGATCAAGGGGAATGAGCCCTCTTTAGGAAGGCCCACTATATTCCCAATGTTCTCGGGCTAGTTTATTCGTTTACGAAATGAACAATCTTGCCACCTCCCTACGAGATCAGCTAAAATCGCATTTACAAATGCGTGGTGATATCAAATGCACCGAGTAAGAAGCACTATTTGCTCTACTCACAAACAAGCTTTTTTAGTTGCTCTTATCTTTCGTCATTAGTTACGTCAGGACTAAATGTCAAATATCATAAAGAAAAAGTAAATAATGTAAGCCAAGACAAATCTAAAAAATTGCAGTATAGTTCTGACAGATTTGAGAATTCCATAGCATTACAAAAGGTCCACTGCAAACTTATTGTGGAGACGCAAAAGTCGTAACTAACCATTGAGTGCTGTACACAACAAGACGAGCAATGAGAAAGACAATATCAACATCAAGTTAGCTCGGATCCAAACTAACAACCATAGTTATGAACGTATAAATCGACATTCACAAATCTAACTAACGGTAATATTTAAATTGAGGACTGTGAATTTCTTTTTCGATATTTCTTAAGCTAAATTTGCGAACATTGCAATCGCGAGCAATAAAATGGCTATCAGTAATACAAAGTTCGTCATAATTAAGATATGTTACACAAATAAACGAACATCTTAATGGGAAAAACAGACAACTCTTTAATGATTAATATCCCTCAATTCATAGAGAGAACGAAAGTATAACTGCCGCTCACAGCAGTTCCTCCCATCCCACCATCCCGGCAATGCAAGAAATAACAGTCCATTACTACTGCAGCTTACCTCAACGCGTCGATAATTATGTCTCGTGCCTTTCCTCTGTACCTTCTTCATAGCGGGGCATCTCATTCACTTTGGCCGTTATTCGAAAGCCGATCCTTTTTCACGTGCTGCTAGGGCGACGGAGCACACACGCAGAACCCGTGTCAAGAGGGCGGGGGAAAAAACTTACTCGTTCTGTGCACCTGTCTGGCGAGTGTGACCCCTCATCTGGGAAACCCTTTCCTTTATAAAGTGTGCTCATCACGTGAGGACGCGTGGTGCAAGGCCGGGGTCAACAGGTAAACCTTGTCTCTGTCAGCTTACTTGGTATGCACGCTTGTAACTTGCTTCTGTTTTTCTGCGGTTTCAGAAACACTTCTTCTTGTCTTTCCCCTTTCTTTCCTCCCCAGGTTTCTTACTGTTTATTATACGGATACATTACAGTAAACAGTACTGTATAGACAGATACGTGAATGCATGGGATGCTTTATCTTCTTCCTCCCTCCCTACGTTTTCCCTTCCTCAAGTACCACGCAGTCTGCAGAGTCCAAGATTTAATAAATGATTTTGTTTTCTTTGGCTATGCAATGTCATATGTTTAATTTTTATTTCTGGAAATAATTGTACTGTTGTACCCATTCTTTTAATTAACCAACCCAATGTAGTTTCCGGAAAGATTGTAAAATAGAGGGCGGAGATAAAACGCCGGATGAGAGAATCGTGACGACGACATTCTATGGAAAAAAAGCCGATGATGAACTTCAGAGAAAGAGGTCATGAAATACTGCTAACAGAATAAATTTCTCTTCAATGTGTATGGAAGGCTGGATGGAGAAATTAAAACTACAACTCGCCGTCTTTAAGACAGTCATTAGCAAAAAATGTCAACAGTCTGATGTCCCGCTGTTTGTCGAGATGCTCTCACCTTTAGTTCTCTCTCTCTTGACTAATATTTTTAAGTTATACGCGTTCTTCTCTCGGATTCGTTATTTGAAGGTCAAAGTGATTCCGCACACAAAGGAGAGGTCGGCAGTGTTCACGCACTACGGATCCATCGTCCGCTTTGTCTTTATCCCTTTTCACCTTCAAGTTGTCCCAACTCTCTTGTAACGAAGCTCCTTATTTCGACGAGTGACTTTGGGGGAGTGATGTCTCTAGAGTTTCCTTTCTCTTCCCCCCCCCCCTTTCATACTTCGTCCCTGCACCAAATCGTGTTCTAGACGAACTCTAGGGGAAGTTTGTGTTGCAAGAAATCTAACTAATTTTACTTGGAGCGCAGGATATGGAAACTGGTTTCAAGGTCAATTGGATGTGACCTCTAAAAATTACATTTTTCTCTTCTTTAGTTGGATGGTGCTCTTCCATCAAAAAATGGTCATGTTTTCTTTTTTCCTTCCATGTGACCTGTCATTTCTTTCGTCTTTGTGATGCAAAACTACCGAGAGATCTTAAAAGACATTCAGTAGAATAAACAAATAATAACCAAAACGTCTTTCCAGAATACAATATTTTAAGATCATTTCAGCTTTTCCTTCTACAAATTCCCTTCAGATATTTTTCCTTCGAAATATCTGAACGCTATCGTGCCCTTTTGTTGGAAAAACCTGGGTTTGAATCCAGTCTAGACGTGAATCTTTATAACGACTTTAACTGAAGTTGAGTTACTTGGTCTCATACGGAGGTACAACAGTTTCCTGCTGAAAACTATGTTTTCACCCCACAAAACAGGAAAAACCATTCAAAGAACATCCGATCAATAAAACATAATTGCCTTAGCTGCATTCCCCGTAGTTCCAAATAATAACACCTGTATCGATTTCACTGCATACGGATGTGGGTTGTCACAGCGCTGGAATAATGTCGGTGTATTGAGAAGTCCCAAATGGAGACATCCCTTCACTTGGCTATAACCTTTCATCGCACGTGATGGGTTATAATCAGGTAAGAGATGGGTGGGCCTGGTGCCGTCCGTAACAACACTCGTTACGAGAGTGACAGACCCGTCTTTTCATTCACACAGTTGAGAAGCCTGAAACGATGATCACCTCAAGGGTTCGAATGTTGATGTCATCTAGGCTTTCATTAATCCTTTGCCCATCCCACATTTTACGACTGTCTAATTCCTCAGATCAATATCAGGCACACCTGAGTATGAATATGCGATGGTTGCAACCTCTACAGAGGTCAAACTTCATCTTCTTTTGCGGAACTAAAGTTTGGTACCTGCACTAAAATATTTCGTTGTATCAGATTACAATCTACTATACAAAAGTCAATTTTTATATTTTTATATATAATTTTAATTATACATATAATATTCCTTTGTTCTGTATATACTCGTATTTATGCATTTATTTTTTCCAGTATTGAATGATTAAAAATATTTTGACTTATTCTCTTTTGAAACTAATTAAGTTAAGAAATGAGTCCAAATTTGTTGGACGTTTAAAGTGAACAACGTATCGTGCTTCTAATGCTAACTAGAAAATTTACAAGTTAAAAGTCATGAACACTTAAGAACAGAGGGGGTATTAACTATCTTATCTTCCAGGATGAAGCTGGAAGACGATACTTCAAACTTTTTTTTAAAAAATAAGTTTTAATTATTCTGCTTATTCCATAAATAATCCACAAGATAGTAAATAGAAATACACGATACTCTGGCATTATAGTGTTAGCTGATATTTTTGTCATTTTTTCACTGATGTAGTCATCAGCCTATCTTTACTTATCCGAGGAAAATGTGCTGGCTTAGCAGATGGCGATTTATGTTTTTGTATTCATGTAAGATGGAATAATTAAACAATAGTTCTCTGGTTGTCAGCTAGATGGCAGCACTGCTATTTTTACTCTTATCATGAAGTCACATAACGTAGTTGGCTGGGGATTAATAGTATTTTTAATTCGAGAGATTATATAAAGCATGATTCTTTATCTGAACACTAGAAGATTTTGGATTCGAATCCCAGATTGGTCTTCACATTCAGGATTATTGTATAAGCTTCAGCGGACTGTCTTCTCTCTCTTAAGCAATAAATGCAGTACCACAAATATAGTTATAATATTGAAAGAGTGCGAGTTTCTAGTGTGTTTTAATACAGAACACCACACTAGAAAAATTGCTGTAAAACGAAACGCCAGAACCTTTTTAAAGTGTACTCAACAGTGTAATTCATTAGCATAGATTGTAGATTGATAAATGCAGAGGTGCTCAGGCATCGTGGGATCATCTCCCTGCACGCTTTCTAACGAGAGGCCAAATATCCTTGAAACGCTTCGGATAGGGGGAAGCGCAGCCTCTAATGGGGAGGGGAAGGTTGCGGGCGTTCCTCCTTCTTTGGGGATTACCACCGAAACCTTCTCAGTCTAATAGGGAAACACTCACGGTGCCCAGTAATTGGCAAGTAATTTCAACAGAAGTTACATTTTTCATGCAAGTTTGAATTTATTTTCTGGTAGTATTTTGGAAAAATTTAAAAAAAAATACTCAAGCGTTGAGTATTCCAATATGTCGCTTTCTTAAGAAGTTCTTTTATGCTCAATGCGCAGCCGTTGAACTGGCCAAGAAAAATTTCAAAAACTCGCCATTTTTGAGCTTTACTTAAGACCAGAAAAGGTTTTTGAATTTGCCAAAAATCCAAAAATACACCCCCCCCCTTCAACTTGAAAACAGCCTAAGATTTCTGGATGGGACTTACAATTGTAAAGTTTAAAAGAAATTAAAAAAAGAAAGAAAGAATAAACGTCTCATTTACATATCGTACGTTTTAATTAGATAAAATTGAGTTCAAATCTGAAAAAAAATTTTCCTTTTTTAGAAACTTTTACAAGATTTAGGAGATAAGCCTAAACTACATTCGTAGAGGCTACATTTCTTACTTAACAAAAGGAATTCAAAGTTCTTTCTGGTAAGCGGAAGTGGAGAAATTATATTTTTAAAACATTCCATCATTACAGTTTACAGCATTCTACCTCTAAACTCTTCGCTATAAGCGCAATGGGCACCCTTATGGCACAACAAGGGAGTTGACGGCCAAAGGCCAAATAGGTTGAGGCCCTGATAGCTGCTGCGATATAGCTTCAACGCTAACTAAAAGTAATGAAAGTTTAACGAGGACAGATTTTACGTGTTTCAAATCCGAAGAGAAATCGGAGTCCAGTAGGACAAGAATCATGGAAAAAAAATCCGTTATAAAATGTGTGAAATTGCAAAGAGTGCTAAAGGTCGAAACACTTGGCTATTTTATGACCAAGAGCTTTGACCTGTATACTGAAATTCAGCCCTGGCTGATAAATTAACAACATTTGTGAATTCAGTACAGAAGTAACGTAATACCCAGGGCTCAGCAAATGTGCTAACCCAGTCGCTTGTGACAAGTAGCTGCACAAAATGGAATATTTTTTATTTAATAAAATAAAAAGAACTTCTCCAACCACTGTACAGTGCTATTGACTCAATGGGACATATTAATAAAATAGGGGAGGAGAGAGGATCCCGGGAGAGAATATGTTTCGCTTGACGAATAGAGTTTTGGTTTTGCATCATTTGTTGAGCTCTGGTAATGTCCACAAAAACTGCAGTGAGGTTAAGGAGATAATTTATTCGGCTGAGTTTAAAAGGTACTAAAAGTTCCTTACACACTTAGCCTAATCTCTGATATAAAAAAAAAAGTGTCCCCCGGCAGTCATTGAGTATATAAAGCGAATGATCTATTCTGTATTTACTGTCCAACCAGAAGCAACAGCATCTTTCGAAAAGTGTAGCATACAAAACATTCAAATTCTACTTGAATCAATTTTGGGTTGCTTTGTTTACATCTAATCTATCCACGATGGTCCAGGTGCGTTTTGGGTGTTTTTACAATTAAAAAGCAAATTTTCTTTAATATCTTAAAAAAATTCGCCTGCATTTTCTTTTTATAGGCATTTGCAATCACAAGTATAATAAATGATTATTTTTTTGCATTCTTGATTTAATTTTGTGTTTTCACACTTTGTTCACGTTTAATTCTGTTTTTGACGTGTTTGTATCTAAAGAGATGAATTTCAATTGATTGAAGAGAAAGACGTCTCTCATGGTAAAAAAAAAAAAAGATGCCTGCTGCTTGGTGTACCAGTAAAACTTTATTAATTCCAAGTTATAGAAATATTTTCAGCATTCAATTCCACTTACAAAGTTGCATTTAACGAGTTCTTTAGTCTTGTTTTTTTCGTCGAGCCATTTTAATTGTTTACTAATCATTTACTTCGGAAAGACACATTAAGAACAAGTCTGTTTTCAAATTAACCCAATCTTATTAATTAATACTATCTTAAAGCTTCATAATAACTCCACATTTATTGTGCCTTATATTAGTTTGTTTATGAAGCATAGTGTGATGTGGGAATTCTGTCACTCATCCGTGCATCAAAATTGCTGAGAATAGACAGGTGGAGTAGAAGAATGCCGATAAACTAAACTTACAAGCAATTCTGTTTCGATATTTTCCTGGAAAACAGGAAACTTACCATGTAAACTCATATTCCAGACATTTTTAAACCTAAAGTTTTGTAGACACAAGGTACGAACAACAAATGATATAAGCGAAGGATTAAGTAATTGCTGGTTTTTCCAATATTTGGTCTGATTAATATTTTCGGGCATCATCTTCTTCTTTAGACACCCTAACGCGACTAGTTCGTACTGATTTTTGCAGATATAACCAGAATTAGCTACGAATGAGTTGATGTGATTAATTTATCGATGATCAGCAAGAAATTCTTGATTTTTCCGTGTTAGTCCTGATTTGTTACAGCCTGTTCTGTTCGCTAACCGCTGTTTGAACTTATTAACCGCATTTCCTTGACCTTCCTGAATCAGATCCGTGAAACATGTCAAACTGGATAAATGTGTCCACGATTACTTGGATTTGGGGTAAAAACCCTTGACAGATTTCTTACCGGGGGGTTGCATAAAAAAGTTTTGAGGGTAAACATCGATTTCCCTTTCGCTCACCGGACCTAGACGACCCCTTTGAACTTAATGGGGGTCCATTGCATGACACTAGACGGTTTGCAACGGTGAGGATTGGTAATTTCCCTTCGAGTTCCGCATGCCGCCTACGATGAGGAGTGTTGGTGGCTTCCCACACAGCATCCTGCAGGATTTCGACTGTTCGTCAAAGAATTCTTCTTCGATTGTTGCTTTTCATCTTCGCATTTTGATTTCGAAATATTGCTATCAAAGAACGTTCACAAACCATTAAGTGGCTTGCACTGCTTATTGTAAGAAATTCATTTTGATGATGGGATAATTCATATCCATGATGTTCATAAGAAAAATGTGAATTGTTTATTTTCTCGCTTCTCAAATGTTTCTGCCACATCACTGGTTGGTAATGCTTGCGAAGTTCCCTGAAAGCTATCAAATAGTTTTAAAAATAGCTTACGTTGTAGGAATTGCTGAAAACTCAGTGAATAATTTTATTGGTTTAGACCGGAGTGCACTCATATGTCAGAGGAAACGTTGCTTAAAATTATCTTGACGCTGTGCTTCGATACATCAGATAAGAAAGCAGTTAAGTCAATGAAGCTAGCGAATTATGTCCGCCAATTGCGAGCGTGCGTGCGTGTGTATTATTCCGACCGATTTGCCTGTTTTGTGGGGTGAAATACCAGCGTTTCCGAGAGGTAAATCTTGTCACCCCCGCATTAGATGAAGCAACTCATCTTCTGGTGAGAAACCCTTATTAAGTTCCTATAGGGAATCCGAACCTGGGTCTTTCCAACTAAATGTATTTTCAGGCAAGTAAAATCACCAAAGCATAGCTGCTGTTCGTTTTTCCAATGTTATAAATAAAGGGAAAAATAGATACAAACAGATTTATACATTTTTAAGATCAATAAATATCAAAATAAATCAGAAAATATCCCTTGATTTTTAAAAGAGTATATGAATGGGCGAGAAAGAAAGAGAAATAAACCGAAACAGGAAAGAGCGATGGGAGATTCAAAGCCATTAATTGCAAAGTCGTAAAACAAAGCACTCCAGACAGCTACTTGCCATTCCGTGGCAGACCCCATGTCTCCAACCGCAGACGAAAACCTTCATACGATGTTATGAAACTATGACCTTCATACTGCACCAGGGTCGAAACAGACGGTTGGAACTTTTGTCATATTTGTGTCCTCATATATTTGAGCGTAATGTTCCAATCTGTTTCGTGTATTAGCGCGCGTGCATACACAGAACAAACACATTTCCCAATATCCCTTCTCGTTTTATTGATGTTTGTCTTCACTTTCTCGATAATAATCTTGATTCCAACATGGATTATTAGCAGTGGCATTCTCTGTAATAAACACACTATTTTGAACATTTCTTTAGATTCTAGCTTTGAAATAGAAGCGCCGATTTCTAACTCAAAAAGAATAAAAATAAAGCAAGGAATCGTCCACGATGTGTAAATAGACGGATGGTTGCTTCTCTCTCTGAGTATAATGTTCATTACGTTGTTGAAGAAAACAGATTATTCATCAAAGTATTTTCTGTATCGATTGATGGCACTCATCAGGTGTTTTGTTTTTATCACCAAGGCCGGACTGAAAAATACAAGGTGTAACTAACAGTTCTCAAGCTAGTGCCATGCCATAATTCAAAACCGTTTCGAAACAAAATCCTTCTACTACAACTATATCATGATTTACCTTCGTGTTTTTCATTTGGGATTATCCGCGTGCAGTGACTCAATTCGTGTTTTTTTATTGCTGTCTAGTGTTGCTCACATGTTTCAGCATGCTAACCTTTGAGAAACAACTTGTGGGCATTAAATCGTATGGGAAAGTCGGTAAAAACAGGTGTGGAAACTTGCGAAATATTTAAACCAGTCATCACCTGCGAAATCAAGACGTTCAAGACGAGAGCATATCCAGACAAGACCATCCGACTACTAAGTGCCATGTTGATTAGTTTATTTATTTCGATCATAAAGGGATTGAGCGGCGTGAATACATTACAGTTGAGGTAACTTGAGTATGTATATGCTGGAACAAATGTATACGTACTCAAGTGTCAAATAATTTTTTTTTGTGGCTTCCACCTACGAAAGGTTTTTGTGAACGTACAGTACATTCAAACATGGAACTTTATCAAGCCGCTTCAGGCCTCCAGTAAGCAGGGTTGGGGTATCATATGGGATGATGATAATCATTTATTTATTCGCGTCCACAATGGGATAGGAACTAGCTAACACTTTCTCGGTAGAGTGGTTTTATCTACTTGGCCAGTCAAATTCGGCATTTCTTCGATTGTGGTAGCAGATGTTGGAAGACTTCTTTCGTTTTAGTATCACAGTTGGAGAACTTTAGAAACACCACTTAAATCATTAACCCGATGCAAAAGTTACCAGAAAGAAATTAAAACCAAACCAAGTGCAAGCAGACAGAAACAAGTCTTACAAAGTATGAAAAAAGAATGATTCCCTCAGCACTACAGGGGCATCCTTTTTAACGCGAATACGTCTTTAAATTCGAAACAGCACTAGACGGGGGGGGGGACGAAAAGTTGAGTGTAACGAAATCATTCGATAAGGTTTGGCTTAATAATTTCTCAAGTATTAAAGGTAACCGAACTTATATCATTCGATAGTCGATGGAATAAAGATTCGTCAGTGACCTACAGATAACGCGCTGCGCCCCGTGGGTGGCTCCGCCATTTTGTGTACGATCCGCCGCGCCTCGGAAACTTCCACTCAGTATAACTTCGCACTCTGTCGTGATACGACGCTCGTTTTAGTGTCAATCAACAGCTCTCGTCGAGATCTATCGATTTAACGCATAATTCTTAAATTTCAATGCTGTGGGGGTGAAGAAAATGTAGACTGAAGTTGACAAATTTTAGAAATTTCAAAACGTCCGCCTATACTTGCTGGAAAGCCAGCCAGAAATATGCCGAACGCATACGACGGGAAAGAGCAGCTCTTCAGCTTTCCAATAATATCCCAATGTCTGGGTCGAAACGAATAAGAAAGTATCTGGAGCGAAAGAAATTGGAAGCGGCGCAGCGTGCTGCTGACAGCGCCAGCACTTCGGCTGCTGCGACGGCGCACGAACCTATGGATGTAAATGACGTAAGCGATTATGCCACCGCTTCGGAAGATGGATTGAACGAAATGGATGTGGATTTCGGAAGATCGGTGACAATGGAAGAGCATTGGAGGTCGGCGAGCCCGCTTGTGCCATAATGATTCGCAAATCGCAAGAAGGCACTTTCGATCGAGTCGTCTTTCAGTACGACAAATCAACAAAATCAACTGGTGTACGTTGCACTGAGCAGAGTCACTTCTATCGACGGGCGCTATTTGACTAACGATAGAGACTATTATAAATTTTATCACGGTTACGGAAATTCAGTACCCACTGTCAGGGAGATACGCAGCGAATACGAGAGAATAAAGAAGCCACTTGCCGACGCTGGTTGAGCGAGTTGACAGTTTCTGTGGTCGATGATCGTCGATTGCTGCGATCACAGAGGAGGTCCAGATATTAAACGTAGATGATGATCATGACAACGGCGAAAACTCACAGCAAGGAGTCTTACTTGTCTCTGCGATCAACGAATAGTTTGGTGGAGCACCCCGAAGATATCGAAACCGAGTCCATTATGAACAGATCTTGATTACTTGGTCATCAGTGAAACCTGGGTGGATGATGCCACACCTGTGAATGTATCTGGTTTCGAACTTAAAGCATGTAAGAATACAGCCATAGAAAGGCGACACAATCAACCGTCAACTTCGTGGTCATCGTCCAAACGCAACCCGGGTAGAGTCGCCATATACAGGAACCTCAACAGCTTCAACGATTGTCAACGTATCGTTACCATTGATGTCAGTCGTAAGCTTAGAGTCGAAGAACCATCAGTGGGAGATATATGGCTGGACAACGTAACGATCAACGGTGTATCTAAATTTGTTCCTCGGAGTTGTGTACATTCACCCGAACGCTTCATCGTCAGCGATAGAATGTCGTATCTATCGATCCCTGCTGCAATACTCAAACCATAAAGAAAATAATCCCCAGTGTCGAGCCAGACCTGCATACGCCCATCATCATCACCGGTGACTTCAATGTCGATGTGTCACAAAACCGATCACTGCAGGACTTTATGGAACGCGAGTTTAATCTCACTTACGTTCAGACCACGGCGACCACGCTAGATAACACTTGTATTGATTTGACTTTCGCCAGAAACTTGGATGTATCTTGTCTACCGTTTGTATGTTACATCTCTTACCATAGACCTATGATAAATAAAATTATAATCGATTATTAAACTTCTTGTTTTCATTTATTTACACTTCCCAACACATATATAATCCGCTGGCGTGACGTATGCACGTAAAACCCCCTCCGGCCGTGCTCCGACACAGAGACAAAGGATTCGAAGATGAAATCTTTATAGACATTGGAACATTCTCTTTCTGGCAATAAAACGCGATTCATAATTAGAATAGAAACAAAATACGCCTTACAAACATCATTCAAGAAGTCACAACTTCCTTAAGGATTCTATTCCAATCTGTGAACTTTAAAGATGAAATCAGCGTTAGTCTTTCGCCTTCTGAAGCCGCTATTCCAAAGGGGTGAAAGTAATTTAGAGAAAGTGAAGAACATTCCTTAGAAAGTGAAAGATCTTGCGGTGCTACCTGATTTGTATGCACCTCAGCGAACACCTGTTGTCCATCCCCCCTGTTTTTTTTCTCACTTAAAAGCAGAAATTTTGATTGATCGTTTCGCTTTTATTTTTATTTATGTTCTTCGCTGGATCCCTACTACCGGATGTCTAACGTGTTTTTCATTCACCCGCATCGATGAAAGGATTTTAGTATCCTGGCGTTATCGATCTACACCGATTTGTCGAACACACAGGTTATGAACGACAATCCGTGTTGCCCTTGGCAACCAGTTATCAACAACACGAAAGAATGTCACATGGTGAACCGACAGAAAATTCATTGACAGTGATGAATAGTAATGGCAACTCTTTGCTTCAATAATGGATGTTCCCAGAGATATTCCCTCTCGGAGATAGCCACACCTGGACTCAAACACCTGCACTCCGCTAGCGGACAATGACGTCACCCCCAAAGGCTTAAACTCAAGCCTACTCCATTAATTGCCATATCTCGATTACCACCTCCAGGGTACGTGTACCTCAGAGAAGATGGCTTCGGCATACAAACCACGTAGTTTTCCTCTGGGTAGAGGCACATTAAAAGGATACAGTAGGGGGACGGGATTTTTTTTTTTTTTTCTTTGGTACTGTAAAGGAGCGCCCAACGCTGAAAATAGACACGTGTTTAACCTTTGGTTAACTTTTGCTGTGATTTTCGTGAGTTGCTGATCACTTTTTTTGTGTTCTTCCTATTTTTCCAAGTGTCAATATAGTAGCTATTAACTGAGGACTATCCAAGGAATAAAAACATATCCACCGATGCTGTTTTATTAATTTTATAACTTTTTTTTTTCTTTTCATTTCGATTTTTGTTACCCCCAGTAGAAAGACCGAAGAGGTAAGAATGCAAGAAATGGAAAAAATAAACGAATTTACGCACCTAAGATGAAAACCTATACACGAAAGAGCACAAACAGGTAGAACTAATCGGAGGCAATCATAAAATGAAGTGTTTAGCAATACTCCTTTTGTTAATGTCAACAACCTACGGGTTCGAATCCTGTCATGGGTATGAATAATGTTGTGAATGCAATTAGGTGGGAGATGATTTTCTTCGCATGGTGTGAGACCACTATAAAGCTCATTGGAGTTCTGAAGTGGCTTGAAAAAAGTTCTCGGTTTTGTCTCTAGAGCAAAGTCTCCGGAGTGCATAAAAAATGAATGAAATACAAAAAAAAAAAATCTTTAAACCCTCCCATGTATCAGAGTACGACGGGGAGGGGAGGTGGACTGGAAAGTTGTGATAAACACCTAGAACGAAAATGAAATTAAAGCAACTTTGATATAACCACAAGAAAGAACATACTAGTAGCAGAGTTATGAATAAAAAAAATATTACTTTAACTTATATCGCATATAATTTCTTTCTTTAATGTTCGAGACCTTTTTGCTTCGTTTTGAAAATTATAATAGAATGGTGAACAAAACTCCTTGGATTACTTCTGAATATATTTTAGTATACTGATTTAATTTTCCACCGCTTACAAACCCTTATATGTCAAGTACAGATAATCGCCGCACGGAGTGCTGCAGTCAAAGGTAATATCAAGCACGTGTGCTCTTGGTCTGTTTCTTAAATGATTTCAGTTGGTTCCTTCATTGAGTACCCGGATGCTGCTAACTAAAGCTGGCAAAACGTTGGCTCACAAACATTTACTTTTAATAAAAACAAAGTTGATAATGCTAGTGTTAGATGGATTATTTTTCCAAAAAATTTAGACATAAATTTGACAAATTTGATTGAATCACTTGGTTTGCCCACTGGATTTGAACAAAAAACCAAAGCTCATCAAGATGGCTAGCTATGCGAAAACCTTATCAGATGAATTATGGACTGATATTCACATTTGATTTTGCAACCGTTTTTTATATATCACGACTACCAGATTGTGTTTTTCAAATGAATACGAAATGTTGCTTTAATAGAGGTATTAAAAAGACACATGTGAAAGCAAACATAAAGAATGCAATTAATTCTTCGCAAACACGTGCTTCTTTAGCTAATAAAAGTTCCTGTTGGCTTGACCTCATCATCTGGACGAAAACTTTTTCCTACAGTACACACACTACAAAGTAGTTGTCGTGTTACCTGCGTTGTCGACAAGTATTACTAATCACCAGTCCTGTGACATCCTTAGCTTTGGTGCCATACTAGAGGTCGCACTCTTGATGATCTATAACGATTACAAACACCCTTAACCTTCGTTCAATTCGCAGAACCGGTAGTAGTGGGTCATATGAAAGTCGTGACAATAAAAGAGAACCAGGACTGAACCCGGGTCTCACCTGGATATCTATTTAAAGACAGAGTGGATGACGTGCTAACGAGAAAACTGAATTAACCCTTGGCACGTTCACTTGCAGTGTTCCTCCCCTGGGGGGGAAGCGATTTTTCTGAACGTTTCTTAACGAACAGTTTACGTGACAGGATAGGCAGGACACGTGTACTAGACCTGGTGACCCTGACCGTCGTCAATGGGCCCCACGCTGTGACGTCGGACGACGACACAGGTGCACCTGCAATGATGCGATATCCTCTTCGTCCTCTACTGAGTGCTAAATACTAGGTGGGGTGATGAGTTCTGGTAGCTGACCTCTGACTTCGCAGTTTTTTTTTTTTCTTCAAACTTTCGATTCTTAGAAGGGTGACAGGGGAAGTATCTTCGGCAGTATTGGGGAACGTAGTCGCTGCCTTTCCCCGGGAGTTAAAAAGTGACTTGGTTAAATCTATCATATTTCTCAGTATACACAAGTCTGTTCAAAATATATATTTCAATCCACATATACTAAATTGTTGCTTATAAAAGTGATTTAAATCTATAGTCATAAACTAATCCATTAACGAAATATTATTATTATTTTTCTTTTGGGAACAAAGCGAACAACTTTATATACACTGCAATGTCAGAACACAAAATACTGACAGCAAAACATTTATGTCACTATTCAGCTTTGCTAAAACATTATTTCGATGCCAACTACAGGACAATTAGAAATACAAACCGTATAACAAGACCTCAGACAACTAATTATATCACATATAAATATAATACTCACTTTGGAAAGGCCACTCGAAACTTCTACATCCCAGACATGATAAACAAATTACCTTTTGAATACAGAAACCTTACAAACTACAATAGCCTGAAAAGAGCTCTAAGGACATACTACGAACAAGAAACACGCACCCAAAATACCATACAAACTTAATGAAACACAATATATTCGTTCAAGCTTCCAGTTCAGCAACGCATCAAGACATTCCAAGTTATCGTATGTGTGTGTGCGTGGCGTGGGCGAATTTCACAATCAACGGATGTGGAAATCAAACCTATTAAACATAGGTTTGATTTCGTAACTTCCCAACACAGCAAACAAACCAATAAATAATAACTAACTGGTGTCATCCTCAGATAAGCTGACAAATAAGCTTCGAGGATGAAAGCTGAGAAATTACATCTCACTCAAGATTAAAAAAAAACAGAATTAAACCTGTTGTAAATATGTAATCACAATATTAATCATAATTGTAATCAAAAAAGGATTGAATTTTTAAAAATAAAAATATGTAATCAAGTATGTATCATATGTAATAAAAAAAAAGAAAAAAAATTACCCAAGATCCCATGGAGTCAAAGACTCATCTGGGATGTCAAAGTATTGGAGAGTCAGGCAGTTCGTTGTAAGAAACTGTCCTATATAGAACTATGGAGATATTACATGTTAGATTTCTTAACATTTAACTTGCTCTGATCGGCCATCCACTTATGAATTAATCTGATCCTTGTATGAGATAAGAAGGATAGTCAAGAACAAAGCCATCTCATTCGTTCCAGTTATCAGAAGACATGAATGGACCTGTTGCCTTCTTTGTATAACCATACTGAAGTTATGATGATCTTCTGGCTTAAACTAGCTCTAGGACCACCCAGTCATTTTGTGTTGTGAATTTTGGAAAAAATTTCATCAATTGGAAACTTTATATTTCCAAGACCGATTGCTTACTGTTTATGGTCTACAGATACTAACATTTACCACAATGTGTCTCAAACTTATTCCAGTAGCTACCGGCCATATTTGAATTTTGATCTATCTGTTGTTATTAAGGGTTAGCTAAGACAGTTGAAGCGGTAGGAAGAATATATTTTGTCTGTCAATTGTGTGTATGTGTGTGGAATTTTCTGCAAACAGAAGATAGAGCAACAATCCGGCTGCTTCCTTATAACAGCAACTAATTTATTATTAGTCGGAAGAAACATCCCTGAAATGTTCTTCGATCACCTAAACAAGATTGGAACTAATGTTTTTCTAACCAAAAATTGATTTTCCGCCTACTATAAGATGATATTCAATCTCTTGGCGATTACAAAAGAAACACAACTTCTTAAACAAAAGATTTTAGGTCATAAATGAGAATACTCGTACGTTGAATAAATTAAGGAATATTTCTAATGTTTGATATCTTAAATGGTCCAAGGGTATCGATTGTAACCGAATAAATACTTGAGAACATAGAGGCCGGGGAGTAGAAGGTAGTAAAGAGAGATCTTAAGAATTAATCAAAAAATCAGTTTTTTTTTCAAGAACATGTATCGATTGTGCTGCGAATTTCAGCACAATCAATGATTTAATCAAGACTAACAGGAGTGTCTCGACATTCACCTCTTACGTCTTAGTACGGAGAATATTCTCACGTTACCAATCAAGGATACAAAAGTCACGACATCTGACATAAGTTCATCGCTTTCCGTGCAGTGACTAATGTGCCACCAACACATCTATCACATTTCTCGATAGATGGATTCTCGCCAAGAGATGACGACATGACACCAAAAGAGTATTCTGCGAATTATTACGGATTACTGATCATTTCATCTCACCTCTGAAAAAGGTAAGATATTTTCCAACTTTAGGATGTCTATAGGATACCAAGGAGGTTATCGTAACCGCAGAGTGAATCATAGCATTCTACTGAAGTCACTTCTTTTCATAGTTTATTGTTCACAGGTGTCTGTACCTAAAAGTACACATGCCGAATACTAGAGCGTTGCCATGGCAACATTAGGTATTCTTATCACTTCATATGGGATGATTTACTACACTCCATATTTCATGTGGCCACACAAGCCGGCGGTTCTGTGTAATAATTGTGATTCGTTATGAAGACTTTCATGTTGCTCGTTGCTGAAAATATATTGCCTTAAACCGGTTTTTTTTATGAAGAGATTTCTGGTTTTGTAACTAACCCACTTTTTATCGCTGATGGTAATCCTCTCTTTATTAATTCAATCTCTCTCTCAATATATACGTCTTTTTTTGTAGTTAAAAAAACGAAACTGGCTTTTTAAGAATTTAATAAAAAAAATGACTCGCAATGTAGCAGAATGCAAACAGCCTTCAAACAGAAGGCGGAGTGATTAACACTAGCTAATTAACCTTGAGGCGAAAGGTTGTGGGATGAACAAGAATGTACAAGATTCAGAGAATTGCATAAGTTCTCATTATAGAATGCGTTGAATATGTTTGTTTACAGAAAAAAAGTCGTCATACGAAAAGATGGGAGAGTCGCAGACTTATTAAATAAGCTTGCTGACCTTTGATTTTATTATCAAGAAAAGAAATGTCATCTAACAAACAATCCGGTAATGAAGGATGCATTAAAGGTCTTCGTCAGTAAGTGACGGATACCTCAAAGAATTTTTCAATTAACCGCTCCAGTATTAGCTCAAACAGGAAGACAATTAACGAATGAGCGAAATCTGTCTGCGAACCAATCTCACATTAAATCAAAGTTGAATCAATTCAATGACAATCAGCTGTTTGCTGGCGATTTGTCGATCTCATGGGGGTGTCACGAACAGAAATGCAATTGCGTTAACAGCAATAAAGGCAGAGAATCCATCCAGAAGGAAAATGACGTCATTTCCTCTTAAAGTATTCACATAAGATATATTTCTTTCCAATATCATTCAGCAGTGGAAAATCCCCCATCTTTCGGGAAAGTATGATTTATATTTTGGGATTGTGTAAGTATCGGTCAGCAGTGATTATGCAGTTTTCAATTTATTTGCTGGCTGATGGGTTTTCCAAATAGCAATTTCCCGAGTGTAGACTTTTCTGATTGTATAATCGTGTGGCATGTCTCCAAATCCCTAAATGTTTCTTCAGATTAACGTGAAAAAACGCAAGGGATAAATAATGCTACGTATTTATTTCAGACTATCATCAGCGGCCATAAATAGTTAATTATAAAGTAGAACGCGAACAATAGACGATTTGAAAAAAAAAAAATAAGAGCCGAGCGAAGATAAACATGAAACAACACAATGATATAACTGAGAAAATGTTGCGATATTATTTATTCGCTAGTTATTTAAAATATTGATGTGTGATTAGAATAAGACTCTCCCATATCTGAGACAGAGAGAAGCAGTCGTTCAGCTTTAAGTTCAAAGTCTCAGCACTTTCTTCGAACAAGCGTTCAAATTTATACCGACATCGATGAAGTAATTCTGTTCGGGTTTGTCATATAACGAACCAAATATTAACTGATATCAAACTGCTTACCAATTTTTGCAATTTTATCGAAAAAAAGTGAAAAAAAATATCAACATGCCACTAATAACATTAACGTATCATTCTTCCCTTTAGAGAAATAAAATAAAATTCACTTCAAATATTGTGAATAACGAAGAGGGGAAAAATGTGCTTTTAATTTGTGACATTTTCTACTGTGAATATAATTAAATTCTCGATTTTAAGGACAGCAAGAGCGATCTTTAATCTCTCACAGTGCAAACCTTCTTTCCCATATTACTCACGATTTCCGTCAGATGGCGTGCCAGTAAGAGACACCTGCAGCATCCAAGCTTATCTCCCATCTTACTCGATGATAGCGTCCGTTAAGAGAGCGCGCGATTGTCATACCTGTCGCCACGGGGAAGTGACCTGACCCTAAACAGCGTCCACTGCCGCACCCGTTTAGCTTTTTTTTTTTTACCCCCCCCCCCCTTTCTTTAAAAAAAGAGCCGACAGACACCTGCTAGCAAACCTCACCGGGTTTAGACACTCGAGCTGGAGGCCTACAGTGTACTCGTAGTGAAATATTAGTGGGATCGAATTTGTATCCTTAAAGGCTATTCCTGCTGAGTTGCCAAACTGCACACTTGACGCCGATAACGAACGATATTTTCAATCCGTTTAGACCAATCGATCCACACTTTTCACAAATAAAACACTCCCTTTCTTAATTTAATCCTTATAAAGAAAATACTAATCTTATTTGGCCCAAACAAGTCAACTTTTCTCTCTACATACAGTCGTGTGTGCGTTAACAGGATAATGAATAGAGAATGATAGAACAAGGATGTTTCAGTAAGAAGAAGGTCCTCGTAAAAACCAAGGACAAATGACTGCTTAGTCGTCTAATGGGCAATTTCAATACAAGTGGAGGGTATACAGAAATGCAATTAATACCCCACGAGAGTGAAAATTTAAAACCGAGACGATGGTATGCATTCTCGAGGCGCTGTCTTCTGATTCAGCCAATGATGGCTAAACATTTACTATCTTTTGTAACATGATTTACCTAGAAGTTCTTATCTTATCATCATCATACGATAAGATTTTTAGACCTCCACCGAATGCTTCAAGAAATGAAGTCTGGCAGTATTTCTTGCAGATTCTCAAATCGCGTGCGTCTTTTCTCCAACCATGAAATCTCTTTAGCCATAGGTCTGAATCACGTACTAAATTGGTCCTTGGTAGATAAACCTGTCCTGCTATACCCTTCTTAATCCCTCTGAGAGAGAGAGAGAGAGAGAGAGAGAGTGCGTGTCACATATATCCCCAAGGACAGGAAATTTATAGATTTACGCTCATTTCACCCTCTCATTTCAAGAGCTGCCATATTCGTCTGTATGAAAACTTTCTCCTCAAGGCCAACTGTTCTCTTAAAATACCTTCTGCGCAAAAAGTACGGTTGATCATGACACTGCCCGTGTTGTTGGCTTTCTCTCAGCAAGCCCCCCCCCCCCCTTTGGGCTTTGAGATTTGCTTGTCTCATTCTAACAGGAATAGTTTTAATACGTATTAAAGGAATAAAAGGCACTCTCCAAGTGTACAATATTAGAGGATTTTTCTCTCTCACACACACAAACTATATAATAGTAGATTTTTATGAAAGATTTTATATTGAAGTACAAATCTCAAAAAGAATTTGCTATTTTTAAAATGTGATTCGCATCCACGAAAAGTTGTAAACCTATAGTATATTTAATACCAAGGGATTTTTTCTATTATTATTAATTATATATTTTTATATTTCTATATTTGCATCCATGTACTCCAAATTGGTAGCAAAACATTGGCCTAAAGATAAACCTAAAGAAGACCCAAGTTATGTTCAATAGCTATGTCTAACCAGAAATAATATAAATCAATAATGATGAAATTAAACCAGTACATCATTACCTATATTTAGGGCAACAGATATCATGGATAAAATTAAAAGGTGCACGATGCTTGGGTGGAAAGCATTTGGAAAATTACATTCAATATTCAAAAGCTAACTACCATTATGCCTGAAGATAAAAGTTTTTAACCAGTGTATTCTTCCTATACTGACATAGGATTGAGAAACATGGACACTGAATACAAAGAAAATTCAAAAATTAACAACAACACAATTTAGTATGGAAAGAAGTATGCTTGGTATCACAAGACTGGATCACAAAAGGAATACGTGGATAAAAAATCAAACCAAAGTCTTTGATATCATAGGAAGAGATAAATATCTGAAGTGGGAATGGGCGGGGCATATTGCTCGAAGACAAGATCGACGACGGACAAAAGAAGTACTGAATTGGATTCCACCAGACGAAAAACGACCACCGCGTCGATCTCAATCACGTTGGATTGTTGATATCATCAGACTTGCAGGAGGGACATGGAAAAGGAGAGCCATGGACAGAGAGTTTTGAAATTAGCTTGGACGGGTCTTCATCCAGCGGTGGATCGATAATGACTGCTGCAGCTGATATATTTGTTTATTTACATAATCATAAAATCCTTCTCCATAGACCAACATGGAACCTTTTCAAGCTATTTCAGGCCTGCAATAAGTGGGGAGGTGGTTTCACACCAGGCGGTGAAATTCATCTCCCGCTTAAAGACTAACACAAACATCCATGCCCACGGCGGGATTCGAATCGTGGCCTTCGTGTTGGACTGCGATTGCATTAACCATTGGGCCAACCAGAAGAAGTAAAGGAGTCTTTTAACACGTTCATTGCCAATCACGCGATATCGAGCGATGCGAGTTCTCACCAAACGGCCGATCACGCGTTATCGCGTTGACGTCGCTAACTAAATAAAAAAATAAAAACAATTTGGCCACCACACGAAATTCCAATTTTCAGCTTGGCGATGAAAGTGTTAAAGTATTTGAATATTTTTGATACATTCAAGGAATCGTGAATAATCTTATGGAGAAATTTGGTTGTTAGCAGTTACGACTGAGACCAGGGGCATGTTATACCACATGTACCTTTGTATGTTTTTTGCGAGATGAAAAACCCTACTACCTCCATATTAGATTGGCTAACTCACCTTCAGTTGATGATCTTTTCTTGCATACTGGAGGAAATTCGAATCTAAGTATTCTTAAAGAACAAATACCTCCCAGCGACTTCGCTAAAAAGTTGTCCTTCACTAGAAAATTGGGCACGTGCCTTCCAGCTGAATGCTTGCAGAATTTGATAAAAGGCAGGTTGATCAACAGCAACTCAATAATTTGCTAATATCACTACGATGGAATTCATTTAAGAAGAGTAAGTGGTCTGAAAACTTATTCAGATATCGGCGTTTAGTGCGCTGGAGGTGACCATTTAGTATGAACTGATGCAGACATGGAACCTATTTTAAATATAAAATATAAAATCCATCCATAATGTCATATCCGTTCGCATGCAACTTTCATGTTTATTATATTGTTTACATTTACATTGTAAGTTGCGGTTGTGACTCACTACATTATCCAAATTTTATTTCATTTAACGTCTAAGATTGTTATCGAATTTGTTCTGCCATCTGGGTTGTATAACGTGCTTCGATTTTTGTTAGACTTGCGAATGCGTGCATTTTCTCATTCTCTGATTGGATTTAAAGAAAGAATTGTTTTCTTGTGGCAGCAAAACTGTTGGAAGTTTTCAAAGTTCTCGCATCACGGTTTATTCTTAAATTTGAGAAAAGAGAACCGACGTTTTGAAGTCTGAAATAAGAAATTCGAAGACGCATCGCAATTAGTTGTGTTCAGTACTTCTTTAACAAGTTTGAAAACCACTGGTTTCGCAAATTGCACCTATTAGATTCGTTTTATTAGTGCGTCTGAAAGTAAGTATAGAACTCTAGCCCGAAGGATTAAGATTTTATAAAAATTTGGTATTTAAAATGAATTGTTAGTCAATTTTTTATTTCAATCGGAATAGCAATGTATTAGTTTGCGTTGAGAGCATCAGAATTATATATTGCGATAACTTCGATCCGGATGGATAGAATCTAATAAAATCCGGGATTCAGAATGCACATGTGAAGATGTTATTAGGATTCAACTGTTAAACAAAATAATTTGAGTCTGGATACACAAAACCAAAAAGAAGCTCGTAACTACACAAGGAGCGATGACGAAGGGCACCTTTTTTGTGATTTATCTTGAATCATTTTTGACCTGTTTTGTTCACTATCTTCCATCGGCTCCTTCTAACCAAAACTCAACTCATTCTTCGTGTTTCTCAAAATACCAGCTGTTTTCATTACTGGACGTATTCATTTCATTTTAAAATATAATAGTTGCACGCAAACCCATGTGAGAGATACGTTGAAACTGATAACATGTTTTAAATGTAAATCCTATCTACGAAATGCTGCTAATCTATGGAACATCTAGTAAAGCGAGTGAACTAAGGGTTACATTATTCGAAAACTTTGTTTTAAAGACCAAACATGGAATTTTTTTTCAAGCTATTTCAGCTCTCCAATAAAGCAGGGCAGAGGCGGTCTTGTTCACTGGATGAAATCCATCTGTCATCCAAAGACATTCACAAACATCCCTGCCTGCTGCAGGATTCGAATCTAGTCTGTTAGTGAAAAAACTAACCATCCTTTTTACACATCCTTCTTTTCTCTTCTTCGAAATAATCTTTTCTTAAATGCATTTTTACTAATTTTAACCTATACATGCTTGAATAAAATCTTGTCTTTTTTTTTTTAATATTTACAATAATGGGTTCTAATACATGACGTCATTGGAATCATTCTGTCTAATTGTGCCAATAAAAGTAGTCCAGTTTAAACCAAAATTCATATTGTTGGGCAATTTTTAGTAAATATCTTAACAGATTGAAACAAAATCCATCCAACCACAAAAGTTAGTAAATTTAGACCAACAAATCTTATAAGTGATTATTATTTTGTCAAATGCACAAAATCATTATTACTCTATCAGTCTTCCAAGGTTAGAAACGTTTACTGAACTAGTGAATCATGTGACAGCCAAAGCTCTGGTTGTTCTCAATAGCTGCAACTTCAATTACTCTAAACTGATGCATTGCTGTTAGCAATATGCCTTTTTACAATAATAAGATATTCTATGACTTTTCACATTTCTAATCTTTACTAAAATTCAAGAAGAAAGCCAGCTTCAAGTTGATAAATTATTTGAGGAGATAATCAGTTCGCTACGGTGAAAATGCATCTAATCTAATGACAGCTGCTTGTCTATCGGGAATTCTGAAGGTAATGCAGATGCGAAACGAACGAAACAGCAGTCTTGAATCAATAATAACAGCTGCTGCTATTGCATAATTTCAGAAATGACGTCACGACTAAGGATCACACGATCTAAAACAACAGCAGTTTATTCTGAATACAACAATGCAGTTAGAGCAATTATTAAAAATTCACCAGCATACAACGCCACCACCGGAAGTTTATTTTTCTAAACTTGCAAAAGATATGCAATTTTTTGCATACTAATATCATTTTAGCTTTCTTTGGCGCTTATAATTTGAAAAACAAATTCTGTCGATCCTTAATGTATTAAAATATAAGAATGAAAGGGTTTCAATACATTTTCAGATTTTTCGGGCCACAAAGACAGAAAAATAATTATTTTTATTGGTAGCACGCCATGTTACGTGTTTAGTTGTTATAAAAATAAACATAAAATTACATTTATATTCTTTGGTTGTTCAGTGGGTGATGTCGTCACTGCATTAATAGTCTTCAAAAGAAAAACGTTCTCGGCTTTTATATCTTGAAAAGATGCACCCAGACAGTTAAAAACAGGTTTCTGAGATCGCCTGAATGACACACGACATTTGTTCGTAGATATATCACCAAACGGAAAAGCTCAGCTTACTCCGTTTGTAGTTGGCTGAACAGGTGTTTACAGAATGTGCTAATTTTGGTGTAGGTTACAGCTTCCTCTGTAGTTTTCTAATAGAGCTAACTACAGTTTAAACAATGCCAGTGGATTAAAAGGTTCTAGATAGACAGAGTCATGATGTAAGAATAAATTCAATTAATCTCAAAAACAATCGTGTGTAGAGCGTTTGCTCTTCAACAAACGCTCTACACACGATTACGCAATAGTTAATGATGTGAAAATGTAATCTAAGACGCTACGCCAAATGATTCCTCATTGCATGTGAAAGAAAGAAAAAAGTAATTTTTTAAGGATGATCATTCTTTATGTAATCTATTTTGAACAAAGAAAAAAATTACTTCACGTTTCAGAACATAGAGGCAAGGTATTTGCGCAGTTCTATATAATCCCTAGAAAAGGAAGAGGTCTTATTTCTATTTTATTGGTTTTGGATGTTTTAATCATGTTTTTCATAGGCTTGTGGAAAGCTCTGAATTTGTGGCGGTGAAATTTTATGTTAATTTTTAAAAACGGGCCCTTTTTAGACAGGGCAATACCGCAGCTAAAAAAAAAAATCCCATTTCTTCTAGGCAAGAGAGATTGTGAAACACAGTTTTAAGGGGTTTTTTAATATTTTTTTTTCGAATATATTCCTTTATGTCATTCAGAAACTATGTTCTAGATACTAAACATGGAACTTTTCAACCTCTTCAGGCCTCCGATACGGGACGATGATCTCACACCTGGAGATGAACTACATCTCCCATTTAAAGGCATGTTCACGACAGCATTCGAACTCGTAACCTGTCAGTTGAAGAGTAGATGTCCCATTAACTAAAATATTCTTTTAATAATTAGTGTTATTAATTATTCTTAAAGTGTCATATTGCAGGATGCTGTAATGCAGAAAGGCTAACAATTATTCTCTGGTGCTAAGGTCATGGGTTCGTGCCTCATACGGACTACCTTTGGGCTCAGTACTTGGTCTTCTGTTGTTAATTTTGTAACGTGATGTAGGAAACGATGTGACAGGAAATATTCAGTTGTTTTTTAATGATGCTAAACTGGTAAAAGCCGCGGTAAATGAAGAGATCCTGCAGGAAAAGTAGAGACTAGCAGTACTGGGCAAAGATAATGGACTACCGGTTTAATGTGATGCACTTTGGGAAGAAGAGATCACAAGCTGTGAATCTGTTTTTCAGTAGAAGAACATTGCGAAGGTAGAAAAACAGCACATCAGATTACATGGTTGCTGAAAAACACACTAACAAGCAGAGATAGAGAAGATATTTTCCTCATTTTTAAGATTCTAATACGGCCATTTGATCTGAACATCCAGAGCAGAGATGTAGGAGTGGTGGAGAGGATCCAGGGAAAGCAAAGTTTGTGGGAGGTCTATTGATTGCCACATATGAAAATAGATTGACGGTCCGTGCGCTTCCAAAATTGGCGGATAGAAGAAAAAGAGGAGGCAATAGAAGCATATGTTATTAAAGGTGTTTTATAGAATTGATACTGAAGTCACGTTTTCAGTACATAGCAAGAAGGGTAACTAGGGATCATCCATGGAAATTGTGTAAGAGTGGTGTTAGCAAGAGTGTGAGAATTAGACTTTTTGCTTGGAGGATGGTAAATGCGTGGAACAGTCTTATTGCTTCGATCGCAAATCCAAAACAACTAGTCCGACATACTGTACTACTTAGGGTGAAATCCCATTTACTGATTGAGATCACGCGCGCGCGCACACACATAAAGAGGGATTGAGTTCTGGATTACCCACTCCCACATAAAATCGATTGTCTTTGCCTTCACTTATATAAACGTGTGTATGTATGTATTTATTTTTTTTTTTGGTGTAGCTAGAACGGCTAATTAAAAATAAATAACCACTTACGGTCTATGAAACCAAAAGAAGGGCATTTGTATAAATTTTACTGAGGAAAGAGGGAGAGGAAACAGCTTTAAGACACTAATTAATTCTCAACAGCATTCGTACACTGCTCTGTCAGCACAATATTTTTAGTCAATACTGTAATTATCTGAAGCGTGCCACTTAAATACCTGGTAATGATTGCGACATTGTTTTCTAATTCCTACCAGGAATCCCATTAAGTGCTGCTTACTTCACCATGTTGTCGTCTTTAAAAACTAAAAGGTGTATTTAAAAGTTTATACGCAATACTCATTTACCAAATGAAACGCTTCCTTTCAACTTTATGCGTTTCTGTATTTGTATAATAAAATTACATTACACAAGTGTTAAGGAAAACGAAGCGACAACATAGCAGTGAATCATTAATGTCTGTAAGCAGAGATTATGCGTGTGACGTGTAGATGGCGGTAAAGTGGTATACCCCCCTCCCCAGTTGTGAGCTATTGTTGTGAATATTATTTAATGAGAGGAAAAATAAACCATAAACAGCACAAATGCCGAAAACGTGTAAAAACAAAAAAATCAGAATTATTTAAAATCAATTTGAAAATTTTAAATAAATATAAAAAGGAAGTGAAAGAAATTTAAAGCCATTTGTTTGTGAATATTCAAAATTTTTCTTCCATTTTCGTTAATCTTGATGTTTTCATACTTGCATCGTACAAATTGATTAAATAGGTTGATTAACAAAGACATTATTTTTATCAATAAGTTTGATTTTCAACAATTTTCAAGTGAAAAGTTAATCAAATTCTTTCGTTAACTTTTAGGAATTTTGTTAGTTAGATGCTGGATTCACGGTTGAGACGAGCGTTCACCTAAAGAAATCAGAACTACAAAGAGAAAGAAATTAAATCGAAATTTTCATTCGTATATAAAAAAAAAAAAAAAAATCACATCTACCTGAGTGAGTGAGTGTGTGTTTGTAGGCACGTATATTACATTATGATACAAATTAAAACTTGGTTGAAATGTTATTACGAAAAAAATTGAAGTAAATTCCAATCGCTCCTCTGCCTTTTACAATCTCGAGCGATTTGAAGATCTCATTCCTTCCTTCCAGAGATCATGCCTTACTTAGGTACTATATTCAAGCTCGGAATCACTAGCTAAGAAAGGAGAGATTAATATTAATATGCTGGAGAAAGTGCACATAACAGCGACCAGATTAATATCCGGAAAGAGTTCGATTTTTCATTTTTAGATCGTAACCTCACAGATAAAACAAAAAAAAAAAGAGGCCACGTGATTAAAGTTTAAAAATTGATAACAGAATGAATAAGTTGAATCAGAGATGTTTTTGACATTTTCCCAAAAATTGAATATCCGAGGAATACAGTTTAAAGTAATAAAAAAGGTCGTTGAAGGCTAAACTTAAGGAAATGTACTTTTAATGAAAGTTTCTAAAAATATTTTTAAGGATTACATACCATAAAAAAAGAAAAACATTCGCTATGTTTATTTGGTGTTCCTTGTGGTTTGTATTTAAAAACAGTATTTGATCCTCCTTATTGTATTTTATGCTCATCATCCGTTTTGGGCAATGGCTTGTTTATGGCCAATTGTGATTTTCAATATATATTAATTATAGAAATGTAACTATATTTGCAATGACTGCATGGCTGTTAAATACGTGTGTTCTACTAGCCAGTTCGCCTATTTTACGGAATGAAAGCTCCGTCACTTCTAATAGGAGACCGGCTAACTAACCTTCAGTTTTAAAACCCTGATAAAGGTTCTTTGCCCGCAAGATGATTCGAATCGAACCCTTTCCAGATATTTCCAACTAAAGGCAATGATCGATATCCGCTAAGAAGACCCCTTAATACTAACCATACAAAAATTTACTACGATAAAGAGCCAAAAGGTCTACCTACTCACTGATGAGACCTCAATAAAGGTCGAAACCGGTCTGGGTAGTGACCTCCCCTCATAATGTAAAACATCTCCTAGGAGTTGTGTTTTACATTATGAGAAAATATTAAGGATAGTGACGGAGCTTGCTCCACCTTTGACACGAGTTGCCTAGTGTCGTACTACCCAAGTGATGGATTACGTTTGGACTCGCCGATAGTTCTTCGGCTTGAAACTCTTAGATTTCGATCTCCGAGTTTCGTACCCGGCTGTAAAATAAAAAAATACGGGATTTATTATTCTCCTTAACTTAATTCATACAAAAATTTCTTTGTAATCGACGACGTTCATCGCCCACTGAAACATAGCCTTGTGTGCTGAAGTCCTAGAGTGGTTGTTGACTAATGATGGTCTCCCAGAACAGGATTTCGATTTCGTTCTTTCACTCTTCTTACAGGAAAGTGCGGGTGATCGTTCAAGGAAGTGTTAATCACATATTACAGAGTCATAACATCTTCCATTCGAAGATACAGCAGTGTAGTTGTTGTGATACCGCACACAGGATTGAAGTCGATAGTAACTGATCATATTCCTGTCCATAATCTCCTTCCTCTGTCGAATTGTTCCTGGAGGAAGTCCGAAGGCTATTCATGAATACAAGTAAAGTGCTCTCTGTGTGGGAGATTCAATCTTTTATCCCTATCAGGCATGTCCTTACTCTTTTTAACCCTTGTCCATGACCATCCATGAATGACAACCACAAATAATTAGTCTCTTTTCACAAAGCAACAACAAAAGGTCAAGGATAGGATAGCTGGTGTATGTAGTATGTGGCCTCCCTCGATGAGTCTCTGACTCCCTGGAGGTCTCTCTTAACATTAATAATATCCCGTGCCGGAAAATGTCGAACCTTGAATTCCCTTTTTCGATCCTCTCTACCTCAAAATTTCCTTTTATGATTCAACCGTATTATTCATTTCCAGTCACCATGGCTTTCAAATTTTGATAATTCTGAAATTTTGTCAGATACATCTGACAATCTCCTAATGAGTTTTTCTTTCCTTTCAAATAGATGTGGATGCCAGCCCGCCTCTGGTTATTTTTTTAAATTCATTTTTATCAATCTCTTGAAATGACTGCAGAATGTCAACAGCTTTTGGTAGTGATTGCAGTCAATTAGCATGAACAAAAATTCCATCAATAAAACATTCGGTTGCTCCAGCTAGAATTCTTTCGTCGTATTCTCAAGAGCAGCCAGTCCTCAGATGGAGCATACATAGCGATCGTACACTGTAATGGTATTCAGAAATATCTGATTTATATCACAAATAACAGTGAATATCCGCCAAGACCGGTGGCTTCGGCTAGTTTGCTCATTGAAATAATAAATTAAAAACTCGTGTTTTCAAGTCAACCAATTGGAAATTGTTGGTTGTTAACTGAAATAGCTAGAGATACCCAAAAGCTGAAGAATATGTTTATATAATTTTCATATGTGCTGATGGTAAGATTGGTTTAGTGTGTTAACATTAAAAGTTAATTAACGTTAACTTTTAATTAATGGCGCTATTTGATTGCTATAAAAACTATAAAAAATTACCTCTAAATTTATAGGGTAAAACCGCAGAAATATTTCTGATAATTCGGCTATCGTATCAACTTAACGAGAAGATGATAATACGTAAGTGAAGATTCTTAACTTCGGTTAGTTTCCTGTCTAGCACATTTCTAAACTGTATGTGCTTCTTAACTTCGAAGTACTTTTCACGCATTATTTCATTCTAGATATCCTATCCCAATCGTCTACCAGAGAAAGAAGAAGCGACAAAAATATTAAAATGCACAACAGCGTCTACCCTTTTGCTCCCTCTATATTCCACATGCGGCGTATTGTTACTGTTGCTATAGTGATGTTTCTAATTGTAATTTACTAACACCAAACGCGCAACAGATTGCATTATAAGCTGTCAAAATATACGCGACGTATTTTATCTCGAAAGTGACGTTTTCTTTTAATCGCACAAGAAAAGCAAAAAATTATTCATGAGAATAAAGTACAGACAATCAAAGATTCTTCCAGGTCAAGGCTGTGAAAAGATGAAACAAGTTCTCGTATTCTATGAGGGAAAAGAGAAAAAAAAAAACCAGTATATCGCAATGTTTTAGTATTCTTGATATGATGAATCAAATACGGAACTCATAACTTTCAGGCACGTGTAGTGCATGGGCTGGAAAAAAAAGGACTATAGTTTTACAGAAATATTAAACATTTCTGTAAATATTCAATTCGGTAAAAAATTCTGTAAAAAAATTTAAATAAATAATAAAATTACAAAATTATTTAGTTCAGGTTTTTTGGGTAATATTTGACATTGCAGAACGGACTATTCTTTTAACACTTATTTCAATTGACATTTAAATGAATGTTAAAATAGTCCATTTTCTGCACATCTTATCCTGAATATATTATTATCTGTATGCTATTAATTCTGTAAATACCTCACTCATTTTCAAATTTTTATTATATTTATAACAAATACAATAAAATTTATAATATTACGTCTTCTTATAGTCTCACTTCGCTACCCAGGAATTTTATTATTATTATTATTATTGTTGCAAAAACCACTTGCTTTCTGTGCTCTCCATAGGAGTCCCCACCCAAGGAGGAAGTAGAGGGGATCAAGATGATGTTTTATGCAGAATAAAACGTAATTATAACGGAGTTCCGCTAACCGACCTTGTGAGGCCCATGATCCTTGCATAAATACACACGAAACAGAATAGAAACATTAGTTATAATTGACGGGTGTCTTCTATTCCTGGAACGCACCTACTTGCAAAACTAATAGTAGTAACATTCCTGACTACCTTATCTATTGCAGATGTTATCTGTACTACCAATTAGTAGTTAATCTCTACAAGAAACTCAAGGTTCTTCTGAAGGTTCACTACTAAATGAGAATCATCCAAGCACCATTCTGTAGTTTAGTGTAAACAAGAGATGAATCTTTTTCCTTCTCCACTGTAATAAAGTTCACAACGGCTCAATATCATGCCCTCCCTTACGTGGTATTTGAGCAGGGGATTCCCACACACCCAAACATTAAACTTGAGGTCCCCATTGCCTTGCAGGTACTCCTTCTGGTTCCCTTTATGGAACAAGGAGGTTAAAAAAATCGTGATGCAAGAGAGCTTATTCCCAGCACCATTCCATTCTCTACAAATGGGCGATGATCCACTTTTGTATCTACAGTGATCGATCTCGAAGTTCGGTATACTCGGAACCAGGGGCGACTCGTGCACTGCGCCACCCCCAATTTTTCTCGATATATAAATATATTTATTAATTTATTTATATTTGCTTGTGATATTTAATTTTATCATTAACAATCCTATATAATCCTCTTATTTTGTAAAAAAAAAAATAGTAAAAATCCATCTTGTAGCACTTAGGAGGGCGAAGGACGCTAGCGGCACTGTGTTTTCCACAGTGTCATATTGCTAGTATTTGCTACGCGCGCAAGCATATGCACTTCATAGTGAGATGCGAGCTATTAGCGTAATGCAGCACTGTCCGTCGCGCAGTTCCACGGTTGTTTATATGCAGTTTGCGCCAGTAGTAGAGTGTTCGTAGTGCTTATAGTGTTTACTCCGTCTCTTTAAATATTTGGACATTACAATTAAAGACATAACATTTGTTATAGTAATTTTGAATTATACTAAACTGTATAATTTTATCGATAATAAATATTTTTTCATGAACAAAACAAGAATATATTTTATTTTTAAGTAATTTTGAATTATGCCAAAGTGTATAATTTTATCGATAATGAACAATATTTTTTCATGTTTATTTTTTTTTAAATTTTTACTATAATTTGATATTTTATCCAAACACATATACACTGTACTTACAATGTGTATGTATATTTCGAAAGTGGCAGCACCCCCACGATTTTAAGCCACGAGCCGCCACTGCTCGGAACACCATTCATAAAATGTTGAAACTCTGGAGATATCTTTCCTAAAAAATAAATATAGGATTATGTAATATTATATATATATAATTCTTATATCGGGGATAAGTCAAGAGCACTTCAGCGTATAAATGTGATCACAACTAGACACGAAAATAAAATCAATTCCAGTTATGTTTGGGTAGTTTGCATAACAGAGGCAAGATCAGTTATGAATAGGCAAAATGGAAAAATAACTGAAGCTAATACTATCCACTTTAAAAATTAAAATGCACTATGTGCTATAAGAAATTTAAGGTTCTATTTTGAAATAATACTCTTTTTTTTTTTTTTTTTGAAGAATTTCTTCGTCGTTCTCCTCTTCCTCCTCCCCACCCTTCAGAAAAAATGTGTTTCGTAAACTGCAGTTCGAGAACGACAGATCTACGAGCGCCGAATTTACAACCGCAAAAAGACTGTCTAGTTAGTCATGCTTCATTGAAACAAATTAAGTACAAGTAGCAAGACATACACAGTTATAAGCCCTTTTTATACAAGGATAGTTTCGGATTCAAACATACTTTAAAAATTTAGTGATAGCACATTTTAGATATTGAACGAAAATAACTATTTTCAGTTAAGCAGTTGTTGAAGCAATACGGTATTTCCCCTTCATAAGTGTATTATGACAAATTCATTTTACGGAGTATCCCAAAATACTGTGTAGGGGGGGGGGGTAAAACATTAATATTGAAAAGCAAACAAATCAATTTCGTATATATTTCTTTTATGTTTAAAGAAACCCCTAGGTCAAAAGCTTGCTGTTAAAAACCCAGTTCTCTTATAAAATATTATTACTGGCAAAAAAACTAAACTGCATTACCTTTTTTTCACTTTTCATTCCACATTAGCATTTCTATATCCCGAACGAAACCTTGCTGATGAAACATCGTTAAATAGGAAAACGTGATCTTTAACAACAATCTTTATCACCACTTTACTAATTAATAAGGGCAACCTGTATGCAACCACATCCCGTTTAATTGTTCCTATCTGGTTCATTTAGCTAATATAATTACTAAGTTCATCGTCTTGCCACATTAACTATCGACAATGGAAGTTATCTTTTTTTATACACATATTTGAGAAACTTCGCGATTAACGGCATAACAAACGAACTCAAACACTAGGCTACAACACAACGAAATCAGAACTACTGAATGGCGAGAGTCAGCGCTACCTATGGACAATATAATAAATCACAGAGAAACCCAGATTTGTAACTATTTGGTAATCAAAAAGGAAGACATCGTTCTTGTAGTCGAAACAACGAAAAAAAAAAAAAAAAGAAAGAAAGAATAATCAATGATACAGCTTTCAAACTCACCACAGGTGACAACAATTTTCCTTTCCGAGTCTCATTGATTGTTATGGAGTTTTGCTAGTAGAAATCATCCTCCTCTGTTTAAAAAGGTTGGGATGCAATCTCAAAGCAGAAGTGTTTATTACTGAGAAAGAACGAATGAAGGAAGAATCGATGTAGTCGTAGCGAGAACAAGACAGAGGAAAATGAAAATTTTGTATTTGGATAGGACTACTCCAGTGTAGGTCTCTTTACCAGTTGATCATATTATTATTTTTTTTTTTAGCTTAAGAATGTTCTTGATGCTAAATTGAGCCTTGGTAGCTCAATTGGTATGGACGAGCCCTTTGGTTGGGAAGACCTAGCTATATTCTATCTATGTCGAGAAGAACTCTATCAGGTGTTTTCAATCAAATAGTGAGTTAGCCAGTCTCATACCGAGATGGAAGTTTTTCCCTTCCGGAAACTTTCGCAAACTGGCCCGTGAACACACAGATCCACAGATAGATTAGAGCATCACCATCTTATCTTTCTACTGCCCATTATGGATCTCACGTAGAGATCCATAATAGTCAATCTCCTGGATGGAGACGACACTTGACAATATAGGACAATGCTAAATTGCAATACACCACTTTTTATTTATATATTTTTTAATTAACAGTAGAATTTTAGGTAGGGATTTTAGTAGCCCTTTAAACTCACCATTCAACTTTTTCTCAATCCCAATTTTTACTATAATAGTGCTTTTCCTTATTATTAAAAAGATTAAGTTTGTGCATTTTGAGCTACATAACTTTTTGTACAAGAATCTATGACCGAAGATTTAATCATGGATGACCACCACCAGTCTTCACACATCTATTGTAACCCTTTATTTAAATTAATAATAGGAATGATCCACGGTACTTACGTACTTAAGGCCCACGACCTGCTAAGATTGGTCTTTGTAACATAAATTTAGAATTAAATAGTTTACTGTTATGCCTAAATATATATTCTTGTATGTAAATCTTTTATTCTCCTAGCAAGTTAGGTTGCGGGACGAAACACCTTACTTTCTGGAAGTAGAAAACCTCGCATCTGCATGAGACAGTGGAAAAGTCCTCAAAAAGATACCTAGTTGGGATTCGAACCTAGATCTTTCCTTCCAAAGGACTTCGTCGAAACCGACTAAGCTGTAGATACGATACTCTTCTTATCTAAATTAAATACAAGAATCCAGGAGTGACTTATGACAGATGACTCTTTCCTCTCCAGTATCTGAGTAACTCAATATGTTTTCGGATTCTCAATATGCTTTGCTGATCAAAAAACAGTATCTCGATCATAGATAATTAAAATCTGTTTACGGAGCCTTAACGTTATGGCGAAGGTCGAAATAAAAGTCTAATTAGATCGATATACGTGCTTGGGTTGCCATATTCTTGCTATTAAAGCTGTCCATTTTGAGTAGTTACTTCCTTCTACGCAGAACTTTGTTTAGTTAAGCTCACTAATAAAATTAAACTCGTCACTCTCTGTCGGTAATTCTTGGTAAGTTTTGAATGGTTAATTACAAAGTGTTGGCCTTTGTTTACTGCAGACATTAGGGATTACGAAGTAAATGGTGGCTTGCCTTCCTGATGGATCTTCGTTTCATTTCTTTTAAAATTTTTTTCCCGCAACTTTCAACTGCCTTTGGAAAATCATGATCCGAATGACTGAGTAGATGACGACAATTTTTCTATTATTTTGGTTGCAATGACATCAAGAAAATTATAAGCAATATTTTATAAGCACAACGCTTCTGATTTTTAGAACAAATCCACAAAACAAAAAAGGACAATAATTATGCTTGTTGTTTGGTTAATGAAAAAAAGCAAATTAGGTCGGTTATGAGGCGAAAATTAGGGATTAAATCAGTTAACACAAGTGTATGTGAATAAGCATGTGTGTGTTCTCTGGCTGGTTTGCTAATGTAAAGCTAAGTTCTTTTAGGGAGTAAAAATCCTTTTGCCTCTGTGTGAGGCCAGTGATCTTTATTGAAAAGTCTTAGAAAGGTTGTACTCGTTCTAGAAGGGGGTTCGTGGATCTTACCCAACAAGTATTATCGTTACAGACTAACTATGGCGGCTCACAGCCCTAATTGTAAGTTTGCAATAAATAATTGCAAATATTTATAATAAAACCAATTTATGTATAAATGTGTTAAAAATCTATTTGGGTGAAAAAACACAGTAATACGTATAGGTAAAATATGATAATTTTCATTTATCTCAGGCAATTCAATCCCTGAAAACTTGAATATTTTTTTTTTTCATTTTCATTCTCTGTGAATGTCTAGCTAGGATCTATTCGGAAAAAAAAAAGAAAAAAAATCATGTCTTCTCAGCTACTTAATGCATAAATATTTTCTGCATCTCACCGAAAGCATATTTATGGATTATTAAGTAACCCATAAATATGCTTTCTTTGGATTAGATTTGAATTATGTACGGGTTTTTTTTTTTTTCTATCTGAATCCATCATTGAAAATTAAACATATTGGACATGAATACTGTGGGTAAATACTCCGAAAGCCCTGCTCTAGAGACCAAACATGGACCTTTTTAAGCCCATTTCAGGTTTCCATATATTAGCGGGATGGTAATTTCACATCTGAAGATGAGATTCATCTCCCACCTAAAGATTAGAATCCAACCTCAGCAAGTGAAGAGGTGGAAAATAAGGATAAGTATCTCGTTATTACAGTCGGGTCTGCCGTTTTAATTGCTAGGAAGGAGTATTTATGTAAACTGATACATTTAGTAAATTATTTAGTGCTAATTCTGGATCATTATTTGGTTTCATAGTTCATATTACCGATAACGGATTAATAGAAATAAAAACAATATTTCTATTGTTTTTATAGGTTATAAAAACAATAGAAATAAGTAAAATGAAATGATTTCTTAAAAGTATTCCATTTCTCTTTTAGTGTCTAATGTAACATCACTGGAAGGATAATATCTCCTATTTCGAATCCATTAAGTAGGAATCAACCATTAGGTTCTGCAGCATTTATGATAAATAATAAGTGCAAATAGCATCGTGATTACAATTTTAGCACTTTAAAAGGGTTGCTTTTAATAATTACTGGCTGATTTTAATAATTACATTTGAATCAGCGTAGCCCAAACACCAACCTAATAGAAAATATTTGTTTCTTCATACAGTCGCATTTTCCATTGAAGCCAAAGTAAAGATGGATGTCCGCTATCATAATACTCCATTGCCTCTTGTCTTTCATCGAAAATTTGTTGTAAACATATAAAGCTGTAGTTCAAGGTCTTACATCTATCTATAACGATAAAAGAAAAAATAAGTGGGAGGGAGGAAAGACAATGTTAAGCGGTTATGAGTCTATAATTAAACTCTGCTTCTACCTTACCTAAATGGAATTCCCCCTTGTGATGCGATTTGCTGATAAGAGTTCTTCAGCTTTATCTCGACATATTTATTAGTCTCTAGCTTGCTAGAATATCAGTTGATCTTTAGGGTAATCTAACTTATGAACGTTTATTTTTTCTCCGAGCACGGAAAACATTAGAAATTATCCGTGCATTAGTCTTAACTCATAAGACTCCTACGGGGTCAAAATTTGGGAAAATCCCTAACAGACGGGGAGAATCATGGTAATTAAAAGGGAGGGAGGATAGAATGGGCAGTATCATGAAGAGTTTTTTTTCAAATAGATACAATGGTCAGTTGACTCTGAATTTTTCTTATACAGTATGCCCAATAAAGATGTCAAATAGAAAATAACATTTCTATGAGAAAGAGTTGAATGTCTAACTAAATGTGGTCTATTTTTGTTACGTATAAAAAACATATTCGTTTTATTTTCTGGTAGTATGATCTTGCAGAAATTTTAATGGACATAGTTAGTAGATTAACTATTTATTCCATATCTTATTTATGGTAGAATCACGAGATATTTTTACTCTTTGAGATGCTATCCCGTTCGAAGTATCCTTTACGATTTAATTCACAGGTCCCACCTTTCATAGATAAAGATTTGCACAACAGGAGCATCTGTTGCAATCTATCGCATGTCTAGTTTTATGTAAAAATAATTTGATTTGATCCAAATGGAATTTACAAATCATTAGTTGACTTGCGAATAGTGTGTCTGTTCTTATATCGAACGAAGATCATACACCTCAATCACTCTGTGGTTGAGGTGTATGATCTTCGTCACATTTTCATCCGTTTTACTCATTGATAAATGTCTCCAAATGGTACTTCACATTTGAAGTTGGAAACTAATGAAATATTTGAATTTTTCTCATCGCTTTATTTCCTAAAGCAAGCTTTATGATCACGCCCTTCTTAGTCGACTGCTTATATGGATTTACGGTCGAAGAAACTAAGGCTATGAAGCCAGTTCTTTATGTCTATTAATTGCGTATTTTCTTTGGGCCGATTTGTCTGTTTTGTGAGACTGATGTAATGTAAATTACACCACTCCCTTGAAATTCATTTTCATTCTGAATAAGTTTAATAAGTTTTCATTATGAATAACAACCATATCACATTCTTGGGATATTTTACGGTAACTATTAGTGCTTTTTTTTTCTTGAAGTCTTGGGGGACTCAAGCAGTAAGGGATACGGAAAAATCATTAATGTACGCTTTAAAAACCATATCTATAATCTCAGTTTTCATTGGAACTGAGCAACTATTTTTAAAGGCAAGTACCATCCAAACCGTGACACCATCTATTGGTGAAATAGCAAACTATCGTTTTGTAGTTCAATCTATTTAAAGATAAAAAAATGTAGGCTATCAGTTCAGAGATCTCAGTTACATTATAATGATAATTACATATTATAATTACGTTATAATTATATTAATAAGGAAATTGGAACGGTCAGTTCGTTAGTTAAGTGTGCATCTTTTTCTCATTATCCATAAATATCATATTGGGTATTACGGATTCCAGTATGCAAGCCATCCCTTTTTAACACTCAAAACGACAGACTGTAAAAATGTCATTAGAGGATGCAGTATTTGGTTCTTTTACAGACGAGAGACGAAATAAATACAACAGATACACACTCTTAATGTGATCAACATATCAGTTTATTTCCATTTTTGAGATTATTACCATCTATTGCATTCAACCGATGCACCATTTGCGGCTTCGGATGTTGGATTGCCATCCTTATCAGCACACCAGCAAGTGCCATTGGCGGGAGTAAATGAATCCCAGCACTGTTTGGCAGAGTAGTCACCGTTTGCATCGCAACGTGGAACAAATTCTCCCATGTAAACTAAAAATAAAAAAAAAAAAAAGGAATTGGTTTAAATCAGTAGGAATACAAAGCATGTTTAATAATTAATCAAATCTTATTAATAAGATTATTTTGATGTAAATCACCCGAAGATGACACAAATATTTTTTCTTTGAAAATAAAATCAGGAAATGACCTATGCAACTAGCGACTACACCACTAAAAACTGTCGAGGTTCTTTTCCATTTTAAGATTCCTTCTTATTCATTTCAGATCTATTCATAACAGGTTCAATTATCTGAAATGAATAACAGATGGTCATGAACATCGATCATCCAACTTGAAACTGGGACGAGAAGCGGTTCTGTTAAATGTGGCAGTGATGTAATAGTGTGTGGATATTTCTCCCAGTTTGAAATAGGGCTCTGAAAAAACTGAATCCCGAAATGAATGTGAAGTGGTTGTCGCATGTTTGTGTAGTTAGTTACCGAAAAACAGAAAATATGAATGAAGTGCTCTTCTATACATCAAGACTCAAAGATTTTACGTCTTACCTAACTTCATATTAAATATTTGATGTGAGAAGTTACAGCAGAGCATGTTGAACAAGAGCTTGCCAGTCTTGAAGCATGTAACAGTTTTCAGTTATGCCATCGTTTGAAGATTATCGGAATAGGGGTATTTATGAGATGATGATGATGGAATCATTCTTGTCAGCTCTAAAGATGGATTCATAGCTTATGCTTTAAAATGGTCGAGTGTGAGAGAGGAGATAGTTCCAACGTACAGATATCGGTAATTGGGCAATCCAGGTTGCGATAGCATCGAAGTAGGTTTTTACAGGGAAGTGTCCCAGGAAGGTAATGTTGAATGCCACTTTTCTATTGGACATACTATATTCCCATAGTACATACGATAAAACTATAGTATGCTATTTATGCGCGGTTTAGTATATACTATCTATAGGACTAAAATTTATAGTCCTATAGTACATGCAAAACCGTAGGTGAGCTAAAGATTTTTTCTATTTTTTAACTTAATTTATATTTTTTTTTTTGTATTTTTATTTTTTGTGTTTTTAAAATGTTTTACATTTTTATTTTTCACAGATGGAAATAAGCAGATCTTAAGGTTTCGAGGTAGGTGGTTTTCCCATACACAATCCAATGTGTGAGTTGTCACAGCCTTGTGTTACTGGTAACAGGCAAACGCTGAGTTGCATTAGATGGAGAAATTTTTTTAACAGAGGCAACATATTTGCATCTTTGTTTTTTTCCATATATGTTGAAGGTGATCTACTAATTGAGATATCTAAAGATAAGCTGGCTTTGAATAGGTTTTATGATATAAGGAAATTTAATTTCTTTGGTGTTTAACATTCATTTAGCTGCTTGCTTGGGTTAGCTAATGAGTACTCTGGGGAAATATCTGGTTTTGAATCCGTAGGTTAGGATTTGTACTTACTGATGGACGCATGTTTTCATGATTGGGATCATTTAGGAATTGATCGAATATACCGTTGTTTTGTTAGGATGGAGGTGCTATGACTCGAACTAGAGGTGATATCCATGACTAGTTGGTTTATGCCAAATTTTAACTGTGAACTGTTGTTTGTTTACTGTTATTATTACGTTTGGTAACTGATTGATATTTGATAACACACACACACACATACCAGGAGAAGCTGATCTGTGATTACTAAATGAATTCTTGCAACAGATTACCGAGTGTTAGTATTTATCTAACACTCGGTAACATATGAATATATCATACTACAAGGGATGTCGAAAATATGGGTTTAGGAAGTGAAGGAATGGTGTTGGTAAGTTCGGTGGAGCAGCGTCCATGGAAATACCTATAAAAAAGACAATGCAAAAACAGCGTTTATAGAAAATCGATTGGAGAAACTTAATAACTGAGTGAGTGTGTGGGAGGGGGGGAGATCATCTGTTAAGCAGCTAGCCCACTTTTGAGAACGACTAAGCATTCTGAGGGAGGCTTTGAGTCTAAGGTCGAGAGTATGAAGACAAAGTGGGTGGGAGCATAACTTTTAATAAAACTGGAGGGATATACTATTTCTAACTGAAGACTTCTTAGTGGCAGGATATTGAATATTTTTGATTTCCTTTTGGCAAAAGATCAGAGAAGGCACTGTACGTAATCCGTGCTATGGTGGGTGAGGATTTGCTCTGATCGGTTGAACAAGAGTTGCAAAAAAAAACATTCCAGGTTTTGGTCAGGGAATATCAAGCATGAAAAATGAAAAAGTCTCATTCGTTTTACGAAAGGCATCGTGCATGATGTAATTTGGAAAGTCGCAGTGAACTGTGCTTGTGGAGAATATCGCTTAAGGTTCGATAAAGAATATCCGATCGGATTTTGATGCATGTAAAGCGGTACTTGTCACTGTTGTTGTCACTCAGATGTTGGTAAAGTCGTTGTGGACGTATTTTTCTTTCAAGAAATTTTGTTGTTTTTTTAGGATTTCTGGCGTGCGTACTTTTGTTATATTGTTATATGCGGATTGAATTTTGATGAGATTTTTTTCAGCCCCAGAGTCACTAACTTGTTGTGTCATATTACATTGGTAGCGTAATATTGGGAAACCAACACAGCAAGGGCGGAAGTGAAGGATTATGGGCATCGCTTTCACACAGGGTGTGCCGAAACTCCAGTCCAAGCGTGGATTGGATGGTGTCCTCTGTATGTTAAATGCTATTACTCGGACTCGATTCTCTTCACACACACACACACATTACTGAACAATAAAAACACGTGGTAACTTACCCTTTGCTTTATGTCTTTTAAGATAACAGTCGCATCTCTTCAATTGAGTTGAATACGGTATCAAAATGTCACCTTCTTTTTCGTCCAAACATGTACATAAATTGCCCCTGCAGTGGTACGAAACGAAGTCACCATTTTCATCACATTCAAAATTGTGTCTGAAATTTTCATTCACATTCTCTTCGTCTTTTCGGCGCTTTTCGCATTTACTCATCTCTGAAAGAAAGATGGTATTAGATTGACACAATATAAATGATGTTTCATTCACTCGGAGTATAAAATTAAAAAGAAAGAAAGAAACATTTATTACTCCCATCATTTATCTCGACTGGGCAACTGTTTATCTAATATTTGAAATATTTCCAAGATTGAGGTAATGCTTAAATTTAAACAAATAAAACGCGATCAGGAAAATGAACGTAGCCATTTTAATACTGACGACGAAAAAAATTCACGAAAATTATACCTCTAGTTCACTCTCTCCACCCCACAGCACATGGTGCTTATGTTTGGGGAGGGAGAAAAATCCAGACAGAACTGGTTGGAAGTTTTTTAGATAAAATAATCAATTTAATCGATACTTACCTCGAGCGCAAACAGCAACCACCACTGCAACCTAAATGTTAAAGAAAATAAAGCAATCAAACCCTGCATTAAATTAACAAATTTAATGCATTAAAGTAATAAAATTAATAAAAATTAATTAATAAAAAATACGAGCATTCTAAAAAAAATAATTTTTTTAATAAGAAAATGCTATTTATAATTACGAAGCAACAGTTTTAGACGATATTTTAGTTCGTTTTGAAGGATGCTACTGAAATAGATTTATTTTTTTTTAGTGATAGTTTCCATTTGTTTTCCGTGCCATTTTCTACACGGAACTTTCTTCACGCTTCCTAAGTCAGCTCATCATCTAAAGACATTGATAAACATCTATGCTTACAGTAGGGTTTGAATCCACATCCAGTTGGTTTGAATGTTATCGACTCGAAGAATAAGGCCTTTCTCTAAATAAGAATTTGTAAAGAAAAAGCGAAATATAACGTGGATATTAAATCCAATATCATTTCAAAGCCAAATACAGAAACTATAAAAGTTTATAATTTTGCATCGCCGAAATGAAGCCTTTTAGCTCTTTGTTTTAGTAAATACTTTTACTCTCCGACCGAGAGTTCGCTTATGGAAAATACACCTCTCCGACGCTTCGAGTTTGAGTTTTTTTGCTCTCTTAGGGTGCTTCCGGAATTTTACTCCGGTTAAGGGGGGGGGGGGGATTAGATTTCGGGGAATTTGCCTGAGAGCTTTTTGAGTCTCTGGGGTAAGTGCTTTCTGGAGTGATCTGTATGGGGCCGTGTCGGTGGGTGCTTTTCCTTGGAATATGAGCGGTTCTGCTCAGTGATGGGGTGAGCCTGTCACTGAGTGGAACCAACGCTGAGTTGGACGATCTTTCGGTCACTCGTTTTGAATGGTCTGGGGGATCGCCTAATTTATAGAGAGAGAGAGAGAGAGAGAGAGAGACCTTTACTTAAACACTGTTTCTGACGAAAACCATTGAATTTGGAACAGCTCTCAGACTAGTGAAACCTTATCAAAAAGGACCAATAGGATGCAAACATACGGACGTCTGGGCAGCGTTCGTCGTCACCTATAACGTCCGACTAGGGCGACTCGTAGTATGGCGGCGGTGTATCTCCGCAAGCTCTCTGGTCAATTTTTCGCACGAAACTTTTATAGTTTCTGTACTTGGCTTTGAAATGATGTTAAATTTAATATCCACTTAATTTGTATAATTTTGCATCGCAGAAATGAAGCCTTTTGGCTCTTTATTTTAGAAATATAACGTGTCCACCACTACGTGGTATTTTTAAAGATAATGTTAATCAAGAATCAGATCCATTAGTTATATTGCACAAGTCTGGCAATACAAGAAATCATTTAGTTATAATCCAGATCAGACCAGAAAAAAAAAACTGGACTTCAGCAACCAAGTGATTTGATGAGCTGATTTGGCCACTTTTGCAATGTGTCCCCTAAATTTCAATTCCTTATCCACCAACACTCCTAAATCTCGTGCCTCATCAATTTCCTGGAGCACGGTTCCACCAATGCAGTAAACTGCCTCCCATCTTTTCACCCCAAAATGCATAACCTTACATTTTGCCACATTAAATTGACATCCATTCTCCCTAGCCCAGACCTCCAATCTATCCAAATCATCCTGCAAAATTTTGACGTCATCTGCATTCACTATTGCCCTACCCAACTTCGCATCATCCGCAAACAAATGAACTGTTCCTCTCAGATCCTTTCCTATATCATTTATGAACAAATTAAACAGCAGTGGTCCAAGAACAGATCCTTGTGGCACACCACTAGTCACAGGCCGTCTTGTGGACTCTACTCCTGAGTAAACCACTCTCTGATATCTCTCCATCAACCACCCTCCTATCCATCTCACCAACCCTATGTCCATTCCCATATGCTGCAATTTACTGATTAGAATTCCATGTGGTATCTTGTCAAAGGCCTTAGCAAGGTCCAGTAGAATCACTGTAAACCCATTACCCTTAACCAGTTCAGCCGTCACTGTGTTATAATACGTGAGCAAGTTACTGAGGCATGACCTTCCCCTCACAAAACCATGCCGTCCCCGATACAGTATCCCATTTTCTTCTATCCAATCTTGTATTTTCCTCTTGACTATTTTCTCTAAGACCTTGATAATGATTCCTGTTATGCTGATTTGCCGGTAATTTTCAACAGCAGCCTTGGAACCACCTTTGTGCAGTGGAACTATTTTCCCCTCTTTCCACCCCCTTGGAACTGACCCAGTCCTGAGGCTCAAATTAAACAAAATGGTGAAGGGCACTGACAATTCTTTGGCCGCTTCACTTACGACACGAGCTGGTATACCATCCAATCCCACAGATGTATTGACATTGAGGTTCTGTAATAGACTAGTTACTTCTACTTCATTCATCACAATTCCAGTATAAGCTGTTGGTTCTTCCATTCCTGCAAAGTCACCACCTGGATGATATACTCTTGCAAAGTGCTCGCTCAGTAATTCTACAATATCGACTGATTCGGTTACCTCCCTACCCTCAGCATTTTTTAAGATCATTCTACCATGAGCATTTTTCCTTTTACTTGCAACATATTGAAAAAACTGTTTGGGATTCTCTTTAGCCTGCGTGGCCAATTTCCTTTCGTAATCTGCTTTTGCTTTTCTTACCACCCTTGTTACCATCCTGGCCTGAGCTTTATACTGTTCCTGCGCCTGATGGTCACCCTTCTCCTTAAATTCCCTCCACAATTGTTTCTTTTTTTGCAGCTCAAGCTTAATAGTGTTATTCATCCATTTAACCCCTACTTAATTTATTATTCGGACTCTTGGTATACAGTAAACCATTGCCTCCTGCAAACAGTTCTTAACCACCTTCCATGCACTATCAACATCCAGCCCTTGCAGTTTTACATGCTATGGCATTGAGCCAAGCACACACCTAAGCTTGTCATACTTACCAGTCCGGTAATTCCACATGCACCCTGTCTTAATTGTAAATTCGACTCCTTTAGCCACCTCCCAAGTCATGACCTTATGGTCACTCTCACCAATTGGTGGCAACATGGTCATGTTCGTTACAGCCACATTCTCGGTTGCAATTACTAGGTCCAGCACTCTCTTCCCCCTGGTATTTTCCAATACATGTTGCCGTAGATAGTTGTCCCTTAATAACCGCATAAAATCCAATTCCTTCCTCCCATGTGCCCTCTCCTCTTTCCAGTCAATGTTACCATAATTGAAATCACCAATAATAATTACCCTCCTTCCATTCATTTCTTCTATTTGCTTATGCATACTATCCCCACCATCCACTCCATCACCCGGTCTATAGCAGCACCCAATTGTATATTTTGTTCTGCTAGATTCTATCTCACACCAAACAGCCTCAAATGTGCTTTTTTCCCCATCATGCAGTTCAACTTCTATACTCCTTGGCTGAAGCTCATCAGCTATCATCAATAACACTCCTCCCCCCTTTTTATTCACCCTGTCACTCCTGAACACGCTTTATACCCGTCGCATTCAATCCCACTAGCTTTATCATCTTCTGTCAGCCATGTTTCACTAATACCGACAACCTGTGGCCTGGAAGTACCAACCATGGCCAAAAACTCTTCATTCTTGTTCCTAATACTCCTGGCATTAGTGTACATGAATCGCAGAAGCCCATTTGTCCCATCCCTACTTTGATGCCTTATACTAACTATCCCATTCTGATTTGTTGTCCGTCGTACTCGCTCGGGCATAATATACTCATTCATACACTTAACTTCCCCCCTAAAGTCTGCATATCTACTCCCCCCCCTTAATAAATCTAGTTTCCCTGAGTCTGTACATCCACTTCCACATCATTCATCAACACTCTTTCAAGTCTCTGTACACCAATTCCATTCAAATGCAACCCATCCATCTTATATAAGTCCTTTCGCCCATCGAACTCATTCCACACATCCACAAATTCCACTCCACTCTCCATGCATAACCCACGCATAAAGTCATTGGCAAATCATTCGTTCCTGCCACGATTATCATCTCTTTCACCCTCTGTTTTTGCAGTCGAATAGATTCGCTGACGTCCTTTATGTTGGCACCCGGCTGCTACGACTTCGTTAAACTCTGAATTATTACGCCTCTTAATAGCGAATCCCCATACAGCACTCGCTCCTTCATTTTATTGACGTTTACGTACATTCTATTTTTTGCCGTCACAGACTTCCGCCGGTTATTTGTCGGTACGTTCAACACACATTTTTGCATACGCTCCAGTTGTCGTTTGGCTCTGTGTATCGCACCATTCAAATGGGCAATTTCGCTACTCGCATTTTCACCATTTTCATTATCGATCAAATCATCCATTCTTTCTGTGTTTCTACCTTCATTTACATTTTCGGCGACGCTCTCACACCTATCTGGCACTACCACGCAATTCTCTAGCACACCGCCATTTTCTACATTCTGACTATCGTTAACGATATCACTCTCGACACACGAAACACGCTTGAAGTCCTCATTCTCTTTACACTTTTTACACATATTAACTCCACTATCACTTTCTAACCAGACTCCCACCGCTCTTCGCAAGGCATACATCTCACAGACAGCACATTGCATAAATTCGTTTACATCAAAACTCTTAAACAAACATGGCGACCTGGCCGCCATTTTTTTTCTTTATCGGTGCCATGTGTACGCTATCTTTTCTTAAAAATAATAATTAAAATAACAGAAAACACGCAAAAATTATAGCCAATTATAGCCAGTTAATAGCGCTACCAAATACTATGGTGTTTCTTGTGATTTGACTTCGATCCATGAGTTGTGACATATTGAGTCTGACTCCTTTGAATTCTTTGTAGCATGTCACTGCGTGCACACGACAGCTCTTGTCACGTTGATCAGTCCATAAATGTGTTATTTTAAGACACCAATCATCAAGTTTTAAAGGATATGTGACCCAAAGTCCCTAGATTCTGGATACAGTTTTATTTTTAAACATATTAGAATTGCTGCAGTCGTAATAGCTGAGTGGAGGTGACCCCTACTAATTAAATTCTGCTTCTTTGCATTTAGTTTTGGGGAAGAAACCCCACCATTTTCGCATGAGACTAGCTTACTCAATTGGAAAACTCTTATAAAGATTTAATAAGGTTCAGTGATATGTATGTAGACAATGCTATCAAAAGAATAAGCATTTTCTGATTGGGAGGACCTAGGACGATGAAATCATCACCCCACTTTCTGGAGACCTGAAATGACTTGAAAAAAGTTCCGTGTTTGGATTTCAGAACAGTTTCCTGATCCTGATTTTCCCCGCACTGCTAATAATAGTACACTATAGACTCAAGAGTCTTTCGTTGGTAGGATTTGAATATTAAAAACAAACAAACAAAAAAAAAAAAAAAACTTCTGCAATACTCGTTCGGTATGCTCAACATAAGACGTAGGGACAAGTTCGAAACACCCCGCAGAGGATACCGCAAAAATTGAAAAACATTCACAAATAAAGGCAATAAACTTTTAAAAGCATTTGAATCAAGGAACTGTGTTTCGTAACCTACAAGAATCATCAATAATTTGGGTTAACATCTTATTGCACATTGGATGTTATAACATCTTATAACATCCAATGTGCATCGGAATTTTATTGTATAATGCTATTTCCTTTCAACCTTCTTTAGTGTTGCGCTGTTCTTTGAGGAACACATTGGAATTCCTGCTATCACAGACAGTGATTTAATCCGTACAAGAACGAATAACTATTCAGGACATTTTGTTTATACAAAATGGTGCAAGATTTCCAGAAACGGTTTTCTGATTCCAATAGCTTGTTTAAATTTCTGTGGTGGTTTGCGTAAGGACGCTTTGGTGTAATCACGTTTAGTGCAACTAAATAAAGATGCTGTTAGAAGACATACTGGAGTTCTTTCAAAGCATTACCCGGTTTTAGTGTTCGATATTACATTACAGTTGTATCTCAGATTCCCAAATTAAACCTAGAACGTCTCGATGACCAATTTAGTATTCATTAACAAGCGAATTATTAAAACAATTAATAATCGAATTTCATAAAATAAAATATTTCCTGAAATTAAGCAATGAAACATTTAAAAAAAATAAAGAGGCAATTTATTTTTCGCTCTTTCCCGCGGCAACATATCTGAATTCATTTCGTACAAGATTGAAAAAAAGAGCTGATATTTCTAAGCACAATTTTTTTTTTTTCAAATTAAAATAAATATAATTAAGTATAATCCGTCTATGCTCAGTCTAGCGATAGACACGAAGAACCTTCATAACAGCTTTTCAATTAAAAGGTAGGTTAGTCATCTTACGGCGTGGTTTTTCTCTCCCTCTAACTTTCTGGTTTTTCTCCCCCCCCCCCGGCACACACACTACGAGAAAAAAGTTATCATATATTGAGCGCAGAACGGTGTTTCGAAATAACAAAACGGCACTGTTATCACATGGATATTATATATTTTTTCGGACTTCTCTAAACTGAATAATCCTAACTTGTCAGCAGCAGTGTTATGTTGAAAACAGAACCCAACGAAGATATTTCCATGCTGAAGCAACTATTCATAATTTGTCTTCTTGACTACCAATTCCATTAATCTCCATGCTTGTTTATTATTATTATTATTATTATTATTATTATTATTATTATTATTATTATACTGCGACACCTATTCTGGAAGCAAAATGCCTCGCTCGCCGCGAGCGACTGCTACAGCTATCTGCTGAAATATTGATGTCCGTTTTACTCATGAGTTACAAATATTGAATTTCCTATACTTACGAGAACAATGACAGCCTTCATGGTGAATTAATTCCCTCTTGATAGGTACCTAAAAAAAAAAATTAAATTAAAAACATCATTCCAATCCCGCTGTACAGCTTTAAGTTCAAGTAGAGTTACTACAATTAATAGGAAATGAATTCCGAAATACGTGACACACACACACACACACATACACACACAATAGAACACTACATCAAGTTCACTCTCTTAATAATAATAAAAAAACTTAAAAAAAAAAAACTGGTTCCATTTTGGGTTCGATTGTAATAATCGAAATGAGTTTGAAATTATAGCAAGCAACTAAGGATATGAATCCAATCTACCCTATTGCATTTATTAATTGCTATATAAAGATTTTCCGAAATATCTTATAAAGATATTTCGCAATAAATCGTTCCAACCGAAGGGCAAATGTCGCGAAGACATCTCAACAGCAATATGGAGGTGCTACATTTGGATACTCAAGAGCTATGAAGACAATAAATATTTATCGACCTTCGCTGTTTCTATGGATTTTCCAACTTATGATGATCATGAGTTCGAGAATAAAAGAAAAATGGCAAAACTACTAAAATAAAATAAAAAAAATCCTAAAAATAAATAATAAAATTAATAAGTTGATTTTTCTGAATTGCATAGTTAAAAAAAAAAAGGTATTTTGTGCGCGCGCGCATTTTTTTAACCATACAACTCCGAAAAATCAATCGTAGAACTTACACTATTTCATAGAATAATACGAGTTAAGATTGAGGAAAACAGCACGATGCGGTGGCAGTTGTCTGCCCCACTCTCGAGCCCGAAGCCTTTAAATCATTAATAGTCATGAATTTGACCACTGGTAATTACAAAGGGTGGAGCCGGCTGCTACAGTTGTCCGAAAGTTATGTAATAGAAGGGGTTAGCGGATTATTTATACATAATACTATACTAATAATTATATCGTCGACTAACACCAACAATCCTTTTCTCTGAATAATGTAGATTTTCAATTAAAACAAACACACAGAAAATGTAAAATGGTTGCTTACCAATAATCGGATAACCAAAGATCGGATAACCTTGGAGAAGAAACTTTTGTATTTATAGAATCCACCTCCTGGCCTATCTTGTCTAAATTATACAGTTCGTTATCTGTTATCACAGCTTCTTGGGATCCACGCAAATGTTTGATGCCGCATTGTCTATTATCTGTTTACAATAAAATATTATTTTTTTAACCAGATGGATCTTATTTCATGAGACAAGTTTACTGGTAATTTTCCACATTTCATATGAAGTAATTGATTATATGACCATGAACCTGCTTGATCCATCTATACCTACATATATTATACTTTTTGTAATAATTCTTTCTCTCTATTGAATATATACTGAACAGCATACAAGATCTTTGTTCGTTATCCCCCGTCAATGATTTCTAACAGTTGCACATTTTTTCGAGGGGAGAAGGGAGAGGACACGATGCTTGTAAATCATTTGTATCCATCTGGAAGTGAAATTTTACTTTTAAACAGAAAAAATTAGCAAAAACGTCTTTTTAAAGGAGTGAATAAATCTCTATGGACTATAAAAACATGTTGCTGTTGTGCGAAATTTTGAAAAGTTCTGATAGAGCAGTTTTCGGAGTTTGGCAAGGTTTATGTATAAAACAATCGCAGAAAATATTTATAGTGTTTACCATTTATACACTATGCTAAAAAAGTTATGCGAAAGAATCTATCGCATTTTTTCTTGAATACTGACAACTCTGCTGTCAGTAGCACAGTAAGGTATTTTGAAAGGGCTTGTAATACTCCAGTTACTATACTTTTGTAAAATACTACAAGTTGGAGTGCGAATTTAATTTAAGTTACGCAACTACCAGCAGTATTACCATAGTCTGCCATATTAGTCATCGTCAGTTCGAGGGATGGCAATCAGAACATTCCACATCAACTGTGGTGTCATGTAAAGATAAAAACTCAATGCCGTAAAGAAATCTAAGGGGGAAAAAAAAGACAAGTAAACACCTAAACTGGCTGAAGGGAAGAATGTTGAAAAGTGTTATAACCCAGCATTAAGTTCTGGTTGTCAACTATATAGCCTCCATTTCAAAAGAGTTGTTGCATACGTGCCGAACATCATCCCCCAAATAATGTTCGAGTACGACTTGAGTGGTGCAGAAGTCACTTTGATTGGATAATAGACTTTTGGAAACCTGTAATACGAAGTGAATAATCACAGTAAGCGACTAATCACCTTTAAATCATGCAGTTGTTTAGTATGGGAGAGGTAGAAGAATGTTACTTATCAGTGTATTATCCTTTTGTTAAGTGTGATGATGTGAAAATGCTTCTCTTGGTTTGAACTAAGTTTATTGCCTAGAAAAATTAAACTAAAGGTCATATTTACATTATTGTGGATGATTTTTCATAGCCTTTTGAAATGATTCAGCTAAGTATTGCTATAAGAATGCACCATGATATATTGTGCAAGGTCTGTATCAATGTGGTTTGAGAAAACTGGAGTAACGGATTACTCTGGCTAGCATGAAGTCGCGATCGAAACTCTACAGGATACCTGTGAGAACAGTTAGTTAGTTGGAGAGATAGATAGATAGAGAATGGTCAATATATCTAATTTTACTACTGGCACTGACTACCATTTTGGTGGAGCAATGGGCTAAGATACTCTCATGGTTATTTATCTATTTAGAAGAAAGTCAGCCCAAGAGAGTGGAATTCTGTAAAACTTTTGCAACATTGTCCATATTTCGAAAACGAATGGAACAGTACAGCACAGCAAAAACCACTGTCTAAAAGAGTCATTAACAGCAGAAAACAACTGAAGATTTTGACAGCAATATTATAAGTAGAACCTGTGTAGCTCAGTGGATGTGGCGTTTGCATACCACGGCGCTTGGCCGCACGAAGGAAGACTTGGTTTCGAATCTAGTCGGCGACTAGAGGAAATTTTTCTAAGCCATTTTTTCGACCGGTTCCCGAGTTAGTCGATCTCTGGAACGGGCAAACGGGTTTTTCCTCCCGGAAACTCGGGTTTTTCGTCCCGTAAACTCAGGAAAATCGACCGTAGAACCCACATTATTTCAGACATTAAATATATTGTGTTAGGGTTAGGGACCACGAGATGGCGGCACATTTGAGCCGTCTCTCTTCACTGTGTACCGCTTAATTAGTGATAGCCTTGGGCCATCTTTCTCTGATTGGTACCAGTGGATATTAAACTGCCCACTCAGTCTCCAAAAGTTAGATAGGGCTAAATGGCCTCGCCTACTCCCGTATACGGGAATAAAAAGGCGTTAGCTGATTTTTTTTATGATAAGATGTTTGTTTAGTTCCAAGTTCTGAATGATTTCCTTGCTCATTAGAGTTAAAACAACTAAGTTTGTATAGAGGGACCTTACTTGCCCAATCTCGTTCACTTCATGATGGAAGAAGAGCATTAGACTTCAAGAAGGACTTCATCGCACTCTGGACTATTAATCTGGTTTTTTAAATAGAGACAGGAGTTTTCTGTCTCCCCCGCCTCTCGTTGCAAACAGATGAGCAAGTCAGAAAATCTTATAGTTGATAGATAATGATAGTGCCTGTAAAACAGTCACAGCAAGACATTTTTGAGTCTACTTTTAATTAGACGGATAGCTCTTGAGAGAGAAACTATAAATCTGTGTGTAAAACTCGATTCTGTTATATTATATAAACCGCTAACTTTAAAAACGAAGTTTCGTCCCGCTCCAGATAAAATTCCAAGTTTATAAAATACATGAATATTTATGAAATACTTAAATATAAGATCTGATTTGCAAGAGTAGAGTTTGAAATCTAAAATAAAAACAACTGTATTTAAACCAAATTCTATTCAAATAATAAAATCTAAATAAAAAGAAAACTAAACAAGTCGACCTTTTTGAATTTTGTTACTAAACATCTGTTCGATCTTAGAGTCCATTCTCTCTCTCTCTCTGTGTGTCTCTCTCTCTGCTCTTTGAACCTGTTAGGCAAGGCACTTATTACTCGACCCGAGGGTGGGGGGTAACTCGATCTAACCTCTCCATCCTCTCATAGAATGATTTTATGTCTATGACTAAGAGAGGGGAAAGTTCCCACGTGAAAATGCACGTTAATCACGATAGTGATTAATGAAAATAGCGCGAGGTGTCACTAATTACAAGGGTTAACCCACGTATCCTTTTCGGAACAGCAAACCTGAAAACTTAAAACAAAAACCGGTATTAAAAACATATGAGTTCGGAGAATTCTTTACGAACATTAAAAAAAAAAAAGCTACTAAGAGGACTCGTGAAATAATGTTTATACAATTTATTAGCATCATCTTGATTACGAATCCCTAGGATATGTGAATCGAAGCGATCCTTTTTTATCTTCTCTTTAGCATGGGCCTTATAACCCGACTTCACATAAATTGCATTAAATCATGATAGAGCGGTTAATCTTAGCTGTATAGTCTTCTTTCTCTGTGTTTATTAAATGTGTATTAAGTATCAAGTATTTGTATTCCATATACATAAAAATCTTATTAGTACTGTATTTACATATGAAAATATGATGAACTAGAATGGTATTTCGATTGTATAAAATATTGGTTTTGAACAGAAATATTTCGCGTTTTGGAGATTTGGTTTCAAAGAGTGCTTCTCAAATCTATGTCATAGTTCCGATTGATTGCTGAATAGCAACAGATATCAGTAATAATTAATTATATACTTTGGAACGTTTTTCAAAGCAAGTGGACTTTCTTGAGTCCAAAAACTGCTTCAAAATTCACCTCGGTTTGGTTCCCGAATAATAAATCTGTAACTTATAATTTTTACAACAGCTGAAGTAAGAGAAAAAGGTACTTGTTTTACTGGAGGGATAGTTATCGTTAATGTTCTAAGATGATTTGTTCATTTTTTTTTTTTTTTTTGCTTGTAATTCAATATATCCTTAACATCTTCTTATTCAGTGATAGCATTTTTCACATTTTATAAATGTGGAATCTTCAGTCATCACATTGAGATACCACGTTTAGCAGTTATAAAAATCTTATTCTTAGCTACAACATGTCGAGTTTTCTTTAATTCTGAACAAAGAATGGTACTTCTTAAGCTGCACACGATCAATAACCCCTATTGTCCATAACAGTTGGACAAACACTTTGATTATGAACAAATGCAGGCTTGTTCAGACGATTCTAATCCATATTTTACATATTGCTTGTGTCCAATCTAACACTATTCAACATATAGAGAACGGCAAACATTCCACACTTTGTATGTTGATTATTTTCAGTATTGTATAAAACCATGTGTAATGCAGATATACAAAAAAGTATAATATGAATTAATTAATAATAATAACACTTATTCATATTAATAATATGAATAAGTGTTTTGCAAATACGAGCCATTTTTTGCAGCCATTATATATATAAAAGATTAACATAAATTACTCAGAATACATCTTATCATCGTAGTGTTGATACAGCTGTTACATCAGAAGAGTAAAGAAACTGCTGAAAAGATAAGTATTAAAATATATCTTTTAAAATTTCTGTAAAGATATGATATTATAATCAGTAGTTCTAAATATAACGAATATACAAGTTTCTAGAACTAAATAGGGGTCCTGTTCAAAAACAGGCATCTCGGACTCCGATGCTAGATTGTCCTTGCTTTACAGATTTTATCGGAGATGTACCCATAATTTCACACACACACACACACACACACACATATATATATATAGAGAGAGAGAGAGAGAGAGTTCAATATACATTGAATTACGGGGGAAACAGAATATGCTGGGATAACTAACCAACCACCGGTTAGTTAGTTAGTATTTCAGTTAATTATTATTAATCCATTCCTAAAGTAATATGAAAAAATATGAAATTATTAATGGATATAAAGAAATGATGATACATAATTATTCAGTCAATGTCATCCCAATCTGGAGACCCTTTTGCAGCCTAAAATCCAGACAGCAGTATTATGGAGTCGGTTTATATTAGAAGGCAGTATTGAAAGGGTAATTTTTGAAGATGCGATTTACAGAAGTCATCGGCAGGTGAAAACTTTGGTAGGGCGGGAATGTAGTTAAAATTCCACATGAAAAAAAAAAAAAAAAAACAGAACATGAGGAAAGGAAGGCAGTATGGTAAGCAAAACACTACATTTTTAGCAAACAAGCAGAAAAAAAAAATGCAATGACCCTATTTCGGAGAAGGCCACGCTCCAAGAACAGTATAAGATCACATATTGGTAAGTTTGCAAAACACATTTTCCTTCAGACGCTGCCACCACGAATAAAATTAATTTTTATCGTTCATGTTTACTTTGCTATGCAATTAATATTGCAGTCAAGAGAATACACAAAGGCTCTCGGACAAACGTATGACTTAATGGTGATGTGGCTAATTCAATTTTCTCGCTGTCGTTGTTTGTAAGATAACCAGAAATGGTTGTTTGTTTTTTGCCTCCCCAAGCAAAATTTTAGCCCCTCTTTATTGATATTTTTTAACTTGAAAATTAAAACAAAATGAAAAGAGAAAATTTGTATTTCATGAAATGAACTTTTTTATGTTAAAAATTTTTTTAACATAATCGCAGTTGCAAAATTACAACCCTGGATTTCGATTTCGTGTGTGTGTTGATGGAATGCCTCCTCAAGTGCGCTTGCCTGTGCCTGGAGTCGGTTTCGGAAATAACCCTCACGAACAGTACTATAGAATCTAAAATTTGCCACTTAATATTACATGCGAATAACGGTATTTAAATATATATAAAAAAATTTCCGAATTACGGAAAACACAGGAAAATACTGAAGAAAGGCCATCATTTTATTATTCAAATACACAGGGTACCTGATTCAGTTGTTTGAAAAGTTCGTCATTATTCAACTTGATCTTTTTTTCTTCTTCTTTCTATACAGCAACCATTCGTAGGCCAAGAATTTCTTATATATCTTGAATATGAACTGAATATACCGATTCTAAAAAAAACTGCGCTATACATTTACTATCAAAATTTTGTTACAGAAGGAATCTATTTCTATATATCTTAGGTGATACATAGGGAAATCACTCAGACGTATTAAAGGTTCCCCAAATTATACGCATCGTTGATTAAAATAACATGCAGTAATATTATACTAGTACAAAAATCTGTCTTATTTCGTTTGTCTGGAACGAAAACTCCAAATACTTCCTCACCCTATCGACAGAAATAAATATTAAACCTGTTCAGTGAACAGCCGATAAATTAAAAAAAAAAACAAATATACTTAACCGAAATCTTAAATTATGCTTCTTACATAAAAATCTCATGGATACGTTTACATGTAAATAAGGTCTAATTTAAAAAGAATAAAAGATATTCTGTAACAATGCAGACATATTTCCAGCGAAATGATTTTTCTAAAAATCAGTTACCACAGTTTGGAAACTAATTCCTAATTTAATGTCCTTTTTTTCATTACTGCATTGAAAAAAGTTATAAATATTAATAGCATATTAAAAAAAAACTGTGCGTGTGGGGGGGAACTGGCGGCTGCGACGAGGTTGGGAACTTTCCATTTCACTCAAACTTGTTTGAGCGAAATGGAAAGTTCCCAGCCTGCTGGTATCGGATTGCTTATATTCGTGGAGATACGGAACAACACGCGCGTGCTCTGCTCTCAATCGGACAATATGTAATAATAATAAAACAGTAATTCTAAAATTGATTTAAAAAACCATAAGAATTTCATTTGTATTTAAATTAAAAACTTTAATAATCCAATATTTTAGAGAAAGTTCGACAGCCGTGGCAATTACACTGGTGTCCGAAACCTAAGGATGCAACACCATTTCTAATGATTACAACCACAAATTGAGATGAATCAGCTTGTGGCAATTTATATAGCTGACGATTTAGAGTATAAAGCGGGTACACATTCAAAATTTCAAATCGCGTGCAAACGGATCACTTGGTAATACTCAAGAGTATGAAAGGCTAAAGGCTAAGCGAATTGTGTTTGAGCGAAACTCTTTTTGTGAAGGAATAAAGTTACAAACTTGGATGTCTTGTAATGTCTCAAAGACATCATCTGGATGATTTCAGGCAGGAAAGAATTATTGGAAAGCTTGAAGGACATAGAAATACTGATATTGCCAGATTTGGGAATCTCACATAGCGTTGTATCTAGGCTTTGGGCAACATTTTAAACCAATAGAATGTGTTCCAAACGTTTGCTAAGAGATCGCCCTCGCTCTACCACGGAGCATCAAGACAGATTTTTGCTTATATCAGCAAAACGTAATCGACGCACCACGGGAGGTCAGCTTACGAGTCGGCTCCATTCAGGCACAGGTAAGCGTATATCGCGACAAGTAAGGCCTACACGCCGGAAGACCTTCAAGTCTGCGTTCCTTTATTATTGTTAGTCCAAGGAGTCCTTAGACTCATAGGGGGGAGGCCCTAAACATCATGTCAAGAACAATCCAACACTTGCGCAGTATCTATCATACTTTGCTTTGAACTCATTCACAGTCATGGGGAGACTTTGGCAACCTATTCCACTCATTCACCACTCTACAAGCAAAAAACCTCGTTCTAACGCCCTTGCTAACTATACTCTTGCTCAGTTTCCATGGATGGCCCCTAGTTTTCCAACCGCCACACCTGTTCTGAAAAATTTCCTCTGAATTAATCTTGTAAAAACTCCCTCAGTAATTTGTATGTCTCAACCATATCACCCCCTTTCCGCCTATCAATCAGTTTCTGTAACCCACAAATCTTCAGCCTGTTCTAGTAAGGTCATATTGGTATCAAAGCTTACCAATATGTCTTTGATATCTCCTCTTTGTTTACTAATATTCCCTTAACTGACACCTTATCTCTCTTACAAGTTTTCCCTTCTGACATCTTAGATCTCTTTTCCTTTGCCATTAACTCTGGGTATTTTTCTTGGAAGAACAAAATCTACAAGCAGATAGAGGGAACTGCCATGGGTTCCCCCCTTTGCCAATTTCTATATGGAAGATTTTGAAAAACAAGTCATAGACTCAGCCCCACTCAAACCTTCTATCTGGCTAAGATATGAAGATGATGTGTTCTCTATTTGGCCTCATGGCCCAGACACATTAGACTCCTTCCTCAGTCATCTCAATTTAATCTCTATGAAATTTATAACACTTTTTTTGTGTAATATAATTTATTAGTATGTTGGCAATAAATTTATGACCACATTTAGCTGTAGTCATGGAAATGCTTTTATATACAGGCACAAATGTAGTTTGTTAGCTTTTGGACACCAGTGTATAAAAGTGAAAACTTTTTTTTTTAATGTCAACTTAATTCAATAACAATCAAAACTATATGTCAGGGTATGCCATGCCAGAACTGCTTTTTTTTTTTTTCCAAAAAAAGCAAACCAGAATTTCATATAAACCCAGATAATATCTACATATTGAATATTAATATTCAAAGTATAAAATTGTTAAATTAATTAGTGAATCATTAAAATGTAAATAAATCAATAGCACTAAGGGATTCATTGTCTTTTATTAGCATCTACACTACTCAGTGCTTTCAAATTTCCGTAAAGTCAGTGGTCGGATTGCTCTATGTTTGGCAGAATATCGTTCTCGTGAAGACGGTATGTTCAGGGCTTTTTATTTTTTAATGATTCTGGTAATAAGTAATATGATTTATTACAAATCAAATTTTATGTTTCCTATTCATGCATATATTACTCTGCTTTGCCATTTCATTAAACCTACATCTTTAATGAGCTTTTGTTCCTTTTCACGTTATATTATTATTGTTCCGGGCGTCAAGAGACTCACTGAGGGAGGCCCTAACATCATGTCAAGAACAACTATTCGACATTCACACAGTATCTATCATACCTTGCCTTGAACTCATTCATGGTCGTAGCACCCACAACAGACTCTGGAAGCTTATTCCACTCATTCACTACTCTCCAAGTAAAAAACCTAGCTCTAACACCCTTGTCAACCACGCTCTTGCCCAGCTTCCATTCATGGCCCCTAGTCCTCCCACCACCAGTCATATTTTCAAAAATATCTTCTGGATCAATCTTATAGAAACCCTTCAGTAATTTGAATGTCTCAATCATATCACCCCTCCTTCGCCTATCGACCAATTTCTGCAACCCACAAATCTTCAACCTATTCTCATAAGGTTCATTCCACAGACCTGCTATCATCTTCGTCACTCATCTCTGGATCCTCTCCACTTCCTCCCCATCACGAAGAAACCCTCGTGCCCATAACTAGGCACAGTAGTCCAGGTGGGGTCTTATCAAGGCTCGAACAGAGGAACAACTTGTTTGTCTCTGCATGTTAAAGTATTATTCAGAAGCCAAGTGATTTGGTAAGCTGTTTTAGTCACTTTTGCAATGTGCCCCCTAAACTTCAATTCCCTATCCACCAACACTCCCAAATCCCTGGCCTCATCAATCTCCTGGAGTATGGTTCCACCAATGCGATAAACTGCTGCTATTCTTTTCACCCCAAAGTGCATAACCTTACACTTTGGCACATTAAATTGACATCCATTTTTCCTAGCCCAGTCCTCCAAACTATCCAAATCATCCTGCAAAATTTTGACATCCTGTGCACTCATAATTGCTCTACCCAACTTTGCATCATCAGCAAACAAGTGAACACTTCCTCTCAAATCCTTTCCTATATCATTGATGAACAAATTGAAAAGCAGTGGTCCAAGAACAGAGTCCTGTGGCACTCCACTAGTCACAAGCCATCTTTCAGACCCCACTCCTGAATAAACCACTCTCTGATATCTCTCCTTCAACCACCCTCCTATCCATCTCACCAACCTTATATCTATCCCCATTTGCTCCAGTTTACTGATTAGGGTTCTATGTGGTATCCTATCAAAAGCATTGGCAAGGTCCAGTAGTATTACTGTAAACCCATTACCCCTATCCAGTTCAGCCGTCACTGTTATAAAACATGAGCAAGTTACTGAGGCATGATCTACCTTTCACAAAACCATGTTGTCCCCCATACAATATCCCATTTTCATCTATCCAATCCTGTATTCTTTTCTTGACTAATTTCTCTAAGACCTTGACAATGATTCCTGATATGCTAATCGGTCAGTAATTTACAACAGCAGTCTTGGAACCACCTTTATGCAGTGGAACTATTTTCCCCCTCGGGACTAACCCAGACCCGAGACTCAAATTAAACAAAATGGTCAAGGGTACTGACAATTCTTTAGCTGCTTCTCATACAACACGAGCTGGTATACCATCCAATCCCACAGATGTATTGACATTGAGGTTATGCAATAGACTACTCATCTCCACTTCATTCACCACAATTCCCGTATAATCTACTTGTACATTCGTTTCTGCAATGTCACCACCTGGATGATATATTCTTGCAAAGTGCTCACTCAGTAACTCAACTATATCAACTGATTCAGTTACCTCCCTACCATCGGCATTCTTTAAAATCATTCTGCCATGTACATTTTCCCTTTTACTTGCTATATATCTAAAAAACTGTTTAGGATTGGATTCTCTTTAGCTTGCATGGCCAATGTTCTTTCGTAATCCTTTTTTGCTTTTCTTACCACACTCATTACCCTTCTGGCCTGTGCTTTTTACCATTCATGTGCCAGCCGGTCACCTTTCTCCTAAATTCCCTCTATAGTTGTTTCTTTTTTTGCAGCTCAAGCTTAATGGTGTTATTCATCCATTTAACCCCTAGTTGATTTATTATTCGGACTCTAGGTATACAGTCAGCCATTGCTTCATGCAAACACTTCTTAACTACCTCCCATGCACTATCGACTTCTAGTCCTTGCAGTTGTACATGCCATGGCAGTGAACCAATCAAACTCCTAAGCTTGTCATACTTTCCAGCCAGATAATTCTACATGTATCCTGTCTTAAATGAAAATTCTACACCTTTAGCCACCTCCCAAGTCAAGACCCTATGATCACTCTCACCGATTGGTGGCAATGTGGTCATATTTGTTACAGCCAAATCCTCAGATGTAATTACTAGGTCAAGCACTCTCTGACCCCTAGTATTTTCCATTACATGTGGTCACAGATAGTTATCCCTTAATAACCGCATAAAATCCAATTCCTTCCTCCCGTGTGTCCTCTCCTCACTCCAATCAATGCGACCATAGTTGAAATCTCCCATAATAATCACCCTCCTTCCACTCATTTCTTCTATTTGCTTGTGCATACTGTCACCACCATCTTTTCCATCACCTGGTCTATAGCAGCACCCAACTGTATATTTAGTTCTGCTAGCCACAATCTCACACCAAATGGCCTCAAATGTGCTCTTTTCTCTATCCTGCAATTCAACTTCTATTCTCCTTGGCTGCAGCTCATCAGCTATCGTCAACAATACTCCTCCCCCCATTTTATTCTCCCTGTCATTCCTGAACACACTATACCCATCACATTCAATCCCACTAGCTATATCATCTACAGTCAGCCATGTTTCACTAATACCAATAACCTGTGGTCTGGAAGTGCCAACCATGGCCAAAAACTCTTCCTTCTTGTTCCTAATACTCCTAGCATTAGTGTACATGAATTTAAGACTCCCCATTAGCCCCAGCCCTACCTTGATGCTATTAACTATCCCACTCTGATTTGTTGTCCTTATTTGCTCAGGCATATTATATTCATTCTTACATTCAACTGCCTCCCTAAGGACTGTATATCTACTCCCCTCCCCTTAATAAATCTAGTTTCCCTGAATTTGCACATCGACCACATTCAGCAACCCTTTCTCAAGTCTTCTTACACCGTAACCATTCAAATGCAAGCCATCCATCTTATATAGATCCTTTTGCCCATCGAACTCACTCCACACGTCCACAAATTCCACACCACTCGTCATACATAACCCACGCATAAAGTCATTCGCAATTATGGCCCTCCTTTTAAACATTTCACTGTCATACCATGGCAAAAGACTAATCATTCTAACTCTCTCACTCTTTTCTTTTGCTACCTCAAACAATTCATTTAGGTCTTCTATCATTTCCATTTTGTCTCCTTTCAAATCATTCGTACCTGCCACAACAATCATTTCTTCACCCTTTCCTTTTGCTCTCTAATAGACTCAGTTACATCCTTTATGGTCGCACCAGGTTGGTACGACCTGTAATATTTGGACAGTAATGAAAACGAACTAGATAATGAAAACCAGGCTAATCAGCAATAACATATCAATTATGTGCTAAATGTTATTTGTCTCATAATTGGAACAAACCTTTGAAAGCTGCACGGTAGCACACACTGGTAGGGCATTTCACAGCCAGGATTACCAAGCTGCAATCCAAATTTTTCTTGTTAATTTATACTTTGAATGCTTGTTCTAAAGCAGGAGCTGTGTTTGGATTAGTAACATTTTCTTGCTTGTTATTGTAAGAAAACTATCAATATGAAAGAATGTTTCTCCCATGTTATCTTAAATAGAATTTAGCTTTGATGTAGTTTCTAATATTTAATTAATTTTTAATTTTATCTGTATCTTTTTTTTCACTAGAGGTCATGCCAGTAGAATAACTGGTGATCAAATCATTGTTTCTTTAGCTTACTGTGTGAAATGTAACTCAGCTTGTCCTTGTATATACTTCAGATATGATGACCTTGATATGAAGGTCAAAACGTTGGGAACTTAAAAATAGTTATTTATAACATGGTTGTAAAGTCCATGATTTCCAAAATGAATGCTGATCACTGTGCAGCACTAAAAGAAAGGGTCAAGACTCACATTATCAGATCTTGTTGATTAGATTTTAATGGTATAGATGTGAACACAGATTGATAAAATAACTATTTATTGATTTAATTGCTAATATTTGCTGGTATTCTATTTAGAATCTTCAGAGCACCCAAACAAAGTTTGTTACAGTAGCGAGATAACCACAATCGGGTGTAACAATAGGACTATAAAAGCAATTGTAGTGTGCAACACAAAGACTAAAGTCGTAATTAGGTGCCATCTAAGTTGTGAAAAAAAAATGAGAGAGAACGCAGGTATTAATTTGGTTTTAGGATGACTGTCTCACAAATCTTTGGTAGATTTATACAGCTATACTTGTTGAGGTTTGGAGCATGTTTCAAGGCTTCTGTTGATTCCAGGAACAACCTCTCTGACTTGTAAAAGCTTCTGTGCAGCACTTTTTTTTTTTTTTTTTGCAATTGATCCCGTGTGTGGGGATATCCAAAGCATGGTCTCGTAAACCCCACTTGCCATAGTGAAAGTGTCAGATATATTTTTTGTGTTCACTGAGGCAGAGACAGTCATCCTAAGACCAAATTAATACCTGCTTTCTCTATTGTTTTTTTTTTCCAACTTTGATGGCACCTAATTACGACTTTAGTCTTTGTGTTGCACACTACAATTGCTCATACTAGTCCTACTGTTACACCGGATTGTGGTTGTCTAGCTACTGTAATAAACTTTGTGTGCTTTGGAGATGCTGGATAGAATACCAGGGAAATATTAATAATTAAGTCAATAAATAGTTATTTTCTTATCAATCTGTGTTCGCATCTATACCATTAAAATCCAGTCAACATGTGCGACGAACACATAAGCCTTTCCACACTATTATCAGATCTTATATTTCTGTCTTCTAAGGCACATTTTACTGTATCAATCCACCTATATCTTCGTCTCCCTTTGGATCTTTTTTCTGCCAACTTGGCAGAGAACACTTGTTTTGTTAATCTTTCCTCTCCCATTCGGTTTAAGTGATCATACCACCTGAAATTAGTTCTGTAAACACATTCCTGGATGCTAACAATGTCAAGTTCTTTCCTAATACCCTCCTTTTTCATATGATATTGTCATTAATGACATCTGTTCACACCTCTAATCTTCCTCAGGACTCTCACATCTGTGGTCTCCAGTCTTTGGTCAAGTGTTTTATTTCTAACCCAACTCTCAGATCCATAAGTTAAAATTGATCTGAACACTGTCTCGTATACAGCTAATTTAGTGTTTTGACTAATTTCTCTCTTATTCCATATAAATTTATTCAACTGACTTCCTACCATACCAGCTTTGTTGATTCTGTTGTCTATTTCAATATTTAATTTACCATCTTCGTTAAAAATTGTGCCTAAGTAGCTGAAATGTTTTACTTGTTCTATAGGTTCTCCATTCACAATGCAGTTGATATTTTCATTGCTTCTGCCTATTTTCATTGTCTTTGTCTTGTTATTGCTGACCTTTATACCATACCTATTACAACAGTTATTCAATTTAGTCATAGAATCTTGCAGACTTGTAGCAGATTTATTTAGAAGTATAACATCATTCGTTTAAAGCAAAGAGCTGAGATTAACATCTCCAATTGTGATATCAGGATTAAATAACCACTTTCTTACATAATGTGATCCATATATTATTATTATTATTATTATTATTTGACACCTCCAGGGAGTCCTAAGACTCATCGAGGGAGGGCACAACTCTCCGTCTCCACCACTCAACCTTGTCCACAAACCGCCTCATCTACCGTCCACCATCACCACTATTATTTTCACAGACAATCACAAACATCTGCCCACGGCAGGATTCGAACCCACAAGCTTTTGGCTAGAAAGCGGATATGCTAACCATTTGGCCAACTAGGCCAGCAACAGAAGAAGGGATGATGCACATTCTTGTCTGATACGAGATTTAACATCAAACCATCCTGTACTTCCTTCAATTCTAACTGCTGACTTACAACTCAAATAAAGACTAAGTATTGCTTGATATAACGCCCCATTGACACCATACAACTGTAGAGTTTTGAATAGCATCTCTCTCTCTCTTGGCACCTTGTCATATGCCTTTTTCCAGATTTACAAAACTTAAATATACAGATATGTATTTAACTTGACATTGTCAGCATCCAGGAATGCGTTAGCAGAGCTAATCTCAGGTGGTATGGTCACTTAAACAGAATAGGCGAGGAAAGATTAGCAAAACAAGTGTTCTCTGCCAGGTTGTCAGCAAAACGACCAAGAGGAAGACCAAGATATAGGTGGATTGATACGGTACAAAGTGCCTTAGATGATAGAAATATAAGATCTGATAATGTTGGAGTCTTGACAAGTAACAGACTGATTTGGAGGAAAATTGTAGATAGGAAATTAATAATGATGTAAATTTTTCATGTAGTACTATCATATCCTGTACACCCCTTGAGGGTACATAGCAGGAATTTGATGATGATGATGATGAAATACAGATATTTGTTATATTCCCATGATTTCTAAACTATTTGTCATAAAGTGAAAATCTGATCCTGACAGAATCTATTTGGACTGAATCCTGCTTGTTCTTCACCAAGTTTGCCTTCCACAATCCTTCTCAACCGTTTATCAAGTATACTTGTATAAATCTTACCAGGAACACTCAGTAGAGAAATACCTCTGTAATTCTCACATTCAGTTTTATTTCCCTTTTTATATATGGGTACTATGAGAGCTCTATCCAATCATCTGAAATTCGTCCCTCTCTCTCCCAGACTTCTGAACTATGCAGTGCAGGCACTGTGTGACTTCTATACCTCCATATTTCAGCACTTCTAGTAGAATATCATCTACTCCAGCTGCCTTTCCACATTTCAGGCTTTTGATAGCTTTTTCTATTTCAAGTATGGATATGTATTCCTAATTGTATATCTGGTCAGTGTTTTTTACCACTGTGCTGTCACTGATTGTTTCATTTAGCAATTTTTTGAAGTAATTACTCCATAGATAAAGGATATCTTTTCCTCTAGTTTCATGTCACCTTTATCATCTCTAATTCCTTTTACAGCACTCTTTCCTCCATTTCTGAGCTTCTTCAGCAACCTCCAGAATATCTTGCCATCTCCTTGATATTTATTTTCTATGTTCTTACGTCTTCCCATGACTTTTGTTTAGCAAGTTTTACAGTTTTTAGTTTTCTTACATCTGTCTCTGTATTCGCTCAGAGCACAAACTGACTTATATACTAGGAACTTTCGATATGCTTTCTTCTTTTCTTTCACTGTCTCTAACTTCTTGTGTCCACCAAGGAGTTCTGATTTTTCTATCCTTGCAGACAACCTCACCACATGGGCTCTCTGGCTGAATCAATCAATGTTTTCTTCAGGGCTTGCCATTGAATCTCTAAGATTTGGTTCCTGTTCTCAAACTCTTTAATTTTTTTCTTGAATAATGTATTTTAGTCTACAATTTACATCTGAAACAATTCAAATCATGCTCAAGACCAAATGGTGATCACTTCAGATTTCAAATCTTCTGTACACTCTAGTGTCCTGCACCAGTGAGAAAACATCACTATCAACAATAACACAGTCAATGAGACTTTTCTTATTCCTTGCCTCTTCTCTCCATGTGAATTTGTGCACATTTTTATGTTGGAACATGGTGTTAGTAATAACCAGTCCATGTCCTGAACAGAAATCCAACAGGTATTTGCCATTATTATTAGCTTTGCTCTTTTCTCCAAATTTTCCCAAAATATTTTTGTATGTCTGACAATCATTCTACTCTGCTATTTAGATCCCCAACAAGGACCAACTTTTCATTGTGTCAGTTGCTTTCTCTAAATCCTTAGTTCTACTAAGGATTTAGAGAAAGCAACTAACACAATGAAAAGAAAGAACAACACAAATCGAAAGTTCCTTCTACCTTCGTAGAACCTTCTGTGAGACCATAGGCACAAATAAGTCTCATTGTCCAGTTTCCCCATTCTGATATTTGCCTACATCACTCTACTTGATATTGCCTGCCATTCAAGATTATCCTCCTATTTAGTGTTGAATATCATGGCTACTCCTTTTCCTTGATTGTCATAGCTCGAATATAACATTTTGTATTTATTGCTCAGAGAGATCTCACCAGTTTTTGTCTTTTGTGTTTCAGTCACCCCTATTATGTCGATCTGGTACTTAACTAATTCCTCAGCTAGCTCCATTTCTTTGCCATTCAGGCTTCCTATGTTGATAGCACTCATCTTGAACTCTGGTGATATTGAGTTGGAGTGTGTTTTAGGATTAGTTTCAGTAGCTGACTTTTTGCTGTATGCCCTGGGTCCCTGGTGAAAACAACGGGGGGCTTTGTTTAACCGGCAACGCCCCAGCCATCATGAAATTCTGTCATGTTGTACCATTAGTTTATATAGTGATTCAAGTCAATAAGAATACAATTTTATTGGCTAAATCTTCTCCAGTGCTTTATACATGTAGACATCTTTGCACACATTTGATAGCTCTGAACAGGACAAACACAAAGTCAAAATCATTCTCTCCTTGTCAACATTTCCATGACAAAGCCCATTCCTGTCATTAACACAGTTATATAACATTGTCACTCTTACACTCACATTCTCACCATTCCTCCCTTTATAATTTAGTTTCCTTGACTCTCTGTGTTAGGTCTCATACCAGTTATTAGTTTTTCTAGACTCCTGATACCAAATGCATTCAGGTGTAGACCATCCCTCTTATACAAATCCAGTCTTCCCTCAAACTCACTCCACATATCCAAAAACTCTCATCCATTCCTTCTACACAGCCTAAGCATCAAATCCTTTGACATCATAGCCCTTCTTCTTAATTCACTTTTATCATATCAAGGTAAAATACTGACAATTTTCACTTTCTCACTCTTACCTCTTCCAACAACCATTTCATGGCCTCTCTCATACTGAACATATCGCTAGTTAAGTCGTTAGTACTTACTACAATTACGATCTCATTTTACTTTTCTTCTGCTTTTGAATTGCTTCCTTTATATTCTTAATTTCTCCAGAAAAACTCGAAGTTATAACTTGCTTATCAATATTCATGTTTTTTTATAGAGTCACCATACCAAATAACTTCTTTCTTTTTATTAACAATGTCACTTGCCTGATTTTCATTACTTCCTGAGTTACCTGTTTTCATGCTTTGTTGTTTCTTATTTTGCTGCTTAATTTCCATTTTTTCTCTATGCTCATTTAAACGCCTCCTGACATTTTGTAATTCCCACGTCGTTTCTCTGATTATCTGCTTCAATTTTGCTATTTTGAAGGTTAATTCATTTTCATTAGCCTCCTCCACAACACCAATAATCTCGTTAGCGGGGCTAGTCTTCTGGTTCTCAACTGTGGTGGTGCTCTTTTTAGCATTACTTTTCTTGTGTGTTTTTGGCACCATTTTAAACTTATACTTATTGTTGAAATATCTTAATAAAAATATGTTATGAAATACTAAATAAACTAAAAACACTGAAATCTACCCAATATAATATGAAACACTAATTTTTCTAAGGAAAAAACAATAAAACAGACAAAAATCACCAATTTTACAGGAGCACTAATTCACCGAACAACCACAATGTATCCTCGTTAGTTCTAAACAACTGACTCACAGAACCAAGTTGGATCATGTTGCTCACAGCACTATTTAAAGTGCTTTCACCCACAAAAAGATCGTAAACCTATACCACATCAGTACCATGAGTGGGATAAGGTTTTTTCCTTTATTATTTACCTTTTTTTTTTCAATTTCTTTTAATTTTATTTATTTTCTACATGTAACTGCATTTTACATAAACAAAACAAATTAACACATAATAAAAAATTTATTTGATAATAACAACTCTTAATAATACAATTTTCAACAAACTGCTTTGCTCTGAAGTGCATTATAAAATGTACACAAGAATCTTAGTGATGATGATAATACAACCATATATAAACTAATAATAATCGTATTAGTAAACAATAAATTTTCATGGGTTCATGGAGAAAGGCATACCTAACAATCAATAAATGCTACATAATATTCATATCAGAGTTAGTAAGAAGTTCTTGCATAGTACAATTTTCATAATATCAGGCAATATTCTTTTATTTACCAAGTCTTCTGACTGCGAATCTTGCTACCATCCCCATACTGGAAAAAAAAAAATCACATAAAGAAGTTTACTTCAGAATATCATTCTTATCATTTTGACTCAATAAAAGATTACAACATGAAAAAAAAAAAAGTAATTAAAAAAGATCAAATTCAAATGAATTTTATAAATAGTGCATTAAGAAATAGCTAAACCACAATACTTCTGGACTTTGCAAAGACATTTGACAGGATACTAGGGGGATATCTGGTATGTAAAATGAAGCAATAAGAATGGATACATTCTCATTTGAATCTGGTAACATGGATAAGAGTGTGGCTGATAAATCTGTATCAAATAGAAGAATACCAATGGTATATCGCATGACCCAATACGCTGCAGTGTTTGATTTGCATTAATGATAGCGGGGATAAAATGATTGGGAATGTCTAGTTTCTAAACTAAGGAGGGCAACTATAAATAAAGGCAATAGAGAGAGAGAGATCCTGCAGGTTGATTAAATAAAATGACAGTGTGGACAAACGATTACAATTACCAGCTCCATGTAGTAAAGTGTAAAAGATTAAAAAATTATTTATTATTACAATGAGAGGGCTATAGTGTATGAAACTGATGAAACTAGGGATTTAAAGGTGATGGCAGACAGGACAGATGGAGAAGCACCCCCCCCCCAAGTTCAGAGAACACACACACACACACTGATGAAGTTAGCAAAATAGCACAATATATCTAGGATGCTGAAAGACACTAACAAAAACAAATAGGTATAAAGAAATCATTCTCTCATTATAATGCTTTGATACAACTACATCTGGGATCCTGTGCACAAATATAGTCTCATGGAGGAAGACTCATCGCAGGAGACCCAATCTATCATACCTCTCCTTGAACCCATTAACAGACAAAACACTCATAACTGACTCTGGCAATCTATTCCACTCATTCACAACTCTCCAAGCAAAAAATCTAATCCTCACACTCCTGCTAGCCACACCTTTATTCGACTTCCAGGGATGATCCTTTGTTCTGGTTCCTCTAGTCAAGTGCTGAAACATTTCCTCTGCATCTATCCTCTAAAACCCTTTAATCAACTTAAATGTTTCTATCACATCCTCTCTTTTTCTCCTCTCAACCAACTTCTGCAATCCAGACACCTTCAATCTATCCTCATAGGGAATATTCCACAAGCCGATTACCATCTTGGTCACTCGCCTCTGAATCCTCTCCACCACTTCCTCATCCCCAAGAAACCCAAGGGACTAGACTTGAGCACAGTAATCGAGATGTGGGCATATCAAGGCCTTATAAAGAGGAATAACAACTTCCTTATTTCTACTTGTTAATGTGTTCTTCAATAATCAAGTAATCTTATGGACTACCTTAGCAATATGTCCTATAAACTATAACTCCGTCTACCACCACTAAATCTCTGGCTTCATCTATTTCCTGGAGTACAGTGCCATCAATGTGATATACACCTTGTAATCTATTTATCCAAAAATGCATAACTTTACATTTAATGACATTAAACTGACACCCATTAACTTTTCCCATACTGACAGCCTATTCAAATCATCCCGCAAGCTCTCCACATCACCTTGATTACCTATTACTCTACCTAATTTTACATCATTAGCAAACAACTGAATATTTCTCTTCAGCTTATTTCCTATATTATTTATGTACAAATTAAACAGCAATGGTCCCAGCATTGAACCTTGCAACACAACACCAATCACCTGTTTTTGCCTCGATTCTGCCCTTCTATATACCACTTTTTGATATATGTCCAGCAGCCACTCTCTTACCCACTTAACCAGTGTTATGTCCATCCCCATTTTTTCTAATCTGCGTAACATAGTTCTATGTTGTATTCTGTCAAATGTCTTTGCAAAATCCAGCAAAATCATCATGTAGCTATTTCCTTTATCCAACTCAGCTGTCACTCTATTATAAAAAGTTAGTAAATTACTAAGGCATGACTTACCCTTCACAAAGCCATGTTGACCTTCATATAGTATAATTTTTATCTACCCATTCTTGAATTTTCTTTTTTATCAATTTTTCTAGTACTTTTACACCCCGCCTGAAATATTTACAATTTGCTACTGCAGTCTTAGAACCTCCCTTATGCAAAGGAATTATTTTGCCTCTTTCCACTTCCTTGGAACTCTACCAAAGCTGAGACTTAAATTAAAGAGCCTAGTCAAAGGCATAGCCAGTTCCCTTGAACATTCTCGCAAAACCCTAGCTGATATATCAACTAATCCCACAGTTGTATTTACATTGAGATTCTGCAATATCCTAAGAACCTCCAATTCATCCAACTCTGTTCCCACATTAGTGTCTGTCACATAGTAGTAACCTCACCAGGATGATGTACCCTTGTAAAGTAGTCACTCAGTTACCCAACTATTTTATTCACTTCTGTCTCCTTGTGACCATCATCACTCATTAAGGTTAATCTTCCATAGTGATTCTTCCTCTTGCTTGCCACATAACAAAAGAACTCTTTTGGGATTTCCTTTGGCCTGTTCGGCTAGATTCTTTTCATAATCTGATTTTGCCTTCCTTGCCATGCTGGTCACCTTTGTTGCCTGAGCCTTGTGTCGTTCATGAGTTTGCTGCCCACCTTTCTCTTTATATACCTTCCACAGCAATTTTTTCTTCTGCAGCTCATGCTTAATGATATTACTCATCATTCTAACTCGATTAACCCTCCTTACCCTAGGTATACAATTTAATACTGCTTCCTCTAAATGACCCTACTATATCTCATGCATTACTAATATTCTTACCTCGCAATATTTTATGCAATGGCACCAATTTAAGCTTCTTCCAAAGCATGTTATAATCACCTGTCTTGTAGTTCCACATATACCCCTTCTTGATAGAATATTCCTCATGTTTTACAATCTCCCAAGTCAAGACTGCATGGTCCCTTTCACCAAATGGAGGCAATGTTGTCACCTGTTATGGATAGCTATTCTGATCCTATGACCAGGTCCAATACTCTCCCTCCCCTAGTCCCCTCCATCACATGCCGCCTTTAGTAATTATCTCTTAGTAGATATATAAATTTCTATTTCCTTCCTGCTATGTGATCTTTCTTCCTTCCAGTTTATATTTCTATAGTTGAAGTCCCCTATAATAATCCCTCTACCTGTACTCATTGTACTAATTTGGCAATGTATGTCTTCCAGATCATCTGTGGAACTCCATGGCTTATAGCAACAACCAACTATATATTTTGTCTTACTGACCTTATCTCACACCAGATTGCTTCAAATGAACAGTCATCATCCCACCTGTCTCACATTGTGCAATGTAATTCGAAGTATATATCACCACTTGAGGCAGAAAAAAGCCATCAAAAATCTGATATGTGAAAAGACAGCTGGAGCGAATGATATTTAACAAAAAATGCTCTAATATGAAGGTATAAAAGTTTTACCAGTGTAACCACTTGTAAAACTTTTATACCTCTGTATTTGAGCATTTTTCATTAAATATCATTTACTCCACCTGTCTTTCCACATATCAGATTTTTGATGGCTTTTTCTTCCTCAAGTGGTGATATATATACTCCTAATTACATTCCTTTTGGCTAATCTCTATCACTATCCTGTCACTTCTTGTTTCATTCGGTAATCTTGCAAAGTATCAGACATGTAGACTATCTCTATCATCTTTATCATCCTTTTACAAGAAATTTTTCCTCCATTTCAAGCCTTTTCAGGCCTCCTAAATTTTGCTGCCTTTCTGATATTTATCTTCTATATTCTTACCAGTCTTTCCATAACTTTTGTTTAGCTGATTTTAAAACACTGTTTTGCTTTCTTACCTTCCTTTCTATGACTACCTCTTTTACCACCCGAGTGCACCTGCTTCCCTTCCCACATCACCAATGATATCCAGCTAGACATGGCCATAGGGCCGGCGCTACTATTTAGGCAAACTAGGCAACCGCCTAGGATGCAAAACTTCAAGCTATGCTTTATTCATACTTTACTAAAATATCAAAATTAAATAGTGATATATGATTTAGGTATCGATTCTTTTTCCTTATCCCTCACACAGTCACACATCACACTATTTTACTATTTAACTCTTGGTTCTTTTTTTTTTTTTGTTCCTTACCTAAATGATTTGAACTTACCACTATTTAAAATTACCTAAATGATTTGAACTTACCACTATTTAAAATTAAGTTAAGATATATATTTTAAAACGTTAACATTTTAAAATATTAAATTTCACTATTTTATAACTTTTTTTTTTTGTAAATGAATTATAACAGAGAATTTTCAAATTAATTAAAAAAAGAAAATAAAAAAAGCCCTATTAATTTAACCTGAAAGACAATTTTATTTTGTTTAATATCAATTAGAAAAATTTTAGTTTATGAAATAAGGGGCGCACTTGTAAACTTTGCCTAGGGTGCAAAATAACCTGGCACCGACAGTGCATGGCCAGCATGTTAAAATGTGCCATGCCTCCAAAAAGGAATTTCTGATGCAGAACTCGCTGCACTTAAAATGTTTCACCCAAACCAGAATATCATAATCAGTAAATCAGAAATGAATAATGCTATGGTAATACTTGATATGAGTTTTTTTATCAAATATCATTTACTCCAGTTGCCTTTCTACATTTCAGATTTTTCATGGCTTTTACTTAATATCTGTTATCTGTTTTTGTTAATATGTGTTATGATCAGGAAAAAAAACTTGAATTATTCACCTATCAGCAAAATCAAGTTTATACATACACACTGTAGGTTTATGGTAATTAGTACATCATCACCATGATGTCAGCCTGTTTACAACTGTGCAATCAATTACTTTTTTTGCATTTTTGCATCTTTCCGTGTCTTGTGAAGTATGACACTAAAGATGTAAAATAGATATATATTAAATTAATTTGGCAAAGTCTCTTTCGTAGCTTGAGGAAAAATCAGGTAACATACAAACAACTGTTACCAGTATGGATTATACTGTATGTATATCGGAAAGACAACGTATGTGATGCAGCCTTGTGATTATACAATAACTTATCTTTAAGTCCTTCACAAATGCTTTAAATTCATACACAAAAAATTTTTCATTTAAATTTGACCTGTGCTTATTTTCAAAACTGCACTTGATATAGTAAATTTATTCTGTGGCAGCTTGTGTAATTGATTTTTTCCCAGCAATATAAATCCCACCCATACAAGGTTGTAAACTTATTGTATAATATAATTTTTGAATAACAGCTTCGCACATGTAAGAGAAAACTAAATATAATTTATTACTCCTATATATTTTGCTCAACGTGTCATGAACTTCTTTCAGGGGGAAGGAGGAAAAATGGTAACAATATTTAAATTCTAAATACAGTGACTCTCATTGTTGTATTCAGAATTTAAATGTTATTACCAGTAAGAGAAATGTAAGAGAAAATGTAAGTAGAAGAAAAGTACATGTGTGAAGCCATCATTCAAAAATTATGTTATGTCTAACGTGAGTCTCTATTAAGCAACTAGAAACTTATTGCATGTTTAATAGTGCAGGGAAGCTAAAAGTTAGATAATCTAGGAAACTTACCAAACATGACTACTCAAGACTACAACATTCATGCAACAGTGACAAGTTAACCTGTTTTGATATCTCTTTCTGCCTCTTTTGAAGTATTTTTGCAGCCTTTTGTTAACATTTCCTTTACTATAATGCTAGACTGCCAGAAGAAAGACGATTTAGAGGTTTGATTCTAATCATCAACTAGAGGAACTTTTTCTATGCTTTGTTTCAGCTGATTCCTGAGTTAGTTGATCTCTGACATATGCAATAGAGTTTTTCTCCTAGAAAGTCAGGTTTTACCTATGCATCTCAGAAAATTGCCTACAAAATGCTATTTAAGAACAACAATATGAATGTTAAGAAACCTGATGTCTTTAAAATCATCATTATCCATGAGCTCAGCTTTCAGTGATGGCCAAGGGTGGATACAAGCTTTCTCTGATTTCCAAAAGTTAGGCAGGGTTAAAAGAGTTCCTCTCCTTTCTTGAGAAAGGGGGATGGTGAAAAGGGCACTAGTTTTTGTTTCTCTCTGTATTTCTCTACTTTCTTGCACTATACATTTTTGAAGAGACCATCGATGACAGTTTTACTAAAAACAAACAAACAAAAAAAATGGTTTAAGCATTGTTTTAAGTTTAGTTGGTGCAGATATTTTGAAACCAGAAACAGTTCATAACACAGATGAAACAGTCATGAAGTCTAGGCCTATTCTATTCTTGATATTCTTGAAGATATTAGTACACATTTCTATGCACCACTTTGTCACCTTGGTGAATTTGTTATAGTTCACAGAATGTCGATAAATAATAGTAGAAAAGCATATCTCAATGGCCAACATGGTATTTAAATTTTTTTGCTTATATCCTTTGATTTACATTTTAATTGATATAATGTGAACAACTTCTTAGATGATCAATCAACATAATAAATTTAGTTTAATCCATTATCCAAGTGTGAGCAAACAAAGTTTGCACCTGAAAGTATCTTCAGGACTGGAGTAAGGTGGTACAACACAAACCAAGTGAAAAATAAACTTTCAAGATCAATCAACAGTCAGTGATATCCTTTGGTTGCAAAGTTTATTAAGTTTAAAGTTGCATTAGCTCGTCTCATACAGCAGTAGCAGAGGTTTTTTTCTCCAGCAGGCAAACTGTTGTCTCCTTCTCCCCCCCCCCACACACACACACAGAGAGAGAGAAGCTGTCACTACCATGTGACTTAACTAAAATAACAACCCCAAAAAGACTAGAAAAGGCCAAAAGAAGGTGAAAAAATTATCTGAAAAAACAGATTAATTACAGAAAATATTTTGATAATAAATTTTCACCCATTATTTTGTGAGCATCTTGAGTACAGTTTGAATGGCATCACCAGTTGTAGTAGAGTTTTGTCCTTAGTTTTTGCATATGTGTATGTTGATCAACGTATGTATGATGTTACCAATGTATGTGTACTTACATGTACTTTACATTTATACATGTAAAGTACATGTATAAATGTACTTTACATTTATACATGTCTTTACACATATTTATACATCAGTAAGGAAGGGCTAAGGATAGGACATCTGCAAATACTTTTTTTAAGAACAAACTGATTTTTTTCCTTCAAGTCACTTTGGGCCTCCAATAAGAAGATGAATACATGCCATCTTCTTATTGGAGGCCAGATGGATAACAGTCTTACATAGGGTTCGTATACTTCCTGTATTTTACGGGATTGTCCCTTATTATGAGTTTGTGTCCTGACATCCTGATAAAACTCTTCAGGACACAGAATTGTCCCATTCTTAAACATAAAACATGTAATTGCCAAGAAATCAATATTAGTTATTGATCATAAAATTCTTATCAACTGACAATACTGACATGTTGCGAGAATAGTGCAACTAGCGGACATTGTAATAACTAAGCACGGCTTGTTTGATATGACACAGATCTGTTATGAAACATAATTAGTTTTATTATTTTATATGCCTTTAAAATGCCGAAGAGAAAGTGTGTTCTCACAGAATAGCTTTTCTGTAAGGACTGAATATCCTTTTATTATACCATGTAATTGTGATGGCAAAGTCGACGAGAAAGTGAAATGTACACAATGTAATGCAATATTCAGCATACAACACGCGGTCGGTCAGACATCACGCAGCACATCACTATGAAGAGACACAAATTAGCAGAAAATGCAAGTGCAAGTAGTAAAGTGTCAGATTATTTTTCTAAAAAAACAATGGGTGAAAAGAAATCTTGCAGCTGATGAAGCTATATTTGCATATCATGTATGCATACACAACCAGGGTTTCAGTTCGATGGACTGTATGTCGATAATAATCCGGAAACTATATGACAAAAAGTTCACTTGTGGTCAAAAGAAGACTCAAGATATAATTGTGAATGTATTAGCACCTTATGCAATGGCTGTTTTCAGAAACGAACTTGAGAAAGCTAATTATGTGTCAATAATGATAGACAGTTCTAACCACGGTGTTTTGAAAATAGTTCCAGTTCTAGTTCAATACTTCATACCAGAAGAGGCCATCAAAACTATGGTTCTAGAGTTTTTAGATTTACCATGTGAAACTGCAGACCAGCTTACAGAATATGTATGGCAACTAGTGACAAAGTGGAATATTGAAAAGAAAGTTGTTGCCTTGTCAGCAGATACTAATACAAATTTTGGTGGAAGTTCCAGAAGAGGAAAGAACAATGTTTTTCATAAATTGAAATCAAAATTGAATCATACATTGATAGGCGTTGGTTGTTCATCCCATATCATAAATAATGCTATACAATGTGCAGCTGATACATTGCCCATGAACGTTCAAGCTGTCATTGAAAAATTATATCAGCATTTTTATATCTATACTGTTAGAGTGCATACACTCAAAGGTTTTTGTGACTTTTTAAATACCACGTAGAAGACAGTGTTAGGGCACTCAAAAACGCAATGATTGTCTCTGTACACTGCTCTCAAAAGGATAAATGAGATGTACGAAGTTCTCAAATCATATGTTCTTTCACTTGATAAACCACCATTGCTTCTAAAAAATTTCTTTGGTAATCCAGTTTCAGAGCTAATAGCCACATTTCTAGAATGCCGATCTGAAATGTTTCATGCAACAATTTGTGCAATTGAAGATGAGAAAGTCACTCTTGCTGAAGCAAAATCCATTATTGAAAGCCTCTTAGAGAAACTTCAGCAGAGACGAGATAATGATTTTGCAACAAGGAAAGAACAGTCCTTACTGAAGGTATTAATTGAAGATGGACTCATCACTGAGAAGAATTATGGTAATTATAAAAATGAATTTTATAACATCTGTATAGAATACATCCAAGAATGGTCTTTTGACAATCTTACTTTTGAAAGTTTGTCTTGGATTTTATTGAAGAATCCAGAAGTCAGTCTCAGTTGGAAAAGTGTAACAACTATTGAAGAGGTCTGGCCAAACATAAAAATCAATGAAACTGAACTGTTTGATGAGGTGATGATCTTGAAAAAGGCAATTACAGAGAAGAAAGAAGAAATTAAAGCAAAATCGACAGGAGAAATTTGGTATGAATTATTCAACAGTGTTGGAGTAAATGAATTAATAAATTTGAAGAAGATTGTTGAGTTCATCTGCTGCATTCCTGGCACAAATGCTAGTATTGAAAGATTGTTTTTGCGGATGAACTCCTTATGGACAAATGAAAAGAATAGGCTATCTGTAAAAACTGTGAAAGCTATGCTCATTGTTAAAGTGTTTTTCAATAAGGAATGTGTGGAATTGCATAACTTCGTAAAACATAATCATTCTTTACTTGAGAAAATACAGTCATCTGAGAAGTATATCACAGGCAAAGATCAATGATTTAGTATTGTTTAAAGTTCAATTTTAAGATTGCTATAATTAATTAAATTCTTTTCCCTTTGCTGATGTTCGTAAGTAAGAAAAGCAAAAAAATTTTGTTGGTTTATTCAAACCGAAAGTGTCCCATATTTTTTTTTCCAAAAATATATGAACGCGAGTCTTACATGCCAGACAATGAAAAATCATCTGCAATGACCTTTCTGCAGTAAAATTTGAATCCCTCTATAGGTAACATTGATGGTATCCATTCAACCAACCCATAAAGCTATTTCCCCAACAATGCAACTTTGTCGGGGAAATAGCTTTATGGCTGTTTCTCCAACAGGTGCAGATGTAGGTTTTTTTCCTTCTGCAAATGTATAAAGGTAGACTGGATCCTGGGCACTAATGGTTAATTAGTGCCCAGTAATTAATATCCTAAACTGAGTAAAAAACAACAACAACCAAAATTTAAAACTGAACATACTTTATGTCACCACATAAACCACTTCAGGTATATCTACAAAACTACTCATATGCTTTGGAGAAATTGATACTCACTATAGTACAGTATTTAAGATACATGGTTTGTATAATAATCTGAAAGTGTTCTGTTGATCTCTATTTGTAAAACAATAAATAAGTTCAGTTTAGTACAATTCTAAATGTAATATATACTAATTTCATATCAATACTAGCCTTCACAGCATGTGTAATATGTACATCATACTGTCAAGATTAAAGGAAATCTGGCACAACTGCACAATAAACAAAAGGTGATAGTTTATTTTGCAAAAGGTGTTGGCATAATGCCTATCACTGCACATATTACCTAAATATTCTTGACAATGTAATTAACTTAGTTACTATATTTATTTATTTAAATATTTTAATGTGTAGAATACTGCTCAAAAACAATCTTGGCTTGTTTTATGCTGTTATCTGCTCACTCAACCAGATAACAGCATAAAAGTATAGCATCACATTTACCTCAAACAAAGGTTTTAAATAGAGAGAGATGGCACAAACGATATGTATCTAATGAAAATAAATAACTATATATATATATATATATATATATATATGTAAAGATAGCAGATGATATAGTATCTAATGAAAATTAAAAATAACTATACCTTAAAACTGTGAATAGACCAGCTGGAATAAATTTTCCTGATTTATAAAACCTTGAACCCATCATTCCACCTAATATTGCTGATGTAACTAGATGATAAGAGAAATAATGATTATTGTTTAAAATATCTTCGATACTCCTACAAAACTGAATAAGCTGCATTTAATAAAAAAATTATATACAGTAATCAGCACAATATCTAGCCTTTATACTACGGTGTGTAGCATAAAAGGTACTGTAGTATAGTGCAGCACTTCTCAAACTGTTCCTACGATGAAACACTTCACAAATCCTGAAAATATTGGTTAGAGTCGATATTATCAGTCTTGTATTCAATATAAAGCTAAGCACACACTATTGCATCGCATCACAAAAATGCAACAGCACACACTACAGGTGTGCTGGGCCACAGCGCGTTGTATTGACCTTGCTTGTGGCTGCATGTTTCCTAGAATAGATACCTCCGTACTTCCTTCGCACTTGAAGGTGTCACAACTGCAGGCGACTGAGTCAAGGCCAGCGTGTGCCGTCCTTAATAGCACAATCCACACGCAAAGTGAGGAGTGCCTGATTTTCAAACATGTTTGAACTTGTCGCAGCAATTAAAATCATTCCAGGCTCATATTATTTTTGATAATTTTTCACGGAACACTTATTCACTTTTCATGGAACACCAATGTTCCGCAGAACATAATTTGGGAAATTCTGGTATAGTGTATCACACTAATGAGGAGCCAGTAACCTGTCACCGAGTGGCCAGTCAGCAGGATGGTTACAGAACATGCCAGAATTGTATGCCTGGATATTGCGTAAATCATATTTATAATGTTGAAGTTTATAATGTTTTAATTTTGCCAGGATAAAATATTTAGCACTCTTAAATAGAAATTATCAACATGCATTATACATACAAACATGCAAACTATTTATTCCTAGTCACTATGGTTTTGCTAACTAAAAGAAGTAAGAAAAAAAAGGAATGTCATTTTAGTTTAAATATTGAAAAAATGGTAATATCTAAACAGAAATAAGATAATTCCCCTTATCTCACTTTGGCAAGTTGAATGATATATAAACTGTTCTAGGTAGAACCAATAAAAAACTGAACAGCCAGAAAGTACTGCAGTATGTTTTACTTAACATGACAAAATCCAGGTGTTGATTTGTGTGTGTGTGCGCTTCTTTGATATGAACATTTGGTTACAACAGGCTGCCTGTTGTTGATGTAATGTTTCAATGGGCAGTATAACTCATAAATACAGCATAGGAGTGCTATGCCTATCATAAATGTTATTGAAAATTAATATTATGAGATAAGAATTCTAAAGAATCAAATTAATTCTCTGTTTAAATTATGTCATTCACACACATACTGTTGATGGATTAGGGAAAACCTGTTTCATCATACTGCATGTTTTTGCTTCATCTACATCATTCATAATACACCAAAATGATGTAGATTGTTGTCTGAAATTTAAAAAAAATAATAAAATAACAATGGGGGTGCTTAAGGGTCAAAGCTGTATAACTGAGAGGAGACCTCCACATAGCCTTTAAAGGAATGTGGAGAACCGACCAGGGCTTCTGACCTAATGTCCAATCCTCACCTTCTCGTGGTGCACCCTGTTGGGTATCTACTTTGATACTGAACGAACGAGGATGGGCTGACAATTTGGGATTTAGCCGACCAAATTGTATTCTTATTGGTTAAACCAAAATAAAAAATGATGGTACAACATGACAAAATTTCATGCCGGCTGGGACATCGCCCAGTTAAACAAGGCCCCCATTGTTTTCGCCAGGGAACCAGGGCGAACAGCGAAAAGTCAGCTACTGGAACAAATCTGAAAACAAACCCCAACTCAACATCACCGGAGTTAAAGATCGGTACTATCAACATAAGAAGCCTGAATGGCAAAGAGATGGAGCTGGCTGAGGAATTAGATAAGTACCAGATCGACATAATAGGAGTGACTGAAATACAAAATTTTATATTCAGGCAATGACAATCAAGGAAAAGAAGGAGTAGTCATAGTATTCAACACAAAGTACGAGGCTAATCTTCTTGAATGGCAGTCAGTCTCAAGTAGAGTAATGTGGGCAAATATGAGAATGGGGAACTGGACAATGAGACTTATTTGTGCCTATGGTCCCACAGAAGGTTCTACTAAGGTAGAAGTGGAGGAATTATTTGACGCTTTAGAAAAAGCAACTGACACAATGAAAAAGGAAAAGTTGGTCCTCGTTGGGGATCTAAATAGCAGAGTAGGAAATAATTGTGAGACACACAAAACTATTTTGGGAAAATTTGGAGAAAAGAGCAAAGCTAATAATAATGGCAAATACCTGTTGGATTTCTGTTCAGGACATGGACTGGTTATTACTAACACCATGTTCCAACATAAAAATGTGCACAAATTCACATGGAGAGAAGAGGCTAGGAATAAGAAAAGTCTCATTGACTGTGTTATTGTTGATAGTGATGTGTTTCTCACTGGTGCAGGACACTGGAGTGTACAGAGGATTTGAAATTGGAAGTGATCACTATTTAGTCTTGAGCAGGATAAAATTGAATTTCATATTGAACAGAATAACATGTAAGAAAGTTTTAAAGCGAATAAAAGTTGAGCAGCTCTCAGATGTGAACTGTAGACTAAAATACAGAAAGATTATTGAAAATAAAATAAAAGAGTTTGAGAACAGGAATCAAACCTTAGAGATTCAGTGGCAAACTCTGAAGAAAACATTGATTGATTCTGCCAGAGAGGCATGTGGTGAAGTTGTGTGCAAGGATAAAAAAATCAGAACTCCTCGGTGGATACAGGAAGTTAAAGAGGCAGTGAAGGAAAAGAAGAAAGCATATCAAAAGTTCCTGGCAAATAAGTCAGCTTTTACTCTTACAGAATACAGAGACAAATGTAAGAAAGTTAAACAGTGTGTAAAACTAGCTAAAGAAAAGTCATGAGAGGACTTTGGCAAGAATATAGAAAATAAATATCAAGAAGGTAGCAAAATATTCTGGAGGTTGTTGAAGAAGCTTAGGAATGGAGGAAAGAGTGCTATAAAAGGAGTTAGAGATGATAAAGGTGACATGAAAACGGTAGAAAAAGATATCCTTGAAGTATAGAGTAATTACTTTGAAAAACTGCTAAATGAAACAAGTAGTGATGACAGCATAGTGATAAAAAACACTGACCTGGCATGCACTCAGGAATACATATCCATACTTGAAGTAGAAAAAGCCATCAAAGGCTTGAAATGTGGAAAGGCAGCAGAAGTAGATGATATTCGACCAGAAATGCTGAAGTATGGTGGTATAAAAGTCTTACAGTGGCTGCACTGCATAGTTCAGAAAGCCCGGACAGAGGGACGAATTCCCGATGATTGGAGTAGAGCTCTCATAGTACCCATATATAAAATGGGAAATAAAACTGAATGTGAGAATTACAGAGGTATTTCCCTACTGAGTGTTCCTGTCAAGATCTATGCAAGTATACTTGAGAAACGGTTGAGAAGAATTGTGGAAGAAAAGCTTGGTGAAGAACAAGCTGGATTCAGGCCAAATAGAGGCTGTCAGGATCAGATCTTCACTTTATGACAAATTGTCGAGAAAGCATGGAAATATATCAAAAATCTGTATTTAAGTTTTGTCAATTTGGAAAAGGCATATGACAAGGTGCCAAGAGAGAAGCTATTCAAAATGCTACAGTTATATGGTGTCAATGAGGCATTATATCAAGCAATACTTAGTCTTTATTTGAGTTGTAAGTCAGCAGTTAGAATTGAAGGAAGTACAGGATGGTTTAATGTTAAATCTGGTGTGAGACAAGGATGTACATTATCCCTTCTGTTATTCATTATCTATATGGATCACATTATGAAGGAAAGTGGTATTAAACCTGATATCAAAATTGGATATGTTAATGTCAGCTCTTTGCTTTATGCGGATGATGTTATACTTCTAAATAAATCCGCTATAAGTCTGCAAGATTCTCTGACTAAATTGAATTGCTGTTGTAATAGATATGGTATGAAGGTCAGCAATAAAAAGACAAAGACAATGAAAATAGGCAGAATCATTGAAAATGTCAACTGTGTTGTGAATGGAGAACCTGTGGAACAAGCAAAACATTTCAGTTACTTAGGCACGATTTTTACTGAAGATGGTAAATTAAATATAGAAATAGACAACAGAATCAGCAAAGCTGGTATGGTGGGAAGTCAATTGAATAAATTCATATGGAATAAGAGAGAAATTAGTCGGAACACTAAATTAGCTGTATACAAGACAGTGTTCAAACCAGTTTTAACTTATGGATCTGAGAGCTGGGTCAGAAGTAAAACACTTGACCAAAGACTAGAGACCGCAGATATGAGAGTCCTGAGGAAGATTAGAGGCATGAACAGATGGCATCAATGGCAATATCATATTAAAAATGAGGATATTAGGAAAGAACTTGACATTGTCAGCATCCAGGAATGCATTAGCAGAGCTAATCTCAGGTGGTATGGTCACTTAAATAGAATGGGAGAGGAAAGATTAGCAAAACAAGTGTTCTCTGCCAGGTTGGCAGGAAAATGACCCAGAGGAAGACCAAGATATAGGTGGATTGATACGGTACAAAGTGCCTTAGACGATAGATATATAAGATCTGATAATGTTGGAGTCTTGACAAGTAACAGACTGATTTGGAGGAAAATTGTAGATAGGAAGTTAGTAATGATGTAAATTTTTCATGTAGTACTGTCATATCCTGTACACCCCTTGAGGGTACATGGCAGGAATTTGATGATGATGATAGTTCCGTTTTGTCATATATAGTATTGCTTGAATTATTTTAAGCTAAGTGTAAATGCTACAAGATAAAACTATTTTAGCTCTTTTCTAATATGACAAAAGATAGAGATGTAAATAGTCATTAACAGTCATTACAAAAACAATTAAATGGAAAAACTTAGGTAAAATTTAATTGCACCAGAATTTTCAGTCAGTCAAGTCTCATGACCATTATCAATGCAACTTTATGGTTAAAAAGAGAATGGAATGAAAAACATGCAAGATGTTAACAAAATGAGGACAGCTTGATCTGCACATCAGAAGTCCAAAATAAAAATTAACTACAGTGGTGAAATGTATTTAGCAAGATTATGTACTAAAACTAGGGGAAATTAAAATAATTGTCACAAACCGGAAAAGTTTGAAGCAGTAATTTTTATTAAAATTCAGCTGATGAATCAGAGCTTCACAATCTTTCTGTTAGCAGGTTTCCATTTCTTATGTCAGTGGTTTATTAGAAAAGCTATCCAGGCTACCACCCTGCCCTGTGGGGACTCCTTCCACCCAGTTCACAAGTTAGCAATGTTTCTATACTCTCAAAAAAATAAACTTTTTTCTTTACCATCCAAAGAGTAAATCAAGTTCCTTGTTCTTAGTCTTCCATATTATGACAGACACATGAATGTGCATCAATTACACTCAGATGAAAACAAAAATTGCATTCATTTCCATTAGATAAAGTAGGTCTTGCAAAACATCTTATATTTTCTAAATAAAGGGACCACTGAAAAATAAATAAAGTGGTATATAGAAGTTTTTTTTTAAGAAAAAGATTATATAAAGAGTTATGAAGTGTTGATATCAACCAAATTTAAATAAGAATGATGACCTCAAGCATTCCCAGTTTTGGGAAGTAATCCTGCTAAATACATCTCACAGAGGGAGGTGGAAGGTTCATTATATAATGCACTGATCAGATTACATCTGGATTACTGTGTTGAGATCTGGTCACTAGGATTTGTTGGAGATGAAGAAATTTTAGAGAGTAAATGAGAGAGAACAAAAATTATATCAGGACTGTGAAATGTTAGTCAAGACTGAGGGCATGAAAATCTGCAAAGTTTGGTGGACAGAAGGCAAATGGATGATATAATCAGGATAAATTTAGTTTAATCCTTTATTCAAGTGTGAGCAAACAAAGTTTGCGCCTGAAAATATTTTAGGACTGAGGAAAGGTAGTGCAACATCAGGCAACTCAGAGCAAAGGTAGACCAAGCTATCATCATTCCTATCTCAGTATCTCCCATAATGCAAAACACATCTCCTTGTGAATATGTATAATGTTATGCTCCACCTTTGCTCTGAGTTGTCTGGTGTTGCACCACCTTTCCTCAGTCCTGAAGATATTTTCAGGTGCAAACTTTGTTTGCTCACACTTGGATAAACAATTAAACTAAATTTATTATGGTCTAACCAAGTGCAAAATAAACTTTCAACATCTTTCTCTAAATCCAGAATCATTTAATAATAAGGTGGCACACCTTTTGGCAACTCCTATAGGTAAAGATGACCTCTCCATTGCTTTTGCCTTGGTATCTCCACCTCTGGGACTGGCTCCCACTGACAAGACCTCAATAAAGGTCGAAACCGGTCTGGGTAGTGGCCCTTCAATTAATTCATAACATTATACATATCTGCAAGGAGATGTGTTTTGCATTATGGGTGATACTGAGATAGGAGTGATGATAGCTTGGTCCACCTTTGCTCCGAGTTGCCTGGTGTTGCACTACCTTTCCTCAGTCCTGAAGATATTTTCAGGTGCAAACTTTGTTTGCTCACTTGGATAAAGGATTAAACTAAATTTATTATAGTCTAACCAAGTGCAAAATAAACTATCAACGATATAATCAGGAGATATTAAGCTCTTAAGGGGTATACACTGGATGGATCAGGGAGAGATTTTTCATATGGTAAGATAATATGCCATCTCTGGTATAAGGGAGTGGTAATTAAGAATGAGAATTTTTTTTTCATGGAGAGTGGATGAGCCATGGAATGCATTATGACTTGAGAAGATGGTGTGAATGCAGACAGTGAGTGAATTTAAGGAATGGTGTGATAGTAAGGTGGATCTTTCACAATGCTTCATGACCTCATGAAGGTCTTCAATAATAATTTAGTCGGTATACTTACCTAGTGTCAGAAGATAATTGTCATGATCCTGTCCAATTTGATAAGCTCCATAACCTAACAGTGCTCCAAACCCCAAACCAAAGCTTAGAGATGGTTTGCTTTCTGGAAAAATATAAAACAATTCGATATACAAAAACATACAATGTAAAATGAAAATCAATTAAAAATGTTATACAAAAATAATTTAATTTATTTGAACATTACAAATAATACTCAAATCATCCAATATTGGAATGTATCCCTCAAGTTTGAAGAATAAATAGGGTGGGAGTGAAATGTATATACAATCTCATTAAGCAAGAGATTCTTTAAAAAAAGCTGATGTGGAAGGAATACTGTGTGCATAAGGATGACATCAGTTATGAAAATTATAAGGTGCAGGTAAGAAGAGTTAAAAGTGAGTATTGTATGGAAAGCTAAATCTAAGTACGAAAAGAAACTGGCTCTGCAAATTAAAGACAACCCAAATTAATTCTATTGTTATGCTGCAAGAAAAAAAAAAAGACAAAATAACTACTGAATGTGGATGGCATGCAGGTGGCATATGCAGAAGATATTGTTCAACAGTGTGCCCATTTCACTATGAATGTGAATAACATGCATAACTTACAGAATGATTTCAATAGGCGTGTAAAAATGGTTATCAGATTATTGGTTATTCATCTGTGAGTTTAGATTTACAGTAGACTGAAAAACTGAATGGTTCCATTAAATTATGTGTTATCTTTACCTCTACTTCTTTTTCTTCTTTCTTATATTATGAATGGAATGATTTATAATCAGATTATATGTCAAGATAAAAATTGTGGGCAGTCATTACCACATACTGTCAATGTATATTTATTTATAATAATCTCTTCTTTTATTATTTCTAGTTTTTTTTCAAAATTATTAACTGTATGTCATTATCAAATTCTGAGATAACCATAAACTTTAAATGGCATACATTTTATATATTATTAGTCCGTGCAGTTAGCCAGGTGGTTATGCGCTCTGCAATCATATGCCTGGGAAAGGAGTGTCCTGCATTCGATTCTCGTCGCTAATGTGAGGAGCTAAGGATCTTTCTCAGACATAGCCAGGTTAGCCGATGTTGGACGTGGACTGCAGGATTTTTCTCCCCATTTTATCTGGGATTTTTCCTCCTGCAAAGCAGGCAAACTGGTCTTAAGAACACAATGCTTCACAGACAATTACACATGGTTGAGCGTGGGGGTAATAACCCCACCTCATAGTGAGTTATGAAACTCACTATGAAATAAAAATTGGGAGGCCAAGGCCCTACATGGGGCTGTAGTGCCAAAGAAGAAGAAGAAGATTATATATTATTATTATTATTGGCTACTCTATGGATTCCTTAGACTCATTGAGAGCAATCCTAAACATCATGCCAAGCAGTATCCAACATTTGCACAGTATCTATCATATTTTTCTTTGAATGCATTCACAATCATGGCACCCATAACAGACTGGCAACCTATTCCACTCATTCACCACTTTCCAAGCAAAAAATCTAGTTCTTAATACCCTTGCTCAGTTTCCAAGGATGGCCCCTAGTTCTCCCACCACCAGACTGAAAAATTTCCTCTGTATTAATCTTGTAAAAACCCTTCAGTAATTTGTATGTCTCAATCACATCACCCCTTTTCTGCTTGTCAACCCATTTCTGAAACATAACTTAAATGTAACCTCAATCTCATATACATAACCTCATTGTAATGGATGTTTAAAAAGGTATAAATGAGAAGAAATAAAAATGATCTTGAAAATAAAGTTCATAGGGATGAGGGATTAAAAAAGGATATGAGGTGAAGTCCAAAAACTCTCCTCTGCTTATATACTAATACAAGAAACAAGAGAGAAGAAGATTTTATAACTTGAGTTGTTTCAGTCCTTCATTAAATAATCTAGATAATGGAAATAGGGTTAACTGGCAATGATATCCTGACTGGAATCAAAGTTGATGGGATTGGTATTTTACACGACAAAAGTGGTATAAAGGAAGGGGTATAATGGCAAATGAGCTGTATTCATTAAAGTTTAAGGAGTGAGGAGGTGACAAAGTGGTTTTAAAAATGTTTGGTGTAAGGTTCAGGTTATTGGGGGGGGGGGATTTGTCTGGGGTTGCTACAGACCTAAAAATAACGAGGGTGATGAGAAAAACTGTTCAAGCATGTTGATTTCACTAATATAAAAAAGTTATCATAATGAGAGATTTTAACTACTTAAATGCACAAAAATAGCATACAGAAGTAAGGAAAGAAAATTTCTTTGCAATCTGCTGTTGCATAGTTTGTAATGGAAGGAACACACATAGGTTAAGTAGATTTAGTAATAATGTCAGATGATTGATAATTGTAAACAAGATATCATTTTTCCACCATTTGGTGTGGGTGATCTTGCAGTCCTGATCTGTTAAGTGCATATACATGCTGATATATATGGATTATTTCCAGATATAAGAGATGTGGAACTTTAGAGAAGGAAATTATGATGATCTCAGAAAACAGCTTAAGCAGTGCTGAGAAAAGAAACTTGATGAAAAAAGGGATTAATATTGTAAGGTTAAGAAACAGTTAAGAAATTGATAACAATAACAGATCATGTACCTAAAGGCATAAATAAAACAGTTGTCAAATGATGGAAAGGAAAATTATGCAAGAATAAGAGAATAAGATTGTGGAAAAAGTAAAGTTACATGAAGTATATAAGGAGAAAGCTAGAGACAAATGAAGTAAGATATGAAGTTCAAAACCGTGTAAGGTTTTGAACTTTAAATTCAGAAATGTAGCACTGTGTAGAACATTGGTGATAGTGTTACAAGTGGAAGAAGCAAGGAATCTTAAGTAATGGTGGATACAGAACTAATGTTCAAAGTATGTATTGCAAAAGTGATAAAACAACACAAGGAAGTGTTACTACAGTAAGAAGAAAACTGACAAGTAAGGATAAAGAGAGACAGACATTTCAATACAGAACTAATGTTCAAAGTATGTATTGCAAAAGTGATAAAACAACACAAGGAAGTGTTACTACAGTAAGAAGAAAACTGACAAGTAAGGATAAAGAGAGACAGACATTTCAATACAGAACTAATGTTCAAAGTATGTATTGCAAAAGTGATAAAACAACACAAGGAAGTGTTACTACAGTAAGAAGAAAACTGACAAGTAAGGATAAAGAGAGACAGACATTTCAATATATATAACTTCAATTAGATCATAAGTCACTTGAATTTCTTGGCAGCACTGGAAAAGGTTCAGAGGCAGATAACAAAAGTAATTAGAAGAAACACACGTATAAACCACAGTGAAAATTATTTAATTGTAAATATTTCATCCTAAGTATCTTAGGACATCATCGGTACAGTATTCAAACAAAATTAGGAATAACATACAGTTATAATTTTGTTTAAATACTGTACTGATGATGTCCTAAGATACTTAGGATGAAATATTTACAATTAAATAATTTTCACTGTGGTTTATACGTGTGTTTCTTCTAATTATGAACGCACCACAGGTTTCGTTATTTAAAAAAGATAACAAAAGTAGTACTGAGTTTTTTTTGGAATATTGGCTCTATGATGATAGGTTGAGCGAAAGTGATCTGCTGACCATTGTAAATAGGTAAAGGAAGGGTAATATGAATGTGACACTGTTAATAGGAGCTTACCAGTGCCGCATTATTATGCACCACATCTTTATGTAATTTCTAGGAATGGACTCTGGTCCCTATTTTCCAAAAAGTTGAGGAAGAGGAAGGAAGAGGGACAAGAGGACATTCCTAGAAATTGCATAGTGGTGTGTGTGGTGCACAACAGTGAGGCATAAACTGTCTGTATGGAAAGTGGCTGATGAGTTGAATGCATTGCTAGATGAAGTAGTGAGTGCAAAGACTTTTGATCAATTTAGGTAAGATATGACAAATACTGTACCTGTTAATTGCTTCCTTTTCTAATTACTACTTTCAATAAATCTGACCCCTAGGTTGTCTTTATAGAAGATGCAGCTGTGATCAAGACTTGTAATATAAAAATGACTCATAACATCTTTTCTTAACTCCACCCCCCCTAAATGCTCTTAAAACATGTAACAAAATATAAAGGTCAATAAATCCTAATGTTTACATGTTAAACCTGGTCATATTTTTAGCATATTCCACTGAGAAAATTACTTATTATTAAGTTACACCTCCAGGGAGTCCAAAGGCTCATCGAGGGAGAGTGTGCCAGCAGCATCAAACGATTGAACCCTTTCCAACTACTAACTGCACTCAAACTTGCTTAACCTTTTGTGGGAGCCATTAGTAGCAGAAACTCTACCAATCGACCAACCTTTCAGCATAATAAACCATAAAAGGTGCAAAAGAGGTCAAAGACAACAGTTCTGCTTAGGAAATGTACATAACCATTTTCATGAGTATTATTGATGCAATTTTCTGCCTATTTTCTTAATGTATGTGTTTCGAAATACTTAGCTAAGCATTGGGGGTATTCTAACGATAACAAGCCACATATCTAGGCACGGAAAAGTCCTGTGACATGTGTTTGGCATGAAGGCTTCAACCCAGGACAAAAGAACTATTTCAGTGTTACCCAACCCCATCTTTATCATAAAGTATTCTGCTAAGAAGTGCTGCTATATTCAGTTTTGTAAAGTAATGACAGAGAGCAGCAATACTACTGACAGTGATGCATAACTTAGGCAAGCTGCTGTTGCCTGTTATAACTGATATTACGGTATTTATACAATACATTGTTAAAAAACCTGGTGTCACTTGTTTGTTACTAACTGTGGGAATCATCATCAGCCATTTTCCGCCAAGTGATATTAATATTTTCAGCATGTGAGAATCGGCAGTAGGCATTTCGTGTGGTAGAGATTCGCATAACTCATCTGGTGTTGGCACATGTTTACCGTGATAACACCCTCATCAGAGAAATGGTGTCTAAACCGCAGTACTGACAGAGTTGTTGCTTCAAAGGTGCAATTAATTAAAAAATAATAATAAAACCAACAATTGCAACTTGTGTTAATGAATATTCTGTTATTCGCGTGTTTCAAGTAGACATTGAACTGCCTTTTACCGCTATCACCAGGACTGTTTTATGGTTTTATGATGTAACTTGAAAATATCGAATTACTGAAAATTGCAGTTTATATATAGATAAATAAGGGATCTTTATAAATGGCAACATTCCCGTTTATTCCATACCTGCTTTTACATAACCTATTACTCCACCAGCCGCAACGGCTGCAGCAAACCCAGCGGTAACAGCATCAAATTTTATTATATAGCCCATGTTCTTATCACAGCAAGATAAGGTAATATCTAACTGGTAATAGAGAAGAGCTACATTTCAATATTTTGAATATTTCCCAAAGAGAGGAGAAAAAAACAGAATATTAAATACCCTTGCTTTTTCACTAACTAACCCCTTTACAACACACAAGTTCGAGTTTTCAACAATTAAGCACCACATAGAGGCGACTAAGATAAATGAACTTGGTTTTAAATAACTTTTTAAATAATAACGATAATAAGTGTGTGTGTGTGCGTGCGTGCGAGAGAGACATAGAGAAAACAGAATATTAAATACTTAGAAAAACTGTCGTTTTATATTTATTCCAATTGAAGTTACATTTTAGTCTATGTTTGTCGAAGGGCACCATCGCCTCCGTAGCGCAATTGGACACTTATCCCGAAAACTTCAGACACAGAAAAATTAAAAGACATAAAGCAATGGAGAGGGATAACACTTTTAAACACCGATTACAAGATCATCTCAAAAATCCTATCCAATAGAATCCAGAAGTACCTACAGAAATTAATATCTCCCGCACAGACTTGTGCAATTAAGGGCAGAAATATAGCAGACACAATTACTCATTTAAGATCAGTATACGAGTACTACAGTCTGACTGACAAACCCTGTGTTCTACTAGGCTTGGATATAGAAAAGGCGTTTGACACCATAAGCCACGTATATATATTCAAAGTTGTAGAGGAAATGGGATTTGGCCCAAAATTTAGGAACTGGCTGCAAACTTTCTACGAGAATGCAGAAAGTCAAGTAATCGTTAACAGGAAGCTATCCGCATCTTTTAAAATGAAATGCTCAGTGAGACAAGGAGACCCCCTCTCTATGGCCCTCTTCGTCCTTGCACTAGAACCAGTCATCAGAGCGATCAACTCCAACAAAGAAATCAAGGGAACAAACATTCACGGGGAGAGCCAAGCAAAAATATTGGCATATGCTGACGACATCACATTAACCCTAGAGACGGAAACATCCATTGAAGAGTCAATGAAATTACTAGACGCCTTTGCAAGAGCTTCTGCCCTGAAAGTAAACCTGAATAAATCTCATTGCATGCTAATAGGAAAAGGGGAAAAGAACCCTGAGATTCCTCAAGGCATAAGAACTCAGGAATACTTACCGGTTCTGGGAGTTAAAATAGGCGGCCCAGAAACGTATGAAAAATAGTGGAAAGAACTCCACGCAGCTGTTGCGTGGAAAATAAATACTATACGCCCAAGACAACTATCTGTAAGAGGAAAAGCACGAATATGCAATATATATTTATCCTCTCGCATCTGGTACAAAGTGAACAACATCCCGTACCATGGGCAATGGGCAGACAAGATCCACAGGCTGTGCGCCACCTACATCTGGGGTTCTCGGTACGAACCGATGAGGAGAACAACACTCTTTCACGAATTAGAAGCAGGAGGTCTAGGTCTAATTAATATCCACTTAAAAACAGTTATCAACAGAGCGAAGACGGCAGAAACAGCAAACACCAAGTCATACCACGGATATGCAATAGCATTCCTACAGAAATGCCTTCCACACAGAATAATCAGCACAATGCCAGAGATTCACGGAAGAGTTCCCAGAATGTTTACAGAGATGGCAGAGGGATACGTATTTGTAACAGAGCGCATCAACACTGAAACCTTAATAAGTCAAAAAACAAAAGCAACATACTACAAACTAAGCAGAACAACCATTCCCATACCACAACATAGAGAATTAAGAAGAGGACAAATCACACTCAGTCCGGTATTAAACAATATCTTCAAGCTCCCAATACATCCAAAGTATAAAACCTTCTTCTTTAAAGTACACCATGCCTGCCTACCAACCAAGATGTGGATAGTGGCTAAAGGTATACCCCTTGAAGGGCATGCAACATGTCAGTTTTGCCAGGAACCGGAGACACTATACCACCTAATGTTATATTGCAAGGAAGCAGAAGTAACTTGGAAAGACGTTAAAAGATGGCTTCCAGAAATCAAAGTAATCAATGAAGAAATGTTATTCTGGCTAAAAGGAAAACATATAAACAGGGTGCAAACAATTGTTCTAATCCTAACGATGTACGCAATTTGGGCTCACAGATGCGACCAAGCGTATGGAAGGGAAGACAGTCCCGGAACAATATCGAAATTACATCACTACATCCAGGAGGAGATCACCAATTCGGTCCAGTCCAGAAGAATGACTACAGAAGAATGACTACAGAAGAATGGACACACTTAACCTCCAACCTTACATCAGATGAACCCTCCAACCAACAACAGAACGACACCTTCATCACTCCTAGTGGAAATGGGGCAAATCGGAAGTAAATTCGGAAGGATACTAACTCTCCACCTCCACCAGAGGAAACAGCACCTGAGTCACTTGGAACAGATCTCCAACCGCAGGAAAAAAAAGTGCTCTCCTACTTCATTGCATGCGAATGTTATTTCGCTGTACAGATGTATATATGATTTATCTTGTAGAATATATAGATTGCTAAATATATAATAAGTGTGATATATAATTATATATACGGTATGTAAATAGAATTAACTGTATATTAAAAAAAAAAAATTATACCTTAAATTATACCTAATTATACCTTAATTGATGTAATAGAGAAAATAATGTGTATGTAACTAACAGATGAGATTCCCTGTTTATAAGTAAAGGAAGTTAAGGCATTTTAAGAGAACAGTAATGTAACAACTACATTATAACATGATGATGATATAATATAAAATGAAACTTCGATTGAAATAATGGTATAACAAATGTATATATTGTATATAGAATTCATTATGATGTAAATAATTGCAAAAGTTTATAATAAAGTTGTATAAAAAAAAGTAAAAAAAAAAGTAGCGTAATTGGACAAACAGCAGAATATCGCGCCCTTCCCTGGGAGAAAAACGTGAGCTCGATTCTCGTCATGACGAGATATTTTTTTTTCAACTGAAGGTGAGTTAGTCGCTCTCATACGGCGGTAGCAGAGTTTTCACCCGGAAACTCGTTTTTTTTTTTTTTTTTTTTTTTTTTTTTGTGCCGCTTGCAGGTTAATCAGCCAAGAGAACACGCGCAATTTATAGACAAATAATGCTCTTGTTGTTGTTGATAAACGGTATATGGCGTTGATGGTAGTATTGGTGTTTTTGTGCGTATTTGGAGAATTTAAGTAGTAGGGGAGACGGCGAGATGTGTTACAGAGTAGAGCGCCCTCCCTCGATGACGTCTTGGAGGTGTCACGTAATAATAATAACCATACTTTTCAATAGTATGTGTGAAGCCTTCTTGGGTTCTGATCACACTTTTCGCCCTTTTAAGCATATCTACCACCACTGTGTGATAATATGAATCAGAGCTAGCCTCTTTCTCGCATTCAACATTTCGGTTCATTCCAAAGGTACACTGCTCGGCTGAATCGAATTCTGCACTGGCCAGTCAAGTTTTTCGCACAGCACCTGCAGTATTATTGTTATTGAGCTAAAAGAAATATGTGCGTGTCCTGTAAAAGTGCCACATTGTAGGAAGTAGTGCACTATCCAGACGTGTTGTGTTCATCAGCGTTAATCTTTCCAAGGATAACAAATGAAAGTGAGTCCATACCAGAAGAAATGTTCACAGATCATTACAGCTACATTGCTTGATTCACAGATGAATTGATGGATTCAGTAATAAGTTATGATTTAAAGCAGGGCTGTCCAAAGCACTGTCCACGGGCAGCATGCGGTGCGATTTTGTGCAGCCCGCCTGTGGGTTTGGATTTTCACGAGCGAAAAAATAAAATGACAGTTTGAGTCGAATGCGTATTAGATGTTTTAATTCTATCACTAATCGATAATCTCGATGTTGGTAATTTTATTTGGTGCTTCCTTTTACATCACTATATACCCACGTGTTTTTCAAATATTAGATGTGTCAAAGAAGCGTTCTTACATTGTTTTGTTCCAACGCGCATGCTACGAGCTCTCTAATTGCGCAACACTAATTACGCGATTAGTGCGCAATTAGCGTTGTTCGTTTGTTCAGCTTTCGAGGTTGTGTCGCTGCAGCTCACCAAATTACTAGATACACATTGTGATGCTGCCTTCGGATATTTTTTTTAATGCGGCCCTCGGATTACCTAAGGTTGGACAGCCTTGATTTTAGGTATAACAATTATAACACATGCTCTTTCGTTCAAAAGAGTGTGCAATGTGATTGCTCTCCCAATTCATGACATCGAAGCTTCTACATATCGGTCACAATGCTCTTTAAACCAGACTATGCAACTGATTTCTAGTTTGTGTGTGTGTGTGTGTGTGTGTGTGTGTGTGTGTGTGTGTGTGTGTGTGTGTGTGTGTGTGTGTGTGTGTGTGTGTGTGTGTGTGTGTGTGTGTGTGTGTGTGGTTCCTTTCATTCATAGTAACATGTATCTCTTCTAGATTCTTCAAATTCCAGGTGGATTAGTTTCTACAGCAAAATGCCAAAATTTTTGCGCAACATTTCTAAGTAATATGGTCTTGAAGTTGGCTTCCTGATCTTCCCATGTATTTCTTGGCCAAAGTGACATTTTCACATTTTCATCCATTGAAAATATTTCCTGCAGTTTTTTACCAATGTCATAAATCGATCCACTACTGATATGTCCTTTAGAAGACACCACAGGAAAGCAAGATGCCTAAAATCTTTTTTTTTTTGTCTATATCCTTCCCATCAATGAGAAAGAACGTGGAATACTCCTCATTTGGTCATAATTTCCTACTTTGTAGTTCAGCATGTAATCTTTTCTCAATGGAGCATCCATACACTTAGCCACTTCTTAGGTCACTACTGCATGATCAGTGTCACTAACCAGAGGCATAACAGTCTCATTTTTAACTAAATCTCCTTCTGATACCATAATCAGATCAAACACACCTTGATCTCGAGTTCCTTTTGTCACATGCTGCTTGAGGAAGATGTCTAGCAGCAATTCAATAAATTCCGTTTTATTTTCTCATGAGATTAGACCGCTACCCAATCAATGTTCATATATTATTAAAATCGCTCATGACGATTTAGCGTTTAGCACCTATTAAGTTTATTTGGATGGATCAGATCCACTAGGTCTGTAACAACTCATTGCATTTGATATTGTTAGGATCCATATCACACTAGATGGCTTCAAACTTACTGCTACATAGAAAACTGTTTTTAGTATTGCAGTCATAGTTTGTACCTTAACTGGACTCAAATCATCTCAGATATCATTGGGACACACACACACACATGCACACCTCTCCTATTTTGCCTATCCTTATTTACACTCACGAATGCCTGCAATCTGTGGCCCTCAACGTATTCATCAAGACAAACTCTACCCTTTTGCTTTTGTTCCTAATATTCCTGGCATTCTTGTATAGACATGCTAAGTTACCTCCAGGCTTTTTTTATGCTCTCCTTTGTGGTCTGCATGACCTAGTTGGACTACTTCTTTAAGATTTTACCCTCAGATTCTCATCATTCCTCCAATCAATATCTAGTTTCCCTGAATCACCGTCTTAGGTCCAATATTAATAAATAATTTCGCCAGGCTCTTGCTATCAAACACATTTATGTGGGGCTCGTCCGTTTTATATAAATCTATTCTTCCTTCAAACTCACTCTGCACACCCAAAAACTCGCAAAACATCACATGCAACTACAAAAACTTCAAAAGCACCACCAATTTCTGTATCAAAATATCAGATCCACTTGATTTTCGTGCTAGTGACATCTGTCCATGTCCCTTATGATCATTCAGGTTAGCTTGTAGTAGATAGTTTCAAGAGTTTTTCCTTGTATCCGCATTCTAAATTTTGAAGTGTTTTCTAGTTGTGGCTTTATTCTGTAGTCACGATCCGCTCAAGTATGCAGTTATTGGTCTTCCTCTTGATTTTGATGTTCTCAAAATGCTTGTACTGGATTACCCTGGCTATCAAGTCTGGTCCTTTCCATCTCAATTAGTCTTCTTATTCTTTTAAATATATAATGGCAGCTGATAAATAAAATATATGTTTTCTCTCATATCTTAATTTCCTACTTGATCTAAATATGATATATTTAGTAATCTTCAGTAATACTTCGTTTCAAAAAGGCAATAATCTTCTTTAGCACTCTTTCAGATGAAAGGAATAGTTCATTGTGTATCTGCAGGTCTCCATATTTTCACTGACTGACAGCCTTTTTACAATAGTTTTAGGTTTTGCATTGTCATTTGATTTTGCTATTTTTATTCTTATATTCTTTCTGAATCTCCCTCTCTCTCTCTCTCTCTCTCTCTCTCTCTCTATATATATATATATATATATATATATATAGAGAGAGAGAGAGAGAGAGAGAGAGAGAGAATTAACGCTTGAAATTTTTTACTCCTTCAAATTGTTCTCTAATTTCATGAATTTCAATAATTCCTTTAATTTCATATCATTTATTTATTTATTTATTTTATTAATACTTTTGGTTTTATATCTAGTTTTATTCCATATTTTAAAGCTATCTCAGCAATCATAAAGTTGCTTTCTCTAGTCTTTTTGACAGCAATATGGCAGTAAGGGTTAAGCATACGAGGTGGCGTGGCGACAATGTCTAATGTATTCTTACTCAGAAGTCTTGAAATCGCCAATAGTCATGATCAAACTTCTGGCGATAGCTAGAAGTATGGAATGTCTGTGCACACATACAAAAAATAATAATAATAATAATAATAATAATAAATAAATAAATAAATAAAATAAAAATAAATAGTCTTTTCCGACATTTTTTTTTTCTTTTTTGAAACGGGGTATGCAGCATTCCTTGCTGCGGGATTATAACCTGTAGATTATTATAACCCTAGTAAGTCAATCTCTCTGCATAGATGATTTTGGTAAATGCTCCCCAACTATTCCAAATACCCAACATTCAATGTATCCTCTGACCTTTCACCAGGAAGTGATCGGAAAAATCCTATCAAATTAGAAACCAAAAACTTCCCTAGCTCTGATAGCATTCCTCCAATTATCCTGAAGATTGGTGCACCAGAGTTGACTCCAATTCTGTGTCGCCTTATGTTCTCTTACTCCACCGTCATCTATCTACCCTATACCCTGGACATTAGCCTATGTCCACGAAATATATTTACTAGCAGTCTAATTGATTTGTTACTTTTTTTTTAATGTCACTTTCCTTCACGAAAGATGCAAGCCTCGGTGCATTAGTATCGTAAATGGGCTAAGGAATTTTTCTTTTCTTTCTTTTTTTATTATTATTAATTTCTCCAGATATGTTTTGTTTACTTTTTACATATTCCAGAAATCCTGCTAATACATGGCACTTTCGTGCTATTTCCGGCCTCTAATAAACTTGAAGGTGGCCTCGCAGTAGGCGATGAAATTCATCTCTCATCCAAATCAAAGTGTCTGCCAACCAGGCCGACACTTTGATTTGGATTAATCGAAATATGACATATAATAATCAACTATGTTAATATGGTAAATAAACACGGAATAGAGTTCCCAACTTTCATGTTCATCAAATGGGTAATATGAATAGTTCCAAATATTCATCAGTCATCTCGAAAAAAAGTCGAAGAATTCTTACTGAAGCACTTTGTTCTTTTTCTAATTTGCAGTTCATTTCTCTGGGATTACTGCTAAAGCAAAATAAGGCTATGGATCACAATGCATTATATCTGTTAAGTGTATTGTCCTTGGACGGTTTCTCGGATTTACTGTGGAATTTGAAACCAAAGGTTTCCTCTAACCCATCTTCACCTAAAAAGTTCTTATAAATAGTCTTTTTTAGTCCTAGACGGGATTCGAACCAAGACCTTTCGGAATAAACAACAGACGTCTCGTTGCCCATAGGGAGACTGTTTTTACTGAGGTGCCTCGGAAAAACGAAGTAGCAGAAAATAACTATTTTGTATATTGTAGAATAAAGAACAGAAGATGCTCATTATTTCCAGGAAGATTATTTAGATGTATAAGACAAAGGTACTCAAGTATAAACTGGAATTTTGTTTTTCAAAATTTAAATCAGGATTTCAAATTTCCTCATTATTGCTTCAAAATATGGCTAAGGTTATGCAGGTATAATATTCAAGAAGAACAGGTTGTCCTCGTCCCAAAATGCATAATGTTACAAACCCGTATGTAAATACAGCAGTGAAGTGTAGTTACACATTAATTAGAGGTAGTGGGGAAAGCCAAGTAAGAAGACATAAGCACTCTATCTGGATAAATTTTTGGTTTGTGAAATATAAAAAACCGAACTTCAAAATTATGAGGTTGCTCGCACTTCCTATTTATTTATGATTGATTGTCATTACGCAATAGGATAAAGGATCTTCGCAAAAAATGAAAATGACAAGCAAGTGATACAACATGAGATCTGAAATATCTTAAATGTGTGAATAAGTGTAATACAAAAAAGATCTTATTATTTTTTAAGCACCTGTTAAGTATAATGATGTGCATGTGTCATTTTTCAGGTAACGAGCTGATTACGGTATCAGCTTGATAACGTTATCAGCTCGAAATCTAAAAAACAGCTGAACTTTTCACATAAGCATTATATATAACAGAGGAAAAAAGGATAGATAATTCTCGTTTTCTGGCACTACCTGGTAAGTATGACCATTTAGAACTAAATATTTTAGGTAATACATGAGAGAAACAGCAAGAGCGGCGAGAAATATCTGGAATGATAGAATATTTAGGTGTCATTTTTTATTTATTTAAATATATGATTCGAGAGTGATTCTAAGTTCTTGTGTTTCCTGTGTAAACGTACCTATGTTATTTGTTATAAAATGGGTACGTTTAGCTAGAATAATATAAAACTCATTGTTTACATATATGTTCACCACGTTTATTGTTAAAGATTTAAAACTGTATAGTACCTATCCTTCGCTATGGATATCTCTTGTGAAGCCTGGCATGCTCCTGTTTCTTTGCTCCATCAAACCTAAGTCTTCTAAAATAAAAATAAACGTAATTACATAACCATTTTAATAAATTTAAAAATAACTTGAAGTGCATGCATACTCTGTGGTAATGTTTCTGCTTCTGTAATCATAGACCGCCAGAAGGATGACCGTTATAGATTCCATTCCTGCCGCTGACTAGAGGAACTTTTTATAGACCTCTTATTTTATTTTATTTTTTAGTTAGTATCGGAGTTACCTTTCGATGTTTAGTGCAGATATGTTCGATTGTTCACAAGAAACCATGAGTTTTGAAATGCAGCTAAAAAATTGACTATATAATTCATACTTTTATACAGTGTTATCAATTAGGGTTTAGGAAATCGAAATGGTAGCAGTTGTCTGCAGTACTCTCATCCTGATGCCATGAAATCGTCGATGGTCTTAAATTGATAAGACTACAGTCTCCAAATGAGAGTGGAGACCAGTTGCTACTGATTTTCAAAAATTAGGAGTAAAAGAATTCCACTGACCTACTTTGGAATAAAAGATGCTTAGCGGATTTAGTGGATTTTTATTATTATTTTTAATTTGAAGTCTCAAATATCGTCAAATAATTGCTCCTTTCCAATATGCTTTAGGTGATCAGAATACATCTTAAAAATTATGGAAACAACTTTTTTTTTGTTATTTTTAATTAATAATTAAAATACGTTTAATAATTGATGAGAGCTTAATTATTACTTTTATCATTAGAAACATTTTATCTCTGCAAAATCTCTGGTTTAAATCAAAACTGAGAGTAGCGATAAATCTAAATCTTAATCTCAATCTTATTTAAGATTCATTTAGCAATAAATATTAAATACCACCTTTTGATTAAAGTATGTTTAAGTTGCGTAATTACTTTGTAAAGTTTCAAAACGTTTTGTCGAATCTCCTTCACACACCAGATATTGATATCCACATTTTTTTTTTATCTCAAATTTTATTAAAATCAATTCGGTCATGAGTGTATATACTCATGACTATTATTACTTTTATCATTAGAAACATGAAGAAAACATATTATCAAAAAAAAAAAAAATTACAGTTTCAGAGTGGGAAACACTGTTTGGATATAAATATGTCATTACATCCATTAAAATTATGGCTTGTGTATCTATCTTTCTTTTAACTTCGTAATTTCAGCTATTATAGTAACTAAAATATCCAATAAAAATCTGCTAACAGCTATTGCTATTAATCTAAAAATATCAATTAACTAAAACATATGTTTGGATACTTGCTATTTTCACAAGAGATATTTTATCGCCCTAAAATATTGCTTATTATTTTTTTTTATTATTTACCCAATTCAAAAGGATTAAAGTGAAAAGAATCTATGCAATAAGATAGCCTCAAACTCAGAAAGCAAAATCTTAATAACGGACGTATTTACCACCACACTGTGAAACGGCTTACTTATTATTTTATATTTCGGCCAAGTAAGGAAAACTTATTGATGCGACAGGCTACAAAGAGCTTTCAACTCCCAAGGGCGTCTTTAGAATAAAAAAAAAAAAAAATCTTTCAATATAATAAAAAAAATCCTTAATTTGTTGATACAGGATGCGATGTTATACCTCCATGAAATTTATAAGCAAAGCCATGCTTTCAAAGAAATGTGTCCAGTGTCCAAACACTGGACACATTTCGGTATTAAAACTCGAATTTCTTGCTAAAAAAAAAAAATCGATTAAATCCATTGGAAAAAAGTTCTCGTCAATAATATGGATTTCATGGAAGCATGACTTTAATGGAAATTATGTCACACTCGCCTATGTGTTAATAAAAAAAGTTATTAGTACTATTATTGTATTAGTAAGAGTGATACCCATTATTTGTTCTTTGTCCCTTTCCTCTGCAACAGATTTTGATTCAGTGCTGATATGAAATTATTTTATTTTAATGTTTTCGTTTTTCTTAGAATTTCGTAGGAAGCTATTCTGACGACTTTGGCTACAATGAATTTCATCCTTTTCTCTGTAAGTAATGCACAGTGAAATTTTGAATGTTACACGTTTCTTATTTACCATTCATTAAAATGACTATGTATAATTGATTGAACGAATATATATTCTCTTTTACGTTCCTTATATATTCGTAGTAAATTTTCGATACTGACTGCACCCCCATCCTTCGTTTCTATCTACATCCTATCGTTTCAATATACTCTATAGATGATATTGCAATAGAGCCTCCATAGCTCTTTTGTGAGGACAGAGCAATGTTTATTCTTTCCAAAACAACTAATGCTACGAGATCAGGTGTAATCGCTGTTAAATTCGTGTTCTTCTGGCAAGTTTGCCTATTTTGAAGAATGTTTCATTCTGCAAAATATTCTATTCCACTTCCATATGGAAACCAGCTAAGTCACCTTCAGTTGAAGAAAAAAAACAAGCCCTCATAAAATGTTCTTCACGTCCTAGGAGAGAAAAAAGAAGAAAAAAAATTCAATCAAAAATGTTTCCAACATTTCAGAGCGAATGGTTGATATCACTTGAGCTGTGGTGATCTCTGCCCTTTGGTTTGAACGACCTGGGTGCTAATTGCGTGGGTGATATAAGGAATTTTTATAGGGTTTACAGAAGTAGAGTTATCGGTCTCATACGGTGATGGAAGGCTTCCCCCCCCCATACCGTAGATCGAGGTTTTCATCCTACATAATTTACAAACAGACCAACAGGTACACTTTTCACACATTATATACCCTCCCTTAAAGTCCAGCAGAGCAAAGGCAAGACGTGTGCATTGCATATCACTAAATCCTAAATAAGGAATTGAATCCATTCCAAGATAGAAGAGAAAACGAATATATTACAGTACAGTATAGTATACTAGATGCAGAGCCTCCATAGCTCAGTCGGTATAGACGAAGCCCTTTGGTTGGAAAGACCTAGGTTCGATTCCTGTCTATGACGTGAGGAACCTTTATTTGGTCTCTTTACTTACTCACCTTTACTCAGGTGAGTTAGCTGATCTCATACGATGGTAGAGGGATTTTTTCACCCGGAAACTCGGGTTTTTCGTCCCTCAGAACAAGCAAACCGGCCCAGTGAGCACACACACGGATTACAATCATGAATACTTACAACAATATGTGGAAGAGATTGGGTCCTCACCACATGTCGTTACGCCCGTAGTTAACCATGAGTCACCTCATGGTAGTCAACCTCCAAGAATAGAGAGGGCACATCAATAAGAATAGGAATACTAGATGCGGATCATAAATCTGAAGTTTCATCAATATATTAATATGATATATAAGATTCACCGTCATATAATATAAAATTATGTAATCCATTTATACTTAAATATAAGAAAGCAATCTCCTTCTTCCCTTTCTACTACCAATTCAGAATAGAATATTGCAACTACCACCCATCCACCGTCCAAGTAGCAAAGATGGAATAATGATATATGTTTATTATTATTGGAATTCTACGTAATTCGAATGGGGGGGGGAATACCTTCCGAAAGTGTTTTCATTTTCTTTTCTTTTCTTTTCTTTCTTTTTTGGTTTTAATTTTATGCCTCAGCTCATATTCTGTTGCAATATTTTCTAATGAATTTAAAAAAAAAGTGAAAAGAAGTGGGTCCGGACAAATGAATATCGAGGCTATATCAAAACGAAATCATTAAGGTATTTTAAAAAAGTCAAAAACAATTAAAATCTTAAATTTTATATCTGATTTACATTATTTCATACTTGTAATTTGGATTTCCAATTTAATTACAGGCTGTTCTTACGGGGCTTGTCGCCGTGGCTTTTGGAAGTAAGTAATTACAATTCTACAATGTTCAATATATATATATATAATAAACTTTAACAGGAACTATTTTTAGCAGAAAAAAATCAAAAATTTTTCTTGATGCCAGATATTCCTGATATCACGTTTTGCAAGGATGGCTGTAAATTCTTTCTAATAAATCTGTGAGTGTAGAGACTTGCAATCCCAATATCCTTTCTCTACCAGAGTGAATAAATTCCTGACGGAGTTGCATACTTTTTCTTAGTGATATACGATATTTTTGATGTGCTTGAAGTAGGAGTCTAATATTTTGCTGTTTATGTATATGTGTGTGTGCGCGCGTATTAGCAGCCGTTGTCGATCCACTGCTGGATGAAAGCTTTTACAAGATGACTGCAGTGGCTTTTATTCCCCAAGTCACTCCTGCAAGTCTGATAATTTCATCATCCAATCGTGATTTAGATTGCTGTGATCGTTGTATCTTCCTTGGTATCCATTTCAGTACTTCTTTTGTCCATCGTTGGTCTTGTCTTCGAGCAATATGTCTAGCACATTGCACTTTAGATGTTTCACTCTTTCTTTAATGTCAAAGACTTTCTGAACCAAGTATTCCTTTTGTGGGAATTTAACGTAAATGGAAACTAAAAACTAAGAAAACAACATAATTTAGAATGGACATGTTTCATAGCTATATTTCAATAAATAGAAATTGCACCGGTTAAAAGCTGGTAAGTAAAGTGGTAATTTCTAGCCATGCATTGTTTGTCTTTTGACTTTTTCCGTGGTATTTGGATCTACTGATATCCGTTTTCCTTAGTATCTGTAGTGATTCATTTCATAACTTTAATTATTGATTGTTATCATTTCTAATTCCACGTAGCTATTGAACATAACTTAGATTTTCATTAGATTGCTTTTAAACCAGCTGTTTTGAGATCTTTGAGCCAACTATTTTGCTAGCAATTTGGAGTTTGCAGATACGAGTCATTAGTTCATCTAGACTTGAATAAAATATGTCATCTATGAAGAGTAACTGGTTAAAATGTTTTCTGTAAAAGTTCTAATATTTCTTCTAACCATGCGGTGAATAGTTTTGGGATATTGTATCATCTGTGTTATGTCTCTATTTCCATAGTGGAGACGTTTCCACCATGGAAATAGAGAATTGGAAATATGGAAATAAATTATTGTATTGCATTTGTATATGCTAATTTAACGGTCCTTATATGTGGTTCCTCCATTTGTTGATTTCATAGTGCCTCAAGTTTTGCAAAAGGTTTTACTGAATCTAAAGCGTAATGGAAGTTAGTATTCATTGTGCCATGCAATAATCTTTTGTACAACTTGAATATGGTCCATTATGTTGACGTCACTTCTAAACGCTATCCTTTTGGCTGTTCAAGGTCTAAAGTTACACAAGCCTATAAACCAAGATTTTTGTAAACATTGTGTATTACAATAGTACACTGATTGGTAGACCGTTCTTCAAGTCTTGTACTTCATCTTTTTGTGTTTCCGATAATAGTAATAACCGTTTTTTTATATACTTTCAGCTAATCATTTTTATTCAGGCAGAGGATAACAGGTTTGACCGTTATTTTTGTAGATAATTTTCCCATGTGCTTTTAGGGATTCAGTTATGAATCCATCTTCTCCTGCAGCTTTTCGATCTTGAATGTTTTGGATACTCACATAACTTCTTCCAGGAGAATTTGTGACAATTTATTTCACAGTTTTCTGTTTCAGTTGTTCTGTCATCCTGATATAATATTAAGTATAATCCTTCAATTCTTTTTGCTGTAGCACGTTTATGTACAGTCATTCGATGTTATTGCTGTTCATTAATTACTGTTCGGTTCTTTTGAGGCAGCGATTGTCTTCAATTATTTATTTTATGAGTTTATAATTGAATTTTCATATTTCTTTCTTTAAATTTCTGTTGTTTGGATTGTTCGTAATAGTTCAGTATTTTTTCAGTCTTATTTAGTAGGCTTCCAGTTTGTTTTACTTCTTATCAATTCTTCATAAGCTGTCATGTTTTCGTGCAAAAATTATTTTGATTCTGTTTTGTTATTTCAATTGAGCATTGCTAAAGTTCTGAGTAATAATATCATTACTTTCTGATAATTATCAGTGCCATCTATATCAGATTTATAAATCTGTTATTTAATTTAAGTTGGAATATTTATTTTTTAATGCTGAGTTTGGGTACATTTATGTGTTGTAGTTTAGTCACTTCATCCGGTGCATAAACATGAAGAGAAATACAATATATACAGTGGTGTAGCTAGAGTTTTTGCCGCCCCTCTCAATACACACCAAAAATACTATAAAAAGTCAAACCACGTATAGGGAAATAAATTTAAACACTATATTTATTTCAGAGCCTGTGTAGCTCAGTGGATGTGGCGTTTGCACACCACGGCGCTTGGCCGCACGAAGGAAGACTTGGTTTCGAGTCTAGTCGGCGACTAGAGGAAATTTTTCTAAGCCTTTTTTCTACCGGTTCCCGAGTTAGTCGATCTCTGGCACAGGCAAGTGGGTTTTTCCTGTAAACTCAAGAAAATCGACCGTAGAACCCACATTATTGCAGACATTAAATATATTGTGTTAGGGTTAGGGACCACGAGATGGCGGCACATTCGAGCCGTCTCTCTTCACTGTGTACCACTTAATCAGTGATAGTCTTGGGCCATCTATCTCTGATTGGTACCAGTGGAGATTGAACTGTCCACTCAGTCTCCAAAAGTTAGATAGGGCTAAATAGCCTCGCCTACTCCTATATGGGAATAAAAAGGTGTTAGCTGATTTTTTTTTTTAATATTTATTTCTGAAGTAAAACCTTAATTTCAACAATCTAAAATGTTATTTTTCTTGCTTTTCTGTTAGCAAAATCGTCGGTGATATTTTCGAAGTCTATTTCATAGTAATGTAGATAATTCATAACCAATTTTATTTTAGAAAAACTCCTCTCACAACTAGCAACACTTACAGTAATTGTAAGGAAAATTCGCAGTAGTTCTCGAGACTGTATTTTAGAATTAACTGCAAAAGTTCAAAGTGCCGCCCCAGGGCAAACCACCCTTCCCTAGCTACGCCTCTGAATATATACACACATTACAAGAAGAACAATAGCTATAAATTAACTTTGTAGATAAACTTTGAAGTTTATCTAAACACACCAAAGAGGCAACCAGGTTAGCTCTGGCAGTTAACAAGACATCCCCATGTATTACAACCCATCATTCGCGAGGAAATTTCAATAGGTGAAGACAGCGCCTGTTTCCTCAGACGCCTGCACTATGGCACCAGACGAACGCGGTTACATTTATATGACAATATGTTATATCATATAAATAATAGTTTGCCCTCTTAAGAGATGGGACAATCAGTGTCCACTTTCATTGTGTTTATTGTTCAGAAGGTTTTAATACAACATTCTAAATTATTTATATGCAGTCATTTTATACTGACAACGAAATTTATAATTGTTTTTATTTTTGTCAGCATCTTGCCATAAAATATTTTCATTTTAAAAGTACTGTATCTTAACAGCTTAAAATTACGAAGATTTTAATAATTTTTCATTTTCGCTTCTATTAATTTTCAGAGACAGATTGTGAAAAAAGGCGTGAAGAAGCAATAAATAGCGCAGCTGGTGACGTATGGAAGATGATCCCTGAATGTGATGAGAATGGCGATTATAAACCGAAACAGTGCTATGAAAATAGCGTATTTTGTCGCTGTGTTACCAAAGACGGTGAACCTGCTTCCCCTCCTTCTTCTCTACTTGAGGCATGCGAATGTAAGGTAGAGAAACATGAAGCAAGAATAAGTAAGTTGAGAAATATTCAAAGTACTATTGAATACAATCATTGAGAACAACAGGTTATACGAAGCATATATATATATATATAAGGCTCATTGCTGGAAAAACCCAGCTATTCACATAACATCTATTATGTGAATATTTTTTTTTTTACCTTTCATTATGGTCAAGTAAGTTGACCAAAATACTATAGATTAATTCTGTTAACACCATTTGAATATTAATACCGCATTAATTACATGAAATGTTTTAGTTTAAATCGTTTACAATTTAATTTTAATTTTTTCATTTAAAACATTTTATTCCTCGGCAGGCCTGTGTACCTCAGTGTAAGTGGCGTTTGCATCTTTTGCGCTTGATCGCACGAAGTTAGACTTATAGTTCGATTCTAGTCGTCGACTGGAGGAACTTTTTCTAAGCCTTTCTTCGGCCGGTTCCCGAGTTAGTCGATCTCTAGCGGGTTTTTCATCGCTTAAACTTAAGAAAATCGACCGTAGAATCCACATTATTTCAGACAGTAACATGTCTTGTTAGGGTGAGGTATCAACAGTTGGCAGCACTTGTTTGCTGGTCTCTTCGTTGGTGACTGTGTATAATTAGTGATAGACATGGGCCAGCTATCTCTGATTGGCTACCGGTGGAGATTGAATTACCCACTCAGTCTCCAAAAGCTAGATAGGATTTAAAGGCTTTGCCTACTACCTATACGGGAATAAAAAGGCATTAGCTTATTATTATTTTTTATGAGCATTTTATTTCTGATGAACAGAAATTTTAAAAAAATACTTCGTTCTATCTCATCATAGTGTATACTGGAAGTAATACCAATTAAATTAGATGAATTACAAAACATATTTTTATAATCGATCCTCAGTAAATTAGTTCTTAATTCTTTTCAGGTAACATGGTCGGTGTATTCGAACCCAGTTGCGAGCCGAATGGCCATTATTCGAAAAAGCAATGCCATGCTTCTACAGGCATGTGCTGGTGCTCTGATAAAGACGGAAATAAAATAAACGACCCCACAAGAGAAGAATTGAATTGTGAATAAGAAATCTGTATGGTTGTAACATGTGTTTCAATAAACATCTGATATAAAATTTTTGAAAAGCAAGTTATTCAATTCGCAGTAACATCATTGTAACGTTACAGCGTAATTGTTACATTTATACATGGGTCACAATTTATTTTTTTTTAATAGTACTGTTCTTTTCAATCCGTTCATGGAATCTGCCTGACTTGCTTTAGTTTCTTTTCACTATTATGTTTTCATTTTTCAAAAATAACAATCACAGTTGATTTCGGATGTTCTGAGTTTTCTTAAGTTGCATGAACGAATGACTCCTTTTCCGATATTTCCTACAGATGAGGTTTTCAGCATAAATACTCGGTCTTTGTACATTTCTGTGACACGTGATTTGTCACAGCCACGTAATATTAAACAAATATATGTTTTAAATGTTTGTTTGTGCAAATTTTACTTCGGTATAAGCAAATTTGTATTTCACTGCTTTAATATTTTTTTGTTTTTTAATCTATTACTCCTCAAGTTATTTCAGGTAAGTAATTTTTATAAATAGTTGCATGCATTTAGTAAAGTGAACATGTTTTTTTCAGCCATTTCTAGATTTAGTCCATCTTCGATAAATTACAATCACACGAAGAAAGTAGCAATTTTTTTTTTCTCTAGGGAATTTGGTTTTTTAGCAGCTCACCTCATAAAAATTAACCATAGAAATCTATTCCCGGCAATAATATTCGTATTAGTTTTTAGAATGAAAAAAAAAAAGTAGTCATTTTCCATACTCTTCCCCTTCTACTTTCATATTCATCGGTAGCTATCGTTGTCGGCTAAGTGGGAATGCCCGCTGCCCACCACTTAAGAAAACAAAAACAACAAAAAAAAATATTGGAGGAAAATGAGCCTTTCCATCTTCCTTTAGTAAAGGAATGAATATAGTTAGGGGAATTATTTTTCAAAAAATACCGGACAATTTTAAAACATTAAAGGTTAATTTATTTTATTTTATTTATTTTTTTTAAGGCAATATGAGTACCCTGGTGATAGCCTCTACTATGCGATGTTAGTAGAAAAAACTTGATAGGTTCGATTTTAATGACTGACTTAAAGAACTTTTGCTATGACTTTTTAAGACGATTCCAGTCGTAACTGATTCTTAGTCAATTTTTTTTTTTTTTTTTTACTTTTCCCTGGTCATAAAAATCGACCACAGAACACATACACACGATTAAACAAATAATAGTTACAGTTCTGTCAAGATAATCGTCTATTATCTATGATGTATGACTAAATACCTATTGATTTCCAATTAAAACAGTACCTATACCCAGACTAGCAAATGAAAACTGTAGAAAATGTATATTTAATTATTATCATTTTATTTTATTTTTTTTTGAGAAAATAAGTAATGTAATTTTTGGGTAATCATTCACGACACAGTTTAGATTTATTTTTGAATATTCTCAACGATAATTTACTCGTAATAATTTGGTTAGTACTTCAAGCCTGATTGTTTTATGTTATTGAATGTCATGAGAAATAATTAGCCAACGCCTTTTAATACTATCTAGCTTTTGCATCCTGAGTGGGCAGTTCAAAATGGAAATCACTTTACCCAGTATAATAAAGAATGAATACCATCAGTATAAATAACAATTAATAAATTCTTAGGCAGAAATAGGATCAGTCTTAAAAATATATATATAAAAAAAAAGAAAAAGAAAGAAATCTTCCAGCGTTTTATTACTAAAGGTCGAGCTCCTTTAGCCATAACCAACCTTTTCAGGAGTGGGGGTAAGCCAGACTCCACCATTCAACCATCATTACTTGTGCTTTCAATGAATCGAAGCTTTCAGGAATGATTGATTGACTGACTGTAGACAAGAGACCATCTGGTGGTAGCCATGAACCCTAAAAAGACGTAGACTGTTTGGAAAGAAGTCAACGGACACCCCATGGGTAAGGTGCATTGTACCATGTAACAAGTCACGTGTTTGTAGTCCATATAAATTTACGAGAATATGATGCTCAGTGCAGTGCAACTACGTTAGGTGAAATGGTTGCAGTAACAGAAATAACTGAGTTATAAAGAGGCGTTGTGATGGGATGCCATGTTCCAGGCCTATTCGTGTGGCAAATTGGGCGACCACAGGTCACAGTTCCAAGCATCGACTGGAACACGAATCTGCACAAAACATTCAGAACTGAGGCTCACAATATGGATTTTCATGGTAGAACCGCAATATGCAAGCCTCACATTACCCAAACCAGCATGCAGCGTTGTGTTCAGTGGAAGCGTGGAAAGCTGTGTTATAGAGGGAAGAATACTACACCCTCTAGCAAGCAGATGGACGGATGCCTGGTGAACATCATTTACCAGAGTGCATAACCCAACTTATGGAATTCGGAGGTGGCAGTGTGATGTATGCTCCAATTTTTTCTTGTTTGGCCTTGGACCTCTGATTGTGATGCCATGAACATTGAACTCCAAGAGGTATCTGAACTATGCGGCTGTAACTGCTTGGTTTGTGGTCACGTGCGTCATCACACTCGAGTTTCTGTACGATTGCTGCAGTCATTACAGGGAAAGGTCCCATATCTTGTAAAGGTGGATGCCATGGCTGTAAGGTTGTGATAGAGCCTCCACAAAGCCCTGAGTTCTCTAATGAACTGGAGAGTGGGGTGAGGTCAAGAGACACCCACCCCAAAACTCTCCAGGACTTCATTTGCCTACAGGAAGAATGGTCTAAAATTCCTCTTAGGATTACTGCAGTCATTGCAGCGAAAGGATGGTCTACATCTTGTTAAGGTGGGCCCCATAGCTTTGTTCCTCACACTATAGTCTGTTTATTTCTTTCCAATTCGTGGGTGCACGCACGCATCTAAATATCATGGCGTCGCGTGTCCGTTTAAGGTTGGGTGTGCTGTCGTGTGACTTATGCCACCAGCGCTACAAAATTCATGCCAATTTGACTGTATGATTATATTTTTTATGAATGTATGAAAGTTTTAAGAGTGTATAGCGCATCAGCGCTCATCTCAATTGGTCAAAATCAATTAGGTAATTGTAGGATAATTTTGAATACTTTAATTTATCAATTAATATAATTATAAGTATGAAAAGAATAAAGGTCGAATAAACAAGTTATGCTTCATGCGCACCGTTTATATGAGAAGCACAAGAGATTTAGGCTTCGTGGTAAGATTAGATTACCATTGGCAAATACTACAGTGAGACAAAGATAATTTGAATTTTGATACGATTTTTAAATATATGGCCATATAATACGAAAAGAAATCAGGAAAAGTAATCACACTTGGGAAATTATTTTGGTTTGAAACAAAGAAAGACTGTAATTACGTTATAATTACTTATTTATACACAAATTCCAACCTCTTGACTATAAGTAACACACACACACACACACCCTGTCTTGTCTTCTGGGTGGTTTAAAACCACTGGAACGCTAAGATTTTGATCCACTGCACATTTGCACGTCTTTTCAAAGGTGCCTGTATTTGTGACCATATACCTAGGCTATTAACGCGAATGTGAGACGACGTCAAAAAATGTCCTCTTCATGAAGCATTAAAACGCTAGGGGTCTTTAACAGGAATAAATGCAAAAATATATAATATTAATGATACTATTTCCATGAGTGCACCTGGAATATACGCCCCTGACACTGGAAATTTACTGTGCAAAGAAAATCGAAGATCTTACCCGTTCACTTTTCTAGGTGTATTAATTACCTTTCCATAATTTATTATTATTACTACTACTTGATACCTCCAGGGAGTCCAAGAACTCCGAGGAAGGGCACCTACTCTGCACCACTCAAAGCCACCAACAAACTGAAACGCCACCTACCGCCAGCACCACCAAGTGGTGGCGTTTTCTTACTATTAGCATAACGCGTTATGAAACGCTTGCATGATAATGTTTGACTTTCGTTTCCATTACTTCATTCTAAGCACAATGAAAGCAAATCAGGTGTGTGGACCTACTGCTCTCAACTTAGTTCTTGGGCAGAAGTAGGTTCACTTTTAAATGATGCAGTTTTTTGAAGGCTGAGCTTAGACCTCTCCTTTTCTCAAAGTATAGAAAATCACTTAACATCTCTCTCGCTCCATACCATAAACATGCCATACTTCTGATTTAAATAGAAAAGAACACTTTATGTAAATTAAGTTGTTTACGTAGTTGTTTCCGACTCCATGAACATACTCTCCATTCCGATCTGTCTCTGACCTTTCAGAACCTCCAAATGCACTCCAGTTGCTTCTTTAACTCCATCCACCCATCTAATTCTTGGTCGTCTTCTTCTCCTGCTTCCATCAACTTTAGCAAGCATCATCATCTTCTCCAGACTGTCATTTGCTCACATAATATGTCTGAAGTATGACAATTTTTACTTCATGATCATAGCTTCAAGGGAGCAATCTGACTTTATTCTGTCTATCACTGATTTATTGGTTTGCTTTGCAGTCCATGGTATTCTTAGTCAGCATCTCCAAACCCATAATTCAAATGCATCTATCTTCCTTCTTTCACTCTTTCTCAGGGTCCAACTTTCACATCCATACAGCACCATAGGGAATACCATTGCTTTCACAATTCTGATTTTTGTTGCGAGGCTAACATCTTTAAAGATCTTGCTTAAATTTGTCATTGCTTTTTTTCCGAGTAATAACTTCTTCGGTACAATAACCATCTTTATCAATTCAGGATCCTAGGGAAGCAAAATTGTTAACTGCTTCCGTTTTCTCCATATCTACTTCAAAATCATTAAGTTCACATGTTGCCATAACTTTTCTTTTTGAGATTAAGTTTAAGACCATATTTAGCACTTTCTTACTTGACCTAATTTTTTTTTTTATTAAACTGTTATTGTTTTCATTCTTATGAACCTTTTATGAAAAATATGCAATACTCCTAAAATTTACTTTTTTTTATTCCTTAATTTTTCTCTTCTTTTTTATCCCCCCCCCACACAACTCTCACAGCAGCCCAACAGATCCTTCCCTACATACTGGTCTGCCACAGCACGCTGGTGTTGAAAATCACTGCTTCTGTGGCTATGTTCCAATATTGCATCATTTTTTTTTTTTTAATGCATCACAAGCACTGAGGATATCCTTCCCCATGTAGCAAATGATAATATGGAACACAGCCTAGTATACCTCTCAGTCTAATTTCATGCTTTGTAGCTTAGAATGTAACCTTTTCTGACTAGAACATTCATATACTTAGCCACTATCCAGGTCAGTATGGCATGATCACTGTCATCAACTAGAAGCAGAAACAGTCATGTCTTTAACTGAAAATCCCCTCTGATACTAACCAGATATAATACTGTTGACTTAGAGTTCTGTTACATACTATCTGAGGAGGTTGTCTTACAATAGCTCATTAAATAATTAGTTGCATATGACAATTAATTCTTAATACCCAGTTTGACTTTTTGCAATTCCCACATGACCTGTCTGTTTTGAATACACATATGACAGTTTATAAGGCACTAAACAAGTGGTTGCAGAGCACAGAAATAAAAATAATTTATTCAAAAAAAGTTTCAGCTGACAAAAGTTTTATGCATTTTTAAATAGGTATCATTACTAAAGACTTGTTTCAGACTAGCAAAGACACACACACACACAGCAGTGGCAACACGCCCATTTTGATTAGGTGTCTGCCATGTAATTTATGCAACCCATGCTACAAGATTCATGTCAATTTGCCCGTGATAGCATTTTTACCACTGTATGAGTTTTAAGAGTGCACAGTGAATCAGTGCTCATCTTAATTGGTCCAATGTAATTAATTGTAGGATAACTTTAAATACTTTATCAATTAATTTAAATCAAATCTCCATAGAATAGGGGACAATGTGTTTAAGATATATAAGAAAGCAATAATGAAGGAGAATGCTGTATTTGGTTGGTATATTTGAATTAAAGGTGTAAAATTTGGAAGAGGAGAACGAGGCTTCCCATCTTTGACTTCAATCGTACAATCTGTAAAAACTCTGGCAGAAAATGCAACATTCAGTAGACTGTCAATGCTATTTCCCATTGGAAACAAGGGCAATAAATTTATAAATTATTCATAAAAAAACTTATATTAAAACTTGTTTATATCAGTGTCCTAAGCATGTCAATTCACACTTTACACATGCAAAGCAGATGAAACTCAGAAAACAAAAAAGAGCAACTCATGACAATGCTCAACTGGATTGGTTGACAATCACATAACCAAATCATAGCCACTGATTTCTGGATGCTATTTTTTCAGCACACACCCCACCTCACCTCACCTCCTAGATGGCTTAAAACCACTGGGATGCTACAAATTTGACCCACTGCACCATCTGCACATCTGTTCAAAAGGTGTATGTGTTTGTGGCCGCACACCCAGGCTATTAATGCGATGTTCATGTGTTGAAAAGTGTTCTCTTCATGAAGTATTAGTATATTGTGTATTACTGGAAGTGAGGAAACAATTAGGGGTATCTTACACAGGAATAAATGCAAAAATATAATATTGGTGGCATTGCTATTCTGCAGGTGTGCACTGCACATCTAGCCAAACCTGAATACACGACCCTGATATACAGCTTATTCTCAATGAAGATGACAAATGTACTTTTTATTCTGATGTCACTTTGGTTTTCATGAAACACTCACATTCATAACATATCTTTATTTCAGAAGTATATTACAACCTCAATTTAAAATAAAGGTTCTGGAAATTGAAAAGTCACTTCCTTTCCAGTTAACTTCTTATATACAGCAGCAAAAATGTCGATCTATAAAAAAAAGTATATGCTATAAAAATTTATTAAAAAAAAACTATAATAAAAGTAGTTTTAACTAATGTGGTCCATACTGTACAAACAAAATTTCATTAAAATTAAAAAATATATATTTATACATACACATATGTAATATCTTTTACATAGACAATGGTCACAATGTGATTATTAATAAACTGACAAATAGCAGTACAGGAATGTTGATATGCATACTCTGAGCACTGTCAAACATTTCAGTAAAATTTATTTCAAATCTGCTAACTAACTACCAAGTTGATGCTTAAGAGGAAAAGGAGAAAGATATGCTCATCTCTAATCCAAAATTTGCTTAATCTTGCAGGGTATGACAATGTAGTGGAGCAGGAAAAACCTTTCAAGAAATATACTTGACAAATTATATTCTTTTTTTAATCCTATATCCAAGCATAAGTATGATGTACGAGGGTGGTCTGAAAAGTTCTCGGCCTACAATGAAAAGCAAATTTATAATTTCAAAATTATTTTTATTTTTTAACATAATCTCCCTTAAGACTAATACATTTATTCCAGCAATGCTCCAGTGCCATTATCCCGTCCCTGTAGTGGTTCTCAGTAAGATTTGTAAAATACCCCTCTACAGTTGCAATCACATCTAGATTTGACAAAAAAATGCTGACCAGCAAGGAAGAGTTAGAAGTCAGAGGGAGCCAAATCTGGGGAACAGGGTGGATGTTCCAACAATTCATAGCGCAGATTCCTTAATTTTCCCACTGCCAAAAAACACCTTTGTGGGCAGGTGCATTGTCCTAATGAAAGATGATTTTTTTTCTTCTGCAAATCTAGTCTTTTCTCAAGAATTTTTTCGTCCAGTCTGGTTAAAAGATCGGAATAATATTTCGATTATTATTTTACCCTTTTCAAGATAATTAATAAACAAAATGCATCACAAAACACCGATGGCATGACCTTTCCTGATGGAACTGAATTTGTCTTCATTGGTGTTGAACAATCGGCTTCTGTCCACTGTTTGGATTCAGGTGTGTAATGGCGAATCCAAGTCTCATCCATAGTAATAAATTGACACACAAAATCAGTTTTATTCTTGTTAAAATGCTCCAAGCACTGTTTAGAGATTTTCACGCGAGTGGGTTTTTGAACTGCTGTGAGCAAGCGTGGAGCCCATCTTGCGCAAAGCTTTTTCATTTGCAATTCTTCACACAAAATATATCCTACACATTCTTTTGAAATGTCCATAGTCTCAGCTATTTCTTGCATTTGACTTGCTGGTCATCCAAAACCCTATTGCTCACTTGATCAATGATTTCTGGCATTGTTACATTCTTTGACGTCCTTCACACGGATCACCTTCAAGGCTGGTACAGCCACGTTTAAACTCGGCAGCCCATGTTTTAAATGTCGAAAATGAAGGAGAAGAGTGCCCATAAACTTATGAACTTCGAATGAATATCTTTTGGCGTTAAACCTTCTTTTACAAAGAATTTTACAACCGAACGATACGCAATTTTATCCATTTCAAGAGATACAGACAATACTTTTGCTTCAGACAGCTGTATAAAACAAACTACTTGATAGAATGACTTGCAATTTCACATGGATGCTTATGGCAGATGTACCAACTTAGAAAAAGAAATCTTGCCGATAGTGTTGCCATTTATGTCGAGGCTGAGAACTTTTCAGACAACCCTCTTAACTTAACACTATTCCACTTGTATATAGAGGCTGATTTCACATAAATTGCCCTAGTACCTCATAACGCAGAAACATTGACTTTTCCTATAATATTTCTGCATTATGGGATACTAGGGCAATTCATGTGAAGTCAACAGCTTCTATATACAAGTAGATTAGTGTCAAGAAATCTTCGCGCTTATGAATGGGCACAAGAATTGGCTACATTGTAGCCAAGCAGAAAAACTTTCCACACACTTTGAGACAACAGTAGCATTCACTTCTTATGACTGCTACATCCCCAAGTTGGTAGGCATTAAACCATCAGAATGAAAGACATTATCTAGGTTTGAACTTATGTAGGCAGGCATCAAAGTGTGCCATTTTCAACTGAGGAAAGGCCAAGACACCACTCTGCTTAATGGAAGCATGAAATGGCCAACTGTTCGGATTCTGGAGCAAAGATATAGTTCACTTTCTCCTCATTTCATCTTGAATTTCAAAACTGATGTCAGATTCAACTCCCTCCCACCCAAGGGTACAGCATTAAAACTTATTCTGCAGACAGGCTGCTAAGTAGTTTACTAGACTGAACCTAATGTTAACACTTTAGGAGACTTATGGGAAATTCAGTGAATAATCTTACTATCACTATTTTGCAAGAACAATACATTTCATTTCTTTCTCATTTGACAAATTTTGACATTATACATGAAAAACAAAGAATTTCCAATGAAATTCACCACACCAATTATCTGCTACGAACTATTCACGTAGTTACAAGTTTGCTATAATGGGATGACTGTATTTACCATTATTATGAAACCTGTCCATCTTCCCAAACATTTCTCTATTTGGGATTTGTTCCCTATGCTGCTGTTCAGGTTTCTAACAAGAACTGATTTTCTTTATATCACCTGCTCATATCAATGACTTGAAAATTCATCTGCTTCTCCCATAATTGAACCTCTTATGGAATGTGAAGTCAACAGCTTCTATATACAAGTAGATTAGTGTCACGAAATTACTTCGCGTTTGTGAATGGGCACAAGAATTGGCTACATTGTAGCCAAGCAGAAAAACTTTCCACACACTTTCACCAATCATAGGAACTATGAAATCTCACTGTCCAATCCAATTTTTTATTTGGAAATTTGTTACATCACTTTGCTTGAAACTAGCTCCTATGTTTGCTGTTATAACATCAAATATGGGAGCTAGTTTCCTTCTCCTTCCCTGATCCGTAATGCCCAAGTACATCACTTTATATCACTTATTTAGAAAACCTTACGTTTTAATCACCTTCAGTGTCAGTAACACCAATGTCAACAATATTTCTTCAACTAGCTATATTTCTTTTTAGCTGATAATATCTGCCCATCTTAAATTCAGCTGAGATGAACAACAAAGACAGTAGTTGACTTTATTAGTCACCATAACTCTCTTATAAAAACAATGAATAGAGTGGTGGCCTTATGTAACTGGGCAGCATCCTCAGCCAGCATCATATCTAAGACTATCACTATAATGTAATTTCAGCTAATACAGCATACAATTTGGCCAGATATTTGGTTGGAAATATTTAGTAATTTCTGAAGAAGTTCTCAGCCATATTAAAATGTTTTCATAGGAAATTTTTAATCATTCTTTTTCAAATGGAAGAGTTGGATATGAAACCAACAACTTAACTTAGCAGCTCTATAGTCTACCTATTGCCAACTTATTCATGGAAAAGTTGAAATCTTTAAAGAAAACATTATGCACCTCAACTTGCAATATTTATCACAATCATGTTAAGGAAGCTATTACTGATTTGCTATACACAGAAAAGCCATGGTTTAAATCCAGTCCAGATATGAAGATGTCACTAACTATACCATGGTGGTGGCACTTTTTTTTTTTTTTGGTTATGCTTCCAAGGACTCCTCATGGGAGGGCACACTACTCCATTATACACAATTCACCATCTTCCCTACTTAACCATCTAATTACACAATGATTACTACCATCAACCAATAGTATCTTTTGTCTGTAAATTGCATGTGTTCTCTTGGCCAATATTTGATTGTATATAGGATGAAAACCTGAATTTCCAGGAAAACAAATTCTGACACCCCATTATGGGATCACCTTCAACTGAAATTTTCATTCTAATTGCCCAATTTTGGATATTATTTAATTTTAAAAATACTTAAGTGTATAACATTACCATACCTGTGGAAAGCCTTCTGACTTTCTTCTCATCTTTCTGGCTAATGTTATGAAATTTAAATCCAAGGGAGAATGACACAGCAATGTGAATCATAAGAACAAATGATCAACCATTTCATGGAAGGGTCTCGGGAACATTATTTCAAAGAGTCAAGTGAGGTTATCTGCTCAGATATTTTGATTCAGGTTTAAAATTGAGAGATAATACTGCATAATTCAAGGGAGAAATGTGTGTGAAAGTTCAGCTATGGCATGCAAACATGATAAAGATGTGAATGACTTCGAACATGGTTATGTATCTGGCAAAGGAGTAGAAACAGATGCTTTGGGTTCTTTTGAGTATGTCTGGGGAGGAAAAAGAGAAAGTTCTACAATGAGGGAAAATAGATTGCATATTAATTATAAGAATAGGCTAGGTGATAATTTGCTGTATACACAAATGCTAGGAGCATCAGAAACAAAAGGGTTGAATTCAATGCTTGACTGAATATGACACGGCCCAAGATTGTTGGCATTAGTGAAACCTGGCTATTAGAATATCAGATATGGTAACTGGGATCAAGTGTAATGGGTATACTATTTTTAGTAATGACAGAAGAGATAGGAGGGGGGGGGGGGGGAGGGAGAGAACTACTAATGATATCAGATGACTTAAGTCCAGTTAGGGTAGAAATGAAAGCAATGATTGTAACAATGTCCCATGCAGAGGTGAGTTCGAGGCTATTCTGGTGTGAAGTGGAGGCTAACAGAATGAAATATATGGTGGGGATGTTGCTACATACCCAGCGGCTCAGTTGCAAGGGATGAAGAAACATTGCCAATTTAGCCTTAAGGATAGTAAATGAGTGATCATTATGGGTGACTAATTATCCAATTAATTAGGTAGAAGAGAAATTTCATGATAAGAATAAGAAGAATTTATTGAACTGTTGTACACAACTTTCTCAAGCAGCACGTGAAAGCAAGAACTTGAGGTCAAAGATCTTTAGATTTGTTCATAGCATCAGAAGAGGGTCTCTTAAGAATATGACTTATCACCAGTTGGTGACAGTGATCATGCAGTGCTTTCTTGGAAAGTATCTAATTATACTGATGTTCCCATTAGAATAGGTTACATGCTGAACTATAAATCTGGAAATTATGATCGACTTAGGAGAATACTATCGTTGGTCTCATATCAGTTACTGAATGGAAAAAATGTCAGCAGTGCATGGGCATCTTTGAAAAAGTGCTTAAATGAGGCAGTATCTGAATGTATCCCTAGGATTTTAGGCTGAAGGCAATCCAAAAGAATTTTATTGTTATGCCACAAGCAAAAGAAAGAATGAAAGTGGAAGAATAACTTTACTGAATACAGATGGTACTCTAGCGTCAGAGGGCTAATGAGACTGTGCAATTAATGAGTGCTCACTTTGCTAAAATATATCAACCAGGTGTGTGTAACATGGTGCATAGTGCTACTGCTACATTGGATGAAGAGTTAGAGGTGGAGGAAAATGAGATTGAAGTGCTGTTGCATAACCTGAATAAGAATTTGTCAATAGGGACAGATGGAATAACAGCATGCTTGCTAAAGGAATGTTCAACCGAATTGGCTAGGCCTCTCATTTGTTTGTATGACTCAAAAGTCTCAAGCTCAGGAATGATACCACAGGAATGTATAATAGTTCCATTGTATAAGAGTGGTGCAAAACCTAATGTGTCTAACTACCAACCTATCAGTATCTCTAGTGTGGCAGCGAAGATTTTGGAGAAGGTGGTATGAACTTGCATACAGAAATGGATAAACAAACAAGCTATACTCTGAAAGAGTAGCAATTTGCTCATGTTTTATAACAATGTTACAGCTGAGTTGGATAAAGAGAATGGATATACTATGATACTGTTGGACTTTGCTAAGGCATTTGATATGATGCCACATGAAAGGCTGTTGCATAAACTAGAGAATATGAGATTGGAATATACACTAATAGCTTGGATAAGTGAACTGTTAAGAGATATCAAAATATGGTATACAGTGGGGATGTGAATCTGCCAGATTTAAGGTGACCAGTGGTGTACCTCAGGGTTCATTTCTTGGGCCATTGTTGTTCAATCTATACATTAATGACATTAGGAAAGGACGGTCTAACAAGATATGTACAATTTTTTGCTGATTATGCAAATATAGTCAGGGCAATCAGGGATGCTACTGATATCCAGCACTTACTGGGGTTATGCTCCAAGAAACTGATGAGGCTAGGGATCTTGGAGTACTGTGGATAGGAATTTGAAATTCAGAAGTCATATAGCAAAAAGTTGTAAATACAACTCAGAGGATAATTATGATGTTGAAGTGAGCCTTTACACCTAAGGATAAAGAAGTCGTTTGAATCTTTATAAAGGTCTTGATAAGACCACACCTGGATTGTTGTGCAGATTTGGTCTCCCAGATTCCAAGGGAATAAAGAAGCTGTGGAAAGAGTTAAAGATTATATCCAGATTATGGGATTTAGATTATGAGGACAGATTGCAAGTATGTGGATTACAGACTCTGGTTAACAGGAGAAAGAGGGGTGAAATAACAGGTCTATAAACTTCTGAATGGTGTTATATCATTGATGAAATTTTTTTGTTGTATAGATGAGTCCTTGATTCAAGAGAGTCAAGGACTCTCGATGAGTCCTTGAGTTCCTGGCAGTCTCAGATAATAATATATAGATATCACTAAACAAATTTTACACTTCCCTCAGATCTAAACTATTTCAACATTCACTGACAAGAGATGCAAAAAGTAGAAACACCCAGCAGCAACAAGAACATGTCATTCAATGTTCCATTATCAATGTCTCACACACTACTTATTTTTTTTTCTGAAACAAAGTTATAGACAAAATTTTTGATTTTGTCTATAACCCTAAAAGCATTTTATCTTCCCCTTTATGTGTTAGGATCAACAGCCTGTTACAACTAAATTATAACCACTCTTAGTTCATCAACATCCTGATATACACCCCTTAAGGGATGTATAGGATACTAAAAGTACTACATGATAAAGTTTTACATTACTAATGCCCTGTCAACAATTTTCCTAAAAATTAGCCTATCACTTGTCAGCATTAATATTGTCAAATCTTATATTTCAGTCTTCTGGGGTACTTCTGACTACATCATTCCATCTAGATTTTGGTTTTCTTCTGGGTCTTTTTATCTTTGCATCAAACCTGTTTTGCTAACCTTTCCATTCCCATTCTGTTTAGGTAACTACACCACCTGGGATTAGTCTGTTCACATATTCTTAAGTGCTAACAATATTAAATTCCTTCCCAATATCTTCAATTTTTAATACTGTACCACTGATGCCCTTTGTTCACTCTAATTTTTCTCAGAACTCAGTGCTCTCCAGTCTTTGCCGACTGTATATTAAAATAGAGGATATTATAGATCACCCATATTTTAGAAAGAAATTTACCAGAAAGTAATGTGGGAAAAAAAAAAGCACCAGTAGGATAGGATCCAACCCACTGCAAGCTACTCTGCCTTGCAAAATTTGGGACTCTTAATCCAGCTTTGAATCTGCATGTACATGATAAAGGTGAAGCAACCAAGATCAATTTGCACCACCATTAATTAGAGGAATGAGTGCAAAGGAGATTCAGTGAGCAACTCTCAGATGTGAACTGTAGACTAAAATACACAAACATTATTCAAGAAAAAAAACAAAAGTGTTTGAGAACAGGAACCAAATCTTGGAGATTCAGTGGCAAGCCCTGAAGAAAACGTTATTGATTCAGCCAGAAAGGCATGTTGAGAAGTTGTTTGCGAGGATAGAAAAATCAGAACTCCATGGTGGACACTGGAAGTTAAAGAGGCAGTCAAGGTAAAGAAGCAAGCATATTAAAAGTTCCTGGCAAGTAAGTCAGTTTATGCTCTTAGAGAATACAGAGAAAAATGTAAGAAAGCAAAGTACTGTGTACAATTAGCTAAACAAAAAGTTTTCAGTGAAGTATCTTCGTGACTGGGCTACTTTATATAGAGGCTAATGGCTTCACATCAATTGCCTTAGCATCATGGGAAAACTTTAACTGACTAAATTAAAAAAAAAGGAAAATAGTATGGCAAAGGATGGTGTGAAAATCAGTGAGAACAAAGAAAATAAATATCAGGAAAGTGACAAAATATTCTGGAGGCTATTGAAAAAGATAGAAATGGAGTTAAGAGTATAATAAAAGGAATAGGATAAAGGTGACAGGAAAAGTGAAGATATTCTATATGTCAAATAATTACTTTGAAAGATTGCTAAATGAAACAAGCAGTGAAAAATTAGTAGAAAACACTCAGCAGGAATGCATATCAATACATGAAGTAGAAAAAGCTATTAACCTGAAATGTGAGAAGACAGCTAGAGTATATGATATTCAACCATAAATGCTGAAATATGGAGATATAAAAGTTTTACAGTGCCTCCATTGTATAATTCAGAAGACCTGGTCAGAGGGTTGGGTTTCAGTTTGGAGTAGAGTTCTCATAATAAAATTTCTTAGCATCTATAAAAAGGGAAATAAAACTGCAAGAATTACAGAGAAATTTCCCTACCCATCTATAAAAAGGGAAATAAAACTGCAAGAATTACAGAGAAATTTCCCTACTGAGTGATTCCTGTTAAAATTTATGCAAGTATACCTGAAAAATGTTAATAAAAATTGTGGAAAGGAAGCTTGAAGAACAAGCTGGATTCATCCCAAATAGAGGTTGTCAGATCAGATTTTCACTTTAAGACAAACAGTTGAAAAATCACGGGAATATAACAAGGATGCAAGTTTTGTAGATCTGGAAAAAGCATATTACAAGGTGCCAAGAGAAAACGGTGTTCAAAATGCCACAGTTATATAGTGTAAGTGAGACATTATAACAACAGGCTATTGCCTATTATATAGTCTATAATTGTAAGTTAGCGGTTAGAACTGAAGGTGGTACACAAAGATGATTTCATGTTAAGTCAAGTGTGAGACAAGAGTGCATATCATCTCCACTGTTATTCATCATCTATATTGATCACATTATAAAAGTAAGCAGTAGTAAATCTGATATGAAGATTGGAGATGCTAATTTGGCTTCATGCAGATGATTCTATATTTCTGAATAAATCCAGTAAGTCTGCAGGATTCCCTGACTAAATTAAATAAAAAAAAAGACAATGAAAATAGTATGGCAAAGGATGGCGTGAAAATCAGTATTTAGAACACTTATTACAGATAATCCTGAAGCCATGTTTGAGCACTGTAAGGTTTGTTCTATGAGTACTATCTTCAGAACAGCTATGAATAGAGTTTGAGATCAGGTCATTTATGTATGAGGAAGGGTGTGGGTGATATAAGAAATCTGAGGAACACCTGCATTAAGAGTAAAATCTGGAGAACATTCTCCACCATCATACAGTGAACAACTAAGAGAAAACTGGCAATCCAATTACAAAGTGAGGAAGACAGACCATAAGATGGCAATTTTCTGAGAAGTCTTCAATACCAAAATGTTCTCTAAACCTTTCCATGGTACATGTCGAAAGGTAAGTGATATAGGTAAGGAGATCTGTTGTGGGTAGTGAAAGTTTTTCCATTCATTAAACTCTAAATTAAAGATGCAAAGAAATTATACTCTTGGTTTAATCCTTTATCCAAGTGCAAGCAAACAAAGTTTGCACATGAAGTATCTTCACGACTGGGCTACTTGTATATAGAGGCTAATGACTTCACATCAATTGCCTTAGTATCCCATAATGCAAAACACACACTTTTTGGTCATATATAATGCTATGCATTACGGTAAGGACACTAGGCACACTGGTTTTGATCTTTACTGAGCTCTCATGAGTGGGAGCCAGAATCAGAGGAGATACCAAGGTTGAAGTAATGTAGAAGTCATATTTCTCATAAAAAGGTCTGGGCAGTGACCCTTCCCATAAGGCATGGCATTATACACGTCTGTAAAAGTGTGTTCTTTGCATTATGAGATACTAATGCAATGATGTGAAGTCATTAGCATCTATATACAATTAGCCCAGTAGTGAAGATATTTCACATGTAAACTTTGATTACACTTGGATAAAAGATTAAACCAAGAATAAAATTTCTTAGCATCTTAATTTATTTATCTGTTGTGAATCTTGATTTGTGAAGTCCATATTGGTGGTCACTGATTGGATGAGTTTTCCAGGTAGTGAAGATGACTATTGGTAATTTTTTTTTTTTTTTGGTGGTTCCCACCCCACAAAAGGTTAACTGCAAACCTATACTACATTTGTACCATGGGTGGGCTAAGACCAATTATGTATTTTTAACTTTTTTTTTTTTTTTTTACATACTCCAGAAATCCTATTCTAGAGACCAAACATAGAACTGCTTCAAGCAACTTCAGTGCCTCCAATAAGCAGGACATGGTCTCGCACTGGGCAATGAAATTCATCTCTCACCTAAAATTACTTTAGACACCTGAAGTGACAGCAACAGGTCAACAGTTTGATGTCAGAAATTTATCACTGTTTCTTTGGCTGTATATAGGGTTTACTTCCATGTTGTAGGGTAGATGCCAGTTAGGTATAATATAATGTATAGATGATAAAGAATGTTAGTTCAGAACATCTCTTGAGTACATTTGTTGTGATTCTATCATGACCAGAAGTCTTTTTTTGGTATACAAGCTGTTCAAGATTCTTCCGACGTCTTTCTAGTGGAATACTACAAGAAAGATGTAAGGCAATGCTCTGAGTAAAGGAAATAATTTGCTTTGATCATCTATGCATGATGCGAGGCCAGCTTTATTTTTGATGCTGTAACACTACCATTTGGGTGAAAGGTGGAAGCAGCAGAGATGGACAAAAGTTGTGTGCAGTGCATTTATGAAGGACCAGAAGGTACAGTGGCAATCCAACATTCGACCATTTCAAAGTCAGACTTAGTCCTGTCAATTATGGTTCTGCAAGATTGCGAACTTCAGCATAGGTTGTGAATGAAGCTGAAATGTTTGTTCTTATGCCGCTTATGAGCTGTTTTCTTTTCTTGGAAAATATAACTTAGATACAAGGTGGAATTTTGAACAGAGTAGGGAATGAAGACCTTCACTCCAACATGGATGTGGAGAAAAGAAACAGCCATAACTGTGGAAAGGAGGAACAAGTCTGAGATCTTCTCATTTGGCATTGTAGTCCCAAAGTACAGAAGGCTATGAATGAGAGGAAAGGCATTTTCCTAGAGAAGAAACTTGGATGAGAGTGATCTGAATTACTAAGAGGAATGATCACCTGATCAGTGTACCTGAAGGAGATGTCAAGAAGAAAATCCAAAGTGTTAGGTAAGTACCATAGTTAAAGGCTGACCTTTCGCAGGTGGGAGTTGCATAAAAATAAAGCGAAAAGGATTGTCAGAAATTCTGGTCGGAAGATGAACGATTTGCTTTAGGTCAATGCTTACAGCAATACCTCTGTTTCTTTTTCAGCTTGGTCAGCAGAATTGGAAAGAGGGAGCCAGTCATTGTGAACATTAAAGTTACAAATATATAACTTCATTGTTAGGGAATTTGGATTACAGGAAATCAAGCTTCAAGTCAGAGATCAGAATAGCTTATGTAGGTTTGGTATTATGTTAGCATTTCAAAGATAAGAATAAAATACAAAAAACAGAAAGCTCACATGGAAAATTATGTTTGTTTGTAAAATTTTCATCTGTTTCATAAGCATCTTCAACACAAAAATGGAACAGCAATTAAACAATGACAGAAAATTCCAAAAAGGAGCCACCTTAGTAGCTAGTACACTCAGCAAAAGTTGTTTTATGAAATGAAAGCATGCTTATTTCCTTTGCTCATGTATATGCACACAAGTTGACAATATAAGATTATTAGGTCTGCTTAATTAAGAGCATAAAACCCAAACTCAACATATGTCAGTCTAATGATTTCAAAAGACTGCACACAGATGTGACAAAAATGTAGCTTTAAAATGCTGCTTAATGTTCACCAAGTAGGAATGGAGGAAGTGGTTATTAGCATAATAGTCAAAACATTAAAACAAATGAGGTGCTTAGAAGCCAAGGGGGTACAAATTGACATGTTGGAAAAAAAAAAAAAGTTAATTGCAGAAACAGATAGCTAAAGTGATAGACAATTTTTTTTTTTTTCCTGTTTTTCTGGAAAAAAAGACATAAGCATGGGTAAGAAAACCACATAATTGGCTTGTAAGATACTTATCATGCTACATGGAATTTTCTATACATACTGACTTCGATTTTCTCCAAACTAAGTTTTCATCACTAGTGCCCCTTTGATTTCTAAGCACCTCATAATTATAAAAAGTAGAACTTCTTGGCTACCTTCATAATTCTTCCTTTTAATGGTAGTTTTAGATATTTAAAATGATTTTAAAATACCACTAACAGTTAAAATTTTATAAATTACACACCTTATGTTCAATATTTGTCTGCTGATTTTTGTCTAAATGAACTTTAGTAATGCGTGATCCACCTAATCTGATGCGAATTCTCTTGCCAACAATTTCAGCAGGAAACACCAGATCTTCAAGAATAGCATCATGAACAGCTGTTAGTGTTCGACTGAAATTTAGGAAAAATAAATAAATAAATACACACACACACACACATATATTCACAGTATCACTTATTATGAAATATTTTTCTCAAAAATAATTTTTTTTTCTTTTAAAATTGTCGTAATGTTCTTTTGGATGAACATAACTGCGTCAAGCAAATCAGTGTACTAAACTAGTAATCCATAAACTATTACAGCTTTTGTCAAGTAATTTCTTGAACCCAGTCTGCACATGTGATTCACTGCAGTCAGTATTTCATATCAACAGTTAAAATGCTGGATGACACCTTACAGAGAAAGAAAAAAAGGCAAAACTTATCTAGGTATCAAAGCACCTGAGGTAAACAAAATTTAGTATTCTTTATGCATGCACATATATTCAACTTATAAAAAAAAAAAAAAAATTAAAAAAAGGCCTTAAGGAATAATCTGGTATAGTTTGCTATAATGAATTTGTTTCAGAATAGTATTTTGTGCCTAAAAGACTAAGTTGGGATTTCTTGGAAGTTTGTTACAAGTTCTAGTTTGTAGAGACTTTTTTTTTTTTTTTAAACTAATCCTGTGTATTAATTTGTACTGCAAGCAACATTTCCCTTTAAGTAATGGAAGCAAATGCACAAATCATGTCTTCTGAGCTGCAGTTAGGTTGACCTGAGCCGAAGGTAGCAGATGTTTTTTTTGGGTAAAAAGGGGAATAACAGTTTACACATAAGCCCTCAAAATTATCTTAAAAAATAGTGAGAAGTATGTATTCTTATTTAGTGAAAATATGATTGTAGATGAAATATATGCACACATATCAATCTCAGTTTCAACAAATTCATTTAGCCATGACACTTAAAAAAACTTGCAGCTTTAAGTTTCTTAATAACATCATGATTATCACCATCATCATCAAATTCCTGCCATGTACCCTCAAGGGGTGTACAGGATATGGCAGAACTACATGAAAAAAATTACATCATTACTAACTTCCTATCTACAATTTTCCTCCAAATCAGTCTGTTACTTGTCAAGACTCCAACATTATCAGATCTTATATTTCTATCGCCTAAGGCACTTTGTACTGTATCAATCCACCTATATCTTGGTCTTCCTCTGGGTCGTTTTCCTGCCAACCTGGCAGAGAACACTTGTTTTACTAATCTTTCCTCTCCCATTCTATTTAAGTGACCATACCACCTGAGATTAGCTCTGCTAATGCCTTCCTGGATGCTGACAATGTCAAGTTCTTTCCTAATATCCTCTTTTTTAATATGATATTGCCATTGATGCCATCTGTTCACGCCTCTAATCTTTCTCAGGACTTTCATATCTGCGGTCTCTAGTCTTTGGTCAAGTGTTTTACTTCTAACCCAGCTCTCAGATCCATAAATTAAAACTGGTTTGAACACTGTCTTGTATACAGCTAATTTAGTGTTCCGACTAATTTCTCTCTTATTCCATATGAATTTATTCAATTGACTTCCCACCATACCAGCTCTGCTGATTCTGTTGTCTATTTCTATATTTAATTGACCATCTTCAGTAAAAATTGTGCCTAAGTAGCTGGAATGTTTTACTTGTTCCACAGGTTCTCCATTCACAACACAGTTGACATTTTCAATGATTCTGCCTATTTTCATTGTCTTTGTCTTTTTATTGCTGACCTTCATACCATATCTATTACAACAGCTATTCAATTTAGTCAGAGAATCTTGCAGACTTGTAGCGGATTTATTTAGAAGTATAACATCATCCGCATAAAGCAAAGAGCTGACATTAACATCTCCAATTTTGATATCAGGTTTAATACCACTTTCCTTCATAATGTGATCCATATAGATAATGAATAACAGAGGGGATAATGTACATCCTTGTCTCACACCAGATTTAACATTAAACCATCTTCCTGTACCTCCCTCAATTCTAACTGTTGACTTACAACTCAAATAAAGACTAAGTATTGCTTGATATAATGCCCCATTGACACCATATAACTGTAGCGTATTGAATAGCTTCTCTCTTGGCACCTTGTCATATGCCTTTTTCAGATCGACAAAACTTAAATACAGATCTTTGTTATATTCCCATGCTTTCTCAACTATTTGTCGTAAAGTGAAGATCTGATCCTGACAACCTCTATTTGGCCTGAATCCAGCTTGTTCTTCAAGCTTTTTTTCCACAATTCTTCTCAACCGTTTCTCAAGTATAGTTGCATAGATCTTGCCAGGAACACTCAGTAGGGAAATACCTCTGTAATTCTCACATTCAGTTTTATTTCCCTTTTTATATATAGGTACTATGAGGGCTCTACTCCAATCATCGGGAATTCGTCCCTCTGTCCAGGCTTTCTGAACTATGCAGTGCAGCCACTGTAAGACTTTTATACCACCATACTTCAGCATTTCTGGTCGAATATCATCTACTCCTGCTGCCTTTCCACATTTCAAGCCTTTGATGGCTTTTTCTACTTCAAGTATGGATATGTATTCCTGACTGCATGCCTGGTCAGTATTTTTTTATCACTATGCTGTCATCACTGCTTGTTTCATTTAGCAGTTTTTCAAAGTAATTATTCCATACTTCAAGGATATCTTTTTCTCCTGTTTTCATGTCACCTATATCATCTCTAACTCATTTTACAGCACTCTTTCCTCCATTCCTAAGCTTCTTCAACAACCTCCAGAATATTTTGCCACCTTCTTGATATTTATTTTCTATATTCTTGCCAAAGTCCTCCCATGACTTTTCTTTAGCTAGTTTTACACACTGTTTAGCTTTCTTACATTTGTCTCTGTATTCTGTAAGAGTAAAAGCTGACTTATTTGCCAGGAACTTTTGATATGCTTTCTTCTTTTCCTTCACTGCCTCTTTAACTTCCTGTGTCCACCAGGGAGTTCTGATTTTTTTTTATCCTTGCACACAACCTCGCCACATGCCTCTCTGGCAGAATCAATCAATGTTTTCTTCAGAGTTTGCCATTGAAATCTCCAAGGTTTGATTCCTGTTCTCAAACTCTTTTATTTTATTTTCAATAATCTTTCTGTATTTTAGTCTACAGTTCACATCTGAGAGCTGCTCAACTTTTATTCGCTTTAAAACTTTCTTACATGTTATTCTTTTCAATATGAAATTCAATTTTATCCTGCTCAAGACTAAATAGTGATCACTTCCAATTTCAAATCCTCTGTACACTCTGGTGTCCTGCACCAGGGAGAAAACATCACTATCAATAATAACATATTCAATGAGACTTTTCTTATTCCTAGCCTCTTCTCTCCATGTGAATTTGTGCACATTTTTATGTTGGAACATGGTGTTAGTAATAACCAGTCCATGTCCTGAGCAGAAATCCAACAGATATTTGCCATTATTATTAGCTTTGCTCTTTTCTCCAAATTTTCCCAAAATATTTTTGTATGTCTCACAATCATTTCCTACTCTGCTATTTAGATCCCCAACAAGGACCAACTTTTCATTTTTCATTGTGTCGGTTGCTTTTTCTAAAGCGTCAAAAAATTCCTCCACTTCTACCTTAGTAGAACCTTCTGTGGGACCACAGGCACAAATAAGTCTCATTGTCCAGTTCCCCATTCTCATATTTGCCCACATTACTCTACTTGAGACTGACTGTCATTCAAGAAGATTAGCCTCATATTTTGTATTGAATATTATGGCTACTCCTTCTTTTCCTTGATTGTCATTGCCTGAATATAACATTTTGTATTTATTGCTCAGAAAGATCTCACCCGTTTTGGTCTTTTTTGTTTCAGTCACCCCTATTATGTCGATCTGGTACTTATCGAATTCCTCAGCTAGCTCCATTTCTTTGCCATTCAGGCTTCTTACATTGATAGTACCGATCTTTAACTCTTGTGATGTTGAGTTGGGGTTTGTTTTCAGATTTGTTCCAGTAGCTGACTTTTCGCTGTTTGCCCTGGTTCCCTGGCAAAAACAATGGGGGCCTTGTTTAACTGGGCGATGCCCCAGCCAGCATGAAATTTTGTCATGTTGTACCATCATTTTTTATTTTGGTTTAACCAATAAGAATACAATTTGGTCGGCTAAATCCCAAATTGCCAGCCCATCCTTGTTCGTTCAGTATCAAAGTAGATACCCAACAGGGTGCACCACAAGAAGGTGAGGATTGGACATTAGGTCAGAAGCCCTGATCGGTTCTCCGCATTCCTTTAAAGGCTATGTGGAGGTCTCCTCTCAGTTATACAGCTTTGACCCTTAAGCACCTCCATGATTATCACACATTGATCATTACAGCATATGTTTTGGAAACTTTTTAAATATCACTGACTACTAATCTACTTCATTAAATGCTACAATAACAAAAACTGTTGGTGCATCATATCTGGCTGTGAGCAGAAGACTGAGTCTTGTGCACAGATTAAGTGAGGCTACTGTGTGGATGCAGATGAGTGCAGCTTAGAGGGGAACATTGATTGCAAGCACTATAATGATACCATGAAAAAACTTAATACTGCATATGTATTATGCCATATCATCTGCCTAACTAAAATTCAATTTTTTAGGCAGATGTAAACCAAAAATCCAATATACAAATTACAAAAGAACCAGTATGTACTATTTGTGAACATTAGTTAACTGTTTATATGTACAGAGTTAAGACATGTCCTAGGTTAGACATATTTACTTGCTTGAAACATGAAAACTAAATCCTATTAACCCTGGCATCTTAGCATAAGGATTCTGCAGCTTCTTTAAAGAAATTAAAGATGAAACATAGATATCTGGAGTAATTACTTTGAAACATTACTAAATGAAACAAGCAATGACTAAATGGTTATAGAAAACACTCAGCAGGAATGCATATCAATAGTTGAAGTAGAAAGAGCCATTAAAAGCCTGAAATGCGGAAAGGTAGTTCAAGTAGATATTTGGAGAGAAATAGTCAATTATGGAGGTATGAAAGTTTAACAGTGGCTGCACTGCATAATTAAGAAGGTCTGGTCAAAAAGAAAATGAAACTGCATATGAGAATAACAGATGAATTTCACTCATGAATGCTCCTGGTTAGATTTATGCAAGCATACTTGAGAAACAGCTAAGATAAATTGTAGAAGGGAAGCTTGCTTAGGAACAAGCTAAATTTTGGCCAACTAGAGGTAGTCAAGATCACATTTTCACTTTCAGACAAGTAGCAGAGAATTCATGGGAATGTAAGAAGGATCTGTATTCAAGTTTCGTAGATCTAGAAAAGGTATATGACAAGGTGTCAAGAGGAACAGCTGTTCAAACTGCTACAGTAATATGGTGTAAATGGGACATTATATCAAGAAGTACTAGGTCTATATTTGAGTTTTAAGTCAACAGTTAGAATTGAAGGAGGTAGAGGAAGATGGTTTGATGTTAAATTGGGTGTAAGATAAGGATGTACATTATCTATTGATATATTTAAATAATAATAAATAATAAATTACATAATAACTACAGTAATTAACTTTAATGACATAAAGGTACAAATATTTCTTACTAAAATTAACAGTACATTAGTGTAGACAAGCAATTCAAAGGAATGGAATACAAAGTACATAACAGACGGTGGATTACCAATTAAAAATGGTTGCTGCATGCTAGAAATTAATATTAATAAATATTACATAATTCTTAAAAATTGTTTCTTTGATGGTTACATAAGATAAGAATCTTCAAAACTTTTGGGAGAGAGACACGATAATTTTGATTCAGATTTGGCTGATGTAAAAGGGCTTCGCAACTTTCTTTGAAAAGGCGTTCGTATTTAAACTTACATCTATGGACAAGACTAGTTTTATCCCTCTGATTATCGTGCAATTTATCATTTATAGTTATGCCACAGGTACCTTTAAAGATTAGACTATTGATATATTTCTTCTATTTTTGCTTGAAACACCATTTTTTTTAAAAATTTCACTGTATTTTAATGACTTTTTTTTTTTAATGAACGTTGTATACAAGTGGTTGCGAAGGTCTTCACTGTCAACAGAGTGAAGAAGTTAGAAGATATGTTTCTTAAACAGATGAAAAAGTTTAAGAAAGGCTAAAGGGTAGAGAGACCTTTGGACTTCTCAGAGAATGGCTAACTCAAACACTCTTATAATAGGCTCCACATTGTAGACTAGAATGAAAGGAAGGATGGAACCTTGTTCCAGATTTGAAGCTGTACTGTGTATGATGTTGACCAGCAGATGCTTGTGTTTTTCTGAACTTAAAGGAGAGTGGTGGAATAATGGTAGACAGTATGCCCAGAAAAAACAGCTATAGAAAAGACATAACAGAAAGAAAACTGAGAACATCACCCAGGTCCAGACTGCCCTTTTCTGAATGGCACCAAGTATTTTTGGAGAGGATTTTGGTGCATCATTCCAAATGTGACACTAGTATTCTAATGGAAGTGAAGAGTAACTGATGATTATTTAAGATTATTCCTCTTCTCCATTTACAGCATAATACTGTTAATTCTATTTTATAGAAATAATCTATTAGGAACCTTTTCCCCCCCATGAAGTCACTTCGACAATCTCACAGATGTTCAAGCTCAGCTTCTCTTCAAAAAGGAAGCTGCATGGTCATTGCCTCAGTGAACTAGCAAACATCATTCCTATGCTGAGGAGAGTTGATTAAAACAAGAGCAGAAGCAGTTGTCCAACCCAGTATCCCTTTTCAGTACAACTGTAAACACACCGAACCTGCTTCTCTTCATTTATTCCATCTACCTCTGTTGTGAGGCTTAAACACATTATGAAGGCTTCCTGATAATGTGTTTCCCTATGACTACAAGCTCTAGCTCTAAGAAAAATGTTAAGATTTCTTTTCTGGGGTGCAGGTCAGGATTGAGAATCCTGACTTTCACTCCATAGGCTTCACCAATGTGCTATAGGTTCTTGTACCTCTCGTTCTTTTTTTTTTTTAATATGTTATTAGTGTTTAAGCAACTTATGTTAAAAGTTAATGTTATTATATCAATAAAATTCCATGTTTTGTAATGACAATTGAGCTCTAACACACATGGAGTTCTTAAGCTCAAGGATTTTTTCTGCAGATAACAAAAACGTATTTTCCTTTAACACACAGAACCTGCATAACAAAGTTGTTTCTTATTTCACACACATTCAACTAGAACTCTCATGCATGCATCCCTCCAGGAATCAGCACAACTCATTATGAACAGCTGTAAAATAGTGTTGACATTCAAAAGGAAAGAGACTTAAATGGGAAAAGAGTCCAACAGATTTATCTGAAAGATTATCTTTCAATTTTGAGTTTCTATATATTTAGATTTTTTTTTTTCAAGATCTAAGGGCATCAAACATTTTTAAAGATTAATATGTAATAGTTTGAAGAAAACTTTCTTTTAGAACATAATTACACATGGAATCAGAATTTTAACTTTTTTTATATTAATAGCACTACTTGTGTAATATTTGAGATAGTGAATCATATATATAACAGAAATAAGAAGAGAACAGCATCTTGAGACAAGAACGGTTCACAAAATAGTATGGCTTTCCAAATGCTGTACAGCTAACAAAAAGTTCTATTAGCTTGTTCTTATTGCCTATTTTCTAAAAGAAAATTGATTTTTTTCCCTCTCCAGCTTAAGAAAAAATAAAAATTTGAGAGAATAGGAGAGAGAGAGAGAGAAGCTTGCAAAGAAGTGATCTTTTTTCTTCAAGTAAATTTAAGAAGCTCAAGAGAATTTTTTTAAAAAATGGATGAACCCACAACGATACCATTAATTTATTTTAAATGAAGCTTTTTCTTTCTTTTTTTTCCCAGTCCAAGTTAAAGAAAAATGTCATTTAAAACTGACTGTATGTGTGTGTGTTTTGGGGGAAATCTGAACTTGTAAATTCTTGAAAGGAGTCCTTTACTGAAATTTACAATTTTCAAATTCTGACAATAACAATAACTAAGTCGTGTTGGTGTGGTAGTAGGAAAGTTTTTTTTTTTTTTTGTTACAGTTTATATAAATAAATGTGTGGTTTTTTCATATTAAATATTGATTTTGTTTTACAACTTTTATTTCTGAAATGAAAATAAGTGAATGTAATGAATGAGATTCTTAAAGATTTATTTAAGACAATTATGGATACAGGAAAGAAAAAAAATCATACAAAATTAGCTGCACTGCAAAATTTTGCAATTAAACACATGCATGCACATAAGTATGGCTAAAATTTAATTTTTGGAAATACCTAATGCCAAGGGAATTTCATGTTTGTTTCAAGCAACTCGATGGGCCTCCAATAAGGAGGCAGTAGTCTCAACAGCAGGAGATGAATTTTCATCTCCTACCTAAAGACATTTACAAACATCCATTCCCATGGTGAGATTCAAACCTGTATCCTGCTGGAGTGGGTGCCAGTCAGCCAACCACGCTGGAAAATCTATTTGCAATAAGACTGGTAAGAGATGAGTTGTTAATCAATTTGCTCAGCAGTATGTAGGTATGAAGCCTCTGCCTCAAGTCTTTCCAATCAATTTGTCCATGGACAATGTTCATTCAAGCTTATTACTCTCCTTAAAAACTACATACCCCCCCTTTCTGCAACCAGTCACCACAAATTCACAATTCAGCTTCGAACCCCACTGACTATCCAGTGTTTCCCACCAACTGCGATCTAAAAAAGCATTAAGGAAAAACAAATTTTTCAACATAACACTTGCAGATCATTGTGCTAATGTACACCAAATATCTTCAAGTTTCTCAAGCAGGATTACTATAATATTTTGGTTTATGCTTTCAAGAGACGTACTAGATATGAGTCTAACAAAATAACTACTGCACCAAGCTCAATTCCCACTATAGCAAACTTGTAAGGAACACAGGCAGCCAAAACAAGTATGTTTGTTCACTTGTATGTGGCAGGTGGATTTTGCCAGTTGGCAAATATCTGTAGACTGAACAAAATAGAAAACAGAATATTTTTTTATTCAATAAAAAATAACTAAATTTTATTTATGCAACACCACTAATCACTTTATGCAACTTCTATTGACTTATTGGGGCATTAAAATAGGAGGTGAGTACATTTTTTTTGTAGTGAGGAGGAGTTTGCATAAGTTGTAGAGAAGTTTCCCCAGAAATGGTTTGTTATATCATAACAGCAATTTTTTTGTATACAACTGTTTTTACGATGGTAAGAGTTAACAATTTCATATTAAATTTTCTTCTAAATCAGTGTCAGATTTGTGATCAATCCATATTTTAGGTGTCCTTAGAGTGTTATCTATTTGTTTCAAATCCCTGTTTTCCATCTGTCATTCTGGTTATGCAAACATACATCATAAACATGCTCCACTTATGCATTCTTGAATAATGTCAAGTAATCTTCATTTTTTGTTATTGCTCGGACACTGATACCATCCTAATTTTTCTCAGAACTCTCATTTTATGACCTCCAGACCTTTGATCAACCCTTATTTCTAACCAGAGAAGTCAGGCTGATGAATTTCAGTATTTGAAATCTAGAGATATGAAGTGGTCATGCCACTATGAACTTCAAACCAGAACTAACCCTGCTTACCCTTCATTGGTTCCAACTTGCAACATTAGGAATATTTTCAGAGTTAGATATTTTTGTTTGAGGGTACAACTTTAAAAATGGTTATTTCAGACTTCTAATGTATGAAATAATGTCATCCATTAGAAGACATTATTTCATCATGTCTTCTAATGGATGGTATGTAATGTAGTTGAACAACTGCTGCCATGATTTGAGGAGTTTGGCAAAATTTGCCATGATTATTGCTTAACAGAGAATCCATTAATTAAATATTCTGCATCCCACCAATTTCAACTTGCCTTAAGCTACATCATGAAAAGATTACATGAAAATCACCCCCGAAATTTTTACAATAAGATCTACTTTACAATATGACTTAGTTCTAACATCATTCTGCCACACTAAATCTACTTTTAGTAACAGATACTCAACTTTCAGTTTCTTCAAATCACTTATATATATATATATATATATATATATATATATAATGTCATCTATTAGAAGGGCAATAACAAATAACAAAAAACAAAAAAAGTCAGTGGGCAATATATATATATATTGCCCACTGACTCTATCCCAATGATGAATTTTTGTTTTATGTTTGCTCTGAGATCCCGTGCCAGAAAGTTTCAAAGTTGGAGTTCTCTTTTTAATCTTCTCTGATTCATTTAACTGTATCATTCTCCTAATTCTCGAGTCCAACTTTCCCAATTGTGGAGTCACCTTTGGATATTTTAATATTCAGACTCCAAGATTTCCTTTTCCAATTACACTGATCCAGCAAGTAGCAAAAACCCAATTCCTTCTTCCTCAGCAATAAAGAGCAACCTGTGTTTAATTCTTCCCCCACAGAGTAACACTTGCAAGCACTCTTCTCCAAATATTGTGTTGAATTATAAGAATGTCAAGTGGGATGATCTTCAGGATTTCTGTGCATCATTTCCAAGATCAGATTAGAAGATATTAAAAAATTTACTCCACGATTTCTTTTTGTACATTTCTTCACGGAACTTCATGGAACTAACAAAAAAGAAAAAAAATTAAAGAAGTTTACTGCTTCTGGGGGTGCAACAGAATGCAAATAAGGTTTTCAGAATGAGCCAAACATTGTACAGCCACTGTTGTCTTATTCATTTTTTGTAATTCTGTAACAATTATTTAAGAAATTTCAAGAACGTTTATCAAGTATACATTCAGTTAGAACTTTTGTCAAAATTCTGAAGTGTTCCATCTTATTAGCCAATAAAACAAACAAAATTGCCAGATGATCACATCCACATGACCTCTGTGCCATTAAATGCATGCCATTTTCAAAAATGACATGAACATTTAATCTTATAAAGGATAAAATACATTCAAATGATGTTAATATTTTGATACAAACCTCAAAAAAGATTAGGACATATTTAGAGAGGAGGATCATCAAATTCCTGATATGTACCCTCAGGGGATGCACAGGATATTATTAATATTATTTTATATTTGACACATGCACAAAAAGGCACAAGATCTATAGCAGATCAGTGCAATGTGTGTGGGCAAGAGGATAGGAAGAAAGCTGGAATCTGTTTATATCTGATAGTATTACACAAAAACATTTTCATTACTACGTTTCAATATTATCAGATCTTATGTCTTCTAAGGCACTTTTTACTGTATCAATCTCCCTACATCTTGGTATTTCTCTGCCTGTTTTTTTTTCCTTTTCATGCCATCCTGGCAAAGAACACCTGTTTTGCTAACCTTTCCTCTCCTATTCTGTTTAAGTGCCCATACCAGCCGAGATTAGCTCTGCTTACACATTTCTAAATGCTAACAATATTAAGTTCTTTTCTGATATCCTCATTTTTAACATGATACTGCCACTGATGCCATCTCTGTTCACTCTCCTAATCTTTACCAGAACCAATCATATCTATACCTTAATATCAGATCTATAAGTTAAAATTGGTTTGAACACTGTCTTCTATACAGCTAGTTTAATTTCTTATATGTACCCTCAGGAAGCATACAGGATGATAATGATGATACTGTCAAACTGTCTACTCTACAGATCATTCCACCAACTACACTGACGCCATCTACCGCTCACCACCACGAGCATTTCCACAGACAATCACAAACATCCATGCCTACAGCAGGATTTGAACCTGCATCCTTTTGGCTGGAGAGCAGATATGCTAACCACTCTACCAACCAGGTTGGCTAATTATGATACTTTATTGTATTTATTATGATAGTACTACATGAAAAAGTTACACCATTACTAACTTCAGATCAACAATTTTCTTCCAAATTAATCTGTTATTTGTCAAGACTCAATATTGTCAGATCTTATATTTCTGTCTTTTAAAGTACTTTTTACAGTGTCAATCTATCTACATCTTGGTTTTCCTCTGAATCTATTTCCTGCTAACCTGGCAAAGAACATTTGTTTTGCTAAGTTCTCTGTTTATCCCATTCTATTTAAGTGTCCATGCCACATGAGATTAGCTCTACTAACACATTCCTGAATGCTAATGATGACAAGTTCTTTCCTAATATCCTCATTTTTAATGTGATATTGCCATTGATGCCATCTGTTCACACCACTAGTCTTTCTCAGAAATCTCATATCAGAGAAAAACCGTTTGTCAACTGGAGTTCTGATATGAGAGAACTCCAGTTTTATTTCTAACCCAGCTTTCTGACCCATAAATTTTGAACATCATCTTGTATACAGTAATTTGGTGTTTTGACTAATTTCTTTCTTATTCCATATAAATTTATTCAGTCAACTTTCTAAAATACCAGCTTTAATAATTCTGTTATCTATTTCCATATTTAATTTCCCATCTTCACTAAAAATCATGCCTAAATAGATGAAATGTTTTCAATGACTGCCTATTTTTATTGTATTTTTATTGCTGATTTTCATAAACCTATTATGACAGTTCTTCAGTTTAGGCAGGGAATCTTGTAGACTTTAATTTATTGAGAAGCATAACATCATCTGCATAAAGTAAAGAGCTAAGATTAATATCAATTCTAATATCAGATTTAATACACTTTCCTTCATGTGATCCATATAGATAATGAATAAGAGTGGATATAATGTGCACCCTTGTTACACACCTGATGATTAGAGCAGAGATCTCATAGTACCCATCTATGAAAAGGGAAATAAAACTATGAAAATTACGGAGGTATTCCTTACCGAGTGTTCCTGGTAAGATTTATGCAAGAACACTTGAAACAGCTAAGAAAAGTTAAGGAAGGAAAGCTTGGTGAAGAACAAACTGGATTCAGGCCAAAGTGGTTCTCAGGATCAGATTTTCACTTTAAGACAAACAGTTAAGAAATCATGGGTATATAACAAGGATTTGTATTAAAGTTTTGTAGGTCTGGAAACAGCATATGACAAGGTGCCAAGAGGAAAGCACTTCACAACACAACTGTCATACGGTGTAAATAGGACATATCAAGCAATACACAAGTCTCTCTATTTGAGTTATAAATCAGCAGTAAGAAGCAAAGGAGATACAGGAAGATGGTTTGATATTAAGTCTGGTGTGTGACAAGGGTATATATTATCTCTGCTGTTATTTATCATTATATGGATCCCATTATAAAGGAAAGCAATATTAAACCTGATATCAAAATTGCCAGTGTTAATTTCATTAACATCCCCAATTTAATGATTGGTGAACCTAAAGCATGAAAAGTAAAACATTTCAGCTATTTAGGCAAAATAGCTAGTGAAAATGATAAATTGAGTATGGAAATAGACAACAGAATTAGTAAAGTTGGTATAGTAGGAAGTCAGATAAACAAATTTCTATGGAATAAGGGAGAAATTATTCAAAGCACCAAATTAGCTGTATACAAGACAGTTTTCAAACTAATTATAACTTATGAATCTGAGAGCTGGGTTAAAATAAAACACCTGATCAAAGACTGGAGACCTCTGATATGAGAATTCTGAGAAAGATTACTGGAGTCAACAGATGGCATCAGTGGCAGTATCACATTAAAAATGAAGATATTAGGAAAGAACTTGCCATTGTTAGCATTCGGCGATGTGTTAATAGAATTAATCTCAGGTGGTATGATCACTTAAATAGAATGGAGAGAAAAGATTAGCAAAACAAGTGCTCTTTGACAAGTTGACAGGAAAAAGACAGAGGAAGACTAAGATGCAGATGGATTGATACATTAAAAAGTGTCTCTAAAGACAGAAATATCAAATTACTGACATGTACCCTCAAGAAGTGTACAGGATATGATAGTACTACATGAAAAATTTACATCATTACTAACTTCGTTTCTACAATTGTCCTTCAAATCAATCTATTACCTGTCAAGGCTCCAACATTATCCGATCTTATATTTTTAAGGCACTGTTCACTGTATCAATCCACCTAAATCTTGATCTTCCTTTGGGCCTTCTTCCTGCAAACCTGGGAGAGAGAACACTTGTTTTGCTAATCTTTCCCCTCCCATTCTAAGTTTAAGTGACCATACCACCTGAGATTAGCTCTGCTAACACATTCCTGGATGCTAGCAATGTCGAGTTCTTTCCTAATATCCTCATATTGCCATTAATGACACCTGTTTACACCCCCTAATCTTTCTCAGGACTCTCATATCTGCGGTCTCTAGTCTTTGGTCAAATGTTTTACTTCTGACCCAGCTCAGATCCATAAGTTAAAACTGGTTTGAACACTGTCTTGTATACAGCTAATTTAGTGTTCTGGCTAATTTCTCTCTTATTCCATATGAATTTATTCATTTGACTTCCTACCATACCAGCTTTGTCGATTCTGTTGTCTATTTCCATATTTAATTTACCATCTTCATTAAAAATCATGCCTAAGTAGCTGAAATGTTATACTTGTTCTATAGGTTCTCCATTCACAATGCAATTGATATTTTCAATGCTTCTGCCTAATTTCATTGTCTTTCTCTTGTTATTGCTGACCTTCATATCATATCTATTATAACAGCTATTCAATCTAGTCAGGGAATCTTGCAGACTTGTAGTGGATTTATTTAGAACTACTATAACATCATCTGCATAAAGCAAACGGTTGAGATTAACATTGCCAATTTTGATATCAGGTTTAATGCCACTTTTCTTTATAATGTGATCCATACAGATAATGAATAACAGAGGGGATAATATACATTCTTGTCTCACACCAGATTTAACATTAAACCATCTTCCTGTACTTCCTTCAATTCTAACTGCAGACTTACAACTCAAATAAAGATTAGGTATTGCTTGAGATAACATCCCAATGACTCTATACAACTGTAGTGTTTTGAATAGCTTCTTTCTTGGCACCTTGTCACATGCCTTTTCCAGATCTTTGTTATGTTTCCAAGTTTTCTCAACTATTTGTCGTAAAGTGAAAATCTGATCCTGACAGACTATTTGACTTAAATCCAGCTTGTTCTCCACCACAATCCTTCTCAATCATATTTGCATAAATCTTATCAGGAGCACTTAGTAGAGAAATACCTCTAATTCTCACATCCCGTTTTATTTCCCTTTTCATATATGGGTACTATAACAGCTCTACTCCAATCATCTGGGATTCGTCCCTCTGTTCAGGCCTTCTGAACTATGCAGTGAAGGAACTATAAGACTTTTAAACCTCCATACTTTAGCATTTCTGGTTGAATATCATCTACACCAGCTGCATTTCCAAATCTCAGGCTTTTGATGGCTTTTTCTACTTCAATTATAGATATGTATTCCTGATTATGCCTGGCAGTGTTTTTTTTACCACTGTGCTGTCACTGATTGTTTCCTTTAGTAATTTTTCAATTACTCCATAGATGAAGGATATCTTTTTCTCAACTTTTCATTTCAACTTTATCATCTCTAATTTCTTTTACAGCACTCTTTTCTCCATTTCTGAGCTTCACCACCTCCAGAATATCTTGCCACCTTCTTGATATTTATTTTCTATGTTCTTACCAAAGTCTTTCCATGACTTTTGTTTAGCTAGTTTTACAGTATTTAGGTTTCACACATTTGTTCCTGTATTCTCCAAGAGCACAAGCTGACTTATTTGCCAGGAACTTTTGATATGCTTTCTTCTTTTCCTCCACTGCCTCTAACTTCCTGGGATCACCTTTGAGTTCTTATTTTTCTATTCTTGCAGACAACATCACCACAAGCCTTGCTGGCTGAATCAGTGTTTTCTTCAGGGCTTGCCACTGAATCTCCAAGATTTGGTTCCTGTTCTAAAACTCTTTCATTTTTTTCTTGAATAATCTTTGTGCATTTTAGTCTACAGTTCACATCTGAGAGCTGCTCAACTTTTACTCTCTTTAAAACTTTCTTACATGTTCTTTTCAATATGAAATTCAATTTTATCCTGCTCAAGACTAAATGGTGATCACTTCCAATTTCAAATTCTCTGTACACTCTGGTGTCCTGCACCAGTGGAAAAACATTGAATGATATAATCACGTAATCACAAGAAAGATATTTAACCAAATATTTTGGTCTGGAAATAGCAGACCGTCAGTGGTATTACAAGAACAGTTTAAAAAATACAAGCTAGAATACCAACAATAGATCGTTAAAATTAGAACACTCCGCGTGATGGTATATCACTAAGTATGAAACGGTATATTTTGAAGTAGAAATATGATTGAATTTGCTATTAAAGAAAAAAAATTAATGAGTAATCTTGATTAGACTTTCCCAGATTTTTGATATAGATATATATAGATAAAAAAAAATATATAGATTTAAAAAGCCAGGTTGGCAACGAAACGACCCAGAGGAAGACCAAGATATAGGTGGATTGATACGGTACAAAGTGCCTTAGACGATAGAAATATAAGATCTGATAATGTTGGAGTCTTGACAAGTAACAGACTGATTTGGAGGAAAATTGTAGATAGGAAGTTAGTAATGATATAATTTTTTCATGTAGTACTATCGTATCCTGTACGCCCCTTGTGGGTACATGGCAGGAATTTGATGATGATTTAAAAAAAACCTCTTTCTACTCAACGTGCTTATAATAAACAAAGTCAACATCTTAACCGTAAATATGAAGCTCTTTCGTCTAGACAATCCAAGCCATTCATAACTCCAGATAATTGGATTGTAAATATATCTGGACGTCCTTTGACTAAAAGCGAAACCCTCATCCTGTCAAAAGGACATGATTTTTCTATTGTTCCAAATAAAATACCATATCTAGATTTCCTAGTAAATATTGAAAGGAATCTTAATCATCTAACCAGTGATAAAGCTAATGCTCTTCGCCTAGAAGTCACTTCGTCTCTACTTAAGGCTAAACTTCCTCCTTCCAACATATCTCCTTCTGAAATGAAATCTTGACAGTCTTTGAGAAAAAATAATCACCTCATTATCACTAAAGCTGACAAGGGAAAAGCAACAGTAGTTATGGACTCAGCAAATTACAGAAGAAAACTTTCTCTTTTGCTTCGAGATCGCTCCACATATCAACTAAAGAAATTAAATTCTCTCCTTGATGAAGTCATCAGTTTGGATAAAGACACAACTGAAAGACTTAAAACTCATTTTGCAAGACCTCCTAGATTTTATGGCCTTCCAAAAATCCATAAGATTGACTATCCTCTTCGTCCAATAGTAGATTGTATTGATTCTCCTACTTACCGTATAGCCAAATATCTAGCTAAATTATTGAAATCTTACATTGGCAACTCTAATTCTTTTTTAAAAAACTCCTCAGATTTCTTAGAAAAATTAAAAAAATGTCTCATTACAACCTACAGATCTTATGGTTAATTTTGATATAGAATCTTTATATACCAATGTACCTCTCAAGGAAACTTTAAAATTACTTGCTGACATCTTTCCTCAAGATATTATAAAACTATTCGATTTCGTAATACATTCTGGATATTTCGTATGTCAAAACAAATTTTACAGCCAAGTAGAAGGAACAGCCATGGGAAGTCCTCTTTCTCCGGCTTTAGCCAACTTTTATTTAGAACATTTAGAAAAAGTCCTCTTTGCATCTATTTTCCCTCAACCATCTTTTTGGGTAAGATATATAGATGACATATTTACTATTTGGTCTCACAGCAAAAACGCTTTACCTTCCTTTTTAAACAGTATTAATTCCTTGCATCATCGCATAAAGTTTACTACGGAATTAGAAGAAAACAACCAGTTATCTTTTATAGACGTTCTCCTCATCCGATCACCTTCAAATATTCTTACAACTACAGTATACAGGAAACCAACATTCACAGGTCGTTATATTCTTAAAGAATCAGCCCATCATCCATGTCAAAAAACAGGAATTATAAAATGCCTCATCAGAAGAGCCAAAACTAATTGTTCTACTTTTGATTATCTACAGAAAGAACTTTCTACTATCCAACAACACATGAAACTCAATGGCTTTCTGAAAAAAGTACTCAACGTCTTCTCAATTCTTATAATCCTTCACAAAACAACAAAATTTCAATACGTCGAGTGCCTATTCCTTATATCTCCGGTATTTCAGAACCTATCGCTAGAATTTTAAAGAAATATGATTTAACAACTACGTATTCACCTATTAACAAATTGTCTTCTCATTTTCCTTCTCCTAAAGACAAACGCTCAACTTTATCTATTCCTGGAGTTTATCAAATTCCATGCAACTGCGATCTCTCTTATTTTGGACAAACTGGACATCCTCTTGAAAAAAGAATCCTAGAACATCCATCATCCATTCTTCACAACAAACCTGAAAAGTCTGGATTGGCTCAACACGGGATTGAAACTGACCACAGCATCCTTTGGTCCAGGACTCGCCTCTTACATAGATCCTGTTATAGGTTGGAAACGTTTGTTCAAGGAAAGCGTGGAGGCCTTGCTCCGTCGCCCCAACCTGAATCGTAATGACTGTATATCTATATCAAAAATATGGGAAAGTCTAATCAAGATTACTCATTAATTAATTTTTTTTAAATAGCAAATTCAATCATGTTTCTACTTCAAAATATACCGTTTCATACATAGTGATATAACATCACTCGGTGTGTTCTAATTTTAACGATCTAGTGTTAGTATTCTAGCTTGTATTTTTTAAACTGTTCTTGTAATACCACTGACGATGGTCTGCTATTTCCAGACCGAAATATTTGGTTAAATAAATATCTTTCTTGTGATTACGTGATTATATCATTCAATCTTATGTTGCAAGTATCCTTGAAACAACAAGTGGAAAAACATCACTATCAACAATAACATAGTCAATGAGACTTTTCTTATTCCTTGCCTCTTCTCTCCATGTGAATTTGTGCACATTTTTATGTTGGAACATGGTGTTAGAAATAACCAGTCCATGTCCTGAGCAGAAATCCAACAGGTATTTACCATTATTAGCTTTGCTCTTTTCTCCAAATTTTACCAAAATATTTTTTATGTCTGACAATCATTTCCTACTCTGCTATTTAGATCCCCAACAAGGACCAACTTTTCATTTTTCATTGTGTCAGCTGCTTTCTCTAAATCCTCAAAATATTCATCCACTTCTACCTTAGTAGAACCTTTTGTGGGACCATAGGCACAAATAAGTCTCATTGTCTAGTTCCCCATTCTTATATTTGCCCACATCACTCTACTTGATACTGCCTGCCATACAAGAAGATTAGCCTTGTATTTGAATACTATGGCCAGTCCTTTTCCTTGATTGTCATTGCCTGAATATAACATTTTGTATTTATTGCTCAGAAAGATCTCCAGTTTGTCTTTTTTTTTTTTTGTTTCAGTCACCCCTATTATGTCGATCTGGTACTTATCCAATTCCTCAGCTAGCTCCATTTCTTTGCCATTCAAGCTTCTTATGTTGATAGTACCGATCTTGAACTCTGGCAATGTTGAATTGGAGTGTGTTTTAGGATTGTTCCAGTAGCTGACTTTTTGCTGTTTGCCCTAGGTGAAAACAATGGGAGCCTTGTTTAACCAGACAACGTCCCAGCATGTAGAAAAGTCTGTCATGTTGTACTATCATTTTATATCTTGGTTTAAGCCAACAAGAATACAATTTACTCAGCTAATTCCAAATTGCCAGCCCATCCTCATTTGTACAGTATTCAGGTAGATACCTACCTGTGTGCACCACAAGAAGGTGAGGATTGGACATTAGGTCAGAAGTTCTGGCCAATTCTCTGCATTCCTTTAAAGGCTATGTGGAGGTCTCCTCTTAGTTATACAGCTTTGACCCTTAAACACCTTAAGACAGAAATATAAGATCTGATAATGTTGGAGTCCTGAGTAAAATTGTTGATCAGAAGTTAGTAATAAAGTAACTTTTTCATTATTACACAATAATGAAACATAATATCTTTTTCATAATTATCCTGTTCACCCCTTGAGCATACAAGATGAAAATAGGCAGAAACACTGAAACATCAACTGCATCCTAAATGAAGAAACTGTAGAACAAGTAAAACAATTCAGTTATTTAGGTACAATTTTTAGTGAATTTGATAAATTAAATATGAAAATAAACAATGAGATTAACAAAACTGGTACTGATATGAAGTTGACTTCATATCAGTATCAGTACCCCCCCCCAACCCGAGTTCTGGACTGGTAGGCCGGTCCTCCTTGAATTCTGATGACTCAAATGGGAGGTTCTGCCCACCCCCGACGCCCAACCACCCGAGTTCTGGACTGGTAGGCTGGTTCTCACGAGTTTCAAAACTTTTCAAATAACTTGAAAAAAACGTGACAGAAAAACGTTACACAAAAAGGCTTATCATTTTATATATATATATATATATATATATATATATATATATAGGGTAGATATGGAATAAGAGAAATCAGTTAAAACAGTGTTCAAACCAATTTTTATCTTATAGATCTGAGAGCTAGGTCAGAAATATAACACCTGATCAGATTGTAAACCACAGATGAGTTCTAAGATTAAAGGAGTAAACAGATGGCACAATTATTAAAAACAAAGATATAAGGAAGGAACTTCATACTGTTAGCATTCAATAGTGTGTGTGAGCAGAGCTAATAATGTGGTTATTTAAACATAACAGGAGAGGAAAGATATCCAGAAGAGACCAAGATCTAGATGGATTGACAGAGTAATAACATGCATTAGAAGACCAAAATATAAGATCTAATAATTAACACATACTATTTGAATTACAAGACCATAGGTTTTAATACACATATATATAAAAACGTCTAGTAGTTTCGCTAGCTGTAACTGACTAGCTTTGTCAAGACGAGAAGGTAAAACAACTAGTAAATGCAAAAAAACAAAGGAATGCGGTAACGGTTAACAACATTTAGACAAAATCTGAAGACTCGCGTGACATGATACGCATGAAGAGTCGGTCATTATTACAAAGTCGCGTTACATAATTTTTGGTGTAATGTAGCTCCACTAAACTTAATGAGTTAATCAGATTTTTCCATATATCCTTTAACATAACCCCTTAATTTCGATTAAGGTTATAGCCTGTATGCAGCATCATACATATGCTAAGAAACAGAGCCTGAAATATAGTCACAGAAGAAGACGTACGTACAGAACTTTCCCGTATATCTAAATCTCTATCACAGAATGGTTACCCTCACAAAACATAATCAATAAAATTCTCTACAGTAACAACCTCCAACAACAACGTATAGCAACTCAATATGTTTCACCCATCGTCTTACCCTATGTTGGCTCAGTCTCCACAAAAATAGCTGGAATTGTGAAGCCTTATAACATCAGAGTTGTTTTTAAACCAATGAGTACCACTAGACAGTTGTTATGATCCCCTAAAGATAACGTAGCTTTCTTCAAATATGCAGGTGTTTATTGCATACCATGCACGTGTGGACTATCCTACATATGACAAACTTCGAGAAGCCTAGAAATTAGAAATAAAGAACATGTTGGAGATATCAATCACAACAGAACATACACCTCAGGCTTGGCACATCATTTCTCAACTTCAAACCACACAATAGATTGGAATAACAGCTCTATGCTATATATAGAAGAGGATTACAGTAGTCGAACTTTTAAAGAAGCTGCAGTAGTCCTACAAACAGGCTATAACCTTAATAGAAACCAAGAGGTTATATTAAAGGATATATGGAAAAATCTGATTAACTCGTTAAGTTTAGCGGAGCTACATTACGCCAAAAATTATGTAACGCGACTTTGTAATAATGATCGACTCTTCACGCTTCATGCACATCATGTCACGCGAGCCTTCCGATTTTGTCTAAATGTTGTTAACCATTACCGCATTCTTTTGTTTTTTTTTTGCATTTACTAGTTGTTTTACCTTCTCGTCTTGACAAAACTAGTCAGTTACAGCTAACGAAACTAGTAGAAGTTTTTATATATATATATGTAGAAAGTATTTTTAACTTGGGTATAGTTATGTTAAAGATACCAAGCAATTTTAAACCTGGTTTTACTCCATTTTTCCAAGTAAGCAAACAGACAAATGTCAAGTTTGCGCCTGCAATATATGCAAGACTAGCTGATCCCACAGGTAGTGCAAGACCAAGGCAACTCGTGGTAGAAGTGGAGCAAGCTCTGATCACTAATCTTAATATTTACCCTTAATTCCAAAACACATCTCCAAGAAGGGGATGTATGATGTTTTGTATTAAAGGCAAGGGGCCACTACCCAGACCGGTTTCGACCTTTATTGAGGCCTCATCAGTGGGAGCCAGGCTAGAAATACCAAGATTTAGTAATGCAGAGCTTGTAAGTATTTTACCAAAACGAGTTACCATAAGGTGTTATAACCTTATTAAATAAAAATCTCAGGAGGAGATATAGATGTAGAAAGTATTTTTAACTTGGGTATAGTTATGTTAAAGATACCAAGCAATTTTAAACCTGGTTTTACTCCATTTTTCCAAGTAAGCAAACAGACACTTTCTACATCTATATCTCCTCCTGAGATTTTTATTTAATAAGGTTATAACACCTTATGGTAACTCGTTTTGGTAAAATACTTACAAGCTCTGCATTACTAAATCTTGGTATTTCTAGCCTGGCTCCCACTGATGAGGCCTCAATAAAGGTCGAAACCGGTCTGGGTAGTGGCCCCTTGCCTTTAATACAAAACATCATACATCCCCTTCTTGGAGATGTGTTTTGGAATTAAGGGTAAATATTAAGATTAGTGATCAGAGCTTGCTCCACTTCTACCACGAGTTGCCTTGGTCTTGCATATATTGCAGGCGCAAACTTGACATTTGTCTGTTTGCTTACTTGGAAAAATGGAGTAAAACCAGGTTTAAAATTGCTTGATATCTTTAACATATATATACATATATGTGTATGTGTGTGTATTAAAACCTATGGTTTTGTAATCCAAATAGTATGTGTTAATCATAAAAAAAAGACCAAATATTACTCTCATCATGAAAGATCTAATAATACCAGAGTCCTGATAGATAAGATTGATTTGGAGGAAAATTGTCACAAGAAGTTAACAGTGACGTAGAATTTTCATGTAGTAAAAGCATACATCCACCTCCACACCCCCAAGGTACATTAGGAATTAAATGAAAAATTTTTCAATTTCAGATGTATTAATTTTTTGTCAATTGGGTGTATTCTGAACTGGTTTGTTAATCTTGTGGATGAAAAACCCCAGTTTCCAAAAGGAAAAGCCCAGACACCTCTATTTTTTGAGGCCAACTAATAACTTACCATTAGTTGAAAGGCACTGATAAAGGTTGATGTGTTCTAGATGGGATTCAAACCCAGGTCTTTCTGAAGGGCATAATAAGGTCATTATTAAATTCATCAAAAAACACTACTTCAAGTATGAAGATTAATATTATTGCAATAATAATGGAATTAAAGCATTAAAAAAAATCTTATGGTTACTATAATAAAATGCAAATGAAAACTCAATCTATTTTATAAAAATGAAATAAAATCACTATGTGAAACACCTCATAAAATTATTAAAAATTATGTTAAAAATAACTCATTAAAATAAAATTACCTTCTAGGTCTCTTCTGTTTATTTTTAACTTTCATTTTGCGTGTTGGTTTCCTTAACATGGTTCGTTTCGCAATAAAAACAACATGTTTCCCGCTGAATTTCTTTTCTAGTTCCCTAACTAGCCTAGTCTGAATTTTGTGATATGCTTGGAGCTGTGGAACTGGAACAAAGATGATAATAGCCTGCAAACAAGTATTGTATTAGTACATTAGTCCACTACCATTTCTAATTTATTAATCTAGAAGTTACTAAAGGTTTCAGAAATGAGCAAGTTATTTGAAAACTAAAAGAAATTGAGTAATTCCTGAATTGAGACAGTATAACCCCAGATATGGAATTAAAAAACACCTCAAATTCCTGCCATGTACCCTCAAGGGGTATACAGCATATGATAGAAAATGAAAAATTTACATCATTACTAACTTCCTATTTACAATTTTTCTCCAAATAAGTCTGTTACTTGTCAAGACTAACATTATCAGATCTTATATTTCTATCGTCTAAGGCACTTTGTACTGTATTAATCCACCTATATCTTGGTCTTCCTCTGGGTCGTTTTCCTGCCAACCTGGCAGAGAACACTTGTTTTGCTAATCTTTCTTCGCCCATTCTGTTTAAGTGACCATACCACCTGAGATTAGCTCTGCTAACGCATTCCTGGATGCTGACAATGTCAAGTTCTTTCCTAATATTCTCATTTTTAATATGATATTGCCATTGATGCCATCTGTTCACGCCTCTAATCTTTCTGAGGACTCTCATATCCGCGGTCTCTAGTCTGGTCAAGTGTTTTACTTCTGACCCAGCTCTCAGATCCATAAGTTAAAACTGGTTTGAACACAGTCTTGTATACAGCTAATTTAGTGTTCCGACTAATTTCTCTCTTATTCCATATGAATTTATTCAATTGACTTCCTACCATACCAGCTTTAATTTCCATATTTAATTTACTATCTTCATTAAAAATCGTGCCTAAGTAGCAGAAATGTTTTACTTGTTCCACAGGTTCTCCATTCACAATACAGTTGACATTTTCAATGATTCTGCCTATTTTCATTATCTTGGTCTTTTTGTTGCTGACCTTCATACCATATCTATTACAACAGTTATTCAATTTAGCCAGAGAATCTTGCAGACTAGTAGCGGATTTATTTAGAAGTATAACATCATCCGCATAAAGCAAAGAGCTGATATTAACATCTCCAATTTTGATATCATGTTTAATACCACTTTCCTTCATAATGTGATCCATATAGATAATGAATAACAGAAGGGATATTGTACATCCTTGTCTCAGGCCAGCTTTAACCATATTCCTGTCCTCCCTTCAATTCTAACTGCTGACTTAAACCCAAATAAAGACTAAGTATTGCTTGATATAATGTCCCATTGACACCATATAACTGTAGCATATTGAACAGCTTCTCTCTTGGCACCTTATCATATGCCTTTTCCAAATCGACAAAACTTAAATACAGATCTTTGTTATATTCCCATGCTTTCTCAACTATTTGTCGTAAAGTGAAGATCTGATCCTGACAGCCTCTATTTGGCCTGAATCCAGCTTGTTCTTCACCCAGCTTTTCTTCCACAATTCTTCTCAACCGTTTCTCAAGTATACTTGCATAGATCTTGCCACGAACACTCAGTAGGAAAATACCTCTAATTCTCACATTCAGTTTTATTTCCCTTTTTATATATGGGTACTATGAGAGCTCTACTCCAGTCATCAAGAATTCATCCCTCTGTGCAGGTCTTCTGAACTATGCAGTGCAGCCATTGTAAGACTTTTATACCACCATACTTCAGCATTTCTGGTTGAATATCATCTACTCCTGCTGCCTTTCCACATTTGAAGCCTTTGATGGCTTTTTCTACTTCAAGTATGGATATGTATTCCTGACTGCATGCCTGGTCAGTGTTTTTTTACCACTGTGCTGTTATAGTTCCCCACCGATTAGAGCTCCTTCGACACTTCTGCGCATGTCAGAAAAAGGAGAATCCATTCCGATAATAGGGTAATCAGTCATATTGTGGGATCTGTTGCAAGCTAATTTTTAAAAAAAATTATACAATTCTGCTGTTTCATATTCTATTACTATAACTGCTCAGATGGCTCATTTTCAATGCTTGATTTACATTGACTTTTCTCTTTTTAATGCATATATATAGTAATACTTTGATTTCTGTTTCACATTCTGTTTTTCCTTTAGAGCACCATGATTCTATGTTAGAACTATCTAAAATATCCAGCTCTAACTAATTAAATCTTAAATGTAATGCAGAATTACACTGATTAAAATGAAAAAACATTTCAAATGTAGCAAAAATAATGCTGTTTAAGACATTCTATCACGTTTTATTTCCATAAAAAGTAGGTACTTCACCGAAATAAAACACAGTTCCAATTCACATACAAATAATGATTGTCTGTAATTTAATTCTAAATATTCAATATTTCATCCTTTTAGGATTTTTTGCTGCAACATTCACTTATACACAAACTCTTATTAAAATCCTATATGAAGTAAATAATCATACCTAACAAATATCTCTAAAATGACAATACCAGGAATAATAATCAGTTCATATCTCATGATCTAAATATGAAATGATAATTCACATTAGAAATGTCTGATGTGAAATATACTGCTAAATAAAACAGCAAAACATTTTTAAAAATAGATGAACCATATGAATAAAAAAGATAAATTTTAACTCAAGTATCAAGAAATCAATTAATACCTTAATATCTTTGTTGATATCAATGTGACTTCACTGATAAAGAAATGAAATAGCAAATGTGAAACTATATATAAAGTAAGAGGATAAACAGAGGCCAATGTGCTCCAAATATAGATGTTGCATAAGGAATATAGTGCATAGGCTATGAGTGCAGTGAAACTAGCATAAGGTGAGAAAAACTGGCTAAAATAGCAAAGCAAAATCCAAGTATTTTTGATATTAATAAAGCTGTTGGGAATGAGCAGCAAATCATATTACAGGAATGCACAAAAAAACTAACAAGCTTGACTTGGTGTGCAGTTTAGAAACAAACATTTCCTGATGAGTAGAAGGAAAGAAAAAGTGGAAAGAGGCATTAGAGAGAATAGTTACAGAAAGAATACAAAACTGGACTGACTGATGAGAATAAAAACCTTTCCAGATAGCAACATAGATTTGCTGAACAGACGCTCACACTTCAGTAAGTTATATTTTATGAGATTCTGTTGTACTTTAGAGAAAGGAGAGAGAGAGATGCTTAGTGACTGAGATTTTATAAAGGCATCCAATAAAATACCACATGACATTACTGTTACAATTATAGTTGGCAGTGAGGTTACAGGATGAATGGCTGACAGTAGCCAGTAAGCTGTGTAGGGAGCAGGCCATCTCAAAAAGAATAAGCAGTATACAGAACCCTTCTGTATACTGCTTATTCTATTACTATTAATTTATGTGGGCTATCGTTATAAGTTTAAGGTGAGATATTCAACTATTTTCTGATAATGCTAAACTATAGAGTAAGGGCAGATAGCTTTGCAATGATACAAGTGGAAGATGTCTGTTTAATGTTGCCAAAGTAAAATCATGCACTATACTCCAGTACATGAGTATAGCAACTTGCAGGGGGCACTGCCTGAGGTCATGCTTGTATTGGAATCTAGGTACCACTTGTGTGGGAGTGGCGACCACGAATCCTTCACCACTGATGCATGCTCTGGCTGTATAAATTTTCATAATATTTCATTCACCACATGCTAAACAGCACAAAAAATTGTTGATACTGGTTTAAAAAAAGAAATCTATAAAAACAACACTACTCCAAATAAAAAAAAATCCAATAAAATATCAAAATTCCATGTGACAAAAAATCACCTTCTAAGCCTGACTTTACCATCTCAATTCTAATATCAATTATGTGCATCAACACCATCTATAAACATCTAAACCCAAAATATTATTCATCATTGAACATGGCACCCTGTGCAACTACATCTCACCTCAACTTTCTTCATTATATCATTCATGCTTTTTTAAGAAGAGCAGGACTTCCACATTTGTCAGGTATGATATCACATGCCAAAAGGTTATCAGATCTAAAATCGCCTTTGTATGATCCACTTTGACTCAAGATTTTCTTACCTCACTTCGTTGCTCCAATTTGTTAAATCATTACTGATAGCAAACATTTCAGCTTCTTTTCCAGCTTAGTCTGCAAAGTTGGAGAAGAGAAGCTAGCCTGAAACGTGGATGTTGAAATCACACCAAAGAAATCATCTCAGCGTTAGGATAATTAGACTGGATGTGATTGACTTACCCTAACAGTGAGGCAATTTCCTTGGGAAATTTCAATGTTCACAATTCGGATTGGCTTCCTTTCTCCAACTTCAAAGAACAAGTGTCTGTGACAATGAAGTTGTGACACAGCTGGTGAGAACAGCCTATGAGAAAGAGGAAATATTACATAAGATAATACAGTAAGAAGATGAGGTCATCCCTGGAAACTGTTATAAGGATAGTTTAAGGAAGAGAAAAGCAGTGAATGACTGGTATGCCTTGATTGATTAGGTAGTGAGTGCACCAATGATGAATGTGTTCAAGACAAGGTATGATATTTACTGTGGTCTATAGTTTTGTCTCATGATAAATGTTGTGATTCCATAGTGGCCTGAAAATAATATTAGTCTCAAAAAAAGTATACACGATAGCTAAATGTACGCATTCTGCAATATCCTAATTTAAAAAAAAAAATGGCTGGCGTTTATCAATGTTTAATGTCAAAGTTCAACACATGCTTAAGACAGTAGCATATAGTATATCCATGTGATATGATCTTCAGTAGATTAGACTTGACCAACCACTGCTGCAGTGAAGATTAGTCACAGAATCAGGACAGTAAATCATATGGAGATTTAAATTTAAAATGATTGGTCAACAGACAGTCTCCATGAAATACTTCAGACAAATATCCTTCAAAATTGAGATGTTCGAGTGTGGGATACTTCTCCAAAAACTGAGTAATCTACAAGATCACTCTAAATCTCAATGAGTAACCCTAAAGAATCACTAAACTCATCACTGCAGGACAGAAAATTCAGAAGTGGCTCCACTAACTGATAGGCAAAAACCTACCACCAAGCAGAACTTCTACTCTACAAAGAAACACAAGCATGCAACATCATTAAATATCATCAGTGGGAGCCAGACCCAGAAGAGATACCAAGGTTGAAGTAATCCAGAAATCATTTCTCATACAAAAGTAGTAAGAAGGTGTAACACCTTATTATTAAAATATTCTGGATTAGAGATAGTTGTTGAAAGATTTTTCACTTGGTTAGAAATTAAATTGGCTATTGAAGAACACATTAACATGCACAGTAAAGAAGTTATTATTCTTCTTTATAAAGGCAGTAATCCACCTGGATTCCTTGAAGATAAGTGGTAGAAATGATTCAGAGGCAAGTGACCAATTTGGTGAGTGATGTCAGGAATGCTCCCTACAATGACAGGCTGAGTTTGTGTATTACAGAAGTTGGTTGATAGGCAGAGAAGAGGGAATATGATAGAAACATTTAAGTTTACTAAAAGGTTTTTATAAGATTGATAGTGGTGGAAGAACAAGAGGTCATCCCTGGAAATTAAGTAAGAGTGTGGCTAACAAGGGTATGAGGACTAGATTTTTCACTTGGAGAGTGGTTAATGAATGGAATGCATTGCCTGACTCAGTTGCGAGTGCTGTCTGTCAATGAGTTCAAGAAGCGGTATGATAGATATTGTGTGGACAGTTTGGGTCTCCGGTGACGAGTCTACCAACTCCATGGAGAAGCCTGAATAATAATAAATTAAAGATGCCAAGAAATTATATTCTTTTTTAATCATTATCTAAGGTAGGTAGTGGTCTGGATAGTGGCCTTTCCTATAATGCATAGCATTATACACAAAAAGGATGTGTGCTTTGCATTATGGAATACTAAGGCAACTAATGTGAAGTTGGTAGTATAAAAGTAGCCTAGTTGTGAAGATACTTCACGCGTAAACTTTGCATACACTTGGATTAAACAAGAATATAATTTCTTGGCATCTTTAATTTAATTTATAAAAAAGGGAAAAAACTTAACTACTAATTTCCTATTGACAATTTTCTTTCAAATCAATATTACATGTCAGAATGTAAATATGCACAGATATTACATTTTGGTTTTCTAAAACACACCTTACTGGATCATGGTCATAATTGGGATCATTTTCCTGCCATCTTTGAAAAATGCAAAGATGGCAGAAAAATGATCTGGCTTTCTAACCCTTTCAGTGATCACACCACCTTAGATCTGCTCATGCATTCCTGAATGTTGATAAGGTCAAATTCCTTCCTAATATCTATTTTTAATGATTCTGCCACTAATGTCATCTCAGAGCTTGCTAAGAATTTATTCAGTTGGCTTCCTACCATATCAGCTTTTGCTAATTCTGTTGTCTATTTCCATATTAAACTTGCATCTTCTCTAAAACTGTTTAAATAGCTGAAATGTTTTTAAATGTTCTATAGTTTTCCCATTCAGAATGCAGGCAATGTTTTCAACATTCCTGTCTATTTTCAGCCAGTGTTTCTACCACTAAATATATCCAAGTAAAAGTCTGTAGATTCTTTAAACAATAAAACATTTTCATAAATGTAAAAACTGAGATTAACATCTCCAAATTTTGATACTAGATGTAATGCTACTTTTATTCATAATGTGATCTACATAGATCATGAGTAATGCTGGAGTGTGCACTCTGCTCTCACATCTATTTTTCATCAAACCATCTTTCTATGCCTCCTTCAATTGTAACTGCAGTTCAAAAACAGATTATGTATTGCTAGATATGATCTTCCATTAAGATCAAACTATAGCGTTTTGAATAGCTTTTCTCTTGGTACCTTGTAATATGTCTTTTGCAGATCTACAAAAGTCAAATATAGATCCTTGTTATATTCCCATGATTCCTCAACTGTCTTAAAGTGAAAATCTGATCCTGACAACTATCTATCCTGAAGTTTGTTCTCCTTCAAATTTCATCTTTCACAATTTTTTTTGGCCTCTTCTCACACATGATTACATAATCCTTACCTGGACCATTTTGATATTTCAGTGGGGAAATTCCTCTGTAATTTTACATCGTTTTATCTTCCTGTTTGTAAATGGTTACAACTGCCAGATATGGGGAAAGGGCTTCTGCAATCCTACCACTTCTTTCCTGCAGCGACTTCACTCAAATATCCTAACATGTTTATGCCACATACAGCACATCTCATGCTGCACTGGTTATCATGCAGAATAATCAGAGCCATGTTCAGGGTTTAGGCAGAGGGTCTCCAACACAAGTCACTGTAAATGAGGAATATAGAAGTACAGGATTAATCTCAGAGGCAAACTTTATATTGGCACCTGGAATGTATGGGGTAATGGGTACACGTGATGTTTGAAAGAGATGGAAAGGTATAAAATTGACATCCTAAGAATTACAGAGGCTAGACTGGGAGAAAATCATTTCAAAAGACAGGAAGGTAAACTAGTTATTTATTCAGAAGGTGACTCAAAACATCATGGAGTAGCTGTGGTACTGAGAAAAGTATATTGGAGACTTAAGGCTCACCCTACTAAATGTGTCAATCATCGTAGTTCATGCACTCCACACATAGGCCTGATGGAGAGAGTGAAGAGGTTTACAAAAACCTACAGACTGTGTTGGCCTACCTAACATGAAGGGAAGCACTTTTCCTTGTAGGGAACTTTAATGCAAAACTGGGAAAGACTCTGTTGGAATTTGCCTACGCTAACACTAGTTATTGCCAACACTTGCTTCAAGAAATACCCACGATGGACCTATATTTGGACATCTAACATTGATAGGTCAAGGCACAAGATAGAATAAGTCTTAGCTTTCCAATGGTAGAAGACAAGTATCTTTGATGTGCATACTTGTCCAAGAGCAGACTTCCAAGTCAGGACCTTCCTGCAAGACTGGATGTCAGAGTAATCCCTAATTGGTTCGCAGAAGAACGATCTTTTTTGAGAATAGTGAAGAGAACTCATCTGAAATGCCATGGGGAAAGATCAAGATTATAATTGAAGATACAGTCAAGAAGTATCTAGGCCCAATTACGAAGGTGTGCTGAAATGTTGTGATAATCACCATAAAAGGAATTGAGATAGAACCATGTAACTTACACATTATTCTACATATTTCCCACGAAATGTTATACACTTGTTACAATACTGCTGCATCATTTGTAATCCTCTGAGAAAAGTGTTTCCCTTGTTGCACAAACCAGTCCTCAGCTGCAGATATGACTTCATCTGTGGTAAATTTTGTTCTTCCTTTTGAGTGTTTCTTTAAATTTGGGAATAGGAAATAGTCAGATAGAGCAAGGTCTGGCAAATAGGGTAGGTGAAGCAAATATTGAAAGCCAAGTTGTGTTTTGTCTGTTGGGTTTTATGAAGTGTGAGCAGGTGCATTGTCCTGCAAAAGCAACACTGGCTGAATCAGTAGATTCAGCCAGACCTTTTCTTTAGACCCTGGCACTGGGTTTGCAAGGTTTGGATCTTGTTTTCTATTTTTTTTCTTTCTTGAATAGTATTTGCATATTTGAGTTTATAGTTCACCTCCGAAAGCTGCTCGACTGATTCTTTTAAAACTTTCATACGTATTTTTCTTTTTACTATGATATTCAGATTTATCTTAGTCAAAACTAAATGGTGATTACTTCCCACCTCAAAATCCCCTGTATACTCATGTTTCTTTTTTGTATTCTCTAAATGTGAATTTCTGTAGATCTTTATGTTGGAATATGGTGTTATGATGATTAGTCCATTTCCTGGAAAGAAATCCAAACTCTTACCATTATTGTTAGCTTGCTCTTTTCTCCAAAATATTTATATTTGGTATACATTTCCTACTCTGCTGTTTAGATCTTCAAAAAAAGGATCAACTCTTCTTTTTATGTCAAATATTTTTGTAATGACTCAAATTCCTTCACTTATTCCTTAGAATCTTTTGTGAGACTATAAAACAAATCCAAGTCCTCATTTTGATGTTTGTCCACATTACTTGGTATTGCTTAACATTCACGTTTATCCTCATGTTTGGTGTTGATTATAGCCATTCTTTCCTTTCTACCCCAATTCTAATCCCTTGAATATGTCATTGTGTTTGTTATTTAGAATAATCAACCTGTTTTTGTCTTCTTTATTTGGGTACTACCAATTTTGTTGATGTGGTACTTCTCTAATTCTTCTGCCAGTTCCACTTTAAAAGATTCAAGGTATCTGGTTCAAATAGCCTAGAGGAAATGTATAGTTCTACTCTAGGCATATTGATGAACAAATTAGTGATGTCAAGACCTTAAGCATTGTATCAATAATATCTTTAAATTCCAAGAATTTTTTGAACCTCGAAACCCTCGAGGAACCCATTGCCATTCCTTTCTTGAAAAAATTCTTGGAATTTTTTCGAGGAAGGAACAGCAATGGGTTCCTCTTTGTCTCTGGTGATAGCATATGCTGGTGTTATGTAGGGACAAACAGACAGGCAAGTTGGGAGAGATAAACATCTGAACATTTCAAAGACAGAGAAGGGGGGGGAAGGAATGACAGCACATATAACAAAGACCAAATATGGTCAGTCAAGTCTAGCAGATCATGCTTGGATATCTTGCACAGAATCAGATGGAAGCATTTTGAAAAACATGCTCTTGATAATGCCAGTCTCGTCTCAAACCTTCTATTTGGAAGAACATGGCTCAGACACATTAGAATCTTCCCTTCCCCATCTCAATAGTTAAAAACCCAGAATCCAGTTCAGTATTGAAAAAGAAAACAGCTGGCTTTTTTTTTTTTTTTTTTTTTTTTTTTTTTTTTTTTAGACACTGTAATCACACATTTGCCCAATGGCACTATTTCTTTTGTAGTTTACAAAAAACCAATCCATACATGAACTTTCTTGTCATCCCCTTCTCAGAGTCGCCAACCTGTCCCACCCAAGCTTCCCTTACAGCAGAACTTGCCTTTATTTGTCAAACGTTCCTGTCCAATGGTTATGATGCCAAAAAAATCTACAATTATCTGTCCCTGTCCCTTCCACCTCCTCACTTCCCTTTGAACAAAGACTACAGTAATGTCATTACTATTCCCTATATCCAAGACACTTCAGAAAAAAATAGCCAGAACTTTAAATATAATCTCTGTACTGCTTTCAAACCTCATTTGAAGCTGGCTTTCCCTTCTCCACTCCCCAATGGATCTACTTCCTCCTCTCTATTCCAAGTGTTTAGAAGGTTCCTTGTTCTTACAACCTATGGTCAAAGTGCTAAACATCCACCTAGAAGAACACAAAAAATACATCTGCTGCCACAACTATGGTTGGTCAGTCTAGCAGACCATGCCATGGATACCTTGCACAGAATTAGATGGAAGAAAACTATCATGCTCTATCACAGTAAATGCAAACTTGAGACTTTTTGGAATCAGTGGCAGATTTCAAGAACTAACCTAATCTTCATAAATATGGTTGTATTAAACTTCCCAAGATTTGGGAAACTAATTCATAGGCTTCCTACCCAACATCAAAGGCTAGCCAACAGCACCCATAGAGGGTGCCCCTCATAAGAGGGTCTTTATTTAATCTAATTTCATTTCTTCTACTTATTGTGCGTTTTTGTGTATTATTACAATTTTAACATTGTATTTCTGAAGATGTCTGACAGAGATGAAATATTAAAAATGATTAATGACTACTTATTTTTGCAATGTAATTATTCCATTAAACTGTATCAGTGATTAATGGTGAAGGGTTAAATCCAACTTACATAAGTTGGAGACTGTCTGTACAGTCCCTTATCATCCACAGATACTATTATACTCTTGAAATGATGCTACTGTTAAATTGTGAATGAAACTATGTTGTGTAATTTAATTTTTTTCATTCACATTTAACATTGCTTAATATGTATTAATCATGATTTCTATAAAAATTATTTATTATTCCTTAATTTAGGATTACTATTTAAATATTTATTCTAAACTTAACCTACTATTAATTTATTAAGCAATAATATGTGCAGAATTTTTAATAACTAAAATATATATATGATGTAACGAAAAGTGTTATTATAATTAATTGTATACGTAATGAAAATGCTGATTAAGTAGCTCAAATATTCTGTTTATTCTTATTTGTGAAAATTTAACGTTATGTAATCACTCGTGTAGTAGTAGAGCATTATATTACATTAGCGAAATGTTTGCGGTTATTTTGTTGTCATGGAGACGCATGAAGTAAACAAGCACGAGTCGAAGAGAGTGTGACCTTCGGACTGAAAGGAGAAAAAATAATAGAAGATTTTTGATTAGAGAGAAGAGAGGAAGTTTTTGCGGAGCGGAAAGGAAGGTAGGATACAAGCAAAGGAAGTGGAAGAAAATTATAAGCTCTCTAGGGCAGAAATTCATGAGAATACTGTTTAGAAGTGAGCCAAAACATGTACTTAGCTGCAAGTGAAGTCAGCTGTGTTGTAAAGGAAAATTAATGCCGTAACCAGATAAATAAAGAACTGAACATTCAATGGAAAATTCTGATTAGTTCCAGTTAGTCTAGGATTACGTTTTAATTCTATGTTGCCCTGAGAAGAATTATATTGAAATTAACTAGTTTGAGAAAAGTAAACAAAGAAGATATCAGTGCCTTATTGATGTGTTTATTAGAGTAGTGAAGTGCGATTAATAGTAGTTCAGTTAAATCGTTGGAGAATCTTTATTAATGTGTTCCGCTAACATAAATAAGTTAATTTATAGGTGTGCTCACAATTAATTATTGTATTGAAGATTGTACCTGGTAAGAGTAGTCATACTTGTTTGTTTATTCTAACATTAACATATCTTCGAAGTTCAAAGTCCGAAATAAGATTGCTTGGAATATTGTCTACCTTGATTATTGCTTCCTGTGAATTTTAAACATTAAGTACAGCTGATAGATATGTGGAGACTGATTAAATAAGAAGTTTCGTTTTATTAACTTGAGTTAAGAAAGCTTGTGATTTTTGAAACTGTGAATTGTATGTGAAGGTTTAGAACATTGAATTGGCATGAGTGACTTAGCAAGATGTATTAAGTTGATTATATTGTTTCATTTTAAAGCAGAATTCTTGTATTTGTTATATATATCATATATTAAATGTTTTATTTTGTTAATCTAAATATCGTGTTTGCCTGAATTCCTTTTTATTGCACCGTTCATAAATATTCGAATCTTGCAGGAACCCCAAGTGAAATAGTAAATAATTCGGCCTAAATAAATGAGGAGACTGCTAACTTAATTAAAAATTGATCCTACTATTTTATATAGACTAATCTAAGAATAGGGTGGCGCAGTATAATTATAAATTTCCCTACTTTTGGATCGGTGATCAATTTGCAATTAGTTGTTATATTGATAAGAGTGACTTGAACCAAGATGGCGGATTTAGAACATAACATGAAAATAGAACGTCAACACTACAGACATGTTACTCTTCCCCATATACAAGCTTGCCATTCCCTATAGAACTTACTATTGGGAGAGGTGAGTGGGGGAGAAAGCAACTCATTTCTCCTTAAAACATAAAAAGGTCATGCTCAGACAGGTCATCCCCTCTTTCATCAAACTAGTATTAGCAAGTTCATGCCCCCCACTTAAACTTTTCATCCACTATTCATGATGCAAGAATTTTTTTGTTTACAATATCTTTTGTTGGCCTGGATGGTTTTACTATTCCTGCTTTGCCAACAGGGTGTGGGTTCAAATCCTGCTGTGGCAGGAATCTGGCGAAAAGATTTATCCACCATAAAATTATTACCTTGTTGAAGAGGAGTGAGAAAGTTATGCTCTGTCTCCAGAGTATGATTCCAAATTTACCAAACTACCTATCCACAGTACTATGTGGTATAGGTTAATAACACTTATAAAACTCTTATGCATTCATGTCTTAGATATTGTGCGAGATATGAACGCGTGTAGGAGATTAGCAACAGCTAATCAACATCCATATGCAGTTTAGCTAAAAATTTATCAATTTACAAATAATTTACAATAAAAAATTTTACGAACTTCATCCTCTTCTTTCATTCCATCTACCTCTATTATCTAAAAGCCTTATTTTTCATAATGTATTATCTAGAGGCCTTTCTCATATCATTTTCCCCAATGATTACAAACCCCCAGCTCCAAAAAAATCAACACATTCCTTCTTTCCCCCTAACCACTTGCCTTTACATGGCAGCACTGTTGTGATATAAGTTTATAGTAATTCTTATGTGCAAGGAGAAAAGTGGTTTTTAACAACAGTACTATCAAGGCATACAAATTTTTTGTAAATGACTGGAATGCATAAACAATAATGCTAAATATTCATACCTTCTTGCCATTGACATCCATATTTTTTGCCCCAGTTATATGCAGCTCTCTTAGTTGTGCCTTCAGGTCACTGTTCATCTCCAATTCCCAGAGTGCCTATATAATATATTACAGATTTATTAATACACATACTTGGATTTGCAAATTTACATAACTGAGTATTCTTATGTAAAACTTTACATGAAAGATATTACAACTCTCCTAAAAATAGTCCTCACATTTATAAGAATATGAAATGCATGAATAACTAATTGTTAAAATGAGCACTAATTATATACAATTAACATTCTGAAAGGGAAATTGTATGCATACTTTTTGTAAAAAAAGAAGTTTAAATTCTGTTAAATTTCAAAACCCCCCAAACTGCTTTTACTTTGCTACTGAATTACTATGAAAATATGAGAACAACTACATGTTGTATGTACAAATTTTATTTTGATCTATGCACACTTTGGTGTGACTAAGCCAAAATGGACAGTGGCTCTATTCTGCAAGATTACAAATACTAATAATTCATTGTTTTGATGAGCAATATGTTGAATCCAATCAAATCCAAAAACTGGATGATCTAATACATAGCTGCTTTTCTTTCAAAGATGACAACTTTACTGACATCATTAAGTTACTTTCTGAAGCTGCATAACTAGTAAAGCAAAAAAGCTGTGGTAATTAAGGTTTCTGTTTTTTAAACTCTGAACCATTATGGTTTATTATTAGTATAACAAACTGGAAATAAAGCTGTATTCTGCCTCCTATTTCTGATTCATTCTGGTACCTACTGCACTATACAACACTGAAATTACATTTAGGTAAGAGTAAGTAATTTTAACATTACTGTATATGCTGAGAACAAAAATGACATAATACACATTTGCCAGCCTGGTTGGCTGAGTGGCTAGCGTATCCACTCTCCAGCCAAAAGGCTGCGGGTTCGAATCCCGTTGTGGGCATGGATGTCTATGAAGATACTAGTGTTGGTGGCTAGTGGTAGATGGCGTTGGCGTAGATGAAGGTAGTTGCAGTTGGTGGAGACAGAGTTATAGAGCAGGTACCCTCCCTTGATGAGTCCTTTGACTCCCTGGAGGTGTTATGTAATAATAATAATTTCCTTATAGTATGAAAGAAGCCTAAGTTATTGCTACTTCTGTTTAATAATCATCTCTGGGCTTTCTGTAAAGCTGAACATAATTAAATACATAAATATATTAGCCACTGAGATCATTATCTCATGATGGTATGTACCTGAGATGGACTACAGATAAAGACAATTCTTCCAACAGACCTGAAAGTGCAGAATGAGTTTCTCATGAGCCAGATCTAGACTTAGTTGCCAGTTTAGTGAACATTAATATAAAAACCAAAAGAGATAACTGATCTTGAGAGATTGAACTTCCTAAAACACATGGTGACATATCAGAGTTTTAACAATGCAAGGTTAGAACAGCACTTCAGAAGTGCATGAAGATGACTTCATTTAAAAAGTATCAGAAAATTTAACAAATTAATTAATTTTCATCAATAAAAATTAATGAGGTAATCTTGTGATTTGAACATATTAATGGAAATGTTGGAGAGAAAAGATGAACCTTATGATGTTTAATAGCCTTTAAAGCTTAGTCTTCTACCTACAGGAAATAAATCACTATTCTAGTAATATTATGCTGGTCATAAAGGAATCGTGCGAGTAATTTTAATTCATAAACACAACTCCAATGAATACAAGCAAAAAACATACGTTTAGATATGCAAGTGAGACAGCAGAGCTAAAGACTACCACGAGGTTTAAAAACGGGACCAATCCGATATAATTTATCATTTATTTACAAGGGGAGCATTTTATATCCTCCCCTTGTAAGTACTCATCACCATTCTACATTAAACTAGGTTTGATGAACAATTTGATTAAGACTTTATATAAGAATGGTTGTGGTTTTTGGTAAGGACAGGTTCTCAAGAATAAATGATGCAAAAAATAAATAATAATTAAGAATGGCATTTTTGCAACTCGTAAAAAGACAGTTCTTTCAGCGTCACCTTAAACAACCTTTTCCAGTGGCATACTGCTATATTTAATTCAAGATATTAGATATACCAGTAAGGCAGTAGCTCACGTACCACCAGTGGTACGTGTACCATAGGTTGAGAATCCCTGCAATATGCCATTAAAGATCCACTTTCTGCATTCGTATTTCTTCGCAATACATACGCCTCTCCCACTCAAATGCCAACCTCATCTTCTCATGGTCCATCTTGTTCTAAAAGTACAAACGAGGCACTGGCGACCAAATGTGGGCCATATAACCCTGTCAAAGGGGTGTTAGGGTTATACCGCCATCTGGATAATGACAATAATTTTTGTCATTATCCTGACAAAAATTATTTGTTGGATTATGAGGGAAAAGACCACAATTCAGGAAAAGGTAAACTAAATTAGAAAAAGGAACACAATGAAGATTGCAACATGGAATGCGAGAAGCATCGCATACAAAGAAGAGGAACTTGATAAACAACTAAACCAAGCTAACATAAGGATATGTATAGTAATAGAAACAAAGAAAAAACAAAAAGGTACAAAAGAAACAAACAACTATATACAAATCTATAGTAGGGTAAAAGAAGAAGAAATAGCAAAAGCAGGCATAATGATTATGGTACATAAACCTCTAAAGAACAATATTGTATATTATAACCATTTGAACGAAAGAATAATAGAAATTAGACACAAGACATTAAAGAAGCTGAGACAGAATGAAAACTAGACTACAAATATGACTGCTCTAAAAAAGATTAGGAGACTGAACAGATGGCATCAATGGCAGCATCATATTAAAAACGAGAGTATTAGGAAAGAACTCTACACTGTTAGCATTCAATAATGTGTTAATAGAGCTACTCTCAGGTGGTATGGTCGCTTAAACAGAATGATAAAGGAAAGATTAATAAAACAAATGTTCTTTGCATGGTCAATACAAAAAGAGACCCAGGAGAGATTGATACAGTACAAAGAGAAAAATTCAAGATCTGATAATACTGGAATCTTGCCAGAAAACAGATTAATTTGGAGGAAAATTATCAACAATTAGTACGATGTAATTTTATTATGCTGTACTATCATCTATCATAATATCCTGAACACCCTCTGAAGGTATATGTATCAGGAATTTGATGTTGAGATATATATTTCAGGAGAGTTAGAAATAAAACTTCTTGAATAAATGCATTACAATGAAATGCTTTAAAATGTAAACTATGCAAAGAAAATAATATATTTTGAATACATTCATAACTGAAAATTCACTCACCCTGTCTTTAATAAATCTTCTATGGTGAGTAATTTCTGGAGTTTGTGTGTGTGTGTGTAAAATATATACATAAATATATAGGCCAGCCTGGTCTCACAAACAGACATTTCATCGTCTGTTTGTGAGACCACCACCCTACTTATTGGAAACCTGAAGTGGCTTGAAAAATTTCAATGTTTGGTCTCTAGAGCAGGGTTTCAGACTATGTAAAAAAAATAAAAATACAATAAATTATAAAATTAATAAATTAGAAAAAATCCCTAACTCACTCTCAGCACTAATGTACTATAGGCTTATAACCCTTCATGAGTGGAAAATCACATAAAAACAATTAGCCATAAGATTTAAGCTTATGTTGACTGGGTCTGATTGAACACATGACTAATGTATTAATATATGATAGATATGCAACCATGGTACTCCATCAAGCTGACTAGTGATATCTGCCTGACTAATGAGTTAGTGAAAATTTATCAATTAAAAATAAAAAAATTCAAAGTTATATATATATCTCATCAAGCTGCTGACAAAAAAGGCAATTCTCAATTGACAATAAGAATTTTGTATCTTGGGAAAAAAAAAAAAAGACATTTCTGCATGCTCTTGGATAAGTTTCCAGAAAAGAACTACTCATGTATAAATACCAGAAAATGTTATATTAGTTAAAATATGAACAGCAAAATTAAGCAGCTTTTATTGCAATTTAAAATTGTGATAAGAGTACAGGCGGCTTTGTTAATTAGTTCATTAAAGCCGGGTTTCTTTACAGATTAATAAATTCTTCACATTTTTATGCTGAATGTTTCATGCACACTTCAGCAACTAATATTTGGAACAATCAAATACAGCAATTATTTAAGTGGTGCAGTAGTAGTAAGAATTGAAGAAGGTAAAAGATGCAAGACAAGATTGTGCTCTACTGCCACTGTTATTCATTATCTATACAGACATATGAAGAAAAATAACATTAAATTTGATATCAAAACTGGACATTGTGACATCAACTTAAGCAAATGATGTTACACTCAAATCCAGTGCTAGCTTATAGAAATATCCTTAACTAAATTGAATAACTGCTGTTGTAATAAATATGGAATGAACATCAGCAACAAAAAAAATAAAATAAAATAAAATAAAAAAACTAAAAAAATTAGTAGGAACATGATAAAATATCAATTGCATCCCAAATAGAAAATTTTTAGAACAAGCTAAATTTTTCCAACTATATAGGTAATTTTTTAGTGAAACTGGCAGAATAAATATGGAAATAAGCAGAATTAGCAGGGGTTGCTTAAGGGTCAAAGGTGTATAACTGAAAGAAGACCATAGCTTCTGACCTAATGTCCAATCCTCAACTTTTTGTGATGCATCCTATTAGGTATCTACCTGGATACTGAATGAATGAGGATGGGCTGGCAATTTGGAATTTAGCCGACCAAATTGTATTCTTATTGGCTTAAACGACGATACTAAATGATGGTACTACATGACAGAATTTAATGCTGGCTGGAGCATCACCTGGTTAAACAAGGTCCCTGTTGTTTTCGCCAGGGAACGAGAGGGAACACTGAAAAGTCAGATACTGGAACAAATTCTAAAACACAACCCCAACTCAGCATCGGAGTTCAAGATCAGTACTATCAACATAAGAAGCCTGAATGGCAAAGAAATGGAGCTAGCTGAGGAATTGGATAAGTACCAGATCGATATAATAGGGATGACAAACAAAAAAGACAAAAACTGGCGAGATCTTTCTGAGCAAAAAATACAAAATGTTACATTCAGGGAATGATAATCAGGGAAAAGAAGTAGCTATAGTACTCAACACTAAATACGATGCTAAAGTAAAGTGATGTGGACAAATATCAGAATGGGGAACTGAATACAGTCAACTGCAAGAACCTATAGAACAAGTAAAACATTTCAGCTACTTAGGCATGAATTTTAGTGAAGATGGTAAATATGGAAACAGACAACAGAATCAACAAAACTGGTATGATAGAAAGTCAACTGAATAAGTTTATATGGAATAAGAGAGAAATTAGTCAAAACACTAAATTAGATATATACAAGACAGTGTTCAAACCAATTTTAACTTATGGATGTCTCTCCTTATTCACTAATGTCACACTCAAAAGAAATTTTAGACCTCATCCAAACCAAATTTCCTCCAGATATCTCATCCCTATTTCAGTTCACCATGAAATCAGGCTATTTCATTTGGCAAGGAAAATTCTACAAACAGAGGGAACAGCCATGGGTTCTCCACTCTCCACCCCTTGCCAACTTCTTTAAGGAGATCTTTGAAGAAAAAGCCTTGAACCGCACTGTTTGGCAATGCTATCTGGATAATGTGTTCACCATGTGGGCACATGGCCTGGATACACTCCACAATTTCTCACACTTAAACAATCAACACCCCAGGTTCCAGTTTACCTTAGAAAAGGAAAACAACATCTCCCTTTCCTAGAAAGCCAGGAATCCACCAGCCTGATGGATTCCTGGCTTTCTCTGTTTACAGAAATCCTACTGTATGCCCACAGATACGAGACCCTTCGACACTTCTGCGCATGTCAGAAGGAGAATTCATTCTGATAATAGGGTAATCAATCCGTCTTGTGGGATGAGTTGTTTATTATGACATATCGGAAAATTAACTTTTCTTTTCTGAACATTGTGGTTTTAAAGCGGTAACTATTTTGCTTATATAACAGTTGGAAAATTTTACGTATAAAGCATGTGATTTTGCACGTTGGTGACCAATTCGTACATCAGCTTATTTCTTTTTCCCCTTCAACATGAATTGACTTCTTGGCACGTTGCCAGACTAGGGTCTTGAATTGATTGGACAATACACATACAGGTATATATATTCATCATCATTTTATAATCCCAACAATACGGGATTATGAAAACCTTATATAACAGGGCAAAATTAATCAGTTTAGATAACAATGCCCTAACTACTGAACTTAACTATATCCTTAACAACACCAAAATACTATTAAAATCAGTTAACCACAGCCTCCCCCCCCCCACCCCACAGCAGATCATTGCATAAATCTGGAAAACTAACAAATATCCTAAAAAAAAGAGACCTCATAACTAGTCACAAACCACATAAGAAATTAGCATCACTTATCCACTCCAAAGACCTGCCACTTCCTCTAGACCAGTGGTGTTCAACCTTTTTTACTATGCGAGCTACTTTTCTATAAAAAGTTATTCGGTGATCTATTCTCTTATATAGATCACATTCTCCCAATCTGATATCTGATTCCGCACAAATAAACAACTAAAAAAAAATACACAACTAAAAACTTTATGTATTTAAAAATGTATTTATCACTTTTAATTATTTTAATACAACAACAAAAAAATATATTGGAATAAAATATTTTTTTCTCTATTTTGGAAAACCAAAGTTAGAAAAAAAAACAAAAAACAGATTGATTACAAACTCACAAGTTAGAGGAAATGCTGGTTGATTAAAAAAAAAAAAAAAAAGTTAATGTGAAATTTGGCATTGTTTGGATGTATTTATCACTTTTAATTATTTTAATACAACAACAAAAAAATATATTGGAATAAAATATTTTTTTCTCTATTTTGGAAAACCAAAGTTAGAAAAAAAAACAAAAAACAGATTGATTACAAACTCACAAGTTAGAGGAAATGCTGGTTGATTAAAAAAAAAAAAAAAAAAAGTTAATGTGAAATTTGGCATTGTTTGGACCTCGCAATATTTTCATAGTCAAGTTGATATGAAGAAGTGGCCAATCGCAGACAATCATCCAAATGATCATTTTGTAATTTGGTTTCTTAATTGATTTTTTATGACTGTCATATTTGAAAAATCGACAAGAATGTCAATCCGAAACACGTCAGAATTTTTCGTGCAATATCAGTTAATATTGGGAATTTTTCATGTGCATACTTCCAAATGACTTCATTGTTTATTGATTTTAAATGTAAACTATTCTGAATGTTTATTATCTCAAGTTCTACTTCAGCTTGGTTTATATCAAACAGCCCACTAATTTTATTTGAAATTTCTGTGACGTTCAAGTTTTCTTGAAATGAATTATTGATAAAAGATACAATCATTTCAGTTTTATTAAAATCTTTAAATCTTGAATTTATTTCTTTCTCAAGTAATTCTATTTCACAAATAAATTCTTTTAAATCATAGCGAAGCATTTCTTGATTTTGTTCAAAAAATTTTAATAAATATGGGAGATGTTTAAATTCGCAGTCATTTATATTTTCCTTTAATAAAAGTAAGTATTGTTGGAAATTTTTATTGAACTTAACATGTCAATTAAATTTTTATCTCTACCTTGTAACTCTAAATTTAAATTGCTTAATTTCATACAGAAATCTACTAAAAATGATAAGTGTCAACTGTTAAATTATCTGTTTATTTTAAATGTTATCAAATCTTCAATTATATCTAGTCTTCTGCACCTTTGTAAAACTATAGTTATCTCGTTTAAACCTTTCTTAACCTTTATTATACATCTGACTTATGGCCGCAAATAATAAAGTTCACATGTGCAAAACTTACAGAACAAAGATATTGCCTCTGGCTGGAGCCAACCTCTTTGTCTGACCTACTGGTGTTTATTCTCAACTGAATTTGGAAAATTTAGTTTCCAGCTGCATCACCAAATTCGTGGGTGGGAGTTGAATCTCCCTCCGAAAAATAACACGCAGTAAACCACACGGAACTTTTCTCTCTTAATTCTAAGTAAATCTAGCACTTAAATTTTCTGTTATGCAGTCATGACAATATCTACCTTTTAAGGCTCACACAGATTTGAATTTATGAGTAATGCATTGGAAATAGAAATCAGGCAAGTTATTTAAACGAGAAAACAATTTATTTAACACCAATGAAATGTACAATGGGTCAATTTTAAGTACTAAGTAAATTAGCTTCTATGCTTCAAATCACAACTAATGACTACGTTTACAATTTAGTTCCTTATCATAATCAATTCTGGTAAGACCACATGTCTATAATTTTCTTTCGTTAAGCTTCGTAATACTCAAATCAATTTTTTACATAACATTCTGCAGGTTTAGGCAATAGCTATAACATTAAATACATGATGTTTCACCTTAAATTTTAGCCAGACCTTCTCTCACATATAACAAAATACTTCAGATATCGGCATAAGGCCTAAAGTCCTCAATATCACTATAAAACAAGTCCCTTAATTAAATCACCGTCACAATCTTCTTATTTCTAGCTAAACAAAGGAAAAATCTTACTTTGAACAGATGTCTGGTCTTTTCTGAATGATCCTTGAAATTACTTCCTTCTATTACCGTCCGACTTTAGTACTGCGCTTAGATATCATCTCAGGGATTTCGTGAGATCTCCTCTTAATATAGGCAAACATTTGGATCTTGGAAGCTTGAAAACTCTGCATCTAATTTCTTCTAAAACCATTTACTTTAGTCACGTCGCTTTCTCGGCATTTACTATCTGGAACACAGGTCTCCGATGGCGATTACAAATTATCTCCCACGTTGTTAGAAAAACTCCGCTGCCGTAGCGTACATCATAACTTCAGGTCGGAACCCCACGTGACCTCAAAACTTCTCGCTGACCTGGGAACAGACTTACTCTAACTCCAATAAAAAGGCAAGACAAGACCCCTTTTCGACATAGCGAATTGCTATTTATATGGTCCCGATGACCTTCGTTTTTGCTTATGTCATCGTCCCCCCGGTACTTTGGTGGTTTGCACCCATCACCCTCGTCGATCAGTGCAATTAGCTGAGAGAACCTCGTGTACTGTTGACCCTCGAGGTTGCAGTTGCCCCAGGTCATTTGTTAATTCATCTGGAATTGACTAAGAAGTTTCTTTAGACATTATTAATCTTACACTTATTTTTCTGTTCTTTTACAAAACCCTTTGAGGTGACAGTATTCAGTAATATACAAATTTTATTATTTCCAAATGAAAAAATATGAAAATTTCTCTATTAACCCACAAGTATTTTTAGTGAATTTGGTTTACCAGTAAAATCGGTATATAAAGTATTTTTGTATAAAAATCCTTCTATACACAATTTTACACAACCACCTTTTATCACTCAATTGTGGATAATTATCTCCTTTTTCGTCGAGAAAATTTTTTTATATCGTTAATTAATACGAGAAATCTTTCTAAAAATTGACTTCTGTAGAGCCAGCAACCATTATTGTACAACAGAAGTTTCCTATCATCATCTGCCTGTAATTTAAATAACTGCCGTTTCAGGGCTTTTCCTCTAACAGAATTTACAACTTTAAATGTAATATCCAAAACATCTTTTGTGTTTAATCTTTTTCCACACAGTACTTGTTGGTGAATAATACAGTGGTACGTTAAAAAATCTGGATATTTGTCATCTTTTTTACATAATGAAATGAAGCCTGATTTATTACCTATCATTGCAGGAGCACCATCAGTAGTAATAGACACAAGCTTAAAAAGTGGAAGTTTGTGTTGTTTCACAAATTCATCAAATGCCAAAAAAAATGTCTTCTCCCCTAGTCCTTCCCAATAATGGTATAATTTTCAAAAGTTCTTTACTTGAATAATCTTGAAATACCATTAACTAAGAAATATCTGTGAAGTCATTTTATTCATCAAATTGTAATGAAAAACGCAACACACTGGTGAATGTCTGACATTAACCTGGCCTGGAAACTTTTCTCCGGCAATTGGAACTCTTCCTTTCAGAAATTTGAAACCTTGTCTGCGGCCTAGAAGTAGTCTCTCTGACAGCAATTCTGGAACCGGGACCCCTTCTGCTTGCTTTAGTCCCTTTTTATTAGTCCTCCTCTGAGACCGCTCATAAAGTTTGGCAATCCCCAAAGAATTGGTATGAGTCTTTCATCTTAAGTTTCAAGTTCGGCACGTCTTTTGTTCTATTCCGCTTTCTTTTGATTGTAAGTTGCCGGCCATCGGAAAGTTTAAACTCTTTCTGACTGAGTTCAGAGATGTTTACACTTAGGGCCTGCAAGCCTTTCCCATACATACAAGTTTCAATAACAATCTTTCTAATGCCACTATGTACAGCTTCAGCAACAAAAATATATAAACATATAACATTTGTTTTTAACACTCTAACATATTCTTATTAAATAAGTATATACAGTTAGCTTCAAAAGAGTATTTACAAAAACATCTAATACAAACTATACTGAGACAAACAAAGTTTATTTTTTTACAATATTCACATGGGACTTAACCTAAGTAAAAAATTGATGTAATGTTCTTTGGAATATTTAAGCTACAATCTAGTTTTTCTACTTTGCTTATAATCTTATTTACTCTGCTCGCTGTTTTGACTTCCACTGATCCAAATTAATTCATTTACCCGGACTTATAACAAAATTACCGATTTGACAATTTTAACGAAAAATAAATTAACAATAGCAATACACTTAAAGCAAATTAAAAATAATACAAAATAATGATAAATAAAATATTATGTTTTCAGTTTTAATTAAATTTGTAAGGAGGAATACACAAGAGATTGACCAAAAATCGCTCCGCCATCAACGGGTTGAACATCCCTGCTCTAGACCAACCTGGAGTATACCAGGTCCCTTGCAGTTGCAAACTGTCCTACCAAATAGGCAGGACAGCCAATATCAAAGATATCCAAACAAGGACTACATCCGGTTTCACCAATACAGCCACTCAGAACTTACTGACCATGCATTGGACACCAACTGCAGAATACGCAGTTGGCCACTGGAAGTTGGAAGAAGGCCACTTTATTATGCTGCAACAAGTACAAGTATGAAAGATTAATTCCTTGAATCGGCCTCAGCTCCAAAAAACTTCCCAAACTGAACAAATTTGGGCCCATGAGACTACCCCAAATTTGGGGAGCACACATGCTGAGATCGTTAGCCCAACGGCCAAGACCACCCAATTTAATCTTTTAGGACTCTAGAAATGAGTTCAGTTGCCTTTCTTCAGCCTCATTTGCTTAGCGTGAATGCCTGCAAGAACATATTGTTTTATGATCCCCCGAAGATGGCAATGTAACATTGCCGAAATAAAGGTAGTTATTAATGAAAGTTTTTATAATTAATAATTTAGTTTACATTGTAATTTCCTAAAAAAATTAGAAGTATGTCTAACAAACATATAAGCTTATCTACAAGAAATAGCATAGCTGATATGGTAGTGAGTCAAGTGAATAAATTTATATGGAATATGAGAGAAATTAGCAAAGACACTAAACTAGCTATATATAAAAGAATATCTAAACCAATTTTAACTTATGGATCTGAAAGCTGGTTTAGAAATAAAAAAGTTGATCAAAGACCACAGATATAAGAGTTCTGAGAAACATTAGATTGATTCAATGGCAGAATCAAAAATGAAGATATTAGGAACTTAACACATTGGCATTTAAGAACGAGTGAGCAGAGCTGATATATGGTCACTGAATAGGAAAGGTAAGAAAAACAGGCATCTGATGCTAGGATATCAGTAAAAAGACCTAGGAAAAGACTAAGTTCCAGATGAACTAATGCAGTTAGAAATTTCTTAAAAGAAAAATACAAGATCTCACAATAGTGGAGTCTTGACAAACAAGACTAATTTGGAGGAAAACCAATTATTGGAATTTAGTAATTATATAGTTATGTAGTATTATAATATCTGAAAATATCCCTTAGGAATACATGAGAAATTTCATGAAAAATGGGATACTATCACTGTGGTAAAAAAACCTATTTAGGAGTACAAAACGTGTAAGACAAGTGTTTTAGTAAAAGTCAATAATCTGCAACTAATTATTGAATATGTTCACAAATTCTTAATCTAATAACTATTTTAATAATGAATACAAGATAGGTTATGCAGTACCAACAGGTAACAAAATGATATGTTCAAATATCAAGTAAATATAATTCTAATAGCAATAAATTTCCTGGCTTCCAGGTTAGTTACTCGTTCATGTTCAGATATGTCATCCTCATTACCTTCCTCGTCTTTAGGTAACTTTGTTGCAATTTGTTCAACAATTGCATCCTCACAATCTTCATTTTAACTGGAATTCATTGGAGGCTATTTTCAATGCATAAAAACTGTTGTTTCTGACATGTTGCAGTTTCAAAATGATTTCATTTTCATTATCAGTCATATCTGGCATTTCCTGGTCTGAATTCTTAAAACCACAATCAGCAAAGCAGTTTTGAATTGTTTTGCTGCTTATTTCTTGCCATCTATCTGCAACAAATCGTATTGCCTGTAAAGTGGTAACTTTTGCACTGATTTTTTTGGCCATTAAAGATGACATCAGTAGATTTTCTTCAAATGTTTCAAGGATATAGTGTACCAACCTTCTGTTATACAATGTCTTCAAATTTTTTTTATGATTCTTATGTCCAGTGGCTGTACCAGGGACATGGAATTAGCAGGAAGAAATTCAAGTTAAATGTTTTTCAAAGAATCTAATTGAGGGTATGCCACACAGTTGTCCAGAAGCAGCAGAAGTTTTCTTGAATTTCACTGCAATTCTGCATCCCAAATCATTAGCCATTCCTGAAAAATAACAGAAGTCATCCATTCGTTCTAATTAATGAAATAAAGAGCCAAAAGGCTTCACTTCGGCGATGTAAAAATTATTTAAATTAAGGGGATATTTAATCCCACATTATTTCAAGGAACTATTTGTGCACCTCTTACTGTAAAGTATTAAAGCTATTATCACTACAATCTTGGTATTTATTGGTCTACCTACTCACTGATGAGACCTCAAAGGTTGAAACCGGTCTGGGTAGTGACCTATCTTCCTCAATGTAAAACAACATACATCTCAAGGGATAAGTTTTCCATTAGGGTTAATACTAAGAATAGTTATCCTAGCTTTATCCACCTTTACTACGAGTTGCCCAGTATTGTACTACCCAGGTATATACTTATGCTCGAACTCGCCGAACTTTTATAGCTTGCTATATTCAGCATGAAATTCTTTGATTTCTATCTTAGTTTTCTTATTCGGCTTTGAAATAGTGTGGGATTAAATATCCTCTTAATTTAAATAATTTCTACATTCCAAGCCTTTTAAAGCATCGATCCATTGCTTTTTTGAACATGACAGCACTTCAAGTTTATAGCTCAGGAAACAATCTGGTGTGGCATGGTAAAACAGACCAGTTTTGTCAGCATCAGATTTCAATTGGGTCTAAACTTCTGAAGCAATTCAGGTAGTTTAGGTTGATTTCTACTGTTCAGTGCTTATAGTATCAGCACCGTCCCCTTCTTAAATTTTATGTCATGTCTGATTTTCCATCGTGATAACCACCTGTAGCTTTAAAGCTCACATGGTCCAGCTTTCTAGCTCTCTTCTGATTTGGTTTTTAACATTTGACCATTAACAATCACTCCTTGTCCAATTACAACAGAACCACTGATTGAGAGCCTCCTTTGTCTGGATCCTTGCCTTTTCATCTCCCTTTTTTGAAATTTTCCCTGTTGTCTTCTCGCAATTTGTCCTGCTGGCCTAGCATTTGTAAATGTGAAATCTATGATCACATCTACTATATAGATTGTAGATTTTATCTACAAACATTAGATCTTTCCTTGGCATCTTGACAAGGCCTTATAAAAACAAACAAAAAAAATTTTTTTTTTAGAAATTGCTACACTGTTTATTACACTTTTTATGAAAAAATTAACACACCTGTTTTAATCAAAGTTACGCTACCTAGCGGTCACTGTAAGTAGAATCATTATGCTATCAAAATATGCGCATCCTCTCTACTCTGTATCCCAGTAGTGACTGACAGCAACACTATGCAATTCACTACATGTGCACCATCTACAGCCACTGTCCCAAATAAGCAAAGCAAAGCAAAGCAACTGAGGGTTATATTCTCGATTTGTTTCTGTTCTTCAATATTTGTCCAAATAAAATGGCTGCTCCAATTAACCAATGCCCCAATTAACTGTATAGCAAATGCTATACCCAATAATCAATACCAGTATAGCTTCAGTTTCATTCTTTTGAATTTTTTTTTTTTCCAACTGCAGCTTGTGTAAACAACAGTAATTTTAAAAACAACCATTCAGATGAACATAAACCAGTATATACATTTTAACATAGATCAATCTAATCCCTATAACTCATTACGATGACGATTTACAAGAAATGTTGAGAACAAGAATACTCACTGTTTATCTGACTAAACAAATTTCACACCACTCCAAGTTAACTATTAGTTTAGCCTAATTAATGATGTGTAACTTATTTTCTTTTAACCACTTGCTGGTTATGTGTTCAGTAGCATTGTGTACTGTAACTGCACTAATGTTTTCAGGCTAGGTTGCCCATTTTGCTGATGAAAAATTATGTACTCCCCATCTTAAATGACTGATGAAATCAGTTGGCATTCTCTGTAAGCAACTTAACCTGTTCTATATATAGTTCTATAACCAATTCCTTTCACTAAATGGGATTTTAACTAATCTTTTTTTAGTAAAATATATATCATATCAGTAAAATTTATAACATTACTGATAATGTCAAGGAATCAATTGTTAAAAAAACTTACCTGGGCAATGGAAAGTTCAAATTCATCTGGTTTTTCCCCTTGCCTTTTAGCAATTTTTGCACTTGCAGAATACATCTAAAATTGAGAATTCCAATTACACCTTTCTTAGTATTGAACTCAAAAGTAATATTATGTACATCAATCATATACAAAAACATTATGAAATTAATAAAATATGCTAATTTTTTTGTTATAAAATTCAGAATTCATTAATCTTTAGCTAGTTGAACCTCTAAGGTTCAACTAGCTAAAGATCACCAACTTCTTCCATTCCTTTCTGTCTTGAGCTTTTTCATTCCAGCCCTGAATACCCATCTCATCTAAGTCTCTTTAGATATTATTCTCCCAATGAATCTGCAGTCTACCTCTGGGTCACTTTCCATCAGGCTTCATGAATATTTGTTTAGCCATTCTCTCCTCGCCCATTCTTTCCACATGTCCAAGCCATCTCATCTGCTTGCTCAAATCTCATCAACTAGAAGTGGGGGATCTATAGGGTTCATATAGTTCTTGGTTAGGTCTTCGCCATTTATCTGTTGTCCTTTATAGGTCCAGAGATTTTTCTCAGGATTTTATTTTCAAGGATCTGCAACACTTGCATCTTGGTCTGTTATGCTCCATACGAAACAATAGGACTAATGATTGTCGTGTGTGTGTGTGTGTGTGTGTGTGTGTGTGTGTGTGTGTGTGTGTATATATTTTTTTTATTTATTTTTTTTTTTTTTTTAACCCTGCTTGATAAAATTTTGGAAAATAATAAATAAGATCCATTGGAAGCATATATTCTCAATTTGTTTCTGTTCTTCAATATTTGTCCAAATAAAATGGCTTCCCCGATTAACTGGAATCCATTGTATAGCAAATGATATACCCAATAATCAGGAAAGTATAGCCTCAGTTTCATTCTTTCAGATTTTCTTAAAATATTTTTTAAGCATAATTTTTTTTTCAACTGCAGCTTGTGTAAAACAATAGTAATTTTAAAAACAACCATTCAGATGAACATAAATCAGTATATAAATTTCATTTCTGTACTAATTTTATTATCTTGAGTAATTAATGTTCCAAGATATTAGAAGGAGATGACCCTTTTAAATTTCAGGTTATCAATCGCAAAAAAGATCATTTTCTCCTCGATTGAGATTTCTGAATAAATTTAAATATGCAGTTTTATCCTGGTTGATTTGTAATCCTAGTTTTTCAGCGGCAATTTTGAATAGTTTTCTAAATGTTGTTCTAAAGTCTTCAGCATTTTCTCCAAAAAGGCATAGCCTAATATTACTGTTCTGTTTATGTTATCTTTTACAATTGCTCAAATGTGTTTTTCTAATACTAAATTAAAAAGGATAGTGATAGGGCATCTCATTATTTCAATCCTGTCTTAATATCAAAAGGTTCAGATCTCATTCTATTAGCTAATACCATGCCTTGGCTGCCAGTAGTGCAAATTTTTGTTTTACTAAATAGCTTAAGGAAATTACAATGTATACTAGGATATACATAGATAGAGAGACCTCAGAAGAATTCCCAGTTCGGAAAGGTGTGAGACAAGGCTGTGTCTTTTCTCCGATTCTCTTTAATCTGTACACAGAAGAAATAATAAAATTAGTAACCTCAAAGGAATCACTGTAGGGGGCAGAAATATTAATAACCTAAGATATGCAGATGACACTGTTCTTCTAGCTGAAAACAAATACGACCTCAAAACTCTTATAGATGAAACCCTCAAGTATAGCGAACAGTATGGCCTCAGTTTCAACTTTAAAAAGACAAAAATCATGATAATTTCAAGAGAAAAGAAAATACCAAAAATATGCATCAATATAAAAGGAAATAAACTAGAACAGGTGCAAAAATACATATACCTCGAATACTTGATCACAGAGAATGGCAGGACAGAAGATGAAATTAGAAAAAGGATTGAAACTGCAAGGTCAACTTTCAACAGGATGAAAAATCTATTAACATCTAGAGAATTAAATCTGAAAACAAGATTAAGAATCTCCAAATGTTACATATGGTCTACATTATTGTATGGAGTAGAGACATGGACACGCTCCAATCTGAGTTTGAAAAAACTGGAGGCCTTTGAAATGTGGATGCTGCGAAGAATTATGAGAACATCATGGAAAGACAAAAAGACAAATGAAGAGGTACTAGAGATGGCAGGCGTAAACAGGAGCCTGATGAAAGAAATTAAAAAGAGAAAAGTTAGATATTTTGGACATATTCTGAGACATAACTGCCTACAAAGGACACTTCTCGAAGGAGCTGTTGAGAGAAAGAAAAAGACAAAGACTGGAGTGGATGAAAAATATAGAAGATTGGACCTATCTCTCATATGAGGAATGCAGCAGAGAGGCACAGAATAGGACATGATGAAGACACATGGTAGTCAATCTCCTGGAGGGAGAAGACACCTGACAGGACGATATACATTAAAATAAATTTTAATACACTTCCAATATTTCGGCAACGTTATGTTGCCATTTTCACTGGAAAATAAAAACAAGACACGTGCATGCAAGCACAACAAACAGTAAATGAGGATGAAGCAGGAAGCAATTCTTTCTCCTAAAAGTCTTGATGGTGCCCCCTAAAAATTCATAACCAACATCTAAGCCTTTCCATGAGAATTACAACAATCCACAGAGATGCAACCGCACATAAGGCCCGCCATTACAGTAAAATGAAGTTAAAGCTATCAAGACAACTGAATTGTCTTGCCTTCCTAAAACACTGCCGGGATAACCAGGTAATCCCAAACTGCATCAAATTTAAGCACAGTTTCTCTTCGCAAAAGGCCTCTTCATATTTATAACTGCGCCAGCCAAGCTTTGCTCAGGGAACAAATCGCTACGACTCGCCGTTTCCTGAATGATGCTAACTTAGATATCCAGGCACTCGAAGATGACCTTTCAAGCACCTTAAGCCATGAAATCTGGTCTATTTTATACGACATCGTGCACTGCTGTGGAGAAAGAATTTAAAAAAGTATGAGATCGACACATCAAAAAATATGAAAATTTAAAAAAGAACCAGCTCGAAACCACAACTTCCTACCAAAATGGTAGTCAACCTATCGTCAGTTAGTGTGAAACCTAAAGCACTCGACGCTCTCTCACATGGCCACAACTTTGCCAGAAAAATACCTGCTGAAGATATGATACGAATTGAACGCATGATACGACACCTTCCAAACCACGTTGCCAACGATATTAGACTGGATGCGGCTTGTGTTCTGACCAAAGCAAAACCACCAAAAATTAACAAGCCCAGTAAGGAAATTAAATTTCTACTAGAATTAAAGAAAAACAAGGAAATAATCACCAAAGCAGATAATGGAAATGCCACAGTATTGCTTAACCAAAAGGATTACACAGGTAAGCTGAATGCTCTATTGTTAGATCGGGCTACTTACTTCCCTATCGAGTACAATCCCACCAACTCACAAATTAGAAAACTCCACAGGCTCCTTAAGAAGGTCACTTCTTGGCCTGTAGAAGTCACTAACAAATGAAAACCATTTAACTCCATACCCCCACCCTCAGTATTTATGGACTCCCAAAAATACATAAGGAAAATGTGCCATTACGTCCCATAGTGGATGGCATTGATTCCCCCCACGCACAAACTAGCTAAACATTTGGCCAAAGCTCTCACACTATACTGGCAACACACCTTCACACATAAAAAACTCAGCCCACTTCAAAGTCAGCATAGAAAACCTTACACTTAAACACACTGACGTAATGATCAGTTTTGATGTCTCCTCCTTATTCATAAATGTCCCACTCAAAGAATCATTAGAGCTAATCCAAGCTAAATTTCCTCCCGATATCACAGCCCTATTTCAGTTCACAATGAACTCAGGCTATTTTGTTTGGCAAGGAAAATTCTACAATCAAATAGAGGGGACAGCCATGGGTTCTCCACTCTCCCCACCCTTGGCCAACTTTTATATGGAAAAGACTTTTGAAGAGAAAGCCTTAAACTCTGCCTCACAAAAACCAACCATATGGCTTCGTTATGTTGATGTGTTCGCTATTTGGCCACATGGCTCCGATGCACACCTCTTACATTCTATAGAAAACCCAACCAAACAGGCAGATACATTCACCAACAACCCCACCCCCCACCCCCTTGCAACAATATGGAGTCATTAAGACACTACGCAACAGGGGTAAACTTATCTGTTCAAATGACAATGCTCTAACTACAGAACTAAACCACATTCTCAACATTTTCTCAGCTAATGGCTATCCCCCCCCCCAAAAAAAATCCATAAAATAAAAAAATAAAGTAAACATTGAAACCAATAAACCACAACCCCCCCCCCATCATAACAAGGATTATTCTAAATCCATCACCATACCCTATATCCGAGGCACCTTGGGAAAAAATTCCAAAAATCCTAAAAAAACATGACTTAACTTCTTGTTACAGACCATATAAAAAATTGGCATCCCTTATCCACTCTACTAAAGACCAATCCCCCCCCCCCAGAGCTACCTGGTGTATACCAGGTCCCTTGCAGCTGTAAGCTGTCCTACTTTGGCCAAACAGGCAGGACAGCTAATATCAGAATTTCAGAGCACAAGGACTACATCCGGTTTCACCAATACAGCCACTCTGGTCTTGCAGACCATGCGCTGGATACCCGCCATAGAATACGATGAAAGAAAGCTACGATAATACACCATAGTAAATTCAAATATGAAAGGCTATTCATGGAATCAGCCTCAGCCCTAAGAAACAATCCAAACCCCAACAAATTTGGTTGCATGAGACTGCCCCAAATTCGAGAAACCTACATCAGAAGACCTTCAGCCCAATAGGCCAAGAATACCAACTGCCCGCTAAGGGGCACCATCAGGACTTTTAGTAGAAAGAATAGCTTCCTGCTTCGTCCTCATTTACTGTGCTTGCTTGCACGTGTTTTGTTTTAAGTTCCAGTGAAAATGGCAACGTGACATTGCCGAAATATTGGAAGTGTATTAAAATTTATTTTAATGTATATCCTAGTATATGTTGTAATTTCCTTAAGCTATTTAGTAAAAATGCATAACCAACGTCTAAGCCTTTCCATGAGAATTAGTGCAAATTTTTATTAGATGAATAAACCAATGAGGTATTCCTAGTTCATCTAATATTCTCCAAATTTCTTCTCTATGAATGCTATCATATGCTTTTCTAAAGTCTACCAATAAAATATGGACCTGTAGATTGTATTCCCATTTCCTCCCCAGGTGTAAATATTTGATCAACTGTTGATCTATTTCTTTGGAATCCTGCTTGATATTCATCAATATTTTCTTCAATATAAGGTAAGATTTTTTTTTTATTATAACAATATATAAAATTTTGTAGCCTGCTGATAGTAGCGATATTCTCCTGTAATTTTCACATTCATATTTGTTTCCCTTTTTATAAACTGGAATGATTAGTGATTCTTTCGATTCTGTGGGTATCTCTTCTTTTTCTCCATATTAAATTTACCATTTTATGTAGTTGAGTGGTTAATTCACTACTCCTATATTTAATGAGTTCAGCTACTATTCCATCAGCAGAATACATCTATAGCAATTGTTGGAATGTTTATTTTTGGGTGACAAGCATAATAAGTATTCTGTTTGAAATACACAATAGGTTCATCACAATTTAGGAGTGTGTTAAAGTACTCTCTCCACTTGTTTGCTATTTCATCTCCACTGTCTAGTATTTATCTGCTATTACTGATTACTATTGTTTTCATATATGGGGGCCTGTATTTTGGTTATTAGTTTCCTGTAAAAAAGTTCTGGGATTATTACTGTAAAGTCTTTCTGGATTTCTCCAATCTGTTCACAAAAATTCTTTTCTGTTGTATTATTATATTAGTTTCCATGCTGCTGTCTTTGTATCTCAAAGTGTCATGAATATCAGTTGGGTTGTTCAGGTAAGTGCTCCTATCTTTTTTCTTTACTGTCCATTCACATTCTTCATTGAATCATTTTTCAATACTTTTATTTTATTTTGAATTCCAATTGAGTTTTCTACTGCTTCTTTTATCCTTGATATGATTGCTATTTCATCTCTATTGTCTAGTATTCATTCCATTGTCTGGAATTATATCCTTGATATGATTCCAAAAGTTTCATATTTTTAAATTTCTGTTTTAATTCACACCCATATTATCTTCTCTCTTCTATCATACCTAGTTTTGTAATATTATATCTCAGTTGATTTTGCATTATCATCAAATTCCTGACATGTACCCTCAAGGGGTGTATGGAATATGATAGTACTACATGAAAAATTTACATCATTACTAACTTCCTATCTACAATTTTCCTCCAAATCAGTCTGTTACTTGTCAAGACTCCAACATTATCATTATCAGATCTTGTATTTCTATCGTCTAAGTCACAATGTACCGTATCAATCCATCTATATCTTGGTCTTTCTCTGGGTCGTTTTCCTGACAACCTGGCAGAGAACACTTGTTTCGCTAATCTTTCCTCGCCCATTCTGTTTAAGTGACCATACCACCTGAGATTAGTTCTGCTAACGCATTCCTGGATGCCGACAATGTCGAGTTCTTTACTAATATCCTCGTTTTTAATATGATATTGCCATTGATGCCTCTAATCTTTCTCAGGACTCTCATATCTGTGGCCCCATAGTTTTTTTGGTCAAGTGTTTTACTTCTGACCCAGCTCTCAGATCCATAAGTTAAAACTGGTTTGAACACTGTCTTGTATACAGCTAATTTAGTGTTCCAACTAAATTCTCTCTTATTCCATATGAATTTATTCAATTGACTTCCTACCATACCAGCTTTTTTGATTCTGTTGTCTATTTCCATATTTAATTTACCATCTTCACTAAAAATCGTGCCTAAGTAGCTGAAATGTTTTACTTGTTCCACAGGTTCTCCATTCACAATGCAGTGACATTTTCAAACAATTCTGCCTATTTTCATTGCCTTTGTCTTTTTATTACTGACCATATCTATTATAACAGTTATTCAATTTAGTCAGGTAATCTTGCAGACTTGTAGCAGATTTATTTAAAAGTATAACATCATCTGCATAAAGCAAAGAGATGACATTAACATCTCCAATTTTGATATCATGTTTAATACCACTTTCCTTCATAATGTGATCCATATAGATAAAAGAATAACAGAGGGGATAATGTATATTCTTGTCTCACACCAGATTTAACATTAAACATTCTTCCTGTACTTCCTTCAATTCTAACTGCTGACTTGCAACTCAAATAAAGACTAAGCATTGCTTGATTTAATGCCACACTGACACCATATAACTGTAGCATATTAAATAGCTTCTCTCTTGGCACCTTGTCATATGCCTTTTCCAGATAGACAAAACTTAAATACAGATCTTTGTTATATTCCCATGATTTCTCAAATATTTGCATAAAGTGAAATCTGATCCAGACAGCCTCTATTTGGCCTGAATCCAGTTTGTTCTTCCCAAAGCTTTTCTTCCACAATTCTTCTCAGCCATTTCTCAAGTATACTTACATAAATCTTACCAGGAACACTCAGTAAGGAAATACCTCTGTAATTTTCACATTGTTTTATTTCTCTTTTTATATATGGTACTAAGAGATCTCTATTCCAATCATCAGGAATTCGTCCCTCTGTCCAGGCCTTCTGAACTATGCAGTGCAGTCACTGCAAGACTTTTATACCACCATAATTCAGCATTTCTGGTTGAATATCATCTACTCATCTACTTAATCATCTACTCCTGTTACTTTCCACATTTCAGGCTTTTGATGGCTTTTTCTACTTCAAGTATGGATGTGTATTCTTGACTGCATGCCTAGTCAGGTTTTTTTTTTTTTTTTTTACCACTGTGCTGTCATCACCTTTTTTTTCATTTAGCAATTTCTCGAATTAATTACTCCATGCTTCAATGATATTTTTTTCTCCTGTTTTCATGTCACCTTTATCACTAAATCCTTTTACAGCACTCTTTCCTCCATTTCTGAGCTTCTTCAACAACCTCCAGAATATCTTGCAACCTTCTTAGTATTTATTTTTACAGTGTTTAGGTTTCATACATTTGTCTCTATATTCTCTAAGAGCACAAGCTGACTTATTTGCCAGGAACTTTTGATATGCTTTCTTCTTTTCCTTCAGTGCTTCTTTAACTTGATGTGTCCACCAAGGAGTTCCGATTTTTCTATCCTTGCAGACAATTCACCACGTCTCTCTCTCTCGCTGAATCAACCAGTGCTTTCTTCAGGGCTTGCCACTGAATCTCAGAGGTATGGTTCCTGTTCTCAAACTCTTTCATTTTTTCTACAATAATCTTTGTGTATGTTAGTCTACAGTTCACATCTGAAAGCTGTTCAACTTTTATTCACTTTAAAACTTTCTTACATGTTATTCTTTTCAATATAAAATTCAATTTTATCCTGCTCAAGACTAAATAGTGATCACTTCCAATTTCAAATCCTCTGTACACTCTGGTGTCCTGCACCAGGGAGAAAACATCACTATCAATAATAACATAGTCAATGAGACTTTTCTTATTCCTAGCCTCTTCTCTCCATGTAAATTTGTGCACATGTTTATGTTGGAACATGGTGTTAGTAATAACCAGTCCATGTCCTGAGCAGAAATCCAACAGATATTTGCCATTATTATTAGCTTTGCTCTTTTCTCCAAATTTTCCCAAAATATTTTTGTATGTCTCACAATCATTTCCTACTCGACTATTTAGATCCCAAACAATTCCTTTTTCATTGTGTCAGTTGCTTTCTCTAAAGCCTCAAAAAATTCCTCCACTTCTACCTTAGTTGAACCTTCTGTGGGACCACAGGCACAAATAAGTCTCATTGTCCATTTCCCCATTCTGATATTTGCCCACATCACTCTACTTGAGACTGCCTGCCATACAAGAAGTTGTGTTGAATACTATGGCTACTCCTTTTCCTTGATTTTCATTTCCTGAATATAACATTTTGTATTTATTGCTCAGAAAGATCACCAGTTTTTGTCTTTTTTGTTTCAGTCACCCCTATTATGTCGATCTGGTACTTATCTAATTCCTCAGCTAGCTCATTTCTTTGCTATTCAGGCTTCTTATGTTGATAGTACCAATCTTTAACTCTGGTGATGTTGAGTAAGGGTATGTTTTCAGATCTGTTCCAGTAGCTGACTTTTTGCTGTTCGCCCTGGTTCCCTGGCAAAAATAACGGGGAGGCCTTGTTTAACTGGGCGACGCCCCACCCGACATGAAATTTTGTCATGTTGTACCATCATTTTCTATATTGGTTTAAGCCAATAAGAATACAATTTGGTCAGCTAAATCCCAAATTGCCAGCCCATCCTCGTTCATTCAGTATCCCAGTAGATACCCAACAGGGTGCACCACGTGAGGATTGGATATTAGGTCAGAAGCCCTGGTCAGTTCTCTGCATTCCTTTAAAGGCTATGTGGAGGTCTCCTCTCAGTTATACAGCTTTGGCCTTTAAGCACCCATTTCTTCTTTTCCAATTTTTGCATTGACATCGGCTAATAAAATGATTACATTCTGCTAGGGAATTTTTTCTAGGATTCCAGTTTTTCATAAAATTCATCTTTTATTGATACTTCTGCAGCTTGTAAGTGCATGTGTGTTAATAAAGGTTATCTTGAACCATTTTGCTTGTACTCTTAGCTTGCTTATTCTTTCATTAAAGGCTTTGAATTTGATCAATGATGACCAGTTTTTTTCTAATGAGTAAACCTGTTCCAAATTCATGTTTATCAGAGGTTTTTCCCCCATATAGTAGCAAAATGTTATCTCTCTTCAAATTTCCTTTTATTGCTGATTTTCATACCAATTTATCACAGCAGTTATTCAATTTATTAAGGGAATCCAGCAGACTTGTACTGGATGTATTCAGAAGTAGAACATCTGCATAAAATAAAGAGCTCAAATGAATATCTCCAATTTTCATATCAGGTATAATAAAGCTTTCCTTCATCCTTATCTCACACCTGATTTAAATCAAACCATCTTCCTGCACCTATTTCAATTCTAACTGCTTACTTATAACTCAAATATAGACTTCAGTACTTTTTGATATAATGTCCAATTTACATCACACAACTGTAGCAATCTGAACAGCCTTCCTCTTGTCATGTACCTTTTCTAGATCTATGTAACTTAAATACAGATCCTTATTTCCCACGACTTCACTATTTGTCTGAAAGTGAAAATTTGATCCTGGCAATCCTTCTCTAGCCAGAATCCAGCTCATTTCTCAGCAAACTTCTCTTCATAATTTATCTTAGCTGTTTCTCAAATATACTTGAATCAATCCTGTCATGAATACTCATTAGTGAAATTCCTCTTATTCTCAGATTTTGGTTTTATTTCACTTGTCTACTCCAATCATCCGGGATTCAATCCTCTGACCAGGCCTTAATTATGCAGTGCAGTCACTGGTAAGCTTTCACACTTCTATTACTGAGAATTTCCCTCCAAATATCTACTTTGCAGCCTTTCCACATTTTAGTTTTCAAATGACTTTCTACTCCATGGATGGTGTGTGTGTGTGTATATATATATATATATACAGGGTGTTCGGGATAAATTTGACACTTTCGTAAGGAAAAAGAAAATCTTCTTTGTATCTATTAAATTTAATGAATTGACAAAAAAACATTACAGGCAGAGTTAATTACAATACTATCAACAAGATTTACTCAAAATAACCACCATTAGCATCGATCACAGCTTCAATTCTGCTTCGGAACCTCGAACAAGCTGATGCTACAGTCTCCCTGGGAAGGGCCGCAAAAACTGTTTTAATTTTATCCATTAACTGGGCTTTTGTATTACTGGAAGTGCGATTGGTGTCTTTTTCAACTGCGCCCCATACAAAATAATCCATGGGGTTAAGGTCTGGGGAGTTTGGAGGCCAAACATTTGGACTGGTGAAGTCGTAGAAATTTTCAGACAACCATTTTTGACTTTTCCCAGAGGTGTGGCAAGGGGCCGAATCCTGCTGCCATACATACGGCCTACCATTGGCTACCCTTGTTATCCAGGGCTTGACTACAGTTAGCAACTCCACGAACAAAGCCCGAATTCCAATGCCAGGGTTCTTCAACACCTGTTCCTGCAGATTTGCGAGGAATTCTGCTGTACGAACGCAATCAGATCGTCTGCTAGGGATCTTTCTTCTTGCTACATCCTCGTAGTCACCATTGCAAGTCTCTAGTTCATGCCCGATTGTTTTTACTGTATTCAGGGAGCATTGGGCAGCAGTCGTAATATCCTTATTTTGATGGCGGGCACGAATCATCATGATACAAGTTATTCTCTTCCATGATTCAGGTGGGTTCCAGCTATCCATCCTTTCTGACATCTTGTATATGAATGAAGAAGGGTCCAAACTTTTAAATGAAGAGAAGTGTGTGTTAATACATGTAACTTACGGAAAAATAATTAATTATAAATATGTCAAATTTATCCCGAACACCCTGTGTATGAATATATATATATATATATATATATATATATATGTTAGTGTTTTCTGGTACTGCACTGTCAGTGCTTGTTTCATATAGCAATCTTTCAGTCTCCAGCATCTAGAATATCTTTGTTTTCAGTTTTCATGTCACCTTTATCATCTCTAATTCCTTTTACAGTACTCTTTACTCCATTTCTATATGCTTTTTCAATAGCCTCCAGAATATTTTCCACCTGCTGATATTTATTTTCAATGTTCTTACCAAAGTCTTCCGAGTTTTGTTTAGCTATCTTTACACAATATTTCTCAGTATTCTCATTGTACCAACCAATAAAACTCTATGGATTAAAAAATAATAATTCTCTAAGAGCATGAGCCAACTTAGCTGTCAGTAACTTCTGATATACTTTCTTCTTTTCCTTCATTGTCTCTAACTTTGAGTCCACAATGGACTTCTGATTTTTCTATCCTTGCAGACAACTTCATCACATGCCTCCCTAGCTGTTGCCAGAGAGGCATGTGGTGAAGTTGTCTGAAAGCTGCTTAATTTTGATTTGTTTTAAAACTTTCGTCGACACTCTTCTTTTCAATATGAAATTTAATTTTTTTCCTACTCAAAACTAAATGTGATGACTTCCAGTTTCAAATTCTCTGTATATTCTTGGGGCCTGAACCATTGAGAAAAATCACTTATGACAATGACATATTCAATAAGACTTATTTCTTGAATTTTCACTCCATGTGAATTTGTGGACATTTTTATATTGGAACATGGTGTTAATAAGAACTAGTCCATGTTCTGAAACATACATCCAACAGGTACTTACCATTATTATTAGCTTTGCTCTTTTCTCCAAATTTTTCCAAAACATTTCTATATATCTGGTAATCATTTCCTACTCTGCTGTTTAGATCTCCAAACAAGGACCAATTCTTTTTTTGCTGTGTCAGCCACCTCTTTAATGCCTCCACTTCTTTCTTAGTAGAACAATAGGTATAAATAAGACTCACTGTCCAGTTCTGCATTCTGATATATGTCCACATCACTAGCTGATACCTGCCATTCAAGGTGTTTACTATCGCTACTCCTTTCTTTGATTGCTTAGAAAATTTCACCTGTTTTTGTGTTCTTTGTTTCAATCACACCTATTATATCAATTTGGTACTTATCAAATTCTTTTGCTAGTTCTATTTGTTTTCTGTTGATGCTTCTTATGTTGATGGTGGCAATCTTGAACCCTGTTGATGTTGAGTGGGATGTGTTCCAGGATTTGTTTCGGTAGTTGACTTTTCCCTGTTTGCCCTGGTTCTCTGATGAAAACAGTGGGAGCTATGTTTAGCCAGGTGATGGCCATCATGAAATTCTGGCATATCATTATTATTTTTGCAGTATGGTTAAAGCCAATAAGAGTACAATTTGGTCAGCTAAATCCCAAATTGTCAGCCTATCCTTGATTGTTCAGCATCTAATTCTTGCAGAAAGGCTTATACGCTGGTTAAACATGATAATTAAATACTTAAGGAATTGACAGTGTATACTAGAAATATAAATTAAATCAACTTTAATATATACTTTCCAATATTTCGGCAACGTCACGTTGCCATCGTCATGGAAACTTAAGATAAAGACACGTACACGCAAGTACTACATAACAGCAAATGAGAAACAAAGCGAGGAAGCTACCATTTTCCTAACATCCTTCTAAAATCATTCCTACTACACAGGTAAGCTTAATGCTTTACTATTAGATCGAGCTACTTACATCCCATTGAATACAATCCCACCAACTCACAAATTAGAAAACTCCATAGGCTCCTTAAGAAGGTCACTTGTTGGCCTGTGGAGATTACTAACAGACTAAAACCATATAACTCTAGACCCCCCCCCCCCCGTATATATAGGCTCCCAAAAATACATAAAGAAAATGCGCCATTGATTCCCCCACTTACAAACTAACTAAATATTTAGCCAAAGTGCTCTCACACTATACTGGCAACACACCATCACACACAAAAAACTCAGCCCACTTCAAAGCCAGTATAGAAAACCTTACACTCCAACATAATGACATAATGGTCAGTTTTGACATCTCCTCCTCATTATTTCCAAATGTCCCCCTCAAAGAAATCTCAGAGCTAATCCAAGCTAAATTTCTTCCCGATATTTCAGTTCACAATGAACTCAGGCTATTTCATTTGGCAGGAAAAATTCTACAAACAGATAGAGGGGACAGTCATGGGTTCACCACTTTCTCCACCCTTGGCCAACTTCTTTATGGAGACTTTTGAAGAGAAAGCCTTAAATTCTGCTCCATATGGCTTCATTACGTTGATGTGTTCGCTATTTGGCCACATGGCCCGGATACACTCCTCTCCTTAACAAACAACCAACACCCTAGAATCAAGTTCACCCTGGGAAAAGAGAGAAAACAATAGCCCCCCCCCCCTCCTATACACACTAGTCACCCACCAACCCTGATGGAATGTTGGTTTTTCTCAGTTTATAGAAAACCCACCCATACAGGCAGATACATTCACCAACAACCCCCCCCCCCCACACACACACACCTCACAAGAATATGAAGTTAAGACACTATTCAACAGGGCTAAACTAATCTGTTCAAATGACTAAGCCCTAACCACTGAACTAAATCACATCCTTAACTTTCTCAGCCAATGGCTACCCCCCTCTCAAAAAAAAAAAAAAAAAAAATTCTGAAACCAGAATTTTCCACAACCCACCTCTCCCACTTCACAAAAAAGATTACTCTAAATCCATCACCATTCCCTACATTCAAGGCACCTCAGAAAAAAATCAACAAAATCCTAAAAAAACATGACTTGACCGCTTGTTACAGACCATATAGAAAATTGGCATCCCTTATCCACTCCACTAAAGACCAACCACTTTCCCTAGACCTATCTGGTGTATACCAGGTTCCTTGCAGCTGTAAATTGTCCTACTTTGGCCAAACAGGCAGGACAGCAAATATCAGAATCTCAGAACACAAGGACTACATCTGATTTCACCAGTATGGCCACTCTGGGCTTGCAGACCATGCTCTGGATACTCGCCACAGAATAAGGTGGAAGAAAGTCACAGTAATACACCATAGCAAGTTCAAATATGAAAGACTATTCATGAAATCAGCCTCAGCCCTTAGGAACATGCCAAACCTCAACAAATTTGGATGCATGAGACTGCCCCAAATTTGGGACACATTTATCAGAAGAACTTCAGCCCAAAGGCCAAGAACACCTAATATAGCCCGCCAGGGGACACCACTAAGACTTTAGAAAACAGTAGCTCCCTCGCTTTGTTTCTCATTTGCTGTTATGTAGTACTTGTGTGCACATGTCTTTATCTTAAGTTCCCATGAAGATGGCAGCATGACGTTGCCGAAATATTGGAAAGTATATATTAAAGTTGATTTAATTTATATTTCTAGTATACTGTCAATTCCTTTAGTATTTAATTATCATGTTCAGTATCTAGGTAGATACCTAACAGGTATCTACCTGGATAATGAACACCACAAGAAGGTGAAGATCGGACCTTAGGTCAGCAGTCATGGTCAGTTCTCAGTCTTAAAAGGCTACATGGAGATCTCCTCCCAGTTATATAGCTCTGACCCTTAAGCACATTGTCTGCCATGCTTATGTCTTCACAACCGATGACCACAAACTCAGCTATCAGTAATAACTAAAGGTGGAAATAGGCAGACCACTAATGTCTAAACATTAGCACCAAAAGAGCTCTACTACTCCCTTTGGGAAAAAGAAATGCATGATAGGTTTTATTTTTAAAAAGCAAAAATTCAGCCCTTTAGGTAATGTCTTAAGCAGTGCAACACAGAGACAAATGTGGAGCGAGATTTAGTGTCATTTACCATGGCTGTACTTATGCACAGGTGCACGAAGCTCTAGTTGGAGGGGGGGGGGGGAGATTCCCAAAACATCAGGGCCAATTTAAGGGCTCTGGAGCACTTTAGTGCCAGAGGCCCTGCCAAACTCGGGGGGGAAAATGTAAGTATGGCCCTGTCATTTACAGAAACTTAAATGATTTGTGAGCAATTTTAATACATTTATTAAGAGATAACTGTGCATAATTCATTTTGAATAAGTAACACAGACACATTTGAAAGTGTAATCCATCTTAATTAAATAATTTCAACTGTGTCTAGATTTGTAAGCAAGACATCGTTTATAAAATTTTTGGTGAAAGGAACATAACAAAATTGTCTCGATGGAAATGAAGCCCAAGCAGCTGAAGTTTACTAGGTTAATATCTTATGTCTTAACTGCATGTGTTCTCTCTATGAAAATTCTACTAAAGAAAGACCATAAAAGTATTGTACATAAATATTAGAGTGGGTGAGTTAAAAGCAAAACAATCTGGAAATCTTGCAACAAATCGTTTTTCAATAAACTGGATGTCACATACCAGTTGATATTTATCATAGATTGCTGATGGCAACTGCATCTCCAGGGATGCTATCCATTTGGCCACGAGACCATTTTGCAAAATGATAAATACAAGTTTCCTGGAAGAAAACTAAACCATCTCGATATGAGACTGACCTGAGTAACTCACTGTTAGTTGAAAAGCACGAAGTTTCTTATATCCTAAACTGGATTTGAATTCCTGCTATGCAGAGGTGCTCAGCACAGCAGATAATTATGTGACACCTCCAGGGAGTCCAAAGACTCATCGAGGGAGAGTGTGGCAACAGCATAGAACGATCGAGTCCCTTTCAACTACCAACTGCGCTCAAACTTGCTCAACTTTTTTGCAAGCCATTAGTAGCAGAGGCTCTACCAATCGACCAACCTTTGCTGGCAAAAACATCCATATTTCCAGAAAAAGCAATAAAAAAAATTAATGATTTCTGGAAGTGACCAACCTTTTGCAAGGTTACTCCAGTATATACCACAGCAAAAATGATTCACATCCTGTATAATGTATCTTAGTATGAATCATAATACTGTATTTACTTGAATATAACTTGTCCTCGCATATCTTGCATCCCTGATTTTACTTTACAAAAAAAAAAAGTTTCGCATATACCTTGCACACAAAAAAGTTTAAGACTTTAAGAAATAGATAATGAATGTTGTTATTGCAGTTTCAGATATTTTGGAATTCAGTTGAAGAGAATCAGCATTTCAACTCAACAATTGCTGGCTTGCCTTTACTACACCAATGATATGCATAGAGATATGAACCTGAAATAGCAAAAGAACTTTTGGATGTAAAGATTGATGTGGCCATTATTCCTGGTGATCTTACACCTTGTCTACAGCCCTTGGATGTATTGGTCTTGGTCAACAAACCATTCAAGAACTATATACAAAAATTCTACATGGGGTGGATGCCAGCCAACGGCTACAACCTGACTCCGGCAGGAAAATTAAAAGACCATTATCAGAACTGTCATGCAACTGGATTTTGAGAGCTTGGAACATGATTTCATCAGAAATAATTGCCAAGAGTTTTTTTTAAAACCCTTGGCAGTAAAAAAAATCCTGATAGCCGCCGTAGCGCAATTGGAAGAATAGCAGAACATTGCGCCCTTCGATTGGAAAAGACCCTGGGTTCGATAATCATCCTGAAGAGCAGAATTCTTATATGGGCTTTTTCAGTTGAAGGCGAGTTAGCTAATCTCATATGGGTTTTTTTTAGCAGGGTTTATTCTTCTGGAAACTCTGGTTTTTCATCCTGTGTACAGACAAATCAGCCTTCAGAACGCATGCAATTTACAGACAAAAATACTGATGTTGGTGGTGATGGGCGATAGATGGTGTTGATGGCAGTAGTGTCGTATTTGGAGAATTATAATTTTTTTAAATTTATTTATTTTTTTATTGACTTGATAAAATATACATTACAAGATAGATAACAAAAACAGACCATTTACATATAAGAACGTATATTACAGGAAAAAAGGATTTTCTTTTTAGATATACAATAGAAATGGAGGGGAAAAAAGTACATTAGTGGTAGGCAGGATGTTTTTTTCAGTAAGAGTCAATATTACAGTTCAGCATCACTTTTAGTTATTCTTCAGCTGAAGTGTATTGCCATCGGCAATCCAGAACAGGGTAGCAGTTGGATTCCACTCCTCTATGAATTTTGCGACAGTTCCTGTTTCTTTGCAGTAATCAAATTCCAGTGAAAGCCAGCTTTGTAGTTTCTGCTGTAGGCTACACATTTGTTCCGATTCAGAGATGGATGGGTGCTAGTTATTTCTTGTGTGCTTAAGGTAGAAATTGTAAATGACGGCCTTGGTGCAGATGAAGAGGAAATTGCATTATTTTGTGTTTGTTTGTTCTCTTCTGTATGGATTAAATTCTAGTAGTCTTCTTTGCTGTGTGTGTAGTTACAGGTGCTAGAGACTGTATTCAGGGAATAGGTGATCATTGCTTTGTTTGCAGGACAGGTTAGATATGTGTGTTCCAAGGTGCCCGAAACTTTGCAGAATAGACACTGATCCGATTGTCTTAACTGAAATTTGTGGAGCTTAGTAGGAGTTGGCAAGATGTTATACCATAGCCTCCACTGTATGTCGTAATCTGGTTTGGTACACCTCTATTTATATGGAAGATCCCACTGAAAACTGGGTGGCATGTGCAGCTTAGTAAATGAGGGTTAAGGATGAATATATAGGAAAGGCAAAGTTGGAAGCACTGATATGAGGAAGTGGTATATTTTCTTATAGTTGGAGGGAATAATTGGAAGTGAGGTTTCAGATGATGCAAGATGAAAAGGCAGGCTCCCTGCAGTTTCTAGAAGAAATATGGATTCTCTGAGGTGTAGTAATATCTGGATAGGCTTTTCTAATAGCAGCTTGCGTCTGTTGGTATTGCTTTTCAGTTTTCACACTTTAAAGTCTGGGTCAGGAGATCCCCTATGATTCTTATTCCTGCCCAGTTCCATGGAGGGAAAAGAAAGGGCTGGCCAGTTGTGAGACTTGCTATGTTTCTTCGAAAACAGTGGTTCTGATAGTACAGCTGACTCTGTTGATCCTGTCAGTGTGTGATGAAGTTCTGTCTTTTTCCACTGCTGTAGAGCATCTTTGTAAAAATGAGGTAGTTTAAGAGGAGATGGTGCAGAAATGGCCATTCGAAGGATTGTGGAAAGTGCAAGTCCTCGGGTAGATGATTTCATGATGTAATCAAAGGTGGTTATGTAAGCATGACCGGACTGAAGTGTTCTTTAGGAGAAGGATGTAATCTTGTTTTCAAGGGAAATCAAAAATCAGGCCTTGATCTCCCTTATTGAGTGGCTTGCAGAGTTCAGAGTATGTTGTCCAGTTAGTATTGTTCCAGAGGAAATGTTTGATTGCCATTTGAATGTGATGGATAAATTCTTCAGAGGGTGTGAGTACTTTGAGGTTATGCTATAACACACTCGCAGCCATCTGGTTAACTATTAGTACTGTATTTAGGGAAGTAGAGTAGTGTGTGCCCTCCCATGATAAGTCCTTGGACTCCCTGGAAGTGTCACGTAATAATAATAATCTCTAATGCCCTGGATGGGAGCGAAGATGATACTATCCGGGTAGATGACCTTAACAATGCACATGAGGAAACCGCTTTTGAGAACGGAAGTAGTGATAGCAAATAGGAGATCTTGGCAAGTCAAGAAAATGGCAAGAAAATTTTCAGTTTTAAATCTTGATGATCTTTTGATTCCGAAATGATAGAAGGACAAGCAATAATCAAACTGTTTTAATTACAAAACCAGTGCCACTAAAGATTCAAATATATCATATCATGAAGGTGAGTGGATGATCGCATACATAATGTCAATAATTAAAATTTAAATGCATTCATTTTATAAATGTGAGCAATTATGCATTATAATGAATACTGAGAATTTAATTATAACTGTCAATTTAATTTTTTGTCTGAAAAACTTAACTTTCCGCCCACAACTCACATCATGATTTTTTATCTTTAATTTTGAGATAAAAATAGTTTATTAGAGTAAATACATTATACAGAATCTTAAATATGGTGATTTCTCAATTATCCAACCTTCAAATAATTGACCACTAAATTTATTTCCTACCAAAGTCATAACTGAGGGATTACTGTAGAACTGCTTCAGTTTTATTAGTAAAAAGTTTAGTAACAAATTTGGCTTTTCGTCTGAAAGGGAGTTAACCAGGCTGTCCCATACAGAGGTGACCATTTTTTTTTTTTCTCTCTCTCTCAAAAACTTGGGTTTTTTCATCCCACAAAGAAGGCAGACTACTCAGAATGATACACAGGCATTGGAGAACTACAGAAATAAGGATTAACCACCCTATTTCATCGGATCTGGTTTCAAAAGCCTGCACAGTATGGCGTGAGTCTACATAATATAAAACAATTCTTCATGAAGAGAAACAATTTTAGAAGCACCTTTTCTTTATTACCATACCTTTTACAGTATATTATAGTCTCACTATGACAAATCATTTATTTTTCATATATAAAGTATGCATGTTTCACATGCTTTTCAGGTATTTAAATTGAATATTTCTAATATTCTTACACCGGTTGAGACTATTCATCTACCATCTAAAGACTCGACGAGTGGGGCATGATAAGGATGCTTATCAATAAAACTGAAAAGGGCATTTCTTTACAATGTTTCTCCAGGAGAATGTACGTACAGCGTTACTGATGGTGAGCGATGTCAGAAGGAAGTTATGCTAGACTGCATCCAGACTGGGAGGATAAATGAGTTGAATGCATGAAGCAAAAGATGAAAAGAAAATGGCAGGAATGTCAGGAGAAACATTCAGACAAGCAGATGCAGGAATGGTATAAAGAACAAGAAAGGAAAGTGACAGCCACATTAGAAAGACAAAGTAAGCTGAACAAGTCAAAGGAAATCCAACAAAATATTTGCTATATGATAAATAAAAAGAATAATGGAACAATAGCAGAATATCCAAACCTCCTTCTTTGCCTTGAGGAGGTTTGGATATTTAGTTTTCACACAAAAAGGACCTCAGCTCAAGAGTCAAACCTTGTTCTCATTCCTCCTGTTACCTTCTGCTAGAGAAAGACATCAGAAGAATCTTGAAAAACCTGGATATCACGAAAGGCAGCCAGTTCTGATAGAATCCCATGCACTGTGCTCAAGAGACATGCTTCTAAATCAACATCGGTTCTTTATCATCTATACACTAAACTGTACTCAACTGGAATCCATCTACAGCATGGAAGCGAGCATATATACAGCCAGTTTAAAAAAAAAAAAGTGATAAATATCCCAAACTATCAACTTATTGCTCTCACCTAAATTTTGTCTAGAATAATTAAAGGCTATGAACATCCACTTCACTTAGAGAACTGTCATCTAATTAGTAATGAACAATATGAATTTTGCCAATCTAGATCCACAGGAGATCTCCTGGCCTATGTCACACACTTTGGACCCATTCAATAGAAAGGTTTGGGTCATAGCTCTTAACATCTCCAAGGTTTCTGATAAGGTCTGGTACTGAGGGCTTCTCAACAAGTTACCATAATTTGAAATGCCTTCGTGTAAATGGATTGCCAGTTTTGTCTCAGATCAATCCCTATGAGTGATTCTGTTCTCTTCTCACTTTCCTGTCACTGTCCCTCGGGGCTTTGTCATTTTATGCACCATCTTGCCAATTTATATAAATGACCAGCTCTCACTGAGTGCAAACCCTATTCATTGTTTTGCTGATGATAGCACACTCCACTCATCCTACTTATATGACAAGCCTTGAAGTGCTCAAACATCAAGTCAAGATGATCCATAATAAGCACCCTGAAGACTGATCTTCATGGTAATCTTGATTGGCATGAAAACAAACTAGTCAACTTTAATTCTTCCAAATCACAGTTTTGTTAGTTTTCAGACAAAAAGGACCCCAGCTCTCCACTTTTAATAATGCTCAGCTCAGTCAAGACCAAATTTCTCTTCTCAGACTGACTCTTAATTAAACATTCACACATGTGCCACACTGAAAAATATTTTACAATAATAAAACACGACAACTAAAATTAAAACTTATTAAAATTAAAGTTTAAAAAGAATATCAACAGATTACTCTGTTTCTAACACTACATTTATTTGCTATAGACCCTTTTGCCTCTTATGTGTGAGAGTATATATAAATGTGTGAACTAATGAAACACAAGATTAAAAAAAAATCAGCTAATGCCTTTTTGTTCCCATTTAGGGAGTAGGCGAGGCTGTTTTTTTAGCCCTATCTAACTTTTGAAGACTGAGTGGGTAGTTCAATCTCCACTGGTAGCCAATCAGAGATAGCTGGCCCAAGGCTATCACAAATTAATCTGCATGCAGTGAAGGTGGTGGCTAGTAAGTGCCGCCTGAGCTACACAGGCTCTTAATGAAATTATTGAATACAGTTGCTGTCCTTTTACTGTTCTTCAAACCCCCACCCATGAAAGGCTGTAAACCTATTTTTTTCTCATATTCTTACAATTCACCTATTATCAATGCCATTATAATACAAATATGGGTCAAAGGTATAATATCAAGTAGAGTGAAACAACATTTCAAGTTAAAATATAATATATTTTCTTGGATGGAAAACCCATCTTTGTGCAAGTGATATTAGTGCAAAGCCCAAAAAATGTGCAATTTTTTTTTTTAAATACTGTTAGATGTCAAGCCCTATAACACAATTGCTGTGTGGAGGGGGTGGGGGTGAATGCTTAAAAAGATAGAAGAAATCTATCGAGTTTCTTGAAAAGCTGAGTATTAGAGTCATATTCATTGGTAAGTAGATTACTTTCTCCTGTATATAATCCAGAATTCTTAAGGAAGTTATGGGTACACAGTACCAAATGTGAAAACAATATTCTAACATCAGTCATATTTCAGATTTATAGTGTTGGAGGTTATGTATGATGGAGCAGTGTCTCAAAAAAGGATGGTGACCAGTGGCATGCCCCAGGGTTCTGTTCTTGGGCCCCTGCAACTTGTTTGCAAACGATATATCATGTGGACTGACTGGGGATATTCAGTTATTTGCTGATGATGCAAAGTTGAGAAGAATTATAAGTATCACTGCTGATGCTGAATCCCTTCAGGAAGATTTAAATAGACTTTTCACTTGGACAAAAGAGTGGGGTTGTAGTTTTAACATTAATAAGTGCAGAAATATAAGGCTGTGTACTATATTGTGTTTTCTAGGAGAGACCTCCCTTGATGAGTCTTGATAGACTGTTTCTTAGGAAGAACCTCCCATGATGAGTCTTGACTCCATGGAGGCCTGAAAAATAACAATATTGAGGGTGCCATACTGCAGGAAGTGGATGAGATTAGAGATGTGGAAGTGATTGTTGCCAGTAGACTGAAGTTTAGAGAGCATGTTGCTAGTGATGCAAAGTCTGCACATCGTAATGCTGCCATGATAAGAAGTACTCTAACATGTAAGGATAAGGAAGTGGTTGTGCCACTGTATAAGGCACTAGTCAGACCACACTTGGACTGTGTGGTCTGACCAGGACTAATATCGGGACTTTGGAATGTTGGCTATGGAGAGAGATTGAAGAAATGTGGATTGTAGAGTTGGGTGGATAGGAGAGGAAGAGAGGTGCTATGATAGACATTTAAGTTTATTGAGAGGATTTTATCACATTAATCCAAAGAGGATTATAAAAAGAGTAGAAGGTGAGAGGGGAAGAACCAGGTCATTCCTGGAAGCTATGTAAAAGTGTGGTGAAGAGGGGTGTGAGGAGTAGTTTTTATATGGAGAATTGTCAGTAAATGAAACGCATTACCAGAATGTGTTGTTAATGCAAGGAGAGTTAAGGATTTTAAGATTCTATGTGATAAATATGTTGTCAGTTGAATGAATCTCCCACGATGGTCTGCTGACTCCATGGAGGGTGTAATAATAAGATAGATGCGACAGTCAGCCCAAGAAGGGAAAACTGATCTTGACTGAAAATCTGAACATTATCAAAATGCTTAAGTGAGGCAAGATCTTTCTTCCAGGAATAATATAGGACCGTGTTTTGATAGCCTTGAGATTTACTAGATTATCTTCACTGAGTTTCAAAATAGTGAAGAGCAATCACTATTTAAGACACTGGTTATGAAAATCTTGAGCTTTGAATAAATACTACATTTGAATAAAGGATTTTTTTTTTTGAATGAAGCAGAAAAATCTAGAATTCTATCATCAACAAAACTGTAGATAGGAGTCCAGGTCAGAGAGAAAAAGAGTATGGGCAAGGGCACAGATCTCTTGGGGTAGTCTAACATTGATGGGAAAAATCCAATGACAGGAAGCCACCCACCAAAACATGCAGCTAGTGTAAGCTGGAAATCTAATCACAAAAGGAGATCATAAGAAGATAGCTTGGTGAAAAAGTCTCAATGAGAGACAATCAAATGCATTGGAAATATCGAGAGCAATTATTATGATGATGCTTTATAGTTTTTAATGGTGCAAGAACAGCAAAGGTCATATCAAAGGTTATAGCAGTACACAAGGTAAGATTAACACAAACATCCATGTCTGCAGCAATTACAAGTTTCTCCACATCTTTCCATGGCCTGGGCCTGAAGGTGCTAACCTTAAGGTATACTGTACAACAAGAATAGCAGGATTAATATTAGTGATCACTAATTAATTGATGGGCCTTTAGGTGGAAAAGATCAACAGCCAGCTTCATCATCACTTTCAAGAGTACTAAGACAAGGATGACAATTTGATAGTTGACTTGCATTCCTTTTTTTTTTTTTTTTTTTTTTTTTAGAGACAGGCCAAATCAAGGCTTACTGCCATGCTGTTGGGTTGATGCCAGATGAGTATGAAACATACAGGTGATCCAGGAGGAGTGTTAATTCTGGAGTTCAACTGCAGGGATACCATCTGGACCATGAAACTTAGTATCAAGACTCAGGGATTTTTCTGATGTCATTCTGGCACGTGCACACACACACAAAAATCAGAGGAGACATGATATGAGCAGTTCATTGTATGAGTCATGTCACCATGGTCTCATCAAGATGTGCAAGAGATAGAAAGGTGGAAACAAGAAAGAACAGAAGTTACACCTAACAGTCTTGAGACCAGAGGGCATGGCTACCAGTTGAGCAGGAGGCAAAGCTATCTGCTTTGAATTTGTTAATAATTTTCTTGTGCTTGTTTTGGGCTGTATTGTTGGCTGAGTGAGAAGCTGCAATTTTTGACTTCAGCCAGTGAATATGCTGCATTTGCATTATGGACTGCAAAAGCAATTTTTTTTTTTATTTTTTTTATTTTTTAGAGAACTAGAAGTTGGGAATTTGCAGCAGAGTGGGGAACAAAAAGGGGAAATTCCAGTAAGAATTATTTCACTTATTTGATGAGAGCAAATGTTTGGTTTGGGAGAGCAGAAACATTAATCTGACTATGGTCTGCTTGGCTGTGATGACACAGGGAATGAAGCTGAGGGGAGACTGATCTATACAAAAAGAGACAAAAGATAAGGCTATGGTTGGAGTTGAACACCAACAGCATATTATGCTGTTGATGTGTTCAAATTCAACAAGTTGATTTGCAGTGGATCATGACTGGGAACAGTAACCAATAACTTAGCAAAAAAATTTAGCCTTGCATTATATAATGGGATACTAAGGCAATTATTATGAGGTCATTAGTTTCTACATACAAATGGTCTAGCCGTGAAGATAATTCACAGGCAAATTTTGTTTACACTTGGATAAAGGATTAAACAAGAATTTCTTAGCAAGTTTCGTTTGTTTAAGTTCTTTAGAAGTATTTTTTTCATATATTTGAAAGTTTGGTCATAATAGACAATCCTAGATTTACATGTTTAATAGTTTCTTAATAACTCGGCCTATCTGATCAATATGCTTAAGTGAATTTTTCAACCTGCTCCAGTTTATTTCTTTCTAAGTTAAGGTCTTCTCCATTTCTGCCTTTTGCCACTGTTTTGGATTTACTAAAATTTATCTGCACTGTATACTCTTTACTGCTTTTATGTAGGTTTCAATCGCACACTAAGTTTTCCTTATTATCTATAAATACCATATCATCTTATTTTATATTATGTAAATTTTGTCCTTTCACAGTTCTTCCCATGTTTTCTGGAAGAGACTTACTTGTTATTCCAAGCACCAGTTAAACAAATATGATGAAAGCAGATCTCTGCTCAGAAATTTCAACTGCTCCAATTTTTGTTGAAATAGTATTTTTTATAGAATACTGGAGGGTGATAGTTTCTCTTTTTTGTTCTAAAATTTCAAACAATTTATTTTTGTTTACCAGAGTCAAATGATTGGCTAAAGTATATAAAGATTGTGTTTTTTTTCCCACATCATTTTGGCTAATTGGAAGAGCGTATAGACTACATCAATTATAGATCTCCCTCTTCTAAAATGTTGCTCATAAGTTTCTTTAATTCTGTTTCGTATAATGCTATAATTTATGTGTGGATAAGGTTACTGGTCTATAATTTACACACTCCTATATACAGCCTCATTTTATGTAGACAAATTATTCTTTTAAATTTCCAGTTATTAGATAATTCCCCCAAAATTTAAGACTTTGGATGAAGATCTGCAGTAAATAATGCTTTGCTCTTTCTTCTCCACATCTCCAGAACTATCAGTAAAATTTAATCTGTTTTCATTTGCCTTGTCGCAGCATCTTTTCATCTTTAATATTTTAAAGGCCTCCTCACGTTTTTCATAATTTTCAGTGTTAACTTTTTCAGAAATATGTTTGGAACAGTCCATTTGGATGTCAGAAATGTGACTTAAGTGAGGCTGCTTAAGTAACGCCATAATTATGTAATACAGCTGTATAAAAGATTTAATTTCCTCTTGCATTTATTTTTTAGTTATTTTGTAGTTATTGATTGGTGAGGAAGACCACAAGCTTTAGTCCAGATATGTCAGAAGAAATTAGACAAAAAATCCATATTTATAAAAATTCTAAATATTTATAGAAATATTCATATAACTGTAAAACCACAATAGAAGGTTTTTTGGTGCTCACAGAAGCATAAAACCATAGCAAACTGTCAATTTTCTACCTGAAGCACAACAACATATTGGAAAAAATTCATGAAGTGGCAAACCTTAATTTAAGTCATTAAGATATACTACAACACAACTAATGCTGGTGGGCATACTTAAATTTAAAAAAATAAATATGCTGATTGCTAGATTTAACTGGAAGAACAACAGTATATTGCACCCTTCATCCAGAAATGATCCAAGTTCAATTCTTGTCATGAAGGCAAGTTAGCCAATCTCATATGGAGGTAGCAAGGTTTTTCTTTAGGAAACTCAGATCATGCATACAGACAAATCAGCCAGAACATACCCAATTTACAGACAAAACTACTACCAGTGGTAGGGAGTAGATCACATTATGTGTAGATAATGATGGCAGTATTATGTGTGGTTGGTGTATTAAGTGGCAGTGAGTTGTGTGTAGTACCACCCTCGATTAGTGCTTGGAGGTGTTACATAATAGTAATAGCTATTTCAGATACCTCGTATGTATATTCCTATTGCACAGAAAGGGAACACAAGTTCCCACAAAATATGAACTTAATCCTGCTAAAATATAAACGCAATTTCTTCTGCCACAAACATATTTTTAGTTGCATCACAATTATGCACATCTGGTACACATCTGTAATGCCACATTAGGAGGAAGCTTTATGCATATCTTACTCTGTGATTATTGTAAATGTCTTAATGGTGTGACAATGAATTCTGAATTATGTTTTTAAATTTTTTATTTTAATAAAATGTATGGTGCTGCTTGGCAAGATTCTATTGACACCTGAATAACTAACAATATTTGCGAGGTAATGCAACACATTAAAAAATATATAACTTCATCAACACATCTATTTCACCAGTAGATTGAAATAACCAACCAGAAGTTCTGTGAATTACTGAAAAAGTATAATCATGCGTTTTGGGCGGAATAAAAATTCACAATCGAATAAAATGCAAACAAAAATGCCTTTCTTAAGTTCTAAGCTACGTACTACATCCTTATATATACAGTATATACTGTATATATAACATAAATGCCTTAATGGTGTGATAATGAATTCTGAATGATGTTTTTAATTTTTTTTTATAAAATGTATGGTGCTGCTTGGCAAGATTCTATTTATACCTGAATAACTAACAATATTTGCAAGGTAATTTTTCTTAAATTCTAAACTACGTACTACATCCTTATATATATATAAAACAGATATAACTTCTGGGGTAGTTATCGCAGCTCAACATGATGCATTAACAGAATTCGAAGTATGTATTTAAATACATAAAAGAATACCATGAACACCAGAAAATGAAAAACTCTTGTTATTTGAAACGGAAAGTACAATTATCATATTACTTTACCATTTTGGCATTCACGTGCAAAAACTACACAACACAGTCAAAAGAAACTACAACGTGCTCAGCAACCACATTATAAATAAATATATATATACACAAACAAATCGGCAGAGGGCGTAAGCTAAGCATATCCAGAATGCAGTGGGATGGGAACCCAATGTTAGGCAGCTCGGTCACGTAGTTTAGAAGTGAAAAACTTAGACAAGTGCATCCTTTAGTGATAAAAAAAAGGAATATTCCATAATGCAAAAACATTATGATAAGGCCCCCAGATTTCACCAATATTCAGGTCTCATCAAAGGAGGGCCTCGCCGCCCTCCACTCTCACTCTCTTTTCTTTCATGTTGCTCCCATACATTAAAGGTTATTTGCAAACATATAGTACATTTTGAACCGTGAGTGGGCTAAGGGTTTTTTTTAAACTGATTTTATGGTTTTTTTTTTTTTTTTTTTGCTTAGCCTGTGTAACTCAGTGGAAGGTATAGTTCGCCCACCGATTTGAGGTCCCTCGACACTTCTGCGCATCTCAGAAAAAAAAGAATCCATTCCGATAATAGGGTAATCAGTCCGTATAGTGGGATGAGTTGTTTATTATTACCGGTCGGAAAATTAACTTCTCTTTTATGATTATTGTATTTAACTATGTTGCTTGTATAACAGTTGGAAATTTTACCTATAAAGCACGTGATTCGCGTGTTGGCGACCAATTCGGACGTCCTTCATTTTTTTCTCCCCTTCAGCATGAATCGACTATTCTTGGAAAGACGCGAAGCAGGGACCTGGAAACGGTGGGCGAACTATAGTGTTTGCACTCCTCAGCACTATACTGCCCGAAGACAGACTTCGAGTTCAAGTCTAGTCGCCGACTAGAGGATAAAATGCAAACAACTTAACTTTTATTAAGCTTTTTTTTCGACCGGTTCCCGATTTAGATGATCTCTGGCATGGGCTAGCGGGATTTTTTTCTCCTGGAAACTCGGATTTTTTCGTCCCGTAAACTCAAGAAAATCGACCATAGAATCCACACTATTTCAGATATAAAAATATTGTGTTGGGATTAGGGACCAAGAGATGATGGCACTTCATAACCGTCTTCTTCACTGCGTACCGATTAATTAGTGATAGCCTTCGGCCAGCCATCTCTGAATGGCTACCAGTGGAGATGGAACAGTCCACTCAGTCTGTAAAAGTTAGATAGCGCTAAAACAGTCTAGCCTACTCCCTGTGCTGAAATAAAAAGGCGCAAGCTGATTTTTTTGTACCTTTTGCATTTTTAATTTATTTTTTTACCATGGGGAGGTGCGTGCATAGGCACTGTGGAATTGCAGCACCCCCAATTTTTCTCGATATATAAATATATTTATTAATTTATTTATATTTGCTTAAAATATTTAATTTTATCATCAACAATCCTATACAGTTCTCTTATTTTGTATAAAAATAATAAAAATCCATCTTGTAGCACTTTGGAGGGTGAAAGATGCTAGCAGCGTAGCAATATGACACTGTTTGCCACAGTGTCATATTGCTACGCTGGAAGCATATACACGTCATAGTGAGATGCGAGCTATTAGCGTAAAGTGGCACTGTCCGTCGAGCAGTTCCACTGTTGTTTATATGCAGTTTGCGCCAGTAGTAGTGTTCGTAGTGCTTATCGTGTTTACTCCATCTCTTTAAATATTTGGACATTATAATTAAAGGATTTAATTGTAATGTCCAAATATTGTAATGTCCAAAAATAATTGATTTTATTTTTAAGTAATTTTGAGTTATACCAAACTGTATATTTTTATCGATAATAAACAATATTTTTTCACATTTAATTTTTTTTTTAAATTTTTACCATAATTTTGTTATTTTATCCAAACATGTGTATGTATATTTCGAAAGTTGCAGCACCCACACGATTCCAAGCCACGAGCCACCACTGTTTTTTACATAATCGAAAAAACTTTGCAATGGAGACCAACTGTAGAACTTTTTCATTAGTCATAATTAGTGATAGCTTTAGACTAGCTATTTCTGATTGGCTATCAGTAGAGATTGAACTGCCCACTCAGTCTCCAAAAGTTAGACAGAAATAAAACGGCCTAGTCTACTCCATATACGGGAACGTGGTTTTTTACTCCATTTTCCCAGTAAGCAAACAGATAAGTCAGTCAAGTTTGCGCCTGCAAGTGTTACAAGTCTAACTGACCTTTCGCGGAGTGCAAGTCAAGGCAACTCGTGGTAAAGGTAGAATAAGCTCTGATCACTATTCTTCATATTTACCCATAATGCAAAGCACATCTCCTCCAGGAGATGTATGATGCTATGTATTAAAGGCAAGGGGACACAGACTTGCAACACTTGCAAGCACAAACTTGACTTTCTTGTCTGTTTGATTACTTTGGAAATGGAGTAAAACACCAGGTTTATATTTAAAATAGCTTCATATCTTTAACATATATTATACCCCAGGTAAAAAATTTTCTACATCTATTTCTCATCCTGAGATTTTTATTTAATAAGGTCAAAGCACCTTATGGTAACTTGTTTTAATAAAATATTTATAAGCTGTATTACTTAAAACTTAGTATTTCTTAGCCTGGATCCAACTGACGAGACCTCAATAAAGGTCGAAACCGATCTGGGTAGTGGCCCCTTGCCTTTAATACATAGCATCATATATCTCCTCCAGGAGATGTGCAACATTAAGGGTAAATATTAAGAATAGTGATCAGAGCTTATTCTACCTTTACCACTAGATGCTTTGACTTGCACTACGTGCAGGGTCAACTAGACTTGCAACACTTGCAGGCGCAAACTTGACTCACTTGTCTGTTTGCTTACTTGGGAAACGGAGTAAAAAATCAGGTTTATATTTAAAATAGCTTGGTATCTTTAACATATATTACACCCAAGGTAAAAAACTTTCTATATATATAATTTCAAAAAAAATTTAACGGCCTCGACTACTTCCCTCCCTCTCTCGCTCTCAAATATTCGGAAGACTTTTTCGATTGGAAACGCTTGTGTAGCTCATTGAAAGTGGCGTGTGCCGTCCACTGCCATAGAAAGAGCCTGAAGAAAGAACATTGTAAGTTTTATTCTAGTCGTCGACAAGAGGAACTTTTACTAAACCTTTTTTCGGCCTGTTCGAGAGTTACTCTATCTCTGGCACTGGCAAGGGAATTTTTTTCCCCCAGAATCCCGGGTTATTTTGTTACATAAACTCAAGAAAATTGACAGTAGAACCAACACTACTTCCACACACTAAACAGTGTGAGGATTAGAGACCACGAGATTGAGGCACTCTCAACCTTCTTTCTTAACCCGATACCATGTAAAATTAGTGGTAGTCTTTGGCCAGCTATCTCTGATTGGCTACTGGTGGAGATTGAACTGCTCCCCCCCCAGTCTTGAAAAGATAGAGCTAAAACAGCCTCGTGTATACCTTATATGAGAATAAAAGGCGTTAGCCGATATTTCTGTTTCAGTTTTGTTCTGTTTCAATTTCCTTGAGTTTACAGGATAACCCCAAAAAACCAAAGGTACAGAAAAATCCAAGTTTACGGAAGAAAGGTATCTTTCTCATGACAACTAACTCGGGAACAGGTCGAACAAAAGTATAGAAAAAGTTCCTGAACTTAAGTTTATATTCAGCCGGCCTAGCGCAGAGGATACCAACGCCACTTTCACTGAGCTTCACTTCCCCAGTTGCTCGTATTGGGTGAGTAAATTTTCTAGCTGACAAATAATTATTGCACTCTGGACAAAATACAATGCTTTTTTTAATCAAAAAATGAATCTAAACAAAATCTTTTTAACTTTAAGGAGACACAAAAGGATATGCATCAAATAATTATAAATATGTATACTGTACTCCAAAAATTAATATAATAACATCTTTAATTTAAAAAAGTTTCCTTTTAAATTAAATAAAATTTGAAATGTTATTTTCTACTCTTGTTTGTTGAATTTTCCTTCTTCGAGCGGTTCTTCATAAAAGAATATCTTTCTAATCACTATGCAGCACATTAATTCACATTATGAAACTTCTGACTTATTTCTTGATGCTTGTATAATTAAAACAATGGGGAGTCATGCGCAAATACTTTTTTGCGTGGTGAGTAGGATTTGTATAATTTGTCGAACCCTGTTACTATACATGTTGAGCCTCCATAGCTCAGTCGGTATAGTTGCTGCTTGGATTCTGACCAGAGCAGACGTGTTTCATTGTGCTCGGTGTCCATAGTGTTTAGTGCTTTGTTGGAGGATTAAGAGCGTCGTAAGGAGATTATCAGTGCCCTCGCCCACGATCGTGCTTTCCGTGAAGATGCTTACTGTCTCCAAAACATCGTCAAGTAATCCGACCTTCCCTAGTCTGACCATTCGTAAAGAGAATTCCACCAAAGTAAACGGATCGAAGAAAAACTTATCGGGAAACGTTACAATTTCTTCCATGGATACCAACATAGACATCCTGTCTTCAATAAACCTGCCTGAGAAACTGGACTGGAGTAAGGCCTGCATCCTACAGTGCGATCCAGCTGGAGCCCCGTACACCGAGGAAGACATCATAGAAAGCCTCAAATCCAAGGCAAGAGGTTCAGATGTCTGGCACCTCGGTGTCCTCAAATATAATTATATTTTCCTTATTTCCTTTAAGGCCATTGCTGTGAAAGAAACGTTTGTAGATTTTAAAGAATTCGATGTATGTAAACCTAAATGCAAAATTCTACCAATATCTAAAAATCGTAAGCTAGATATTATTATACACTAGTTACTCCCCCAAATCCCAAACAGACTTGTGTCAATGCACTTCGAAAAATTTGGAAAAATCGAATGCATTGAACAAGTCACCAGTAACACCAGGGACAAAGAGTGGCGCATGTCCTTTCTAACAAAAGAAAAGTAACCATCACCTTGAACAAAGGCACCAAAACTGAAGAAATACCGTATGTCATAAAAGTTCAAAAAATGACGGGAATAGTAATCATCCCAGGACGCCCCCCTGCATGCTTTCGATGCAGGAAGATTGGTCACTTAAGAAAAGAGTGCACTGCTCCGAAATGCGAGCAGTGTAATCGAATAGGTCATAACATGAAAGAATGTCCTGGGCAGACATACGCATCGATTTTAGCCAAACCAACGGCTGTAGATCAGCCAAGTACACAAAATGAGCTGGAAAAAGCAGTCGATGTTCAAGAGAGCAACTTAGAAGACATGCAACTGAAAAAAGTAAACGAAAAAAATATATCCGAAGAAAAAAATACCCCCCAAATAAGCAGCAAGAAGAGGGAACACCGTGTGTAACCTCTGAAGATAATATATGTAGAGAGGATATTACAGAAGGAAAAAAAAATGCCGGAAAAGATGAACTAAAAGAAGCGGAAACATCTTGCATAACCTCTCAGGAACAAAACTGCAGAGAAGACATTGCAGAAATAAAAAAAGAATTTGTCAAGAAGAATGATAAAGAGGAGCTTACTGTAAGTCCGGAAAATCTGGGGGGAAATAAAAGAAAACCCAAGTGCTTTCACCCCAAATAGAAGGAACAAAATTAAATTTACGCCTAATGTAAAAGCAAAAAGAGAAAAAGATAAAGTAAAAACTCAGAGAGGAAAGATCTGCTGATTTCAAAAATCAGGAAGAAACCAATTAATATAGTGAACATCAATTGGAATGGGCTAAACAGCCAGCAGTCACAGAAATTATTAAGAAACATGATACATCAGAACCACACAGACATTGTAATGCTACATGACACTAGACTAAACACACACTCAGAAACAGAAAAAAATTTTCGCAGAAGCCTGCAATGTCATTACTACATCGTTGGCGAGCCAGCACAAGGTAATGACATTGCAGGATTATCAACACTCATAAGAAAAAAAAGCAACATACAAATAATATTCCACAGCACCATAATAGAACACAGAGCCCTCGAGGTTGAAGTGGTCTTGGGAGATCAAATAGTATCGTTAATCAACATCTACGGCCCAACTAATCACAACAACAAAAAACACTTCTGGGAAACACTTGGAAATAAAATGCTAAACATAAAAAATATCATAGCAGCCGGAGACATGAACTTTACTGAAAACAACAATATAGACAAGGAAGTTAAAAACCCTTCAACCAAGAACAACTTCACACACATAATACAACGATGTAATATAAAGGACACATTTCGCATACTATATCCTACACACTGAGGGAGTATATACATTTTTTCTCCCACCAATGCCTCACGGCTAGACAGAATATACATAAACCAGTATTTAAAGTCCACTGTTAAGGAAGTTTTCCATGCACCACTAACTTTTAGTGACCACCACTTGGTCAAGGCTAAACTGTCCCTTGAGACCTTAGACAGCAACACACATACTAACAGAAACTACCTGCTATGGAAACTAAATAACAGCATTATTAACACAGATCAATTTACATCGGAAATTAAACAAATATTAGACAATGTTAAAAAATTAACAAATATAATGGAGGAAAGAGCCTGTGTAGCTCAGTAGAAGTGGCGTTTGCACTCTATGGCGCTTGACCGCACGAAGAAAGGATTTGGTGGTTTAAATCTAGTCGCCAACTAGAGGAAATTTTTCTAAGCCTTTTCTCGACCGGTTCCAGAGTTAATTGATCTCTGGCACGGGCTAGCGGGTTTTTCGTCCCGTAAACTCAAGAAAATCGACCGTCGAACCCACACTATTTTCAGACATTAAAAATATTGTGTTAGGGTTAGGGACCACGAGATGGCGGCACTAGCTTGTTGCCTTCTTCACTGCGTACCGATGAATCAGTGATAGCCTTGGGCCAGCTATCTCTCTGATTGGCTACCAGTGGAGATTGAACTGCCCACTCAGTCTCCAAAAGTTAAATAGGGTAAACGGCCCCGCCTACTCCCTATATGGGAACAAATAGGCGTTAGCTGACTTTTAATTTTTTTTGAACGGAGGCATGGAACAAATTTAAAAGACAAGTAAAAAAAAGCCACCATAAAGATAGGGAAACAAAAAAAAATACAACGAAAACAAAGAAAAACTAAACATAATTAAAGAACTAATGCATAAGTACAACACAAACAGAACACTACCAAAAAATAAAATACCCATTAATGCACTCAAAGCAAAACTAAAACAAATTGAAATAAAAGAGGCTGAAGGGGCCTGGGTTCGCGCTAAAATGAAAACAATGGAACAAGATGAAGGAAGGACCAAAGCTGCGTGGCTCTTTGAAGAGCAAAAAAAAGCAGAAAGCGCAATTTAATAAAATAAAACACGAAGGTTTAAAATCGAGGGAGATGCAAATCTCCTTCGATTCTTCCACTCACAATACACGAATACATTTTCTGAAAAAGAAAATGACGAAACAGAAACACAAAACTTCTTGACACGACTACCAAGACTCCCAGACAAGGGAGTAGAACACATAGACTCACCAATCACGCCAAAAGAATGCAAGAAAATCATAAAATTCCTATCATTACACAAATTCCCAGGACCCGACGGCCTCACTGCGGAGTTTTACAAAGCGTTCTATCCCCTGTTTGAGACACTATTTGTGAAAATGGTCCGAAATACACAATTCGGAGAGCATCCCAGAACATTTCAACCTCGGCTACATAGCATTAATTCCCAAAAAGAAAGACACAGCAAACAACGAAGAGACACAATGGAGAGGAATTACACTCCTCAATACAGACCAAAAAATTTTAACTAAAATTATTTCTGAAAGAGTGCAGAGACACATAAACCAGATCATATCCAAATCCCAAACCTGCAGAATAAAAGGCCGAAAAATGGAGGACAATATCCTTCAAATTCGATGTATATACGAGCACTACCAGGCAACACAACAACCATGTCTACTGGTAGGTCTCGACATTGAAAAGGCCTTTGACTCAGTGAGTCATCATTACCTACATGAAGTCATCAAAGCTGCAGGTTTGGGAAAAAATTTTAGAATCTCATTTCAAATATTTACACCACAGCAGAGTCTCGCCTAATCATAAACAAAAAACTGTCTGCACCGGTCAAAATTAAATGCTCGGTCAAACGGGGAGACAGTCTCTCTATGATCCTCTTTGGTCTCGCCTTAGAGCCGGTGATACGAGAAATATCGAAGCATCCCGGCATAGCGGGCACTCACATAGGAGGTGAAGGAAAAACAAAAGTGCTCGCCTATGCCGATGATGTAACCCTAACCGTAACTACAGCTGAGTCCTTCACACTCGCATATAACATACTCAAGAAATTTGAAAAAGCATCAGCACTCAAAGTAAACCTTCACAAGTGCCATGAGATGTTCGTCGGCAGGTGGGTAAAAAGGCCTATCATGCCGAACGACATAAAAATAAACAACCACCTACCACTTCTGGGGATCGCGATAGGGGAACAAATCCAACACAACACACAATGGGAGCTTGCACATACAAATATAACCAAGAAAATTACACGGATGAGACACAGACAACTATCACTAACAAGTCAAGCTAAAATATGCAATCATTACTTACTGTCTAAGATCTGGTACCTCATGAACAATACCAACTACAACGGTCAAGAAGTAGACAGAATACACAGAGAGTGTGCAAAATTCATCTGGGGTTCCAAATACGAACCCATCAGAAGATCCACAATATTCCATGACATTGAGGCGGGAGGACTCGGCTTAATAAACGTACACCTAAAAACTCTAAGTGCGAGAGCAAAAATCATAGAGAGCTTACACAGAGGAAAAAGCATGGAGCGCATATATAATATATTATATGCAGAAGATAATGCCTGACAAAGTAATATGTTCCCTTCAGCATTCAAGTGGCAAAACACCAAGAATGTTCCACGAGATTGCGGAAGGTTACAACTTTATTAACAAATACATAGGAATAAACGAATTCTTGAAGATGAGACCTAAAGCAGCACACATCAAACTCACGCGCACAGTTATACCACCACAACAACACCGGGAGATTGAAAGAGGGACATTAAGACTATCAAATGCACTTAAAAAAAGCTTTCAATCTTCCCATAAACCCAAAATTAAAAACATTCTACTACAATGTACACCACGCTTGTTTGCCCACCAAAATATGGTTCACAGCGAAAGGGATCCCTCTTCAAGGCCCCGCCAGATGTCATTTTTTCCCCCAACCAGAAACACTTTACCACTTAATGATGTACCGTTCCTCACACCTCCCGAATATGGAACACGGTTCAAACATTCATGAAACACAAACAACCAACAGACATTATACTGGGTAAACGAAGGTAACATTAACACAACTAAAGAAATCATTATTATAACAACCATGTACTCGATTTGGACATACAGATGCGACAAAATTTACGGAAGGGAAACAGGACCAGACATACTCAAGAAAATAAACAACATATTAAAAGAAACAATCAGATACCATAAATAGAAACAAAATAACAAAACACCAATGGCGGCAAATAGGTCTCATCTCAGAATTCGAAGAACAACTGCAAATCATAGAAATAAAGGACCCACCATATATTAAAAAAAAACATAAAACACACATATACACGATAAAATAAATATACATAAGCGAAAGAAAAGTATATTGCAAACTTTTTCATTAAGTTGTATAACCACTTGTACATTAATTGCTTTATGCTATAATTAGTTGTAGTTCTGTGCATAATATTTGTCAACTATAGAGATTGTAGTTTAGTTTTATGTATCAAAAATGTCAATGACAGTCTATATAGTGGAAGAACTTGATGATATTTTACTTATCCGATGGGTAACTCAAATCTCTGCCAAAATGTAACCCTCTCCTTCTATGTTAAAACAAACACTACATATGTATATAGACAGTCGCAATCTGAAAGTGATAATAATGAAGCAATAAATCATGTAATGATATGCAAAAACAAGTTTTAGTAATTATATGTTAAGAATATTTATGATATGTAAAGTATCTACATGTGTATGTATAAATATGGTATATAGTAAATAGCGCTTACCACTTCATGATAAGTTAATAATGTATAATCCAAACTGAATATGTATAATGTACAATCCAAAATGTTTACAGTCCAAATGTAAAATTGTCAAGTCAAACATAACACAGGTCTATAAAGAAGTGTCTCCGAAAGAATAATTATATGCATTATAAGTAAAATAGTCACATGCATAGAAGACGTATTATATGTAAAGTAGTAATAGGTATATATGTATATGTGTGTATATGTACATACATGTATAAATATGTATATTTATATATGAATATTGTCAGATTAGTTAACAATATAAAATCCATTGTTGTATATTTGAAAACAAACCTTACATAGGTTTAAGGAAAGGTGTCCCCTCACAAGAGATAACGTAGATCGAATCCCATATGTAATTGGAAATATACCACAAAAATACAGGAATCTCATTATAAAAAGGAAATATGATTTATGGAAATAGAAATGTGACTGGTAACTTAAATTCATAATACGGAATTCCATGGATAGTAAAGTTATGTTACATTAAAAGAAAAATACTGCTCAACTCATGCAAAAAGGACTGTAGGAAGAAGCAGACACTGAGCAGATTATGATGTTAAAAATAAGGAAAAATAAATTGTATATAATATATATTATTAAGATAAAAATAAATGTAAATCAAAATGCGAATTAGAATAAGCATTCTATGTACAAATGTATATATTGTAAATAGTTGTATATACATTTATTTTGATTGTGCATAGATGCTTTACAGTTAATAAAATATACTCGGTATAGACGAAGCCCTTTGGTCGGAAAGACCTGGGTTCGATTCCGTCCATCACCTGAAGAACCTTTATCTGGTCTCTTTCGACGAAAGGTGAGTTAACCGGTCTCATACGCAGGTGGAGGGTTTTTCACCCGGATTCTCGGGTTTTTCGTGCCTCAGAAGAGACAAACCATTGCCAGAACACACACACACACACACACACACACACACACACACACACACACACACACACACACACACACACACACACACACACACACACACACACACACACACACACACACACACACACACACACACACACACACAGATTTACTGTCAGAAATACATACTTAATTCTTCATTAGGAGGGCTCAACTAGTCCTATGGGATGGATGAGGAATGGGGAAAATCACATATGAATAAATCTGATTTCCCCCATTTTTGTTTGTCTCATGGCACTAGGCTGCCCAAAGAAAGACGATTATAGGTTCCATTCTAGTCACCGATTAGAGGACCTTTATATAGTTTTTCTTTCACCGTTTCTCTGGGCGAGCGTTAGCATGCCGAAATAAAGTTTTCCTTCTGGAAACTCAACATTTTAACCCTACTTCTAAAAGAAAAATCTACTATAAAACTCACTACTACACTCAATAATACAAGTAAGGGTTTAGAGCACAGAGATGGCGGTATTGTTTGCCCTACTCCCTGTCTCTCTCGTGATAAGTTCATTCATTTTTTATTTCACTTTTGTTGATGGCTTGAATGATGGAGACTGGCTGCCTTCCTGTCTTCAAGAAGTTAGTTAAGGCTAAAGAGCTTTGCGTACTCCTTTTGCTAAAAAAAACCAAATTAATTAAAATATATATATATATATATATATATATATATATATATATATATATATACATACTATCCATAGATTTTTTTTTTTTTTTTTTTAGATTCTCCTGTTATTCTCGTTATTTCAATAACTAAAAATAAAGGAATAGATTTCCATTTTTTTTTTTCAGTGAAGGAACACTCTCTTAAAAGAATAAACGGGTTTCTCACTAAAAAAATAAAATCAGGATTAGCTATTACCTGCAATTTTTATTTACTAATTTATACAAGTCTATCAATTAAATGGAAAATTTTCTGGTCTTTCAAATTATTAATCATATGACAATATTATGTCTCATGTCCCTAAATAGGTACTAATTTCAGGCCATCTCGCGGAATAGTGGTGAAATTTAATTTGTGTGCATCGTTTTCTTATCCACGTTGTTTATGTTGTAGTTAGGCACGTGTGGTACGTTTTTCGTGGTAAAGTGCGTTTCAATTATTTAATTCATCATAAAACTGTTTTAATATTTCCAACAAATTCGCTTTTTCATACTGCTTATGCTTCATTACTCTTGCTAATGCGCATCTACAGTTGCTGGTGCCTAATATAGCACTGCTTTTCATATTGTAGAGTTGAGCTTTCCAGGGGACTTGTTCAAGTCATCGGACAGCGACTAGTGTTGGGAACATTGTATCGCTAGCCTGCAGGGCAAGCCAAATCCGTTGACGATTTTGATTGGCCCTTGATAATATACTGAGAAATCTGTTTGAACGTATTATTGCGTAACCTGAAAACATCATAAATAATAAGAGTGCACATATGCACACGTAATGTAACACCCCAAGCTACTAGTGTGTGTACTAAGGCTCTACTGCACAGTAACGTTAAGCACGCGGTTTGGAGAAGAAGTACCTCCTGCAGTCCACCAAAAATAAATATTATGACCTAGTATATAAAAATATATAAATGAAGCTAATTCCTAAAAAGCAATACATAGCACATTTAAAATAATATTGTTACTGTACGACATGACTAATCACGTTTGTTATTTATAGTATTTAAAAAAGATAGGAATATTTAACATAATGGATATGCTTGTTTCCAAGTCGAGAAATAGTTTCTCATATCCTAGTATTCTTAATTTACAAATGTACATATAGTATTGACTCAGTAATGAGCTACAGACAGGATGAGTTATCACTCCATGTAGCGCAGGAAAATAATGTAATTGAAGAGGTGGTTATTTGGTTGTTATTCTCCATCTCTCCACTCTTTTGTGAGATAGTTCCATACCACTGAGAATGAGCACCACAATTTTGGAAAACATTGAAGAACTTTTGTTTTTGACAAGTTTTGATTCTATTGAATTTTTACTCGATTCCTGGCCTAAATGCCAATCGTAATGGAAACTAACTCAGCTGTAAAACTGGCTGAAATAAATAAACAATTTCCCCTCCAAGTGTTCTCTATTATTTGTGGCATAACTGTTTTGATCGCAGCAACAATTCTGGTCTTCAGTTCATCGAGGGAGATTACAGGGTTCTGGTACATGTTCTTCATGTTCCACAGGAAGAAATCAAGCAGCATAATATTGGGTGAGCATGGAGGCCATGGAATTGGTCCACCACGCCCAACACAGTGATGAGGAAAATGCGCATCAAGAAATTATAGGACAATAAGCACCCAATATAACAGTTCACCATCCTGATGGAACACAACATTTGGCTGATGAGCTTCCAACTGAGGTAACAAATACAGCTGTAGCATGTCCAGATAGTTCACTGTTGTTAGTGTTTTTCCTGCAAAGGAAAAGGACCCCTAGAACTCTGAAACATGATAAAGCACAGCAGACCTTTGGATTATTTCTTTTGAATACTCAAATGCCATGAGGGTTTTTCTGATCCCATATTCTGCAGTCATGAAGATTCACCCTTCCTGATATGCAAAATGTTGAAATGTCACTAAATATCCATCTCTGAAGTAATTTTCGTCAGCTTCAACTTTTGACAAAATGTCTAGGGCAAATTGGAAATGGCAGGATTTATCGGCTGTAAAGCTTGTGCAGTCTGCAGTTTGTAGGCACAGAGTTGAAGGTGGTTATGAAGAACCCTCCAAACTGTTATTTCAGGTGTACCCAACTGCAAAGAATATCGTCTAGTTGATTGTTGTGGGCTTCAATAAAATGCTTCTTCAATGCGAATAACATATTCCTGTGAAGTGCTTGGTCTTTCTGCTCCTTTTTGGTGCTGAACATTACCAGTCTCTTGAAATTGCTTTAACCAGCGTCAGATAACATCATCTGAAGGTGGATGTTTTCCATACTGAGTTCTGTAACAACACTGTGTTGTGATAACAGACTTTGTTTTGAAAAATCAAAGTATGCACATTGCTTTCTCTTGAACAGTCACTATTTTGAAGTAGTATGACATCACATTATCTCCCAGACATCAATTCAGCTTTGCCTGTACAGTACAGCTTTGCCAAATAAAACTGTTTGAGTTACACTTTCAAATTCTGTAAGCAGTTTTATTTTATACTTTCCAATTTGAAAATTATAGGCCATGGAAACTCCAACAAAATTTAGAATTTCCCTGTACAAAAAGTACAGCATACCAAATTATAATTAATTAGTTTTGCAGTTGCTTATGGGTTGGCCTTATGTAAACCTTGGTGTGGACCAGGGATCTGTAATTTGCAGGTTGCATCCATCGCACAAGTATTTTTTATTTTATTTATTTTATCATTATTATTATTTTGTCTGTGTATGATGTAGGCTGTCATTCTCTTCATTTTGTCCAGTGGCACAATTCCTCAAAATACTGTGCAAAGGAAATTTTCAGTTAAAAAACAACAACAAAAAGTTATGTATGGTCTGTTAGTACCTCAGAAGCATAGACCTAATAGTTGATTTGAGTTTGGCTCTGAGTGTAGACAAGTAAATATTAGAGTAAATGTTAATGATGACTTTCTTTCAATAAACATCTTAATCAGGGATATAGAACATGCAGCATTTTCTAGTAACAAAAACGCATTCACAGCAAGCATTTATGCTGACCTAAGCATCTTATTTATTTATTATTTTTTTTATGTAACTCCCATCGCAAAAGGTGTAAATCTGTAGTACATTAAAATCTATATCCCATTCATGTTCATAAATGACATATTTAAAATAATATTTTCACTAAGACTATGCTTGTTTTTCAGCCTTCTCTAAAGATCTTAATATTTTTAACTTGCAAATTCACATATATAGCATTGGCACTATACTGATCTGCAGTATAGTGTGGGCCTACTTTTGAAAAACACTTGTATAGACTAGGGATTTTTTTTTTTTTTTGGGACAAGTTTTGGCCAAATGAATTGTTCCTTATTTCCTGGACTAAATGCCATTTGGAATGGCAACTAGCTTGCCCTTAAAACTGGCTCAAGAAAAAAAAAGTGAAAATTCAGATGAAAATCAAATGAAAATTTACTGTGTGCTAAATCACTTTAATTTATATTGAAAATACAGTGAACATATTCACAGTATGCCAACAAAGGTTGGTCGATTGGTAGAGCCTCCACTACTAATGGCTCGCAAAAAGTTAAGCAAGTTTGAGCACAGTTAGTAGTTGGAAGGGGTTAATCGTTCGATGCTTGGCACACTCTCCCTCGATGAGTCTTTGGACTCCCTGGAGGTGTCACATAATAATAATATCAAATTATAAATAATTAGTTTTGCAGTTTTTTTGTGGGCTTGGCCAAATATTCTGCAAACTTACTAATTTGCAGGCTGCATACATTGCATGAGTTTTTTTTTTTTTTTTTCCTCCTAGTGTGTGTGCAGTCAGTTATTTTTTCTTCTTATTCAGACATAGACAACTACTTGAGTCAGCATGTAACAGAGGGCATGCTAGATCGAGGATCTTGGATTTGATTATCTCATCAGAGGATGTCATTATATATGAGATCAGATCTTCCTCTAATTAGTGAAAGTGACCATGAAGTGATCAGCCATACAAGGACTTTGAGAAAAGATATATGTTGAACTGCAAGGCTGATGATTGAAAAGCTCAGGAGACAACTTGCAGCTGCAACATGGAATGAGGAGTTGGGTGGCAAGGAGATTAGTACTGCTTGGGTGTTATTTAAGAACTATCTAGCAGAAACAGTGTGTGTATGCCAAAGGTCAGAAAGCTAAATAAGGTAGGTATGAAATGGAGAATGAAGACATTAAGCATGCAGTACAGAGAAAAAGGCATTATGGAGGCAACATAAGAGGAATGGTAATAATTAATTTTATGAAGAATACAAAGTACAGGCAAGGAAGGTGACTCAGTTGGTAAGGGTAGTAAAAGATCAGTATGATCGTCAGTTAGCTAATCATCAGCTAACGTCTTTTTGTTCCCATATAGGGAGTAGACGAGACGATTTAGCCCTATCTAACTTTTGGAGACTGAGTGGGAAGTTCAATCTCCACTGGTAGCCAATCACAGATAGCTGGCCCAAGGCTATGACTAATTAATCGGTACACAGTGAAAAAGGCGGCCAGCAAGTGCTGCCATCTTGTGGTCCCTAACACAATATTTTTAATGTCTGAAAATAGTTTGGGTTCGACTGCCAATTTTCTTGAGTTTATGTTGTTTTAAGGATACTTGCGACATAAGACTGAATGATATAATCACGTAATCACAAGAAAGATATTTATTTAACCAAATATTTCGGTCTGGAAATAGCAGACCATCGTCGGTGGTATTACAAGAACAGTTTAAAAAATATACAAGCTAGAATACTAACAATAGATCGTTGAAATTAGAACATGCCGCGTGATGTTATATCACTAAGTATGAAACGAAATATTTTGAAGTAGAAACATGATTGAATTTGCTATTAAAAAAAAAAAAAAAAAAAAAAAAAAAAAAAAAATTAATGAGTAATCTTGATTAGGCTTTCCCAGATTTTTGATATAGATATGCAGTCATTACGATTCAGGTTGGGATGATGGAGCAAGGCCTCCACGCTTTCCTTGAACAAACGTTCGAACCTATAACGCGATCTATGTAAGAGGCGCGTTTTGGACCAAAGGATGCTGTGGTCAGTTTCAATCCCGTGTTGAGCCAAACCAGACTTTTCAGGTTTATTGTGAAGAATGGATGATTGATATTCTTGGATTCTTTTTTCAAGAGAACGTCCAGTCTGTCCAAAGTAAGAGAGATCACAGTTGCAAGGAATTTGATAAACTCCAGGAAGAGATAAAGTTGAGCGTTTGTCTTTAGGAGAAGGAAAATCAGAAGACAATTTGTTAATAGGAGAATACGTAGCTGTTATAAGAAATATGATTTAACAGCTACGTATTCTCCTATTAACAAATTGTCTTCTCATTTTCCTTCTCCTAAAGACAAACGCTCAACTTTATCTCTTCCTGGAGTTTATCAAATTCCTTGCAACTGTGATCTCTCTTACTTTGGACAGACTGGACGTTCTCTTGAAAAAAGAATCCAAGAACATCAATCATCCATTCTTCACAATAAACCTGAAAAGTCTGGTTTGGCTCAACACGGGATTGAAACTGACCACAGCATCCTTTGGTCCAAAACGCGCCTCTTACATAGATCGCGTTATAGGTTCGAACGTTTGTTCAAGGAAAGCGTGGAGGCCTTGCTCCATCATCCCAACCTGAATCGTAATGACTGCATATCTATATCAAAAATCTGGGAAAGCCTAATCAAGATTACTCATTAATTTTTTTTTTTTTTTTTTTTTTTTTTTTTAATAGCAAATTCAATCATGTTTCTACTTCAAAATATTTCGTTTCATACTTAGTGATATAACATCACGCGGCATGTTCTAATTTCAACGATCTATTGTTAGTATTCTAGCTTGTATATTTTTTAAACTGTTCTTGTAATACCACCGACGATGGTCTGCTATTTCCAGACCGAAATATTTGGTTAAATAAATATCTTTCTTGTGATTACGTGATTATATCATTCTTGAGTTTATGGAATGAAAAACCCCGAGTTTCTGGGAGGAAAAAAACCACTTCCCCTTGCCAGAGATTGACTAACTTGGGAACCGGTCAAAAAAAGGTTTAGAAAATGTCCCTCTAGTCGGTGACTAGATTTGAACCCCAAGTCTTTCTTTGTGCAGTCAAGCACCATGGAATGAAAATGCCACTTCTACTGAGCTACACAGACACCTAGTGAAAAAAAATCCCCAGGGAGATCTTTTGATGCATAGGCAGAAGAAAGAATGTTTATGGAAGGATGATATTGATTGGAGAAAATAGTAAAAAGGATAACTGCTGTTGAGGATATGGTTGAGATATTAAATGAGCATTTCATAAAGGTATTTCATCCTTGTGAATATGACATCATTCAGAGATTGAATGCAGTGGAAAGGAAGAGAAGAGATTGACTGTGAGTGAACAGGAGGTATATGGGGAATTTAGTAAACTTGATATTAATAAGGTTGTGGGATTTAATGACATATTACAGTGTGTTTTGAGGGAAAGTGCCAAGGTGACATCTGCCTTGGCATATTTGTTTAATGTGAGTCTTACATTGGGTTAAGTTCCAAATGAGTGGAAGGAAGGAAAGATTGTATCACTATATAAGTGAGGTGACAAAACTCAAGCTTCAAGTTATGTGCCCATCTGGTATTAGGTCCAGAATTGGAATTGACAGCAGTAACATTCTATTTGAGAGACAGTACAGATTTGTTAATGGAAGGTCATGTTTTAGAAATTTGCTTACTTATTACAATAAGGTAACAGGTGCACATTGGACAAGGAAATGGGCACACAGTAGTATACTTAGATATTGCAAGGGCTTTTGATATGCCACATGATAAGTTGATAAACTAGAAAGGATGGGTTTGGATATTAGATTAGTGCCTTGGATTGAAGATTTAGAATCTGATAGGTATTAGCAAGTTTTATACAAGTGAAACAATACCTGGAAGAGGAAAGTCGCTAGTGGTGTGCCTCAAGGTTCTGTTTTAGGGCCATTGCTGTTTAAATTGTATGTTAATGATATTGGGGGAAGGTTTGAATGGGAGATATTCAGTTGTTTGCAGATAATGCAAAGTTGGAAAGAACTATGAGAAGTAGAGCAGATGTTGTGACTTTACAAGTGGACTTGAATAGACTGAGTGAATGGGCTTGGGAGTTGGATTGCCAGTTCATTGTTGCAAAGTGGAAGGTTATAAAATTCAAAAACAAAGGTGGGATGTAGACTATACAATTGGTGGAGATATATTGGAGGAGGTGGAGGGAATAACAGATCTTGGGGTGATGGTGGATACAGATTTAAAATTTCAGGATTTATTGCTAAAATTGTGAAGACAACACAATGAATTATGGCAATGAAATGTGGACACTGACTTCTAGAAGTAAGGAGATTATGGTTTCATTATATAAGGCCTTTATTATTCCACAAATGGACTACTGCATTTAGTTACTGGATTTTCAAAAGGATGAAGAAATATTGGAAAAGGGCCAGAAGTGATTGACTAAGATGGTTTCTGATCTCTGTAATGTTGAGTATAAAGAGAAGTTGCAAAGAAGTTGTTAATATTGAAGAGGTTTTTCATAGAATGCTGGGAGATGGGGGGAGAACAAGAGATCATCCCTGGAAGCTAATATAAGGAGGTTGTGAGCAAAGGAGTGAGAAGCAGGTTTTTTGCATGGAGAGTAGTGAATGATTGGAATGCATTGCCTGAGGTATGGTGAGAGAATGTGAATGTATTTAAGGCATGGTATGACAAGCTGTGTATATGATAGAGGGATCTCCCCATAATGAGTCTCTGACTCCATGAAGGTGTGAAGATGATGATAATAATTCCTCAAAATACTGTGATCATTAGGGAATTTTTCAGTGAAAAAAAAAAGTCCAGAAAGACATAATATTAGCACCTCAAAAGTGTAGACCTAATAGTTGATGTCACCTTGACTTCTGGTAGAGACAAGTAAATGTTACAACTTTCAGTAAACATATTTACTCAGCAGTGTAGAACATACAGCATTTTCAAGTTAAGTTCACAACAAGCATCTATATTGATCTAAGCATTTTTTAAAACAATTACTACCACCATAGGTTAGTACATTAGCCCCAGGTACAGGCATCCCATAAGTACAGTGGTGATCTAACAGTAGACAATGAAAATCATCTATCACTTAAAAAAATTCCATCTTAATGATTAATATGGAAGAGAATTTTCATGAGGGTAGATCAAGAAGTCATTCCCTGGAAGTTACACATAGAGGAAGTGAATGGAATTTGAACCTACAGCCAATAGGCTGTGGGTTCAAATCTCACTCGCTTCTGATCCATTTTCAGCATGGATGTTTGGGATTGTCATACTCATTCTGTGTGGGAAGGGCATCTGCAATCTAATTTTTCCAGCAGAGACTTAATTCAAAACCATATGTGGTATGGGAGTGACCATGTAGCATCCAATAAGAGATGCCAAATGCAAAAAAAAAAAAAAAAAAAAAAAGTTTGATAAGCATTGCATATGGCACTTAGGACCTACTATGATGAGTTGTCTTGAACTCTGTGGAGGTATGATGCTAATAATAACTATACAGATGAAATTTCTTACTCATACTCTTCCATTAATAAAAAAAATAGCACTGAAGAAACCAGTTTATAAACATAACAGAAAAATGAAGAACTACACAATTGCTACACAAAATGATTATTTGAAAGTTGATGATTTTTCATACTTTGTGTATAGCAAAAAAGTAGTATATAGACTCCAAGTTTCAATTAGAATATATGATTTTAATATTTTAGATTATTACATGGACACCTTCAGGGAGGCCCAAACTACACAACTTAAGAACATGTATCATGTCTCTCCTTAAACAAATTCAACAAAGAAGCACTTAAGAAACTCCTACTGGCAACTTATCCCACTCACACACATGCCATGAGAAAACCACTCTTTTGGACCACTCCTCTTACTCAGTGTCCAGAGAATGTGAATCTCCTCCTCCCCTTATATAAATCCCCTTATTGACTTATATTCTATCATATTTCCTCTCCACCATCTGTTTACTTAACTCTCATTCTCTAATGCTGTCCTCATATTGACAAGCCAGACATTACCTCAGCTTTTTAGCTCCTAAGCTTCTCCTTTTCCCTCCCACAAAATCTGTGGATACATCTGAGCACATCATTTCAGATGTAGCCTTTGGTTGGTATCAATACATAAAAGTAATTTATCTAGTAATAATGGAGTATTTCTATCTATTTGGCTTGAGGATGGTACTTTTTTTGCCTGTTCATTATCAAACTATAAAACACTTGTGCTCAGAAGCATGATATATCTGAAAGTATATGTTCTTCTGAGTCACTTGACTTAATGTTTTCTATTTTAGCATATTCTTTGTTATCCTAATGATGGGAGAGAGAAAGAGGCAAAATGTTGGAATTATCATATACTTACTATTCCTGAAAATCCCCATAATATCTAAGCATAACATGCAGGTATTCTAAAAACACGGTTTTAAAGAACTGAGAAGTCTTTTTTAGAATGCAGTAGTACTAAACAAAGTCAGTTTGTTCAGTTTTCTTTAGATAGAGGCTACACCTGAAATTGTCATTGTGAAGTAATATGTGAAAATCAATGTTTTGTTGCCTTCATGTTATATTTTTAAAAGCCACTATTTAAAAAATATATTTACTTGATTTTTCATTTGCACTTTTTCTATGTGTTTACTTATACAAATATTAAGTAACATTTTTTTCCCTTTTAAATTCTAGCGAATGGAAGACATTTTTGAAAACAACAGATACTGTGAGTCATTTTTTGGATTCTTGAAAATTATCTTCATTTTTATGTGTGGATCCATATATCATGGTTATTCTCCGCCCATATATCTGGAAGTGTGTCCAGACCACAGTAAAACCTGATTTTTTTGCACTGTATAAGAACTTGCTTCGAAGGCCACAACTTTATGTACAAATAATGGAATTTCCATCTGTTACGTTGGACAATACTTCCGTCCCTTGTAAAGTACTATCTATAAAAGAACATAATAATAATCCAGTTACATTAGTTCCACTAGTGAATGATTCAGATATTGCACAAAATACAATCAACACTCAAGCTGATTTGATTAAAATTTTGAAAATAAGGAAGTTGTATCCTGCCTATAAAGATGTGGATCTTAACTTGGATGAAAACTCTCAGTTAACCTTACAATATGAACATGATTCAGTTATTGATGGAATTGGTTTAATTTCTGTACCTGATAATAGCACTGCTCACTTTAGTAAACACAGCTGTGCAAATTTCGAAAGCATGGAAAGCCTTCACAAGTTTAATTTCAATGATGACATTGCACTCAGTTCAGATGATAGACAAAATATCCCTTCATTTGTAATGGATGAAGAAAATATGTCATGCAGTGAATATAAAACCGACAGTGCTTTGCAGTTAGAAGATGACAGTGGAGATAGTGAAGTTGTGCATCTTTTAAAGGATGTGAAATTGGAAGAGGTTGATAATCATGAATTCTTAGAAACTATACCAGTTTCAGAACATTTTCCACTGACTGCAAGGCAGGAAATTAGCTCTTTAAAAGTAGAACCATGGTTATTTTTGGAAAATGAAAAAGGAAATGGTTATCATTTGCCCACAGAGACTATAACTGAATTTAGCAGTCAAAGTGCCTTAACTTCCACTCCAGCTAAAGTGCTTATTATTCCAGACTTTAGGAGCATAGACAAGGAACCTACAGATAAATATCCTGTTGAATGTGATTTTCAAGGAATGTATATAGGAGATAGGAAATCATTTCTGGAAAAAGTACCTTTATTTCAGGAACAACGTTTACTTACAGAATTTATTCCTAATTCTTCACCTTCTTTTGCAGAAAATTTAGGAACGTTGGCTACACCACTACTCCTGAATAATCATATATTTGCCAGTGATATTTCACACAGCAGTGGTAATGAGAATATCTCTCTTGAAAACAGTCAAACCATTAAATTTATTAAGGATAATTTTCATTTAACAGATTCTGGTATTGTTACTATAGATGAAATAAAAGGTTATTTATTTGATAATGATTCACATAAAGATATAATATATATTACTGATGAACTGACTTCTGTTAATTCAAATTCAAATAATGCTAGTGATTTGTACCTGGAAGAGAATATATGTCATATTGATAAGCATAAAACTTATACTGCATGTAGAGATTTGGATGATTCAGAGGTATCTATAATCAGCCATGATATTGCTTCAACAGAGACTCAATGTAAATCTTTTGCTGACTCTTTAACAAATATTAATGAAAAGTCTGAGCTGCAAGAGAAAAATTGTATGACAGAACAACCAATAAAAATCAGTCGTAAAAGGGCCAAATCCAAAGTTCAGTGTGTGATCAGAAGAGAGGATGAAACATATACATTTAGTTCAGATAATGGTATATTAGCAAGTGAAGTGGACAGACAGACTGATTCACCACCTTCCAAAATACTTGTTCTCAGTGAGAAAGAAATCTTAGAAAATTCAAATTCATGGTATTTTATTTCACCACAGCCATGCTACAGGGATATTCATGAGCAGATAGATACAAATAAATATAATTGTGAATCACAAGACAGAAAGCCACTTAAAAAGAGCAAACATAGTACATATAGTAATATTGGCTATCTTATTGCTGGAGGTTGTTTTTCAAAGAAAAAGAGTGAGGAAGATATAGTTGATATTGTTAAAGAAGATACCACAGATCACTCCTTTTCTGGACAAGAAAATGTAAATACTACTATTACAGAAATTTCACCACAAGAAAAGAAAGAGACTAGTAGTAAAATAGTTGATTTACCATGTAAAATTATTGATAAAAAAGATGCAGACTTGTGTAAGAACTCTGAGAATCATTTCTTGGAAAATATTAAAACCGAGACAAACTGTGATCATCCATGTGATGAAACTAAACCAAATATAGCTGACAAATTAGATACAGTGTTGGAAAGTGCATCCTGCAGTGGACATGTTGACTCTCTGAAATTAGGCTTTCTTGCTAAGAAAAATACTATACAAAGACAGTCCTTTCGTATTAAAGAATTGGAAGCTGTGAGTAAATCACTAGTTGTGGATGATAATATCAGCCATACAAGGGATAACTACAATGAAGAAGATATATCTTTTCTTAGAAGAGAGAGAGCAGAAACAGGTATTTCTGTATTAGAAGAGAAACATCTCCTGGAAAGCCAAAATGAGACTATTCCTGGAAGCACAACATTAGATGGTATTAAACTACATACTCCTGTTCTTGGTCAAGAAAAAGAAACAGTTGATATTTCTACAGACAGCCATTTTTTGTCAACTTCTTGTGAGCTTTCTAATTTTCAAAGTGAGAAAAAGAAAACAGAAACAAAAGCACAGCCTAAAGCTGATAATGTAGCTTATGAAGAACATTTAGTGACAGAGAATCGTTCTAAAGAATCACTGCAAAAGGGGGAAGTATTAATAGAGCTATTTTCAAATGATGATAATTTAAAATTGGATCAGCTTCCATTTGGAAAAGAAGATGACCTAGAAGTTTTGGAAGTTGGAAAAAAAGAGGGTTTTTCTGATGATAAGAAAACATCTATAGGTAAGTTATGTTGTTGGCACATGTTTTCTTAATATTTATTAAAAGGAAGAAAATTGATCAAAAAGGAAAACCAGTAGTGTTTAAAAATATTCTTTGGTGAAGGTTGGCTAGTTCTCTAGTTTTTTTTTTCCTTTTTTTTTTTTTTTAATGACACAGCAGTGCCATGTCATAGCTGTTCTGGTTGAATAGATTTTGATGACTGCCACTGTAGTTAGTATTTAGGAACCTCACTAAAATGTGTCACTTCATTTCATAAATGAAAATCATCTACACCTAAAGATATTCACAAACATTTGTCACACTGGGATTTATATATCCAAAGCATTGGCTTTAGAGTGAAGATGATATCCACTTTGCTTACTAGATCAGCAACTTGCACTAGCTAGTCTGGTAGGCTATGTAGATTGCATATCTACTTTTCAATCAACAGGTTGTGGGTTTGACCCACTGTGGCATGGATGTTTGTGAATGTTTTTAGATTGCAGATAACTTTCATCGCCTGATTTGAGGATACCACTTAGTCTCAGATTGTCTGGATATCTCATGTCTTGGCTGATCTCATTGAATAAATAGATGACATACCCCTTCTCCAATCAATCAGTGATAGTAGATGATTTTTATGCTTGATATTAGACTACTACTACTACTATGCTTTTTTTTTTTTTAATTAGCCCTACACACAAGAAGTTTCAAGACCTATGACATGATAGTGCCATGTATGGGTAGGTGGTTAGATAGACGAGAGCAATTTGTTGATGTGTTTTTTGAAACCTGAAGGTTGTAGCCATTGGGGAAGACCATTTCAACACGCTGAGTGTTGGTGTTGACTCAGCTGATTGAGTTTGGAGTTGAACTGTAAATGGTTGTTGACTGGCAGCTGCTTGTGTTTGTATATGAGTACAAGAAAGTGAAGAGATTGTAATGGCCAGTTCAAAGGGACAGCATCCCCATGAAAATACCCATAAAAGAGAAATAATGTAGCAACAGAATGTCTATGGGAGAGTGACAGAGGGGAAGCAGTGAGGAAGGGGGCCATCAATTAAGCAAATTACTTGCTTTTGTCATGCATTCAGTCTGAGGAAAGTTTTAGGTACACCACCTGAAATGGGGAAACAGTATGCTAAGGGTGGGTAAATTTGAGTTTTATATTGTCAGGAGTTGATCAAGAGAGTAGTGTTTGGAACTGTAAAGAGTACCAAGCTTTTTGGAGGCTGAAGGGTAAGTGGTTAGATAGAAGAGAGCTATGGACTTGATGTGTTCATGCCAGGATGGATTGGATGTGAGTATTAGCCCAAGGAGAGAAAACTGGTCCTGGTTGGCAAGAGGAATATTGTCAAAAGTGAGGGATAGAACAGAATGGAATTTCTTTCTAGAAATGAGACAGGACTGCATTTTGGTGGCATTAAAATTCACCAGCTTATCCTCACCCCACTTGAGAATGGAAAGGATTTCTTTAGGAGATTGGTTAAATTTTGAAGTACAAGTTATCTGAGCACTACAAGGTTTTGAAAATTAAAAAGAGGTGTGGAAAATACTGTCGTCAGAAAGTTATGAACAGGACTGGATGTCAGGAAGAGAAGATCAATTATAGGAGAGAGTACTGAGCCCTGGGGTGTGCCAGCATTAATTGAGAAATCTGATGAAAGGAAACCATTCATCATAACCCACAGTGAATAGTCAAAGAGGATGCTGGCAATTCATTTGCAAAGAGAGGAAGGTAATACTATAGGATGGTAGCTCAGTAAAAAGAGCACAGTGCCAGGCTTGATCAAATGTCTTGGAAATATCAAGAGTGACCACTTGAGTTTCTCCAAACCTTTCTATGGTTTACATCCAAAGGTGGGTGAGGTTAACAAGGAGGTCTGCTGTGGAACTAGAATTACTAGATTCATATTGATGATCATTAAGTAATCAGTGAGTCTCCAAATAGTGAAATAGGTGGCTATCGATGACCTGTTTCCATTATTTTTGAACGTATTGAGGTTAGAGCAATTCTTTTTTTTAGGAGGGGGGGATGGCATGGACAACAGCCTGCTCTCCAGGCTGTGGGATAGATGCCAGATGAGTATGACAGCTCAAAGAGACAGTGAGCACAAGCGTTTAGCGCAACAGGAGGAATACTCTCAGGGCCAGGTGACTTACTCTCACATAGACAACTGTAGGAAAAACTGATGCCCAGAGGTCTGCCTTTTCTTTGGGAAATATTGCCATTCTACCATCAGGATGTGTGTGTGTGAGAGAGAGAGGTGGAAACATGGAAGGACAAAAGTTCCATCCCACAGTCTTGGAACAGGCCTCTTCTTGCAGTTGTTACAACTTGTAACAACTGCAATATAAGCTGAGCGAGAGGATGGAGTTTTTGACCGGAGCCATTTAGTGCACGTTAGATTTTTGATTTGGACTGCTTTGGCACAGTTGTTGGACAACCATGGTTTAGATATAGGTTGAGGATTTTATGTGGAGTGAGGAAATAAAAGCACTCATTAGTGAATTTCTGTTTATTAGATTGGAGCAGATGCTAGGATCAGAAGCAACAATCAGACCATGGGCACTGTATAAAATTCCCAGAGGTCATCCCAGTTAGCACTGTTGTAGTGCCACAGGGTGCAAGGCTGTAAATGGCTAAGAGAAGGCTGATCTGTAACAAAGGAAACATACGAAATTGTGGTTAGACTTGCCAAGAGGGGATTCTAACATCCGATATATTTAGAGAGAGAGAGTTAGGTTAAGAAAAGGTTCAAGGTGTTGGGAGAATGAAGAGAATTATCTGGAATCCTGGTGGGTTTGTGGACAATTTGTGTTAAATCACTGCTGATAAAGCAAACAGTAAGCTTCTTTACCTTGGTCTGGAATGGTGATTATTGAAATCACTGAGGAAAATTATCTCGCTGTTGGGGTAGCTAGATTGTATGTGATCAACTTTCAGCGCTGGATAGTCAAAAAGATCAGTGAAGTTGTTGGAGTTTGGAGAATGGTAGACAGAAAATGAAGGCAATAAAGTGAGATTGGGGAAATCTTGAGCCAGAGCAGATCTTACAAAGGGGGATTCCAGGGCTGATAACCTTTGGCATGGGATATCAGACCTGACAAAAGCACTGATTCCACCCTTCTTGCACAAAGTATCATGGAAGATGTAATGAGGAAAGTTGAGGTGAGAAGTTGGTGCAGAGGGTGCTAGTTGTCATAGCGATAATAGTATATTTGGTTTTGGATGACTGTAGGTTGTGGTGGTGCAATCATTGATATTGGAATTAAGACCTCTGATGTTAGTGAAGTCTATGGAAAATTTTTTTAGTGTGAGGCATTCTGAGATTTTATTAGGTTTTTTGGGCATATTTTTATTTTTTGCAATTTAATTTGATTTTGATGTTTTTTGAGATTTTTTGGTGTTTTTTTTTTTTGGGGGGGGGGATGTTTTTTAGCTGCAGTGACTTGGATTTTTTTGTATTGTTGGTCATGGGAAAATTAGTAGGGACATGCAGTGGGGATGTAGGGCTCAGGGTTTCTCTCTCTCTCACACACAGGGAGCGACCAGACTTCAAGCATGGCCTCTGACATGCCCCCTACCCTGGCAAAGTAAGCAGCAGCAGCAGCAGAATTATTCGCCAGTTGATTGGGAAGACTCTTGAAGAGTTACCATCAGGTTCAGTCCCTGGTGGCCAGCCTGCAAAAACCATTTTACAGCTGTGCCCTCAAATTGGGAAAGGAGCAAGAGAGAGAAGCGACACTGCGTTTAGAAGAGAAAAATGGGTGGATAGAAACCAGAAGCCCTACTGTAGAAACGAAACACGGCAAACACCATTTCATGCCTAGGATTAGGTTTATCTACGAAACGAAATCTACTACCTACAGGTTTAGTTAGCATTTCCTCCAACTAGGGAAGGTATGCCTTTAAGGCAGCAATACTTACCCTGCCCAAGTTCCATTTCTGGAAACAGACCATATCATGGAAAGGTGTGTGTGTGTCAGGGGAGGGAGGGGGGTACTTGGCTAGGAGAGGCTGTACAGTATATTGCTCAATCACCAGTGCTTAATAACTTGCTTATTGGAGACCTGAATTGGCTTGAAATGTACTATGTTATTTGGTCTGCACAGTAGGCTAACTGGATTATCTAACCCATAGCTCACCCACAATAATAATGTACAATACAATACATTTACAGTGTTCTGTGGATATTATGTGTGTTAGCTTTAGTGTGGGTCTTAAGGAAGATAATTATCATGTGGGCTTGTAAAAGAATTTCAGGCCTATTGACTTTTTTTCTTGATATCCTCTTAAGCCCATAGTTGCAAAGCAGTGCCTCAGGCTTGCTATCTTTATATCTCTAGTGTAAACTCAAATACACAAGTATAATTTGTGAAAAATGAGCAAGTTTGAGAACAGGAAGTAAACAGCAAAGTAATCAAAACCTTCTAAAGGAACATGCATACTAGACATATTAAACACTTACACAGCTCTCTCTCTCTCTCTCTCTCTCTCTCTCTCACACACACACACACACACACACACACACACACACACACACACACACACACACACACACACACACACACACACACACACACACGCGCGCACACACACACACAGAGAGAGAGAGAGAGAGAGAGAAAATATTGAAGTTATTCAAAATGCCAGTATATTTCACCTGATGTAACATAGATGTCTTCAGTAAGAGAAAAGCAGATCAGTTAACTACATTCAAAACATGAATCACAAGATGCGAAGTCATCTAGCATATGTTTACTAGCTCATGTCTTGGTCACAGCTGAGTGGACAGAAGACTGCACTATTAGAATTCAGATGTAAAAGCTGGATAGTTTCTATAACTAAAAATTAAATAAGTAAATAAATTAAATTAAAAATTTTAATTAAGTTAAAATTCAGTATTTAAAAAAAATTATGAACGGAGCTGTTAAGGTTTTGACGATCTTGTAAGGTTTTATATGTTAGAAGTACCAGACAGTAAAATTTAAATCTACTGGAATGAAGAATCTTGGTCTGGTTCAAAGAACTCTGTGTATAGTGTCAATGACATGGGAAGCAAGACTAGACCTGTCGGATTCTAAAAATGGAATGTAGTTTTGATGTTCTTGCATTCTAATCTTAGCAAAATGGCCAGTCTGTCCAAAGTAACAAAGCTGACATGAACAGGATACTTTATAGACACCTGACAGGGAGAGAGGTGTTAATTTGCTCTGGGTGACAGCTCCTGAGCTGGTTAGCTATTAAATGCCACTCCCCCCCCCCCCTGCAAATCTTTCGTTCCAGAAATGTTTAGTTTTGAAGTGAAGATTTAAGTTTTAGCAAACAATTATCATATATTTTTAAGTTGGAAAACTTACATCTTCACTTGTTATTTAGTTTTTATTATTCACTTCTAGGACCTTGAATAATATACAAAAATTACTAATATTTTTTGGGCAGACATTCTTTTTGGGACATGCTAGATATATCTCATAAACTCCTAGGCTCTGATGATAGAAAAGTGGATACTTTGTTTGGGGGAATGAAGACATCTTTTATGTTGTGTTGTTTCAAGACAAGGATTATTCTGTCAGTCACAATTTTTATATAAGATAAAGTGACAACTCCCCTGTAGTTATGATTTTCTTGATTACCAGATGCCTTCCTTGGTGCTTGTTACAAGATGTTTTCATTTAAGTTTTTCTCATCACTTGATATGAATCATATATTTGGTTTAATCCTTTATCCAAGTGTAATCAAACAAAGTTTGCGCCTGAAGTATTTTCAGGACTGGGGCAACTCATGGCAAAGGTGGTATAACTTCTCATCACTTACCTTAGTATCCCATAATGCAAAGCACATCTTCTTGTGGACATGTATAATGCTATGCATTAAGGGAAGGGTGACTACCCAGACCGGTTTCGACCTTTATTGTTTGCTTAAACTTAAACAATTCCATCATCCTCCGTATAGTCCTGACCTCGTGCCAAGTGACTTTCACCTGTTCAAACATCTGAAATCTTTCCTTGGTGGCCAGCGGTTTCAAGATGACGATGAAGTCAAAGAAGCAGTCAGTACATCATAGGCTTGCATCACAGGAGACAACCTTATACGACGAAGGTATACAACTCTTGGTGCCCCATTATGATAAGTGCCTGAACAATGGCGGAAATTATGTAAAATAGTAGTGAAAGATATCTACTTTAATTTTCAATAAAGTTTTTTTTGTAAGTATATTTTTGTTTCTCTGACAGTCCATTGGAACTTACTTTCTGGACGTCCCTCATACATGGTGATATATCATCAAGTCTCACAGCGTACAGCCGTATTAGCATCAAGTTTGCTTAATTCGCCATATACCTCATCCTCACTCACAGTCAGCCTCTCCTCCTCCTCATCATCCATTGCTCTCAAACTCTCCATAATGTCACAAATTCACAAGGATGAAAGACCATTATGAACTGCTCTTTAAATATCTCAACTATATCCTCCTCAGCAGCTGTTCTTATACCATTTTCTCCAATCAATGTCATCCTACTATAATCATTCTTTTTTTTTTTTGCTTCATTAGCTAACTGCTGCTCATACTGAACTTTTGGTACCCTTACCAACCAAGTCACCCTCCTCACCTGTTCTTTGTATTCCTCATGGAATTGATTATTACCACTCCTCTTATGTTGCCCCTCCATAATGCCTTTTTTTTCTCTGTAATGCATGCTTAATCTCTTCATTCATCCATTTCATACCTTTGCTTCTACTAGATAGTTCTTGAATATCACCTAAGCAGCATTGATCTCCTTTCCACCCAAATTCATGTCTTATGTTATAGCTGCAAGCTGTCTCCTGAGCTTCTCATAATCACCAGCCTTGTAGTTCCACATATACCCTTTCCTCACATGGTTGACAACCACCAATGGTCACTTTCACCAACTGGATCAAGATTTGACACTTCATTTATAATAACATCCTCTGATGAGATGATCGAATCCAAGACTGCCAATTCTCTTGTGCCCTCTCCTACATACTGCCTGGGGGCAGTTGTCTCCCCAAAACTCAAGAACTTCATTTTCTTTACTTCCTGTTGCTATCTCATCATCCCTCTCTCCTTACTGTAATTAAAATCACCGATAACGATCACCCTTTTCGTATTTGCTTGGCTAATTTGCTTATACATTTCCTGGTCACTATCCTCCACGTTACCAGGTTTATAGCAACATCCAACAAATTATTTCATTCTGTTCACCTCTATCTCACACCATACTGTCTCAGAACCACCACCACTACTATTTCCCCTTGCATCTTAGTTAAAAGAGTATATCATCAATAGCACTCTGCCTCCCTTTTACCCTTTCTGTCTTCATGAAGTACATCATAGTCTTCCATCTCTATTCCTATCAGGATGTCATCCTCATCTAACCATGTCTCACTTATTTAAACAATTTTTGGGAATGAACTCAATCAATGCAACCATTTCATTTCCCTTGTTTCTGATACTTCTAGCATTCGCATACAAACATAAAGCTCATTCCTGGGTCTATAATAAGTTTCACTGATACCACTTATTAGATGTGACGTCTCCATACCTTCCTCGAGCCATTTCTTTTTCTCCTTACTCATTCCAGAACCTTTTTTAAATCCAGCTGCTTTCCCTACATCCCAGGTCATCTCTTTTTGACTGCACACTTCTTATGCTGCTTCCAGGTTCTTCGTTCTAGTTCTAGCTCTCTCTCTTTATTCTATGAAAAATCTCTTCCACTAGTCTGATAACATCCTCTGATTAACTTAACAGCATTTGCAGAGCAACATTTAATTTGGCTTCAGATAGAGTACACTTTATTCTCTTTGCTTGAGTAGCTGTTTTGTAATATGCATCACAAGTCTTCTATTTTACATTAAAGCAACTATAGTGGACTCTTTCAACTTGAGCCATACCTTGGTCATCTGTATGTTCTTTCATTATTCTGCCAGTTTTAGTTTTTATGTAATAAATTTATGAAATGTATCTACCATTTTGAATATCTAAATGTTTTAAGAAATTCATTTTTCATTACACTAGATACAGAATGAATTGCACTGATGTCAGCTGCTCTCTTCAAAAAAAGAAAGTCTTGTAATTTTCACAGATGGACTTTTATTATTTGCATATGCTGTTTGAAAATATTGATGAAAACAAGAATGTTTTTCTGGCCTTTGTCTACTGTAAGCATGTTTGTGAAAGTTGTTAAGTGGCCAATGAACTGTGTGAGATCTGTTTATTGGAGGCATGAAGTAGAATTTCACATTAAAATGCTCTTTTAAGATCATTCCTTATACACATCTCACAACATTAAATTATTGCTCTAAATTAAGGAATGAAAGAAGGGTATAAATTCACAAACAGTTATGTGTTACATGTATACTAACTATAATTAGGCTTTTTTTTATTATTTTTAAATCCAAAGAATCCCTTTTACCCTGTAGATATCAACAGTTCCCTTCTCTGTGCATGTGTATTCTAGTCTAGGTGAATATTACTTTAGGCATTTTATGTGAGTAGCATACTTTTGGTAGATATGATAAAGTTTGCAGTTTGTTTTAAGAATTCAATTCATTTAATCTAAATTGAATAATTAAATTTTGAGAAATATGATCATTAATGTTCATAGAAAAAGAAGCTGAAGTGGCAAGTGAAAAACAAATCATTAAGAAAAAGAAAACAAAGAAGAAAGAAAAAGTTCCAGGTCAGAATCCCAATTATTTTGTGGCTATTAAAATAAGAAACCCACAGGTAGGTATGCCTCTATTTGTTCTTTGTTTTCTGAGTTGTATGTTGGGGAAGGTTTATATTGGCAGCTTATAGAAACTTAAAATGCTTCTTTTGATTCAGTGACTATCGAATGATCAAGAAAGATTTGTGTGATTTTTTCATTATTAATGTAATGAAAAATCACACAAATCTTCCTTGGTCACTCGATAAATGAAAGCAGTTTTAAAAAAATAAACAAAAAGCACTTAAAAAAAAAAACAACAGAAAAACAGACACCTTTGCAACCAATATAATCTTTTCCCAACAAGACAAATATATGAATACCACTCTATTAAACTTGTTGGTTGTGTATATGATTATCCAGCGATAAGGAAAGAGGTGGGGGTGGGATGTTCTGGAGGAAGTATATGAAGGGTGGGATAGAATTTTCTAGTCAAGGCTGTAAGTTTGTCCCAGGTTGCCTATACTATGTGAGATTTTACACTGCTTTGATGGAATACACTTTTGCAGTAGCACATCATGACCTTTAATCACTCGATCAGAGGGCAGAAGCTCATAATGGATAATAATACCAACATCTCTCTCTCTCTCATAGACATTCACCATTATGTGACTCATTGACCTCATGATAATTTTTTTTAACCATTTTTGGTCTGTATTTTTACCTCCTCTATCTTCTTGGAATGCCATGCATATCTTGCTGGTTGCCCAAGTTTATACTCATAAAATAACTGTGCTCAGGTAACTGTAATTAGAGTAGCCCTTTTTGTCACTTTCATTGTAATAGATGATATATCATTTATTATATACTTCATTCCATGATTACTAGATACTTAGTAGTAGTCACAGAATACAGCATCACTTATATGCTTTTGATATGCATTGAAAAATAAGTGCATCTGCAATGACTGCTGCATAATTTTTGTCAAAATATTACCTTTGCAAAAAATCTGCATGAACTTTATCATCTGATATTGGATTCTAAATTTATGCTCAACATATCATTGACCCTCATAGCAACATTGTTTTTAATGTCTTTTTTTTAATTATTTTTATGGCTATTTAGCCTATTTTTGTTTAGCAGTACCTCCTTAATGTCATTGGCTTTTTACTTAAATTTTAGGGCATTACTGATGTTTTATATGGACAGATATATGAAGAATATATAGGAAGAAAAACCAGACATACCTGTGTGGGATGTTGCTGACTGTCTTATTTTTCAGTGGCATCCTGGAGTATGTAGATATACATTCATTGTTGGAGTAAGGAAGTATGATCTGAACGGAAAAGTGGGATTTGAGAGATGTGGGAGAATTATTGGAGAGGCAAGAGGTATGCGAACTTTTTTTGAAAAACCTGTTTTTTTTAATATTTTTTAAATTATTAAAGGTGGGCAGAGAATACTTTGGGATGGGGGTGAACATAGAAATTTTTGTGGGAGAAGAAGGATATTATGGGGTGGGAGAATGGGGTGTTAGCTGTTTCGACAGTGCATCATCTTCGGAGCTCATGGGAAGTTATGTCGTGCTGGCTTGGTGTTTCTGTCTGTCTTTTTGTGTGTTTCCGTCTTTTTTATTTTTTTTAATATGAATCCTATACATGGAAGGTTGTAGACTATTGAATGTTAATGCTATGAATGGATTAAGGGTTAGATAATTCTGAAATTCTATTTTAGAGACCAATCCTAGAACTCCTTCAAGCCATTTTAGGCTTGCAGTAAGTGTGATGGTCTCACACTAAACAATGAAACTTATCTACCTCTTAAAGACATTCAAACAGCCAAACCCATAGTGGGATTTTGGAAGTTTTTTTCACTTGGTTACACTATAAATTATATATTTAGTTTAATCCTTTATCCAAGTGTCAGCAAACAAAGTTTTGTGTCTGAGTAAATGTAAGCAGACTTTGTTCTTACACTTGGATAAAGGATTAAACTAAATATATAATTCATAGTGGGATTCAAACTTACAATCTGTTAGTTAAAAAGCAGGTTTGCTGTCTAGTTAGCTAACCATGCCAGCATGGTTTGTCTAAAGCACCACACTACAGTATTGTGTTATGTATAATGGTAAATTAGAATACATTCAAATGTGCAATATTCCTTTAATTAATGAAAACTTGGAAAAAGAACAAATTGCAGTTCTTCAGTCTGGTAATCTTCCAGTTTAAATCAGTCCATAAGAGTGAAGGTCTAGATGTCGATGTCCTTCAAATGGATGGACCAAAATATCCTTACTTTCACGAACACTGTTTCAGAAAGACATCGGCCTGTAGATTTTGGCTTCATTCCGGTATCATTCTTGGACATCATCCATATTATTTTATTGTTGTTATTTCACTATCCTCCATGGAGTCAACAGACTCATAGTGGGGGGGAGGCTCACTCAACCAGCAACATGTCTATCATAATGAACTTTGAAGATTCATGTAAAATTTCCCCTCAAACACTCTTCATAAACAACACTCCAGATCCTGATATCACTTTGGTCATTTTGGTCAAAACCGGGCAACCAAATCAGAGTGCCATAGTCTATGTGTGGTCAGACCAATTCCATATATTGAGGCACCACCACCTCCTTATCCTTACTTGTTATTGTACTTTTCATCATAGCAGCAGTATGATGTGCAGTCTTTGAAACACTTGCAGTATGCCCTCAGAACTTTAGTCCACTGTCTGTTATCACCCCAAGATTGAATCTCATCCATTTCCTGAAGTACAGCTCCACCAATACAATACATAGTCTTATTCAAACTGTCGTGAATGGTCGACTGCCACCATTTATTTATTTCTAGTAGATCTTATGTTCTCCTGCTGTATATATTCTAACAAATTTATTTGTTTTATGACTGTGCCAGTTAGACTATGTTTGAGTGCAACATTATAAGTTTTTAGACTAAAGACAAAGCAGATAATGTTAGCATTTCCCCACTTATGTTAATCTTTATCTTTAATTAGTCGTGGCTTGATTATTGATTGCTTAAACTTTATCTTATGCAGGTTCAAAATTTTCAGAATAGTGCATTGACAGAATCAGTCCAATGTGTTGTTCACCAACCATTTAATTAAATCAAATAGGAATATTTACGTAGTCTGATCCACATCAACAGATATATATATATATATATATATATATATAATTGCATTACAAGTCTTTGTCAATTTCAATTCTTCCTGATTCAGACTTAATTCTATGTTTCTTCCCTTAAAGTTAAATCGTAATCTAGAATATCTTGCTACTCATGCATACACAAACTGGAAATAAGGCATACCTTAGGCAGCTTAATTCAATATTAAATTACATTATAGAGTAAGAAGAGTTCAGTACTCTTCTTACTCTATACTGATTATACACAGTTGAGATCCAGACACACCTTGAGTGAACTTATTTCATTTGTTAACTTACACAATCTTATTGTACCCATTACCAGACATACTTGATGTACATTCTTGCTTGTAAATATCACATATATAAGTACTTATAATTCTTGTTCAGCACTGCCTTTTACATGAATCTTTTATTTACACGAAAGTGCTCCTTTTTGCCTTTTTTCCCTTCTGCTGGCTCATTCTTGATTTCCCGCAAATTTTTTCTTTGTCCACGTTATCTATTGTTCTATGTGCTTTGGACCCTGTTATCATGTTAGCTTTTACATGTTTTTCTAAGGAGATTGCACTTAGAGAAATGTCAGTTTTGTCTGTTACAAATACAAGATTATTACAGACAAAATTGACATTTCTCCTTAGAAAAACATGTAAAAGCTAACATAAGTTACTTATCATGAGAGATTTAACAATACCATATTTTGTCATGTGTTGAATTTTTTTCTTGACAATTATTCATAAGACTATTACACTTTTTTTATAATCTTTGTCAAGTAGCTTTCTTTTATCCTCCAACATGTTTCGCCAATCTTTTTCTATTGGCATCCTCAGGGAATACAAACTAGTAAGCTAAAATGAAGGTTACAGACTAGTTTATAACTGATGGTTCTAATTCATACAAAAAATTGGTATCACTACTTTGTTCAATCACTGTTTAACTTCTAACTATTTTATTTGGCAAAAAACAATCTACAAACAACTCACTGGATTAGCTATGGGTAGCCCCCTATCACCTCCTTGTGCTGACTTATTCATGGAAGATCTAGAGAAAAAAATCTTAACCCAGATCATTCCAAAACCGAAAATTTGGTACAGATATGTAGATGACATCTTTATCATTTGGGATCATACGAAAGAAGAACTAATGAATTACCTCAACCAAATCAGTAGTTTCCACAATACATTCAAAATCACATTAGAAATGGAAAAAGATAAAAAACTGCCATTCCTTGACATTTTAATAAAGAAACAATCCAATAATAGTATCAATATACAGAAAACCTACAAATACAGGACGTTACCTCCATTTCAACTCAGCTCATCACATAGCTCAGAAACTTAGCATTATCCATAGTCTCAAGAAAAGAGCTATACAGTATATGACAGACAAGGATGACCTACTAACAGAATTAACCTCAATATCCAGAGAACTTTCTTTAAATGGTTACCCAAAAAGTCTCTATAACAAGATTCTCTTTACTGATATACCACATTGACAATGTGATGATGTCCAATACATCAGTACAATTACAATTCCTTTTGTCAGCAACCTTTCCAAAAAATTAGCTAACCTTTTAAAACCACATTAGATCAGAGAGGCATTCAAACCAATCAACACTATTCGGAAATTTTTAAGATCACTGAAAGATCCTCACCCATTCTACAAGTACTCTGGAGTATATAATATACCTTGCTCATGTGGTATTAGTTACGTAGGTCAGAACTCTAGAAGCTTTGAAACGAGAAAGAAAGAACACATAGGATATGTCAGAAATAACAGACAAGACATTTCAGGCCTTTCATGCCACTTTGCCTCTACTAACCATCACATTGAGTGGGATAAGAGCCTTATGCCATACATAGAAGATAACTACCATTCAAGAACCTTTAAAGAAGCAGCTACAGTCGCCCATAAAACTGAAAACCTAAACAAGAATCAAGGTCTAATTTTACCAGAAATTTGGAAAACTTTTATCAGATCATTAAACATCAAAGAAATGAACTTTCATAACAATTACATCATGAGCCATAACGAATAAATCACGTTAACGAGACACGCACATTGTCACGCACAATACCAATTTTTTGTATGAATTAGAACCATCAGTTATAACCTAGTCTGTAACCTTCATTTTAGCTTACAAGTTTGTATTCCCTGAGGATGCCAATAGAAAAAGATTGGCGAAACATGTTGGAGGATAAAATAAAGCTACTTGACAAAGATTATAAAAAAAAGTGTAATAACCATATTTTGTCATTGCTGCTTTGTACTTGTTGCTCGAATAGATATATATTGTCTGGCAGAATTAATAGCAACACTTTGTATACATGTAGGTATCTTTTTATACAAACATTTGTAAATACAAATATTTGTAAATATTTAGACATTGTATACTAATTATCATCATCATCATCATCGTCAAATTCTTGACATGTACCCTCAAGAGGTGTACAGGATATGATAGTACCACATGAAAAATTTACATCATTACTAACTTCCTATCTACAATTTTCCTCCAAATCAGTCTGTTACTTCTCAAGACTCCTACATTATCAGATCTTATATTTCTATCGTCTAAGGCACTTTGTACCGTATCAATCCACCTATATCTTGGTCTTTCTCTGGGTTGTTTTCCTGCCAACCTGGCAGAGAAAAGTTGTTTTGCTAATCTTTCCTCGCCTATTCTGTTCAAGTGACCACACCACCTGAGATTAGCTCTGCTAATGCATTCCTGGATGCTGACAATATCAAGTTCTTTCCTAATATAATCATTTTTAATATGATATTGCCATTGATGCCATCTGTTCACGCCTCGAATCTTTCTCAGGACTCTCATATTTGCAGTCTCTAGTCTTATATATCTTGGTCTTTCTCTGGGTTGTTTTCCTGCCAACCTGGCAGAGAAAAGTTGTTTTGCTAATCTTTCCTCGCCCATTCTGTTCAAGTGACCATACCACCTGAGATTAGCTCTGCTAACGCATTCCTGGATGCTGACAATATCAAGTTCTTTCCTAATATAATCATTTTTAATATTATATTGCCATTGATGCCATCTGTTCACGCCTCGAATCTTTCTCAGGACTCTCATATTTGCAGTCTCTAGTCTTTGGTCAAGTGTTTTACTTCTGACCCAGCTTTCAGATCCATAAGTTAAAACTGGTTTAAACACTGTCTTGTATACAGCTAATTTAGTGTTCTGACTAATTTCTCTCTTATTCCATATGAATTTATTCAATTGACTGCCTACCATACCAACTTTGTTGATTCTGTTGTCTATTTCCATATTTAATTTACCATCTTCACTAAAAATCGTGCCTAAATAGCTGAAATGTTTTACTTGTTCCACAGGTTCTCCGTTCACAACGCAGTTGACATTTTCAACAATTCTACCTGTTTTCATTCTTTTTGTCTTTTTAATGCTGACCTTCATACCATATCTATTACAACAGATATTCATTTTAGTCAGGGAATCTTGCTAACTTGTAGCAGATTTATTTAGACGTATAACATCGTCTGCATAAAGCAAAGAGCTGACATTAACATCTCCAATTTTGATATCATGTTTAATACCACTTTCCTTCATAATGTGATCCATATAGATAATGAATAACAGAGGGGATAATGTACATCCTTGTCTCACACCAGATTTAACATTAAACCATCTTCCTGTACCTCCCTCAATTCTAACTGTTGACTTACAACTCAAATAAAGACTAAGTATTGCTTGATATAATGCCCCATTGACACCATATAACTGTAGCGTATTGAATAGCTTCTCTCTTGGCACCTTGTCATATGCCTTTTTCAGATCGACAAAACTTAAATACAGATCTTTGTTATATTCCCATGCTTTCTCAACTATTTGTCGTAAAGTGAAGATCTGATCCTGACAGCCTCTATTTGGCCTGAATCCAGCTTGTTCTTCACCCAGCTTTTCTTCCACAATTCTTCTCAACTGTTTCTCAAGTATACTTGCATAGATTTTGCCAGGAAAACTCAGTAGGGAAATACCTCTGTAATTCTCACATTCAGTTTTATTTCCCTTTTTATATATGGGTACTATGAGAGCTCTACTCCAATCATCGGGAATTCGTCCCTCTGTCCCGGCTTTCTGAACTATGCAGTCCAGCCACTGTAAGACTTTTATACCACCATATTTCAGCATTTCTGGTCAAATATCATCTACTCCTGCTGCCTTTCCACATTTCAAGCCTTTGATGGCTTTTTCTACTTCAAGTATGAATATGTATTCCTGACTGTATGCCTGTTGAGTGTTTTTCACCACTGTGCTGTCACTGCTTGTTTCATTTAGCAATTTTTAGAAGTAATTACTTCATACTTCAAGGATATCTTTTTCTCCTGTTTTCATGTCACCTTTATCATCTCTAACCTTTTGCAGCACTCTTTCCTCCATGTCTAAGCTTCTTCAACAATCTCCAGAATATCTTACCACCTTCTTGATATTTATTTTCTATGTTCTTGCCAAAGTCCTGTGTAAAACTAGCTAAACAAAAGTCACTTTTGTTTAGCTAGTTTTACACAGTGTTTCACTTTCCTGCATTTGTCTCTGTATTCTCTAAGAGCAAAAGCTGATTTATTTGCCAGAAACTTTTGATATGCTTTCTTCTTTTCCTTCACTGCCTCTTTAACTTCCTGTGTCCAACATGGAGTTCTGATTTTTTCCATCCTTGTAGACAACCTCATCACATGCCTCTCTGGCTGAATCAGTCAGGGGTTTTCTTCAAGGCTTACCACTGAATCTCCAAGGTTTGGTTCCTGTTCTCAAACTCTTTCATTTTTTCTTCAATAATCTTTGTGTATTTTAGTGTACAGTTCACATCTGAGAGCTGCTCAACTTTTATTCGCTTTAAAACTTTCTTACATGTTATTTTTTTCAATATGAAATTCAATTTTATCCTGCTCAAGACTAAATGGTGATCACTTCCAATTTCAAATCCTCTGTACACTCTGGTGTCCTGCACCAGGGAGAAAACATCAATACCAATAATAACATAGTCAATGAGACTTTTCTTATTCCTTGACTCTTCTCTCCATGTGAATTTGTACACATTTTTTTTTGTTGGAACATGTTGTTAGTGATAACCATTCCATGTCCTGAGCAGAAATCCAACAGGTATTTGCCATTATTATTAGCTTTGCTCTTTTCTCCAAATTTTCCCAAAATATTTTTGTATGTCTGACAATCATTTCCTACCTCTGCTATTTAGATCCCCAACAAGGACCAGCTTTTCCTTTTTCATTGTGTCAGTTGCTTTTTTTTAAGCCTCAAAAAAATTTCTCCACTTCTACCTTAGTAGAACCTTCTGTGGGACCATAGGCACAAATAAGTCTCATTGTCCAGTTCCTCATTCACATATTTGTACACATCACTCTACTTGAGATATCCTGCCATTCAAGAAGATTAGCCTCTTAATTTGTGTTGAATATTATGGCTACGCCTTCTTTTCCTTGATTATCATTGCCTGAATATAACATTTTGTATTTATTGCTCAGAAAGATCTCCAGTTTGTCTTTTTTTTTTTTGTTTCAGTCACCCCTATTATGTCAATCTGGTACTTATCTAATTCCTCAGCTAGCTCCATTTCTTTGCCATTCAGGCTTCTTATGTTGATAGTACCGATCTTTAACTCTGGTGATGTTGAGTTGGGGTGTGTTTTCAGATTTGTTCCAGTAGCTGACTTTTCGCTGTTCGCCCTGGTCCCCTTGCGAAAACAACGGGGACCTTGTTCAACCAGGCGATGCCCCACCTGGCATGAAATTTTGTCACGTTGTACCATTGTTTTTTATTTTGGTTTAACCAATAATATACAGTTTGGTTTGCTAAATTCCAAATTGCTAGTCCATCCTCGTTCGTTCATTATCCAGGTAGATACCCAACAGGGTGCATCACGAGAAGGTGAGGATTGCACATTAGGTCAGAAGCCCTGGTCGGTTCTCCTGGTGGAGGTCTCCTCTCAGTTATACAGCTTTGACCCTTAAACACCCCTACTAATTATTATTATTATTATTATTCAGGCCACCATGGAGTCAAAAGACTCATCGCTGGAGGTCCCTCCTAGGAAACATAAATTCTATTATACCACTTCTTGAACTCATGGACCGTTCTTGCTCTCACCACTCTATCAGGCTATGCATTCCACGGTTCAACCACCCTCCATGCAAATAAATCACTCCTCACCCTCTTGCTCACAGCTTCCTTTCGTAACTTCCAGGGATGGCCCCTTGTCATCACTCCCCCGATGTTCAACCAAGCGAAAGAACTCCCCAGTGTCAACCCTGTAACCACCTCTCAACAGTTTGAAAGTCTCAATCATATCACTAAAAGAGATTTTTAATCTCCCCTGACATTTATGAATTATGCAAATTCTTTGTATATGCACATTTTACATGGAAAAGAAAATATGCAGGTGGCTGGATGGACTGTCCGCACCTTCCAATTTAGTCAGCTTCTGTATGGAACACAAAGCATTCTGGTCTAGCTGTGCTGCATGGTTAATATGTTGCTATTTGTCCTTATTTTATCCAAGTATGAGCAAAGAATAGTCTGCATGTCAAATATCTTCACTGCTGGGCTGCTTATATGCAGGGAGCAATTGATTTCATATCAAGTTGTCTGGGTATCCCATAATGTACAGCACACTCCCTTCTCAGGTCTGTATGATGCCATGCATTATGAGAGGAGGGGGGGTCACTGCCCAGGTTGATTTCCATCTTTATTGAGAAAACAGTACAGAGAGTTCCCAAAAAACTATAGATGATCTAAAATTATCACTAATCCTCATCATTCTCAACCTGGATCATTTCAGGATACTCAAGCAAAGACTAAGGACAGATTCTGCAAGACAGCAAATCTGTGTTATTGCTGAACTTCATTTCTGCACACTAGCAGGCAGAACCCCTCACACCAAATCTTGGCTCTAGCTAGTGACCAGCTAAAACCTACTCTGTTCTTAGGGTAAATGCTCTCTGATTTATCTATCTACACCATAGATAAATAATCTTCACACCACTTTTGAGTCACATGCCAAACTAGTATCAATATCCTCCTATGCTCTCCTAGATACCATCAAGGGAGTTTATGGAGTGTCTTGCTTGCATCTTTGCCTGCTATGAACATTCAGAAGAATTTGACACCTGTCTTGAAGAACATATGAAATACATTCAATATTTTCATTGTAGTTGTCAGGCCTATCAGATCATGCTTTGGACATCCTGTTACACTGGATTAAATGGAGAAAAAAAAATACAATGCTCTATAACAGTCATTACAAGTCTGATATGCAATTTTTGGAAATCAATTAGCAATGAGGCACTCCCTTAACATGAAATATTATTATCCTCTTGACCTCCATAGAGTCACAAGATTCATCATGGGAGGTAACTACTAGTCAATACAAAGTGTGTCATACCACTCCTTAAACTCACCCATTGTCTACACTTTCACTACTATCTCAGGCAGTGTATTCCATGCCCATATCACACTCCATGCAAAAAACCCACCTCTCACCCTTTTACTCACCACTTCCTTTTGTAACTTCCAGGGATGGCACCTTGTCTTTGTTTTTTCCTCTCATTCCATGAAAAATCTCCTTAGTGTTAATACGATAATAATCCTTCAACATTTTAGATGTCTCAATCATATCTACCCCTTCGTCTTCTATTTACCAAACTCTGCAGTCCACATGCCCTCAGTCTGTTCTCGTAATCAGCATTCTTCAGTACTGATATAATTTTTATTATCCATATCTGAACATCTCTCCAAGGTTACTCCCCCCCCCCCTTCAAATCCCACTGATCTGATCGGAGCACAGAAATCAAGATGTGGTCTGATCAAAACTTTATACATTGGGACCGCTACACTTTCATCTTTCATGGTCAATGATCTCTTGTCTTCAACACTTCAGTAATTTTCTGAGATCCCCTCCGAATTTCCCAGATTTCAAAATCTTACATTCAGTTGCAATAAGCTGACATCCCCATAAGTTGGAAATGTAAGCATTTGCTCACATTTCCAACTTATTCAAATCCCCTTTAAGAGCCAAAACATCTGCACCACTACTAATAACCCTCCCAAGTTTCTCATCACATGAAAACGACTGAACATCTCCCTGTAGTCCTGTAACAATATCATTGACACAAAGATTGAACAGTAATGGTCCCAGTACTGAACCTGTGGAGCTCTACCTGTAACTCCCCCCTCCCCATTCCCTGATTACCCCCCCCCAATACACACACAACTCACTGATATCCATCAGAAAGCCAGCCACCAATCCAATCCACCAACCTGATATCCAAACTCACATGTTGCAACTCAAAAACTAACTTGTCGCTTTTGAAAAATCCAAAAATAATCACAGCATATGCTTTACCCTCATCCAGTACTCCTGTCACTCTATTGCAAAAGGTAAGTAGATTAATAAAACAGGAGCACCCTTTAACAAATCCATGCTTGCCTGCATAAATAACCTTGCTCTCATCTGTCCAATTCTGTATACTAGTTCTTACCATTTTCTCCAAAAACTTAGCAACTACAGAATAAATACTAACAGGCCTATAGTTTTATATGATGAACTTACCCTTCTTCCACTTTCCCTGAACATATTCCTTTGAAAGACTTTCATTAAACAGCCAAATCAGCGGCACAGTCAGTTCCACAGGACATTCCCTTAAAATATGGTGAAATTCCATCTAGTCCCATGAAGTATGGATTCATTGGTATATCAAAAATTTTGAAACATTTTAAGACCATCAACAACCTGATAGTTGTAAACTTCTTTTCATAACTTATTTGCATCTGAGACATTAGTTATTTTGTCCATTATACACAGTCTTGCCATAACTACTGTTACAACTTCTGCATACCCATGCACTGCCCACAGAGCCAAGTTCCATTAGTGGCACTGTGTGCAGCCATCATTTGTGTGTTTATCAGTAGAGAGCGAGATGTTTAGCTATATGGATTAACATGCAGTGGGAGATTATGAGAACAGTGTAGCTGTAGTAGCATTTCACAAGCTTAGAATGCAGCGACCTGTTATTTTCAACATGTTGAAAACGCTCGGGATTGGTGGGATGTTGGTGTATCTGACTATTAACCATTATAATGATACAGAAGACATATCTGACCGCCAAAGAACAGGTTAACCATGCTATGCCTGTGAAGACATGCCTCTGCTGTAATCTGTAAGAACACAGAAAGTGATGTTGTAAGAGATAAATATTTCGCAGCATGTCACGAACTGATGACTGGGTGAGAGCCTATCATCATTCTGCTGGACACTTCCTAACACCACAACTTATGCAGCAGAGGGTGATAAAATCAAAGGCACTTCTCTGGTGGTATGTGAACACCAGACACAGAGATATTCTCTTTACAGAGGAGAAGATTTCATTATTGAAGACTCTTTTAACCGCGAAAACAATTGGGTATACGTCCTGATGGACGCACAGCATGTGCCATAGCACCCAGCATTCGGAGAGGTCATCACGCTGCATCAGTGATGGTTTGGTGGGGGATGATGTATCGGGCGGGGAGGGGGGGTATCCAAGTTGCATTTCTGTGAGAAAGGGGTTAAAACCTCTGCCAAAGTGTATCAAGACACCATTTTGGAACCTGTGATATGGCCTCTGAACAACATCTTGTTTCACAGTAGGCAGTAGACCTTCCAAGGACCACACAACAGCGGTTGGAGGCGAATGTGCTCGACCACATATCACCATCTGATTGGCCATTTGGAAGTTCCAATCTGAATTGATGACTTCAAATTGTGGTTAGAGCTTGAGAGAGAGTAGCCTGCAAGAAACGACATCCCAGCATCGCCAGCCTGAAGTTGGATTTGGAGTGAGCATGCAGTATTTCTGTTGGATGTTGTGCATGCCACTATCGATATGTAGCCTCACAGACTTTTAACATGCGTGAAGGCAAAAGGAGGACATTTCAAACATCGAGTGCTGCTACATGCATGTTATACATGTGGTTTGTATGTGCTGAAAGCTGTAAATGATTTACTGATAGATTAAAGGTTTATGTGCTGTTCAAGTTGTAACAGTATTCATGGCTAGAATAGGTAATTTTGAAAACTTATTGATTGTTAATGCTTTGTGTGCTTTCAAACTTATTGATTGTTAATGCTTTGTGGCTGTGACAAGTGTTTTTATGCCCTAAAGATTTAAAACCTAGAAAACATCAGCAGCTTAATAAATAAATAAGATTATTTCATTCTGGTGGTATTGTGTTTATACTGTTAAACATTAAAATTAATGCTCAAAAGATGCTTGTTTATGTGTGCGTGTGCGTGCATGCATGCGTGCTCTGTATATGCAAGTTTTGAATTATCTGTGCTCTCCCTTTCCTGTCATATTCTGGGTAATTAAAATTATTTTGTTATTTGGTATTTAAGACAGGTTTCTCTGGAAATTCAATTAGAAGTATATTACAATTTTTCTTTTTGTTTCAGATTCATACAGTTGTTGAGGAGGTGCAACAGCACATAATCACATTAGATCATAATCTGAAATCAGCTAGAATTCCTCTTCCTTCTCTACATATTACACTAATGGTGCTCCACCTTGGTGAACAAGATGACTTGAAAAGGCATGTCTCTCTCTGTCAAAAATTTAGATATCAAAATCAGGAAATAAGTCACATTATTATTATTATAAACAAACAAACAAAAAAGTATGCTTTTGGTAATAAATTGCAGTTCTGAAAATTATCATTGATTTAATTTTAATAGTTTAAGATTACAATCATTCATAAATATCCTTTGTGAGTAGTATGTCTTGGTGAGTATAAAATAATTAGTTTACCTAGTAAACTTTTAGGTAAATCCTAAAAGTATTATACCCAAATGGTTGCTAGGTAAATCAGGTGCCACTATTTAGAGACTAATGACTTACATTAGTTGCCTTAGTATGATGTGATATTATGTATTGTCTTAGTATGATGTGAAGTCTTCAACCTCTATATACAAGTAGCCCAGTAGTGAAGATACTTCATACACAAACTTTGTTTGCTTGCACTTTGATAAAGGATTAAACCAAGAATATAATTTCTTGGCATCTTTAATTATAGTATAACCAAGTGAAAAAAACTTTCAACATTCACTAACCACATTTGATTTGTTTTGTTTTACTGGATTTATCATTGTAAATATGGTTTGTAGATTACATAAAAAAGTAGGATTGTGTTAAATGACTTGTACAATATATGTTTTATGTAAATCCTACCCACAAAAGACCATAAACCCATCTTACATTACTATGACGATGGGCTAAGGATTAGATAATCTGAAAAACCCTATTGTAGAGACTAAACATAGAATATCATGCATCTTGAGATAATGATATTGAGAATATCTTTAATTTCAGATATGACATCTAAAGATATTGAGTTATTGAGAATAGTTTCAGATTTCTTGTCATGTTCATCATCTGTGATTCCTTTTACTGTCATTTCTAAGCTTTTTCAGTAGTCTCCAGTACATTTTTCAACCTTCCTGATATTTAATAAATTAAAGACTTAATTCTGTATGTTAGTCAAGTAAATAATAGTTTAATATCCAACGTTTCACTGACTAATATCTGTCAGCATTTTCAGAGGTAAGCAATAGAAAGTTACAAAAACCAGGGAACTAACTGACAATTCTAAAAATTATATAAAGTTATCACTGTGCATGATACAATGATATAATACGTGTGTCACATGTACAACATTTTATTTGTTGAGAAATTTATTGTAATTTTCATGAAAGTTCGTTTCTTTTTGGTTAAATGATCTGATTAGAGTTTTCCATATATCTGGTAAGATTAGGTCTTGATTCTTATTTAAGTTACCTGCTGAACGGGCAACTGTAGCAGCTTCTTTAAATGTTCTGGAATGGTAGTTCTCTTCTATGTAGGGCATATGGCTCATATCCCATTCGATATTATGGTTGGTAGTGGGACTTTACCTCTACCAACTTCCTGATATTTATTTTCTGTATTCTTACCAGTCTTCCAATGACTTTTGTGTTTAGCTACTCTAGGACACCTGCCATACTTTCTAGCAACTTTTGTTATATTTTCTTCATTTCCTGGACTGCCACTTTAATTTCTTGCAACCACCATGAAGTTCTGATTTTTTCTCTTTGCAGACAACTTTGTTTGTTTTCCTAACTGAATCAGTGTTTTGTTCAAAGTTTGCCACTGAGACTGAGGTTTATTTCTTTTTTTTTTTTTTTTTTTGTTCATAATATTTGTATTCCACCTACAAAAGCTTCTAAACTTTAATTCTTTTTAAAACTTTCTTTACACATTTTTCTTTCAATATGATATTAATTTTTTTGGAAGTTTTTTCCCACTTGGTTAGACTATAATAAATTTAGTTTTATCCTTTGTCCTGAAGTATCTTCAGGACAAAGGCAACTCGTGGCAAAGGTGGACCAAGCTCTCATGACTCCTTGTCTTAGTAGCTCCCATAATGCAAAGCACATCTCCTTGCAGACATGTATGATGCTATGCATTAAGGGAAGGGCCACTACCCAGACCAGTTTCAACCTTTATCGAGGTCTCGTCAGTGGGAGCCAGACTCAGAAGTGGTGATACTAAGGTGGAAGCAATGGAGAAGCCATATTTACCTATACAAGTTGCAAAAGGTGTCTCACCTTATTATTAAATTACTCTGGATTTAGAGAAAGACGTTGGAAGTTTTTTCCACTTGGTTAGACTATAATAAATTTAGTTTAATCCTTTATCCAAGTGTAAGCAAACAAAGTTTGCACCTGAAGTATCTTCAGGACTAAGGCAACTACCATGAGTTTACTCTGTTTGAAACTTGTGAGTTTTTATTGTTTATTTTAACAAATCCATTTTATGTTTAGAAACATGGTCTTACTACTGGAAATTAAATGAATATTTTCTAATCCACAGAAATATTCATGTAATTAAAGTGGAGACTGTTGTTATTTTCCTTTTCAAAGGTTAACTGGATTGCGAGATGTTAATTGTTTAGATGTGTTAAAAAATGTTGGAGGTATCCAGGCCATGTGGCCAAGTGGAGAACAAAGTGTAGCCAAACAGTGAGTCTATGTGGGACATAGGTTAAGGCTTTCTCTTCAACGGTCTCCAGGAAGTAATTAGCCACGAGGAGGATGAGAAGAAAGCAGATAGCCCATGGCTGTCCCCTCTATTTGTTTGTAGTATTTTCCTTTCCAAATAATTAGCCAGAGTTCATAATGAACTTGAACAGGGCTAAGATATTGGGAGGAAATTCAGTTTGAATAATGTCTAAGAATCTTAAAGTGGGACACTGATGAACATAGAGGAGACATAAAAACTGACCATATTGTCAGTGTGTTGCAGTGTGAGGTTTTCTATACTGGCTTTAAAATGGACTGAGTTTTTTAATGTGTGAAAATGTGTTGCCAGTATGTTGGGAAAACACTTTGTAATGTGGCTAATTTGTATGATGGTGACTCAGTGGCATCCACACCTGGGTTTGTAATGGCACGTTCTGTTTGTGGATTTTAGGTAGTTCATATATCCATTGGGAAGGGAAGGGTCTAAAATTGTATGGTTTTAGTTTATCAGACATTTGAACATACCAGGAGGTGACTTTTTCAAGTAGTCTGTGAAGTGAAGTGATCTGATTGGTTCTGTTTGTTCTGCTTTATTTTCTTTCCAGTAGTGCTTCATATTTTTTATGGGAGGCATCACTTTTTGGTGGTTTTATTTGTGGCGGCACTTTGTCAACATCCAGTTTGATACTGTTAGCAATATGGATAGAAAGGCTAAGAATACCATGTTCAATCTGAATCATAATTTCTTCCATAGGAATTTTTTTAGGTGCAAGTGCAGCTACTACCAAGAGAGAGTGCATTAATTGCATCTAGCTTGAGGGTGAAGGAAAATAAGTTTATGGTGTTTATATAATGTTGACTTGAGATATGAATTTCTTAGATTTGCAAACTTGTTGCTGTGCTTTTATTTTTCAAAATTCTTTAGCTGCTGAAACATTAGAGACATCTGAAAAGTCAGCATTCAGTGTGGCAACAAGCTCCTCTTCTAGTACACGAATAGTTTTGTTGGTGTTGATAAGTAGAATGTGAGTGGCACCAATCTGTTCACATAAGAGTGAAGCTGGTTAAAGCACTTTAGCTTTAACTAGCTTTAAATGTCTCTAGCCAGACATTTGGTCTAAGTGCTTTCACAACATACTGGCAACACATCTTCACACATAAAAAAAACTCAGCCAATTTTAAGGCCGTTTGCAGTTGTAAACTTTCCTACTGTAGCCAAACAGCCAGGAAAGCCAACATCAAAATTTCTGAACATCTTGACTATATTCCATTTCCACCATTACAGCCATTCAGAACTTACTGACCATGCTTTGGACAACTGCCACAGGATACACTGGAAGAAGGCCACTCTACTCCACTGCGGCAAATATAAATACAAAAGACTATTCCTTGAGTCAGCTTCTGCCTTAAGAAACTACCAAAACGGCAACAAATCTGGTTGCATGAACCTGCCACAAATTTGGAAATCTCTCTTCGTCTGTATTTCAGCCTAACAGCCAAGGACATTCCATTTTAGATAACTGCGGAGCACTATTTAGGACGTTAGAGTAACTTTCAGTTGCCATACTTCATCCTTGTTACTCAGTGTAGTAGTTCACACATCATATTGTCTTGTGTTTCCTGATGATGGCAATTTGACTTTGCTAAAACATTAGAAATATTAATTAAATTTATTATAATTAATATTAGTGTACATTGTAATTTTCTTAACAAACTACAATTATGAATAACTGGTCTGTAATGTATGTGAAACTCAAACTAGCATTGTGTGCACACACACACACACACACACATAAACTCCTGTTTTAATCAGGGAATGCGTTCCAAGAAATCCTCAATTCCATTTCCACATTAAATGGGGGATACCATTTTTTTCCAATCTTTTGACTGTTTTATTTATTGATTGATTTTTTTTCTATTTTTTACAGACTGAAAGCCTTATTTGTTATTATTTGTATGTTAATAGGTATCAGTTTTTGATTTAAATATTTGATCCATGCAAGTACCAATTTTTCCAACTTTAATATAGTTTCACTCTGAGATTGGGTGATTTTCTTTGTGGAGAAGAGAGTAACGTTTCATCCGCTTCTTTAATTTTATCCTTATGTTAAAGATTGTTTGTATTGTTGATTTGCTTAATTTAAATTCACGTGCAACATCAACAGTCTTAAAACCGGACTTGTATTTTTGTATGATTTTTACCTTCTTATCCAAATTGATAATAGCATGCTGTGCTAGCTTATCCTCATTGCTGTGACTTTCCTTTGCTGGTCTTATTTACATGTTTAATAAGAGTGCAAATTAATCTTGTAATAAATTATGTAATCGTGGAAACAATACAATTCGAAGTGTATCAAACTGACATTTATATACTTCTATTTTTAAAGTTTGTGTTCAAATCAGCAATGAATTTTGAACTCGCAGATATGAGGTGATGTGCTGGGTAATTTGCTGTGCAGAAGTGTGTAATAATATATAAATAGTGAAATAACATATATGTATACATTGGTTAAGAAAAAAAAACACATAAAAGCTAATTTGCATGAATGGGGGAGGCATAAATCGGAGGTTACCTGTATATCATTTCCAGATTTTACATTATGTGTCCGTGAGAGTGACATATAGTAAGATATTGTTGATCCAGTATGGGGGATGATATATATATACATATATCAGCCCCATACATGAAAGGTCCCAAGACTTGTGACACTACAGTGCTGTGTGTGTGTGGGAAATTACAGCATTGAAGTATTTGTCAATTTAAATATTTATCATTACACAATAATGTGAAATTTTTCTTTGAAAAGTGTCTGTTGTATATCATAGAAGTTGTTTTTATTAGTATGCTTTCATATTTCTTTATTATTATTATTGTTGTTCTTTTGGATTTAAATTCTGTAATATGCAAGTTTTATTAAGATAAACTTTATGAGATTATTGCATTTAAATAAACTTTACACATAGATAAATACTGAGACAACCATATGTTAAGATAAACTTGCATTGTAATAAACTTTACAGAAACAAAAATAAAGAAAAACATATAAATTTATATAATTTATGCTAATTATTTAAAAAAAAATTTAGAGCTGAAGAGGCCATTAATTCATGTGAATTAATTCTCAAAGAAGCATTCTCAAAAGATCCACTTGTTTTAACATTTGAAGGACTTTCTCACTTTCGAAATCAAGTATGTTTATATTGGAATTACTAAGTTTTGCATGTGCAATATAATTTGGGACCAAGTTTTTACTTTTTTATATTGAGGAGTGTAAAAGATAATAGCATATTAGGAATAGTAATTATTGTATTGCTGAGGTATGACAGTGTGAGTTGAGAAAGCAAACAAAGAAGGTCTCGGTGCTTAGCCTCTTGCAATGAGTCTTCTGACTCCATGGGGACTTGGAAATGTTACTAATATTTCTAAATAAAAATGTAAGTGTAACATGAGACTAATACTAATGTTACTTTCCTGCACACTGTTATACCTGCTCATACTATTCAATATATTATATGTATGTTGTCACAGTATAATTTGTTGTAAACTTGATCCAAAAAACACACTTTGTCCCTTGCACTGCCTTAAAAAAAAGGATCTAAAGTTAAAAATATCTAATAATTTTGTATTTTGTATGCTTGTTCTGAAAAATTTCAGAACTGAGCAGCAGTAATTTCAAGATGACTTGGAAAGAGCAAAGCACGTATTCAAAGCACATATTTATATGCCATTTAAAATTGATATATATATATATATATATATATATATACACATACATACATACATACACACTTATTAGTTATTTTTACAGAATCTGTTTTGTTAAGTATTTTTTTCCCAAAAAAAACTCTTACTATATTGTTATTACTACTATAATAAGCCAAAAGGCTATTTTACCAGCGACATAAGTTAAGTTAAAGGGAGATGGTAAATCCCGTTTTATTTTATAGCCGGGTACTAAACTCGGATTGAAATCCATCGAATCCATAGAGTTTCATGCCGAAAAAACTATCGCCGACCCCGAGTGTATGTGATTACTTTGCTAGTACAACACCAGGGCAACTCCAAGCAAAGGTGGAGCAAGCTCCATCACTAACCTTAATATTCTCTCATAATGTAAAACACAGCTCCTAAGAGATGTATATATACTGTTTTACATTATGAGAAGAGGTCACTACCCAGACTGGTTTCAACCTTTTTTGAGGTCTCAACAGTGAGTAAGTAGACCTGGAATATCAAGGTTGTAAGTGAACCGAACTTACATATACCGATGGATTTCGATCTGAGTTTTGTACCCGGCTATAAAATAAAACGGGATTTACAATCTCCCTTTAACTTAACTTATGTCACCGGTAAAATAGCCTTTTGGCTTATTATAGTAGTAATAACAATATAGAAGTACACCAGTTCAGCAATTCTATAGTAGAGGTATATGTAAGTTCGGTTCACTTAAAACTTTGATATTTCATGTCTACCTACTCACTGATGAGACCTCAAAAAAGGTTGAAACTGGTCTGGGTAGTGACCTCTTCTCATAATGTAAAACAGTATATATACATCTCTTAAGAGCTGTGGTTTACATTATGAGAGAATATTAAGGTTAGTGACGGAGCTTGCTCCACCTTTGCTTGGAGTTGCCCTGGTGTTGTACTACCCAAGTGATCACTTACACTTTTGGCTCACCGATAGTTTTTTCGGCATGAAACTCTATGGATTCGATGGATTTCAATCCGAGTTTCGTACCCGGCTATAAAATAAAACGGGATTTACCATCTCCCTTTAACTTGAAACTCTTACTAGTTTGATCTTAGCCTATTCTTGTTTGATAATTTTTTTAATACAAAAAGTGATTTTATATATATAAATGTATGTACTTGTGTGTCCATGTGATATATTATTCTGGTATTTGTTTTTTTTTTTAATTAATTTCACAAAAAGCACTAATCCAGCAGTCAGTTTTTTGTGATTCCTACTCACAAAAGGCTATAAGCCTATAGTATACATTAGTACCATGAATGTGTTAAGAATTTCTTTTATATTTTTATTACTTTTATAATTTTTTTGGTATTTTTATTATTTGTTTCTATTTTTTATTTATTAGTACAGATAATCTGTATAATTTTTATATATTATTATTATTATTATGTGACACCTCCAGCGAGGTGTTATTTATCGAAGGAGAGTGTTCCAACAGCATCGAATGATTGATTCCCTTCCAACTAATAACCACGCTCAAACGTGCTTAACTTTTTGCGTGAGCCATTAGTAGCAGAGACTCTACCAATTGACCAACCTTTGCTGGATATAGTTGGTCCTTGGCTTACGATGTATGAGACTAGCTGTACAACCACTCATACTTAAGATAGCCATCGTGTTAACCTATTTACTGAATACCACTTATTCCTGCAACCCAGAGACCAGGGTATTACTGGTGCTTTTAAGACATATTATTTAAGAAATGCTTTTGTTCAGGATATTGCTGCTACTGACAGTGAGTCCTCAGAGATTTTTGACAATATCTTGCATTGTACAAAGAAAGCACATGAAGTGAGGTGGTTTCACAGGATTCAAGAAAAACAAAGTCTTACAAGAAGTTGGTGACAAGATAGTGCTGCTAGCTAAAGAGCTGGAGTCAGAGATTGAAATTAAAGACGGTAGAATGGTTGGTGGAGCAGAGGAAGAGGAGTTTGCAGATGAAGACCTTATAATTCTAGAAGCAAAAGTTACAGAAGAAAAAGAGAGAAAAAAGTAAAATCAGTTAAAAATATAACAAACAGACGCACCATTTTAGTGTTTATACATAGCAATATTTCTGACTTATGACAAGATTGTCAGAACGGAATCATGTTATCAATCAAGGACTGACTATTTATATTCTATGCAGTATATGTGTGTGTGTCACTTCCACATGAGAGATTTCAGAACCTTTAACAGATTGATACCATATGTGGGCAACAAAAATTTATTTTTTCAGTGGGATTCAAACCTAGAGCCCATTTGTTGGAGATGCTGTGTGCTCATCTGAACACCAGTATCTGAATGTAATTGAGATATCCCACATTGCTAAATTAAATTTATTTCTAGTGAATTCAATTGCTCATTATGTGATTATAAGAATTATGTTTAATATAATTAAGAAAAAATGATTCATTAATGTATGCTTTGTATAATTAATTGAAACAGATATTACTTTGCCACGTAACAAAATTGTTCATATTTAAAATTTTTAATAGAATGAATTGTGTTCTAAGAGAACCTCTGCCATGTCACTGTTATCATAAATTGATTAATAAGTGATAAAAGAATATTATTAGTAAACTTTGCATATGTTAGGCTCACATATTTCACCTTCTTGTACATATTGAAATAAAACTTGTTTTCATAACTTGTGATACCATATTCTGAATGCTAAAAAATTCACTGTAATGGCAACTTACTGCTTACTTCTTGAGTTGATGCAAATAGAAACTAGAAGTATTATCACGTTCTAGAGTATGCACGAAGAGAAAGAAAAAAGTGATATTGTATATCATCTCTTCATATGAGAGAACCATTTTGGGCGAATAGAATGGTAAGATCGATGGTTTTGGTATGAGTTAAAAGTCGCTAAGAAGAAAAAGGTTAAGTTTTTATTGAAGTTCAATAGAAAAATTCTATTAGGCCTTTGTGTTGATTGCTCATATAGGACATTTTATTTCCTAGTATGTTAGATGGATCGAAGATTGGCTTTCTGAATGATACCAGCAAGTTGTGTACGATGAAGCTGTGTCTCAGAAAAGAAAGGTGACCAGTGGCGTGCCTCAGGGCCCTTACTGTTTAACTTCTATCTTAGGCCCCTACTGTTTAACTTGTTTGTTAATGATATTTCATGTAGATTGACTAGGGATCTTCAGATGTTTGCCAATGATGCAAAGTTAAATAGAATTATCAGAAATAGTGCTGATGTTAATTTCCTTCAGGAAGATTTGAATAGACTTTTACCTTGGGCAAATGAGTGGGGTTACAGTTTTAATCTTAATAAATGCAAGGTGTTATGCTTTGGAATACAGAGATATAAGGCTGCATACTGTATTAGTGAAGCTGTACTTCCTTCACAGGAAGGAGCTTCACAGCTGTGAAGCTGTGTACAGCCCCTCCTGAATCTCATTCACTTCCTTCACAGGGAATGAATGAGATTCGGGATCTTGGAGTGATGGAGGGACAGTGGACTGAAGTTCTAAGGGCACATCGCATGTGTTGCAAAGACTGCACATCATATTGCTGCTATGATAAAAAGTATATTGACATGTAGGGAAAAGGAGGTGGTGGTGGCGCATCTATATAAGGCATTGGTCAGACCACATATGACTATTGTGTTCAGATTTGGTTACCTAGTTTTCATTGTGATATGGAAACAGAGAGGGTCCAAAGACAAATAAACAAAGTAATATCAGGCCTCTGGAGCCTTGGTTATGAAAAGCATTTGAGAAAATTTGAGCATTTGGTTGATAGGAGGAAACGAGGAGATATAATAGAGACTTTCAAGTTAGTTAAGGGATTCTATCAGATTAATACAGAAGAAATTATAAAACGAGTGGATGTTAAGATGGGAAGAACATGAGGCCATCCCTGGAAGTTTAATAGAGATGTGGTGAAGAAGGAAATGAGGAATAGATTTTTTATGTGGAGAGTTGTTAGTGAGTGGAATGCATTGCTTGAGTGCAAGTAGTGTAAATAACTTTAAAACTCATTATGATAGATGCTGCTGATTGAGTGGGCCTCTCACGATAATTTTGTTGACTCCATGGAGGTTACCAGATAATAATAATAATACAACTGCTGGAAATACCATTGCTTTAACAATTCTAATTTTTGTAGCCTTGCTAATTTTTTTTTTGTCTTTCATACTTTTTGTCAATTTAACATAACTTTTTTTCTCCAAAGCTCTCCTAATTTCATCTTCACATTGACCATCATTTCCTATTATGGACCTCAGTAAATCATTACTTTCAACCACCTCTATTTTGTTTCCTTCAATTATAAATTCATTCAAATTTCCAGAAGTTATCACTTTTGTTTTACTGATGTGTAAATTAATCCAACTTCTTTTTGGTTTGCCTCTTAGCTAATTGAATCAATCACTCAAGATTTTCATTAGTTTCTACCATGGGGGTTGTATCATCTGAATAGCTTAAATGATTTATTTTTCTGCTTCCAATCTTAATTCCTGCTGGGTCTTTATCTAAGTCAGCCATTCTCATAATATGTCATATCATAATATAATATATTTAACATATATTAACATAACATATCATAAAAGATATTTAATATATCTATAAATATTAAAAACATAGAGTGACAATACACAACCCTATCATATCCCTTTTCCTTCTTAAACACTTCCCATTTCCCTAAAGACTGTTTTACCAAAAGCTTCTTAATTGTCATACAGTTCTCTGATTAAGAGAATTAGATGCTCAGGTATTCCTATTGCGTTCATCTGCAGTTTGTTATGATAAACGTACTCGATTACTTTCTTGCAATCAATAAAACAGATGAGTACTTCTTTTTGAAATTCTCTTGTTCTTTCGATAATCCATCTCGTATTCACTATCTATTTTCTAGTTCTTCTATCTCTGCCTGTTTCTTCTGGCATTTCTCTATTCACATATGTTGGATCCAGTTTTTTGGTTTACTTACAACATAACTTTACTTGCAAGTGACAATAAAGCAGTCCTGTAATTCTCACAGTCACTCAAATCAGATCTTTTTGAAATTGGGTTGAATACTTTCCAAGCCAGTATCTTTGCTTTCAAATCTGTTGACATATTTCAGTTAACATATTCACTAATTCATCTCCAACTGCTCTTAACAGTTCTACTGAATGAGGAAAATCTACTCTAGGAGATTTTCCTCATTCCATTTGTTGAGTACCTTATTATCATAGGTTATTCAACAAATTTTCTGCTTTCAAATTCTCCTTCAGTATTAATATCTTTCTTGTGCAAATTGTCTACATACTCTCTCCATATTTTTTTTTGTTACTTTTTCTTCCTCCCTCAAACTTTTTCCCAAATTAATTTTTACTCCTCCCCATCTAGGGATAAACTTTCCTGTAACTTCATTTATCTTTCTAAACAGATCTCTTGTTCTTTCTGTAATGGTACTTTTTTCAGTTTCCCTGCATCTTTTGATTGTTTTTTTCTTTCTCTGTGTTCTTCCTAGCTGTCTCTGAAAATCTGCATTCAACTGTCTAAATCTTTTTTTTTTTGTTTCCCTTTATCTTCTTTCTTCTGCTATTTGAATAGCAGAAGCAGCCATTTACAATCTTTCTTTCTTGTTAATCAGATTCTTCTTTGCCTTTTCTATTAGTATATATTTTGTTTCTTCCCATAGTTATAATTCTCTTCCTGCCTTATCCAAAGTTACCTGATATAGTCCCTTTTTTCTTCTTAGCTCTTAATTTCAGTTTAATTTCAACAATTAATCATTCATGATCCATTCTACAGTCTGCATCGGGTGTTGTTTTTGCAGCTTTGATAGCAATGGTATAATCAATTAATAATCAATGGCAACAATATAAACAATTATTATGGGTGATTTTAATTATGATAGTATAGATTGGAATTTGGGAATCAGGAAAATGAATTTCTCAAGTTCTTGAGAGACAGCTGTCTCAGGCAGTATGTAAAGGGAGAAATGTGAGGAGTGAGAGTTTTACATGTGATCATTTTATCAGAGGATGTAATTGTGAGTAGAGTTTTGCACTTCTCTCCAGTTGGTGACAGTGATCACATGGGTTGTGGTTAGCCATATGAAGACTTCTGTGAGGAAAGGATATACCATATATGTCGGCGTATAAGACGAGGCCTAAATTTTAGGCTATTTTTAGGTTTTAAGCTTATTTAAGCTTATGTCAGTTGCATAAGACGACCCCCCCCAATTTCTTCTTTCTTGTATTAATGCAACATTAAGTATTGTTGTTATATCCGTTATTTTTATATCTATGCATATTCCGTTATTTTTTTTTTGCATAGTATGGATTTAGTATTTACATGAATTACCCTAATTAAAGTGATTAGCCTCAATTTTAATTATTAATTTTGCATTTTTTTTTAAATTTTAGGATTATTAAAATTCTTATCATTTAAAATCAACGAACCAGCAACATAATGAACAAAGTATGAAGCTCGATTTAAAATAAGGGTAATTGGCAAAGCAAACTAATAACTGTGCTGCTGCAAGAAAGTTTGACATAGCCGAGAAGATGGTAAGAGAATGGAGGAAGAAAGAAGATATTTAAAAAAAAATTGCCAAAAAAAAATAGAAGAAATAATGCGGTATAATGAAGAAACGCAAAGACATCTGCTTGAACAAACCATTTAAAGATCACATGTGAGAAGAGTGGAATAATTGGATGTTGACTGGTGAAAAATCATTTACAAACAGTGGTTCTATGCATGCCGCATCACTTGATATGTTGTGCAATTTTGTGATCAAAGCATGGAATAAAGTAAAAGTAGAGACTGTAATAAAATCATTTAAAAAGTGTGGTATCTCTAATCTTATGGATGGTACTGAAGATGATCTGTTGCGGGACACGGTTGACGATGAAAACGAAATCAATTCGCCGGATTCGAACTGGGATCCATATGATGATCATTTAAACAATGAATCTGAAGAACTATTTTCAAGGTTATTGTTTTTTAAGACAAATAATTAGTATTTGAGAGTCGTCTTATACGCTGACATGTATGGTATGTGGAAGTACAAGGCTGGTGATTATGACAAGTTTTGGAGACAGCCTGGAGCTATAGCATGGAATGGGGAATTAAGCAGTAAGGAAATAAATACTGCTGCCTGGGAACTGACAAAGAAAAACATAACACCATCAATATGTGAATGTATTCCAAACATCAAAAGGATGAATGAAGCATGAAATCTGGAAGAAGGCCCTTTGCAGGCAGCACAAAATGAATAATAGTAATAATCAGTTGTATGAAAAGTATAAAGAGCAGGCCAGGAGAATGACTTAGTTGGTAAGGACAACAAAAGTGCAGTACGAGCAGAAATTAGCAAATCAGGCCTAGAAAAATCCTTGAGTTTTTTTGATATGTTGCAAGTAGAAAGGAGAATGATTTTCAATAGATGATTTTAATGAATGAAAGTGGGAGATTGGTGACTGCTGCAGAGGATAATAGTCAAGGCATTCAACAAGCAATTCATCAGGGTGTTTCATCCTCAGTGTGAAATCAGAAGCTCATACACTGGAGAGTCTTCTCTCATTTCATTCTCTACATGACAATGAAATAAGAGAAGAATTAATGGTGAGCAAGCAAGAGGTATATGAGGAATTAAGCCATATGTCAATAAGGCAATAAGACTTCATGATATATCACCACATCTTAAGAGAATGTTCCAAGGATCGCATCAGCCTTGACCTACCTGTTAAACAAGTAGGTCAAGGCCTTTTCACTTGTTTCACTTCAGAAAGATGGTGATAAGGCTAAGGTGACAAATTATAAGCTGATCCAGTGTGCATCCAGAGGGGGAAGGGAAAAAAAAAACTAGAAATTTTTCCAAAAATCTTTTCCTAATTAAAATTAATTTTTTTTTATTTATGTTGTGTTGTGTCTTCTATTTCTATACTATTTATGAACTAGCGATCATTGCAGACTCAGTCATAGGTTGTGTGCAATGCATAGTGTGTATTTTCAAATCATCTACTCAACCCCCCCCCCCCCCCCCCCCCAAGATTAAATCCTGAGTGTGCTACTGGGCTGATCTGTATATCTGGAGTTGTAGTTGAGGTATTGGAGAGGTGAGAGATAGGATATAAAAGTGGGTTGATAACAATGGTATTCTTTGTGCTTGTCAGCATGGGTATGTTAAAGGGAGAGGGTCATGTTATACAAACTTGCTTATTTACTGTAACAAGGTGACGAATGTATTGATGCATATATAGTGGTATAATTAATTCTGCAAAGGGTTTTGATAAATTGCCATGCATCTAGTTGGTAACTAAACTGAAACAGATGGAATTGGATGATAGACTAGTGAGTTGGATAAGTGAATTTCTATCATTTAGGTATCAGCAAGTTGTGTATTGGGAGGGGGGGGGGGCACTAGGCACTATCTGAAAATAGGAAAGTCACTAGTGGTGTGTTCCAAGGATCAGTTTTTGACACCACTGTTATTTAATTTGTAAGTTAATGATATTTGGATCAGTTTAGCTGGTGATATACAACTGTTTGAAGATGATACAAAACTGGGAAGAGTGATGAGGAGTCAAGCAGATGTTGTGGCCTTATGGGAGGACTTGAATAGATTGTATGAGTGAGCAGCAGTATGGAACTGTCAATTCAGTGTTGCCAAGTGCAAGGTTCTGAAATTTGGTAGAAAACAGCAGGGAAATTTTTCAGGAAGTTGAGGAGATAAGAGACCTTGGATTGGTGGTGGACAAGGATCTGAAGTTCAGAGGTCACATTGCATGAGTTGTAAAGACATCATATCAGATTATGGCAATGATGTGATGATGATTTACCCCTTCATTCATTTCTAACCCTGTAGGTGATTTTGTAGGCATTGCTCACAAAGTTTTCCTGGTAAGATTTTTACAGGGTAGTTCACCATTGCTTTCCCCAACCCCTCTAATTTCATCCGGGCTTGGGACTAGCATATGGCCAGGACATATTCATGACTGTAATCCATGTGTGTTCATGGGAGCCGGTTTGCCTGTTCTGGGGGATGAAAAACCCGAGTTTCCAGATGAAAAAACCCCCTACCTCCATATGAGACCAGATAAAGGTTCCTCATATCTTGAACAGAAATCGAACCCAGGTCTTCCTGACCAAAGGGCTTCGCCTATACTGACCAAGCTATGGAGGTCATGGCAAGGATGTGGAGGACCTTAAATTGTAGAAATAAAGAGGTTCTGGTTCCATTGTATAAAGCTTTGATCAGGCCTCATATGGATTATTATGTACAGATTTGGTCTCCTGGTTTTCATGGTGATGAGGGATATATTGGAAAGGGTCGAGAGGAAACTAAGGTCATTACTGGTCTTTGGAATGTCTTGTGGAATATGAGGGGAGATTGAGGGAATACAGTTTACAAAGCCTTGTAAATAGGAGGAAGAGGGGGGGGATATAATTGAGACATTTAAGTTGGTAAAGGGTTGTTACAAGGTTAATGTAGAAGATATTTTTCATAGAATGAGATAGAACAAAGGAACATACCTGGAAGCTGTATAAGGTGGTTTTGAGCAGGGGCATAAGGAGCAGGTTCTGGAGAGAGGTTGGCCAGTGAAATGTGTTGCCTGACATTGTGGTGAATGCAGATAAATTGAATGAGTTTAAAGCACAGTTTGATAGACTTGTGTGTAACATTGTTTGCCATCTACAATGAGCCTTTTGACTTCATGGAGGTCTGGTGTTAATATATTCTGTCTGATTTTTGTATTTGCTCTTAGGTGAAGCTTATGTGTAAAATTGCCTTTTATGTTATTGAAAGTAAGTGTTTGCAATAAAGAAATCGTTCTTGACTCCAGTATCTTTTCTCCTGCTTCATTCCTTAGTGCAAAACTATATTTTCCGATTATGGCTTATTTTTTTTTCCCTCCCATTTTTGCATTCCATCACCTAATATCAATAGAAAATCTTCCTTGTTGCCATCGGCTGTAAAATTCTTCTTTCTTATTTTCACTTGCATCTGTAGTAGGTTCATGTACCTGCATAAGTATAACATTCACAGGATATGCCTATATTCTGATTTGGGTTATTCTGTCAAACAATGGATTGTAACCCAAAATGTGTTTTTCATAATATGCTCTTCTAACTATGAATGTTACGACTTTTTTTTTCTTCTAAACCTTTCATGCCCAGAGTAAGAATCCTGAAGTCATCATCAGTATCAAAGTGACCCATTTCTGTCTATCTAAGTTCACTAAACTGATAAACTAAGGATACCAATTTCTGCTCTTGGAAGAGGCAGAAGCATATACTCATTCTGCATTGAGTAAAACACTTTCGCATGCTTTGTGTTTGAAGTGTTATGTATTAATAAAGTGGTAATAGTAAAAACAGATGACTCTATATAAATGATTGTCTATGTTACAATTGTTATTAGAGCTTGATAATCTAAAGGTGACCAGGAATTGAAGTTAATTCAGAGTGATGTATTTGAATGATGGTGGCACTTACTATTGTTACATCCTAGCAAAGCAATTCTGAAACTGAAAGTTGATTCCATTCCATGTGTGCATTTATTTATGGCACCAAATGATCAGTGAACCATTTCCTGGAAGAATTGGTTCATCTGACATGGTTTTGTTTTGTTTTGTTTTAAATTGGTTTCACCTGAAATGATGTTTCAGGCTATATGTCATTCATGTGGTGATTGATAGATAAAGTAAAATATGGTATGTTTCAAATAATGATCAAAAGACTGAATTAAAGGTCAAATGAATGAAGGGATTAAAGCATGAAATTTGGAAGAAGAGAATACTGTGGAGGCAGTGCAAGATGAATAATAGTAGTAGTCAAATTGCATGAGGAGTATATAAAGAGCAGGCCAGGAAGATGACTCAGTTGGTAGGAACAGCAAAAGTACAGTATGAGAATAAATTAGCAAATCAGTCAAAGAAAAACCGTGAAGAGTTGTTCAGTTTTGTGGTGAGTAGAAGATAAAATGATTATGGTGTGATGATGTTAATGGATGAAGATGGTGGAATAGTATTTGCTTCAGAGGACATAGTTGAGGTACAGTGGACATAGTTGAGTTGACAATTTATAACGGTGTTTTATCTTTATGAGAGTGAAATCATGAGAAGTTCAAGTGTAGAATAAATAGATAAGAGAGGATGACTTAATTGTGAGTGAGCAGGAGGTATGTGAGGAAAGAAATAATGTTGATGTCATTATAGCAATAGGATTTGACAAGATGACAAATGTATTAGACAAGATTCTTAGATTTTGCAAAAGCTTTTGAGAGACTGCCACACAACAAGCTCTTAAATAAATTGAAACGGATGGGACTGGATAGCAGATTACTATGTTGGATTGGTGACCTTCTTTCAAATAGGTATGAGAAAGTTGTATATGGGGATGCAGTATCCTGAAAGAGGAAAGTTACTAGTGGTGTTCTGCAGGAGTCTTTATTGGGGTTAGTATATTAATAATATTGGGATGGGTTTAACTGGTGATATGCAACTGTTTGCAGATGATGCAAAACTGGGGAGAACAATGCAGAGTCAAGCAGATGTGATGACCTTCAGGACTTGAATAGATTGTATGAATGGGCTGGTAAGTGGAACTATCCGTTCACTGTTGCAAAGTGTAAGGTTTTGAGATTTGGTAAGCAGTAATGGGATGCAAAGTATACATTTGGTGGGAAAAATTTGCAGAAGGTAGAGAAGATGAAAGATCTGGGAGTAGTGGTTGTGGACAAGGACCAGAAATTCAGGGGCCCGCATTGCATAAGTTGTGAAGTTGTTACATCGGATAATGGCAATGGGCAATGATACAGTGGACCTCGATGTCCAGGAATAAAGAGGTTATGATTCCATTGTATAAGGCATTGATCAGGCCTCATATGAATTATTGTTATTATTATTATTATTTCGTGACACCTCCAAAGAGTCCAAAGACTCATCAAGGGAGGACACCCACCCAACAGCTCTCTGTCTCCACCACTACACTGAACCTCTACTACCGTCATCACTAGTATTTTTGGTCTGTAAATTGCATGTGTTCTGAAGGGCCAATTTGTCTGTATGAGATTGACTAACTCACCTTCAGTTGAAAAATTCATATAAAGATTCCTTCCATCATGACAAGAACTGAACTTAGGCCTTTTCCAGTCTGTACGGTCATTCTTCCAATTGCATAGATTTTGTCACCTTTTTTTTTTTCATGGTAATGAGGATATGTTAGAAAGAAAGGGCCCAGAGAAGATTCACAAATGTGGTAACTGGTCTTTGGAATATGAAGATAATTGAAAGAATGTACTTTTCAAAGCCTTGTGAATAGGATTTGGAGGGAGGATATGATTGAGAGATATGAGCCAGGGGTTGTAATCAGGTTAGAAATTTTTCTTAGAATGCAGGGGGAGTAGAACAAGAGGCTGTTCCTGGAAACTTAAGGAGTAGCAAGAGAGTGGAGAGCAGGTTCTTTTCATGGAGAGTGGTTGGTGAGTGGAATGCATTGCCTGAGTGTGTTGTGAATGCTGACACATTGATTCATTTTAAGGCAAGGTTGGATGAGCTTTTTGTGTGTGTTAGTGTGTACCTTCCATGAGTCTCTGTTCCTTGGGGGTCAGATGTTAATAATAATCTTCAAGCATTTTTCTAACCATGCAGATGACAGGAAGAGACTTTATTTCTACAATTGATCAATGAAGATAATTTTTGCAATTATAAGAAGTGTGTATTTTTAAGAGCCTGAATCACCAGCAAAGCACAAAATAGTATTCCTTATCAACTGAGTAATCTGTTCATCAAATACTATAATTTATGTAGAAGTTACTTATGAAGAAGTAACTTAAGTAGAGGTTTATAATAAGTTTATTTAGTAAACTAAACATTTTAATATTCCAGGATGAAATAACAAGACATAAACAATGTATACACTAAAAGAATATGTTAACTTCCTATATAAATATATTAAATTAATAATAACTATAATATATATATATGTCTATATAAGAATAAGTTAATGAAGAACTAGTCTTCCTTTTCTATCAAAGCCAGCTTTCTGACTTCCATTTTTTATACTGAACCCTCCATTATGGGCATGCAGGCTCTCCTCTCTGAACAAAGAAATATCTATCTCTGTTACAGCCAGCTGCCATATATATGAATGGTGTGGAAAAAACAGAAATTGTTCCAATTGTTGGAGAAGTGCATAACACCCGTCGCCCATAATTACGAGAAACCCTCACATCCCCCCACTGATTCTGTTTTATTCTTACACCACCAACTGCTCACACTTCATCCCCATTCTCATGAAATCGGTAAGTTGTATGTGCAAATGTAAAGAGACATTCATCATAAGCCTGTTGGCCATAGAAGGAATTTGTATAAAATATATCAAGTGAAAAGCCGTGTTGTACATTGTTTATGTCTTGTTATTCCATCCTGGAATATTAAAATGTTTACTTTACTAAATAAACTTATTAAGTAGAAGTTGTTTTTGAATGATTTCTATGAAGTCTTCTGCAGCTTCAAAATCAGAAGACTTGCTTTTTCTTGTTAATCATGATTGATGCCATACCACAGCTAAACCTGTAAAATATCTGAACTTTTATGGAAATCAAGGTATACACTGAATTCAGGAAATGTTCTCTTTGGAGCAGGGGTTAATATAAGATGACCATGTATATTATCTTTGTCAAAGGAAAAAATAACAAGTACAGGTGTACTATATATGTAAGCATAAATAATCATTATCAGTTGCATCGATCTTGGGACTGATAGCTCAGCAGCAATTTCCTCCATTCTGCTCTGTCATTGGCTTTCTTCTTAATCTCCTGGTAACTCCTTAAACCCGTGCTTTCTTTGACTTAATCAACAAAGCTTTTCCTTGGTCTGCCTCTTCTTCTTTTCCCCTCTATTTTGCATTTAGTTATTCTTGTCACAAGTCTATCATGATGAAGTATATGTCCATACCACCTATCCCTTCTAATTTTGATCGATTTAATTAGAGTTCTTGTTTCACTTATCTCTCTCTCTCAGGACTTGTTCATTTGATTTTTTTTCTGTCCATTTTATTTTGTTCATGCGGCACCAGCACCACATTTCAAAAGCCTCCAATCTTCTTATGTCTTCTCTGCCTAGAATCCAGTTTCACATCCATACAGTGCAATGCTCCATATCAATGTCTTTATTCATTTTTTTTTTTCAATTGTAGTTTGAGGTTTCCTGTTAAAATGCTTTTCATCTTAGAGAATTGGGCTTTTGCATTGTTTATTCTTGATCTTATTATTATTATTATTATTATTACCACCACGGGCTACTCCAGGAGTCCTTAGACTCATCGAGGGAGGCCCTAAACATCATGTTCACACAGCTGTTCAACATTCTCACAGTATCTATCATACCTTGCCTTGAACTCGCTCACTGTCATAGCACCCACAACAGACTCTGGCAGCTTATTCCACTCATTTACCACTCTAAAAGTAAAGAACCCAGCTCTAACACCCCTGCTAACCATGCTCTTGCCCAGCTTCCATGGGTGTCCCCTAGTTCTCCCACCACCAGTCCTGATCTCAAAAATATCATCTGAATTAATCCTATAGAATCCTTTTAGCAATTTGAATGTCTCAATCATATCTCCCCTTTTCCGCCTATCAACTAGTTTCTGCAACCCACAAATCTTCAACCTGTTCTCATATGGTTCATTCCATAGACCTGCTATCATCTTAGTCACTCGCCTCTGGATCCTCTCAACCTCCTCCCCATCAAGAAGGAACCGAGGTGACCAAATCTGGGCACAGTAGTCGAGATGAGGTCTTATCAGGGCTCGGTACAGAGGTACAATAACTTGTTTTTCTCTGCTCGTCAAGGTATTTTTCAACAACCAAGTGAGTTGATGAGCTGATTTAGCTACTTTCGCAATGTGCCCCCTAAACTTCATCTCCCTATCCACCAACACTCCCAAGTCCCTGGCCTCATCAATCTCTTGGAGTACAGTTCCACCAATGTGGTATACTGCTGCTAATCTTTTCACTCCGAAATGCATAACCTTACATTTTGTCACATTAAATTGACATCCATTCTCCTTAGTCCAGAACTCCAATCTATCTAAGTCATCTTGCAAGACTTTGACATCTTCTGCATTCACTATCGCCCTACCCAACTTTGCATCATCAGCGAACAAATGAACTGTCCCACTTAGACCCTGCCCTATATCGTTAATGAACAGATTAAACAGCAGTGGTCCAAGAACAGAACCCTGTGGCACACCACTAGTCACAGGCCGTTTTTTGGACTCTACTCCTGAATAAACTACTCTTTGATATCTCTCCATCAACCACCCAGCTATCCATCTCACCAACCCTATATCCATTCCCATATGTTGTAGTTTACGGATTAGAATTCCATGTGGTATCCTGTCAAACGCCTTTGCCAGGTCCAGCAGTATCACTGTAAACCCATTTCCCTTATCCAGTTCAGCCGTCACCTTGTTATAAAACTTGAGCAAGTTACTGAGGCATGATCTACCCTTCACAAAGCCATGCTGTCCTCTGTACAGTATCTCATTTTCATCAATCCATTCCTGTATTTTTCCCTTGACTACTTTCTCCAAGACCTTGACAACGACTCCTGATATGCTGATCGGTCGGTAATTTGCAACCATAGTCTTGGATCCTCCTTTATGCAGTGAAACTATTTTCCCCTCTTTCCACGCCTTCGGGACTAAGCCAGACTTATGTCTTCTCTTATTCTGTCATCTTCTGTTATTAGGCTTCCAAAATATTTAAAGCTTTTTATTTGTTTCCTACTGATGTCTATATGCTCTATATTGATAAGGATTTTGCCTGTAACAAGGATTCTAGTCTTATCTGTGTTGATTTTCATTTTATATTTTTCAGGTTATTATTTAGTAATTCTAGTATTGTTTTTAACGTTCTTCTGTTTTCTGCAACAAGGGCTATGTCATCACCAAATCTCATACACGTGACTTGCTCACCATTTATCTTTATGCCACTATTTATTTTATCTTTAGTATCTTATCTTTAGCATAAATAATAGAAAAATGAAATATGAGGAAAGAAAGAAAAATACCTGTTTGTTTGGCTATGAATTTCGGAATTAGTTATAACGGGCATACAAAAAACACCAATAATGTACAGATTAGAAAGAAAATAGATAATACTTTAAAAATATACAGCCTAAATGAATTAATCATAAATATGAATTTGTACAACTTTATGCATATAATAAGAAATGAAATTTGTGTTAAGAAGCAGGATGTTTTTTTTAGGTCTGTGGTATACACATAACAAAAATCCTCAGTATGTATTGATATCTCAATTTATGCATTACCGAAAAACAAGCTTTTTAACATACCACAAGCATAGTATGCATTATAAAATTTCTTCACATAACATAGTGCACAAATGACAAAAAAACAAACATATTAATGCTCTTATCTTTGTCTTTGCCCTAGAAAGTCAGAATAAACATTAGTATTTCATAGTCAACTAACAGCAGATGAAAGAATCTGTGCTATAAAGTGGCAAATTAATGAAACAAAGAATAAACTTTGATAATGCATAGTTAAGTAACCACAAAACAGACTTAATGTTATATAGTTATAGTATATATGTTACCATAATGTGTCAGCTTTACAAAAACTAATTGGTGAAAGTTGATTTTATTATTAACCACCATATATTATATATAAATCACTTTCTTTAGAATTACATTCATTATGTGCTGTTTTGTGAGGTATATTGTGAGATATATATTAGTGACTTGTATTGCAAAAATCATACTTATTTGATCTCAGGATATTATTCTTATGCTTTGGTTTTTCCTTTTTTTTTATAATTCTGTACAAATTGTTTATTGATTCCTTAGGGCAGTGTTTTCCAACTAGGGTATCAAAATGTATGTATTTCATTATTCTTTATAAACAAATCTTTATTTCCTTTTTTTAATGAAGGATATCACAATTTTTTGATATTTCCTTAAGAGAATCAGATAGGCATAAAGGTTGGAAAGCACTGCTTTAGGACATTCCAAGTTATTTTAAGAAATTTTATGTTACAGCTGATTGTTGAAACTATTATCAAATATAATTTGCTTTAATTTGTCACCTATTCATTTTAGGTTTTGTTTGTTCAAGTAAAAGAAGAGGATACATCAGAAAGGCTTAAATACATCACTGATGTTGTGAGTGATTGCTTTGATAAAAGTGGCATTACTGTCTCAGAGAAGAGTGATACGTATCATCTCACCATTATGAAGCTGTCTAAGTCACCTAAGCTAAGGAAAAAGGCAAGAAATTCATGTGTATATGAAATAATTTTTATCAACTTTAGATTGGAGTATTTTAAACTACTTTTTTTTTTTCTGTGTAATATATGCATAATTGTTCATTATTTACTGTGTGCTAATTCTAATTTCTTTGGAATAGCCACTTCACTTCAACAGTATCTTCCTCATACTGTTGAGAATGATTGAAACAGCTGAAGTGATAATTTCTAGCTGTCTCCTTTTCAGATAATGAGATTAATTTTAAAAAAATTTGGCATGCTGTGGATTGCTTCCAAGTATACTGTGTGAGAATATTTGCATAGTTTTTGTCAGGATAAAGATCCAGTTACCTGTGGCCAAAAGTACTGAAATCTGTTTTCTCTGCAAGGGTAAGAATTTTTGTTCTGCAAGAGACTATTTTTTATAACAGCCTGGCTGCAAAGAGTTGAAACATATCTTATATTTTTATATGTAAGTGGGCTAAGGGTTAGGTTTCCTGAACCCTTACTGTAGATACCAAATATGGTCTTTTTTTTTCATGGCACTTCAAGTTTCCAGTAAGCAGGGTTATGGTTTCCTACCATATAATGAAAATCTCATTGGTACCTAATTCTGCAATATTTATTTCATGAATAACATTCTTACAGTGTCAAGTTAGGGAACTAGACTTAACAAATAACAGATTCAATCATATAAAACCTCAAAAGTTTACAACAGAATATGAAACCTCACATGCACACATTTCAATTTTGTTAATAGGTATTTTTTATGAGATCTTGTAGTTATTCATCACTCAATGATGTGAGTGCTATATTGCCAAATATTGTTTATTTTATTTTAATTATTTATTTTTATGAAATTATTCTTTGAATATGTATTCAGCCATTCTCATTTCATAGCAGATTTCCTTGCCAACATTATTTCCTGTTGGTCACACACTGTGAAAAGGTCTGGAGTCACTCTTGACATTGTCAGAGTATTTGATTAGGTATAACATGGAGACCTCCTTACCAGATTACCATCATATGGTCTGCCTTCCACTCAGCAGTTAGATTAGCAGTTACTTCTCTGGTCATTCATTATGTATTTTGCTTGATAGTTTTCCTCACCTTACCAGTGATAAGTTCCTATGGTTCTCTGCTTTCATTCATACTCTTTCTCATATACATAAATGCCCTTCTCTTACTGCCCCCCCCCATCTCCATGCACGATACCTCTTCATGGAGGAGGGGGACCTCCCAGTGATGGTACTGGCCCTTTTCATTCTTCCTTTTTTCTTTGCTTTTCTTCACATATTTTTCACTCTACTTCTTCTGATTAATTTTTACTATCCTATCTTCCTGTTGAAAGTTTTTTCACTTGGTTATACTATAAATTAAAGATGCCAAGAAATTATATTCTAGGCTTCATCCTTTATCTAGTAAGCAAAGAAAGTTTGCACATGAAGTAACTTCACAACTAGACTTCTTGTATATAGAGGCTAATGACTTAACATCAGTTGCCTTAATATCCAATGACATATCCTTATGGACATGTATAATGTTATGTATTAGGGGAAGGGCCACTACCCAGACCAGTTTTGACCTTTATTGAGGTCTCATCAGTCAGAGCCAGACCCGGATGTGATACCAAGGTTGAAGTAATGCAGAAGTCATATTTTGATATATACCAGTAGTAGTCAAAAGGTCACACCAAGAATGTAATTTCTTGGCATCTTTAATTTATAATATAACCAAATGTAAAAACCTTTCAACATTTATCTCTAATCCAGAGTATTTTAGTAATAAGGTGTGACACCTTTTGACTACTTGTATGTGGAAATATGACTTCTGCATATCTTGAAGATCCTCCGTAGAAAAAATCAACCCTTACCCCCCCCCCCCCCCATGCAGACCGAGCACAGAATAACACACTTAGACAGAGATAAAGCTGAGGCACTGGCTGACATCCTGGAGGAGCAGTGCAGACCTGCATATGAAAACCTGAATATTAGTCATATATATAATATTCATAGGCAGGTCAGGCATGCTTTAAGGCAAACAGAGAACTGCCCAGACCACATCACTCCTACCACCCCAACAGAAATATATAACATCATCAAGCACTTAAATTCAAAAAAAGCCCCAGGACCAGATGGAATCGCCAACAAAATCATAAAAATTCTTCCCAGAAAGGCCACTATCCATATAGTCAACATAACAAATGCAATAATCAGACTACAACATTTTCCCATAGCCTGGAAAATTGCAGATGTAACACCTATAAAAAGGCCTGGAAATAACCCACAACTTCCCCAAAGTTACAGGCCCATCAGTCTACTATCCAGCCTTGGCAAAATCGCAGAGATAGTTATCCTCTCCAGACTACAAGATGCGACAGAGAAACTTAAAATCATCCCTAATGAGCAATTTGATTTCCGAAAGGAGCACAATACCACTCAACAAATACACCACCTGGTAGAACACATCATCTGCTTTAATTGGAACCAGCACACTGCAGCCATATTCTTGGATCTAGCAAAGGCATTCGACGAAGTATGGCACCAGGCCCTACTCTACAAGCTTATAAAAGCCAACATACCCATCAACATTGTAAGACTGATCAAATCCTATCTCTCAGACAGATACATGCAAATAAAAATCAATGGAATTATATCATCCAGAAGAAAAATTCTGGCAGGTGTATCCCAAGACTCTCTTCTTCCCCCCCCCCCCCACTCTTCTCAATGTATGTAGCTGATATCCCACAAAACCCAAGAACAACCATCACTGCCTTATATGCCAATGATGTGGCAATATTGTCCAGATCTCTCAGCCCCAAACTGGCAACCAAAAGACTACAGGATATCATCTCCTCTCTTGAAAAGTGGTTCTCAGATTGGAGGATTCAGGTCAATCCTCAGAAAAGCTCAGCTATGCTTTTTACAAGAAGAAAAGTTCCCATCAATGAGGACAACCAACTCTATGGGGAAAAGATTCTGTGGCAAACAGAAACCACATATCTGGGAGTTAGACTGGACAAAAGACTTAGATTCAACAGTCACATTAAACTCATCTGCAGCAAGACATCCAGAGCCATAGCACAGCTATACCCCATGATCAACCGCAGAAGTAAACTTCACGCACAAAATAATCTACTAATATACAAGATGGTGTTGTGTCCTGTAATCACGTATGCCTCCCCAGCATGGAGCCACACCTCACAGTCTGATATCCTAAAACTCCAGAGGATACAATATAAATGCCTACGGATGATCTTGTATGCACCTTGGTATGTCAGAAACACACAGATCCACCGGGAGACCAAAACCCCATACATAGATCCCCCCCCCCCTACTACATGACCTAGCAGAGAAGTTTTTCACCAGAGCAATCACTCATCCTAATCCACTGATCAGTCAAGCTTCAGATTACGATGAGACAGTCTACAACAAGTACAAAAGACCAAAAATAATCATGCTCCCAGCTGAAATCAACTAACTACACTGCCCACAAAGGGAGAGCATACAGCTCAAAACTACCCCATTCATCTGCACTCCAACCCAGACAAAGGGGAATATAAAAGCATATTTGCTTCACCCATCATCATCATCATCATCATCATCAAATTCCTGCCATGTACCCTCAAGGGGTGTACAGGATATGACAGTACTACATGAAAAAATTACATCATTACTAACTTCCTATCTACAATTTTCCTCCAAATCAGCCTGTTACTTGTCAAGACTCCAACATTATCAGATCTTATATTTCTATCGTCTAAGGCACTTTGTACCGTATCAATCCACCTATATCTTGGTCTTCCTCTGGGTAGTTTTCCTGCCAACCTGGCAGAGAACACTTGTTTTGCTAATCTTTCCTCTCCCATTCTATTTAAGTGACCATACCATCTGAGATTAGCTCTGCTAACGCATTCCTGGATGCTGACAATGTCAAGTTCTTTCCTAATATCCTCATTTTTAATATGATATTGCCATTGATGCCATCTGTTCACGCCTCTAATCTTTCTCAGGACTCTCATATCTGCGGTCTCTAGTCTTTGGTCAAGTGTTTTACTTCTGACCCAGCTCTCAGATCCATAAGTTAAAATTGGTTTGAACACAGTTTTGTATACAGCTAATTTAGTGTTCCGACTAATTTCTTTCTTATTCCATATGAATTTATTCAATTGACTTCCCACGATACCAGCTTTGCTGATTCTGTTGTCTATTTCTATATTTAGTTTACCATCTTCAGTAAAAATTGTGCCTAAGTAGCTAAAATGTTTTACTTGTTCCACAGGTTCTCCATTCACAACACAGTTGACATTTTCAATGATTCTGCCTATTTTCATTGTCTTTGTCTTTTTATTGCTGACCTTCATACCATATCTATTACAACAGCTATTCAATTTAGTCAGAGAATCTTGCAGACTTGTAGCGGATTTATTTAGAAGTATAACATCATCCGCATAAAGCAAAGAGCTGACATTAACATCTCCAATTTTGATATCAGGTTTAATACCACATTCCTTCATAATGTGATCCATATAGATAATGAATAACAGAGGGGATAATGTACATCCTTGTCTCACACCAGATTTAACATTAAACCATCTTCCTGTACTTCCTTCAATTCTAACTGCTGACTCACAACTCAAATACAGACTAAGTATTGCTTGATATAATGCCCCGTTGACACCATATAACTGCAGCGTATTGAATAGCTTCTCTCTTGGCACCTTGTCATATGCCTTTTCCAAATCAACAAAACTTAAATACAGATCTTTGTTATATTCCCATGATTTCTCGACTATTTGTCGTAAAGTGAAGATCTGATCCTGACAGCCTCTATTTGGCCTGAATCCAGCTTGTTCTTCACCAAGCTTTTCTTCCACAATTCTTCTCAACCGTTTCTCAAGTATACTTGCATAGATCTTGCCAGGAACACTCAGTAGGGAAATACCTCTGTAATTCTCACATTCAGTTTTATTTCCCTTTTTATATATGGGTACTATGAGAGCTCTACTCCAATCATCAGGAATTCGTCCCTCTGTCCAGGCTTTCTGAACTATGCAGTGCAGCCACTGTAAGACTCTTATACCACCATACTTCAGCATTTCTGGTCGAATATCATCTACTCCTGCTGCCTTTCCACATTTCAAGCCTTTGATGGCTTTTTCTACTTCAAGTATGGATATGTATTCCTGACTGCATGCCTGGTCAGTGTTTTTTATCACTGTGCTGTCATCACTGCTTGTTTCATTTAGCAGTTTTTCAAAGTAATTACTCCATACTTCAAGGATATCTTTTTCTCCTGTTTTCATTTCACCTTTATCATCTCTAATTCCTTTTACAGCACTCTTTCCTCCATTCCTAAGCTTCTTCAACAACCTCCAGAATATTTTGCCACCTTCTTGATATTTATTTTCTATATTCTTGCCAAAGTCCTCCCATGACTTTTGTTTAGCTAGTTTTACACACTGTTTAGCTTTCTTACATTTGTCTCTGTATTCTGTAAGAGTAAAAGCTGACTTATTTCCAGGAACTTTTGATATGCTTTCTTCTTTTCCTTCACTGCCTCTTTAACTTCCTGTGTCCACCAGGGAGTTCTGATTTTTTTATCTTTGCACACAACCTCACCACATGCCTCTCTGGCAGAATCAATCAATGTTTCCTTCAGAGTTTGCCACTGAATCTCCAAGGTTTGATTCCTGTTCTCAAACTCTTTCATTTTCTTTTCAATAATATTTCTGTATTTTAGTCTACAGTTTACATCTGAGAGCTGCTCAACTTTTATTCGCTTTAAAACTTTCTTACATGTTATTCTTTTCAATATGAAATTCAGTTTTATCCTGCTCAAGACTAAATAGTGATCACTTCCAATTTCAAATCCTCTGTACACTCTGGTGTCCTGCACCAGGGAGAAAACATCACTATCAACAATAACATAGTCAATGAGACTTTTCTTATTCCTAGCCTCTTCTCTCCATGTGAATTTGTGCACATTTTTATGTTGGAACATGGTGTTAGTAATAACCAGTCCATGTCCTGAGCAGAAATCCAACAGATATTTGCCATTATTATTAGCTTTGCTCTTTTCTCCAAATTTTCCCAAAATATTTTTGTATGTCTCACAATCATTTCCTACTCTACTATTTAGATCCCCAACAAGGACCAACTTTTCCTTTTTCATTGTGTCAGTTGCTTTTTCTAAAGCCTCAAAAAATTCCTCCACTTCTACCTTAGTAGAGCCTTCTGTGGGACCATAGGCACAAATAAGTCTCATTGTCCAGTTCCCCATTCTCATATTTGCCCACATTACTCTACTTGAGACTGACTGCCATTCAAGAAGATTAGCCTCGTATTTTGTGTTGAATACTATGGCTACTCCTTCTTTTCCTTGATTGTTATTGCCTGAATATAACATTTTGTATTTATTGCTCAGAAAGATCTCACCAGTTTTGGTCTTTTTTGTTTCAGTCACCCCTATTATGTCGATCTGGTACTTATCTAATTCCTCAGCTAGCTCCATTTCTTTGCCATTCAGGCTTCTTACGTTGATAGTACCGATCTTTAACTCTGGTGATGTTGAGTTGGGGTTTGTTTTCAGATTTGTTCCAGTAGCTGACTTTTCGCTGTTCGCCCTGGTTCCCTCCCTTGCTTCACCCATCCAGTCAATAACGTTGAACTTAGTATCACTTCTGGGTCTGATTCCCACTGACGAGACCTCAATAAAGGTCAAAACTGGTCTGAGTAGTTGCCCTTCCCATAATGCATAGCATTATACATGTCTTATTGCCCCTGAATTAAACCAAATATATAGTTTCTTGGGATCTTTAATTTATAAATAAATGCATGTCTGAACATCAAGACCACATCTGTCTTATCAAACCTCACAAATCTGGCCTTGCATAACGTGGAATTGAAAACACTAACCTCAAGATCCAATGTCAAAACACCAAGTTACTACATAGATTCATATATAAACATGAGCTTTTATATAAAGAAAGTGCTTAAGCCTTACGTCATAGACCAAATCTTAATCGGAATGACTGTCTTACTATTCCAAAAGTCTGGGAAATTGTTATCCTCAATTGTATAAAATAAATTTATCAGGTATATTTTAATTTAATTTAATTACAGCCCAATAGTTTTAGTCCTTAAACATGCTACTGTATACATAGAGGGATTCCAATGTAAGCATGTGCACTAATGTTTTTTTAAATATAATTCCTATTGTTGTTTAATAACTGTACTGATGATGTCTTATGATACTTAAGACAAAATATTTATATATTAAAAAGTTAATTACTGTGGTATATGTGTGATTTTATAGCTAGGAATACTCCGCAGGTTTCATTATATAAGAAATGTGTTCTCCTGGCCAGTTTTTTGGGAGGGAAACCCTGCCTCCACCATATAAGACTTGATAACTCACCTTCAGTTCAAAAGCCCTGATAAAGGATTTACGAGTCTTATACGGGATTCAAACCCGTGTCTTTCCAAATAAAGGGCTTAATTTGGTCGAAGTGCCTTCGACCAAACTATAAGATCTGACAGTGTTGGAGTCCTGACAGATGACAGATTAATTTGTAGAACCATTGTAGATAGGAAGTTGGTAATGATGTAACCCTTTCATGGTATCCTATATACTCTTTGAGGGTACTTAGCAAGAATTTGATAGTGTTGATTGATGAAGAGGTCAGAAGATTAGATTTTGGGTCAGAACTCCTAACAAGGAGGCCTTCCCCATTTCCTGCAGGTTATATGGAGATCATATCCTGTTATCTAGTTTTTACCTTATACAAATTTCTGGTGGTAATAATTATCTTTACTACTAAGTACTAATCTTTCGGTTCCCCAACGAACACTTCAGCAATGTTATATGTAAAATAATGACTTGAACTAATATCCTGAATTTATTCTTTTTTTAAAAAAAAAAACAAAAACAAGTTGCTGTGATATATATATATAATTTCTGCTTACTGATGTATTTCTTCATCCCTTTTTTTCTCCAGGGAATAAAGAAAGTTGATCCATCACTTTATGCAGATTATCTTAACCAGAAATTTGGTACTGATATAGTTCAGAGTGTGCAGTTGCTTAGCATATATAAGCCTAAAGATATTACAGGTTATTATTATTGCCTTAATGAGTGTAAATTTGGTAAGTTTCAAGGGAAGAAAAAAATACGCTAAAACTATTTAAAGAAAGTTATTTGAATTATATGTAAATAAAAGCATTTCTAAAATTTTTTTATATATTTTTACTTCAACTATTGCAAGAAACCCTGCAAACACTAACCTTTCATCTCTGATTTAACAATCCTATCTACTTGCCATGGCATGTTTAGATGTTGCTCAAAATGGATGCAAAATACACTTCTGAAATTAATATGCCACTGAAATAACATAGATATGAATCATAAGATGGTTGATATTTTTAATCCAAAAATGGCTGGGTGTGTGGTTAATGCTACAGTGAACTTAAAGTTGTTCTGCTCAGAAGGTGACCTTCTATGGTTGTGCATGTGATACAAAGAAATGTTTAAATGGAAGGGTGTAACTTACAGTAATTAGATAAATCAAAAAAAAAAAAGTTTAAACTTGAAAACAAAGAAAGACAAAATCAAATGAATATAACAGTGAATCGTAAATATAAATGATAAGCAAGGTTTTATTTAATATGGAGCTCCCTACAATAATAAACTGTTTTTTGGCCATGATATATCAATATCGTTGGCCTACCTTTGTAATGTTAACGCTTCTGAAACAGCAGAAATTTCAGAAATTAAATTGCAGTAGTTTTTTGTGGGATTGAGATACATTTGGGTGTAAGATCTTAAAATGGATGCAAAATACACCATCAAAATTAATATACTACTGAAATAACATGGACATGAAGCATAAGATGGTCGATATATTTAATCCACCAATGGCTGGTTGTGTAGTTAATGCCATACACTGAAGCCTGAAGATGGTCATGCCCAATAATTTTTACCCCACAATTTTTAATAATAGTGTGTACAATTTAAATGTTTTAAATTGTACACAGTAATAATTTTTACTATGATTTTTCATAGTAAAAATTACAAATGTCACAACAGTTTTGTTTTACTTACTACTTCCATATCCTGAATTATTTTCACTCATTTATTCCATTGTTTTTAGCACACTTTGACTTCAAGTTTTACTTTGATTTTTAATATTTAATTTCATAATTTACATAATTTTAAGATTTTATTCCTAAACGACTCCCTTCAAATATATTTCACCCCCAAAGGAAACTATTGCAATGTAATTTCCAAAAATTTATCAAATAAATTCCTCTCAAAAATTTTCTCCACTACAAATGTAGGCCAATGATATTGTTGGATTCTAAATGAAGAGAAATTTAAATTATTAATACTCTCTTCAGAATCCAACATAATCCACCATGGCAAAGGCTACATTTGTAAATATTATTTAATGAAAAATCACTTATTTATAAATTAATATTCATATAACTACCTATAAGTTGATTTAATATTTAATTATTTAATCAAGTATGTGTACTAATAAAGAAAAACTGTATTAAAATATTATTAAGTTATTTGCTATGTTAATATTATAGGAGTTTGTATTTAACATTTAACTGCGTATTAATTGAAATGTAGATATTCTTTATTTGTTCCTGTTTGTAGAGGTATAACGTTATGCAATGCCTCAATTTTATTATATTTTGTTTTGTTGTCATGGAAACGTATGTTAGATAGCTTGCACGAGTTTGGAACAGAGCGTGAGGGAGAATATTGAAAGTTGACTGGAGAGGATTTTAGTTAAAGAGAGCACGAGAACAACTTAGGCAGGAAGAAGGGATATATAAGCTCGGAACGCTGAAAAAAGGGAGGATATTCTAATTCAACATTCAGAGGAAGGAAAGAAAAAAGGAGATTGATTCGGGGAATCAGAGTGCAATAATTTTGTTGAGATTTAATTCCAGGCCGACCTTTCAGGGACACACGGAAACAAACTTGAAGCATAGCACAGAGTAACTAAGAGAATAAGTAGAGCAGTAAAGTTGAAATTAAACGATAGCTGTGTTAAGAAATATAGTGCCTAAAAGATTAATTAAATGCCGGAAGTATAGGCAACTGTGCGTAAAAACTTCAAGTTAAAGAATTACTGTGTGTTACCTTAGTTCAAGAGTTATTAGTAGAATACTGAATTGGTCAAGTGATGTCAAAGGTAGTACAAGCGTTTTGATCTGAGCAAGAACGTTTAACTATGTGAATTGCGACCGTTAATTTATTGTTATTACAAAGAAGATTTGTTTTAATGAGTGCTGTTAATTTTTTATGTGTATACAGTTATAAGAGATGTTTGTATATAAGTAGATGAACAAGGAAGATTACCGGTAAAAATTATCCAACTATTGATATTCCTATGCAGAGATATGTGTGTGTTTCTTCCTAGAATATCCCTATATTAACAGTAACTATTGCGGAGATTAGCTGGAGTGTGGAATTAAGAGTGTATACTTGTGAAGAAGTGTTACTGCACTTTTATTGTATTTGAAACTTAAGTAACTATAGGATATTAATGTAATTGATCACTAAGGAACTTTATGACATTGAACTTTATTAAATAGTTAAATGAACTGTGCGAAGACTGTATTTCAGATAACAGATTAACCATTGCCTGAGATTGTATGACTGTATTATCAGTTGAGCTCAAATGTTTATAATACCTTATTCAGTGATTTAAATTAATGTGTATAATTTGTAAGCCTAAATTAAATGTTTGTTTGTTGATTTAAAGTTGTATTTTGCTTGAATCTCTTTTACTGCACCATTCATAAAATATTCGAACCAAAGCGGGTGAATTAAATAAGTTAAATATACTCGGCCAGTATATATAATAATAACACATAACAGAGAAATAATTGAGAGTTGGTTTTACCTTAATTCTTGGACTAATTTAGATATAGAGTGGTGCAGTCAATAAATATAAATTTTCTCTATATTTGGATTAGAAATCAACTAGCAACTTATTTTTTGTTTAAGAACATCGTAGTGATAAACATGTCATATCCAAAGTATGGGTTAAGACGAAGTAGGATCCAACAATATCGCTATACTATTATTTTCATTAAATGCCTTCCTTCCATTTTAATTTAATGCAACAGTAGCCAAAAAACCAGTTTATTATTTTAACTGTTTATTATTATATGGAACTCATATTAAATAAAAGCTTGCTTATCATTTTATAATCAATCTTATATAATATAATCAATCAATTTTATAATCAATCTTAATTTTATAATTTCAATCTAAGGAGCTACATTGACCACAGATTCAGAATATCACTAAGTTATAATAGTGAACTTAAAATAATATTATAAATAAAGTAGCATATGCATAAAGCATAAATGAAGTGAAAATAGAGCTATTGGAAAAAATCTGATGAAAACAAGTAAGATGATTGTGAAATGAAAGAAATAAAATATTGTGGGGAAGGAATAAAAGGGATAAAAAAGGACACATGAAGAATAAAAGAGCACACCTCAGAAGGAAAGAGGACTATTTCACTCCTGAAGATTAGGAAATTTTCAGAAGGAATGAAAAAAAACCTAGCCTTTAATGGTTTGATTAGGAATCAAACCCATTATAAGCCAGGATTCTGGGGGGATCAATTTTGTTGCATAGTTTGCCTCCCCCCCCCCCCAAATCACTGTCATTTCCCTTCTGTGAAGTATTTATTTGGACAACATTCATTATATAGACATTCCTTTTGTTGCATCTACTAAATTCTTTCCTGCACTGGAATATCTCTCTGAGTTTATTTAATGTCTTCTGGTTAGAAAGTAAATACTGATTATTTATATATTTTTTCAACTTTCCTTTCCTTTCCTTCTGTTCATATCAGTTGTAGCTTATTATGACCAATTTTTTTTCAGTGAAGTACATTCCACATTTTAATAAGAGGCTTTTGTTATAACAGATATGATTTTGGTACTGTTTAACGATATTAACAATCATCATCATCATCATCAAATTCCTGCCATGTACCCTCAAGGGGTGTACAGGATATGACAGTACTACATGAAAAATTTACATCATTACTAACTTCCTATCTACAATTTTCCTCCAATTAACAATATATACAATATATTAATTAGAAAAAAACTTTTAACTGATACTTCCATTATTTTGGCAAAGTCAAATTGCCACAGGGAGCAAAGATCAAATTGATATATGTACACAAGCATTACATGGGATAAGTATAACTGAAGCAGATGCACTACCTCAAAAGTGAGTGCAGTGTTCCAATTTTGGTCAGATTTGGGATTTTTATAGAGTAAGTAACTGTTCAGCAGAGAAGTACCATCTTGAGTGGGAAAGGATGCCAAGTTTGTGGAAGCTGATAATTCTATAGAAGTGATATGATTTTGCCAGGAAAGGTTTGGAGTAAGTGTCAGTCCGAGAAGAAAGATTTGGTCTTGGCTGGTGAGCTGAGCAATTATCAAAAGTAAGTGGAGAAGATATGAGGTCTTCTTTATGAGAAAACAATCAACACTGTATTTTGGAAGCATTGAAGTTGATTAGGTTGATTTCACCCCAATCAAGAATACTTTGGAAATCAGTGTTCAGGGCACTTATTATAGAGGATCTTGAAGCTTGTGATGTTTGAGCACTGCAAGGCTTATCATATGAGTAGGATGAGAGGGATGTGAATCGGCAGTGAGAACAGGTTGTTTATATAAATCACGAAGAGGATGGGTGAAATGACAGTCATAAGGGACACCGGCATGACAGAAAATCCTGAGGAGAGAATACCATCTACTATTACATGTAGGGATCTATCTGAGGGAAAACAGGCAATCCATTTTCATAGTGATGAAGGCAGTCCAAATGATGGTAACTTGTTGAAAAGCCCTCTGTAAAATCTCACATGTATCTTAGTTAAATTGTTCATTTTTACTAGTTTTGTTTAGATTAAAAATTATTGTATATATAAAATTACATTTCTGTTATGAAAATTTTATTCAATATGTTAATTTTGTATTATTTACATTGTCATGTGATGTGGAAGCTGTAATATGGCAGAAGTGTGTATGTATGTATGACATAGTAATCTCACTGTGAATCTCATGGAAACAAGCATACGCATAAGTATTAAAACTTGTAGTATAAAAGACCATTTGTAAGACAGTGTGGCAGTCGACATGTAGCAGGTAGACAGAGAATGCAGATCGACATAGAGGTATAGATTGACAGGAGTCGACATAGAAGTTTATTGACAGAAGTGTTTGTTGGTAAGAAAAGACAAAGAAAGGCAGGAAAGGAAGGTCGTTGCCAAAGAGGACAAGAGGTGGAAAGAAAGTAAAGGAGTCGGTAGTTAAATACTCTACAGAGTCAAGTTAAAAGGAATGTCCAAAAACTTTCTTGAATCACCTTCCGAAAATAAAGCATTATACAGTCAATGTATGCTGAAGTGATAAATGGAATCCGTTGTGAAAGGAAACAGGAAATTGGAATTACATTTGGACTACTTAAGTAATGTTCCCATTTTTCTTGTAATATATTCCTATTGTCTATATATTAAAGGATGCTACTGTAATGTCAAATAAGGTCAAGCACACTTTATACTTATTGAGCTAAGTGCTAAACTTTATTGGTAGGATTATTTTATATTTGTTGAGTAAGATATGAGAAGGAATTGTTTGAATTCATTTAATGTTAATTTAAAATTGATTATAGAATGGTTTCTTGTAATTAATAATCTCTTGTATAGATTATTAATTACAAGATGATTAATGTTAAAGTAAATGTTATGAAATTTTATTGAGCTTCATTAATTTGTCAACAACATAGCAATACAGAATCACTATCTCATCAAATCAATACATTCTCATCAAATCAATACACTATCAAATCAATACACTATCTCAGGATGTGAATCTGTAATCTAAAAAAAAAGAAGATAGAATTAAAATTAATGATATTTCGTGCCACGACTATCTCTAATTATTAGCTAGAGACATAAAAAGGGGGAATAAAAGATATAATAAATTTTACAAAAATTATGCAGTCAACACGATAAAATCTGATAGGAAAGATAAATCCCATAGGATAAGATCTGACAGGATAGATAAAGATCCGGTAGAAAAAAATCTGATAGAATTGGATTAGTTTTGACTTGTTGATCTATATGTTTTTTTTTTTATAGTGTCCTTTTAAATAAATAGAAAATGGACAATGAAAGTGAATATGAAGCTGTTGTTAATATAAGTAGGTTAAATGTAATTGAAGATAGTGCATTCTTTAAAGCAGTTAATCCTAATCTTGTTATTCCTACACACTCAGGATGATAGTGAAGATGTTGAATCATATTCAACATCTTCACTATCACCTTAATCATAATCAGATTAAGGAAACAGGCATGGGCAGAGTGCTATCTCACCAACATAAAACTGACCGTTTTATGGAACGTCTGGAAAGTTAACTCTTCAATGCTGTTTTCTTCATCCTCATATTGGTCTCACTTTGTATGATATCTTTGCAGTTTGATCCCACTCATAGACAGAATTATAATTTAAAAAATAAACTCCATATATTTCGATATCAAGGTCACTGTTGAAGTGAGTCCAACAAGCTTTCCTTTTCTGAATCTTTAATAATCCATACCTCTACAAGCAGTATCCAATTTCCTGTTTATTGTAAACCTTTCTTTACTGGCAGATACATTCATCAGTTCTCACACCATTGTTAAAACACTTATACACAAAGCTCACTCCATCTGCTCTGATTCTCTTCTTTTGGAAGAATTAAATCAAATTAAAATAATCACCTTTACTAATGGATATAACTAAGCTGCCATCCAGAAAATTATTGATAGTTTTCATCTCTCAACCAGACTATAAGCTGATGTAAAAAGAGTTTTCCATAACGTACATTAATAATATAATTTAATATTATTTAATTTAATAAATAATTAATAAATTAAATTATTTAATACAATTTAATAATATTATTTTGGATAAATTATCACCTTTCTCCTTGCCTGCTGTCTATCACGTATCCTGTTCATACTGACTTTGTTATTTTGGACAGATGGGTCATTTTGTTAAGATTAAAATCTGAAATAATCAGGACTACATCAGTTCCTGGAAGCTTCAGGTTGATTTAAATTTGATTCCCTATTCCTTGAAACTTGCAAAATTCTATGACATTGTCCAAATCTTAACTGCTCTGATTACATGCCTGTCTCAAAGTTTTATGAAGTAATCATAACTGTTAATAATTTTTTTTTTCAATAATAAATGAGTTTGCAACCTCATATTTGAATTACAAAAGCTAACCATTGTTTCCCTTTAACTGTAACAGTGTATTTTCCTGTTTACTGAGTTGTGCTCGAGACAAAATCAAGTAAACATGCTACTTCATGTCTTGTGACTCATGTTTTGAATGTTGTTAACCAATGTACTACATTTGTTGCAGTACATTGTTAACCAATGTACTGCAACAAATGGGGATGGATATGAAACTGGTAATATGGATAAAAGGGTGGCTCATGGACAGATACCACAAAGTAGTATATGGAGAGCTCTGCAGCATACCACCAGAAGGTAAGTGACTAGTGGTATGCTGCAGAGCTCTGCTTGGACTATTGCTGTTTAATTTGTACATATATGATATAGGAAATAATTGAATGGAGACATTCAGTTGTTTGCTGATGATGCAAAGTTGGGTAGGGTCATAGTTAATCAAGGTGATGTAGAAAGTTTGCACAATGATTTAGATTGGCTGACAGTATGGGCAAAACATAATAGATGTCGATGTAATGTGGAAAAGTGTAAAGTTATGCAATTTAGGATACAAAAATTACAAGCTGTGTACCACATTGAGGGAACTGTACTCCAGGAAATTGATGAATCCAAGTATTTGAGGGTGGTGGTAGTAGTAGATAAAGAGTTGAAATTTAGAGAGCACATTGCTAAAGTAGCCAGGATAGCTCACAGTTTAGGTAGGATTACTTGGTTATTGAAGATCGCACTAACAAACAGAGATAAAGGCATTATCATTCCTCTTTAAAAACTTTAATATGACCACATCTGGATTACTGTGCTAAAGTCTGGTTACCTGGGATTCTTGGGAATGAGTAAGTGGTGGAAAGGATCAAGAGATGAGTGATCAGGATAGTGAATGGTCTGTGTAATGCTCCCTGTAAGGGTAGATTGAGAGGTTTGTGGATTGCAAAAGTTGGGTGATAGGCAAAAGGGGGGATATGACAGAAGCATTTAAGTTACTTAAAAGATTTTATAGGATTAATGGGGAAATGTTTCAACACTTGGCTAGAAGGAGCAAAACAAGAGGTCATTCCTGGAAGTTTGGTAAGTGTGGTTAGCAAATGTGCAAGGACTAGATATTTTGCTTGAAGAGTGGTTAATGGGTGAAATGGGTTTCCTGAGTCAGTTGTAAGTACTTTCTCTGTTAATGGTTTCAAGGAGAGGTACGATAGATATTGTGCTGATACTTTGGGTCTCTCATGATGAGTCTTAGGAATCCATGGAGGCATCCGTGCACTAACAATAATAATAATATTCTCTTCTCTCCTGAGCAATGTGCTTGTAACAAGAAAGAAAAATATAGGCGTTGCAAAATTCTATTTTTATGTATGTAGGATCAATTGTTATTAACAGTATAATATGATATATATTCCTACCTACTTCAGTTCTATTTAGTAGTCAAATTAGTTTTTAGGTGTGTGTGTTAGAGTGTCATTGCTTTTATCTCAGTAAACATTGTTTAACATGTTTATTGTGGATGGAAATGAGGGATAAATATTTGGAACAGATAGGCTATTGAATGTATAGTGACATTCAGAAAACAAAGTTCCAAAATTATTGATATGCTTAATCATATTTACAGATTTGAATGGGTGGAAGGCTTTTCTCAAGCATTTTCTCAAATCTCTTTGTCCAATAGCAACAGCATTATATTCTTGTAAAAAATATTTGAAATTCTCAAATGATTAAAAATTAAGATGTTTTTATTATTATTATTATTATTATCATCATCCAGGCCTCCATGGAGTCAAAAGACTCATCGTGGGAGGTCGTTTTTAGGAAATACAAAGTCTATCATACCACTCCTTGAACCCAGTAACTGTTCCTGCTCCAACCACTCTCTCAGGCAATGCATTCCATGGTTCAACCACCCTCCACACAAAGAAACCACTCCTCATCCTCTTGCGCACAGCCTCCTTTCGTAACTTCCAGGGATGGACCCTTGTCATTGCTCCTTCCCGCCGTTCCATGTTTGATACAATCTTCTTTCACTATGCGTTATTCCCACTTCCTATGCAGGATCTGTGTGTTACTTTGATGCAACTTCTTGTTAGTACCAAACCGACTCCCAACTGACCTGTCACCTAGTCTGCTGCTGGGGGGGGGGGATATATTTTTGGCTGTAGAAGCGTATGTTCACAGGGCCGGTTTGCCTGCTTGCGGGATGAACGTCATGGCCAAGACCATCTAACTTGGCTATGCCTGAGGAAGATCCTCAAGTTCCACACTTCTTCGATGGGAATTGAACCTGGGACACTCCTTCCCCAGGCATATGGTTGCGAAGCGCAAAGCCACTAGGCTAACCGCGCGGACTTCTATGTGTGATACAGTAATTTGTTAAAATGACAGTAAAGGACTAAATATAAATAGAGAGAGAGAGAGGATTTCCTTTGGCCTGCTCAGCCAGCTTCTTCTCGTAATCTGATTATGTTTTCCTTGCCATTCTGGTGACTTTTCTTGCCTGAGCCTTGTACTGTTCATGAGTTTGCTGGTCACATTTCTTTTATATATCCTCCACAGCATTTTCTTCTTCTGCAGCTCATGCTTAATGATATTATTCATCCATCTAACTGCTACCTGATTAATCCTCCATACCTTAAGTATACAATTTAATATTGCTTCCTATAGATGACCCTTAACTATCTCCCATTCACTACTAACATTCTTTCCTTGCAGTGTTTATGCCATGACACAAATTTAAGCTTCCTCCTAAGCTTGTCATAATCGCCTGCCTTGTAATTCCACATATATACCCTTGACAGAATATTCCTCATGTTTTACAATCTCCCAAATCAAGACTGCATGGTCACTTTGCCAATTGAAGGCAATGTGGTCACCTGCCTCAAGTAATTATCTCTCAGTAGGTGTATAAATTCCATTTCCTTCCTGCCATGTGATCTTTCTTCCTTTCAGTCTGTATCTCCATAGTTGAAGACAAACACATGATAATCACTCAACCTGTACTCGTACTAATTTGCTGATGCATGTCTTCCAGATCATCCATGAAAATCCCTGGCTTATAGCAACAACCAACTGTATATTTTGTCTTGCACTTTTTATAATTTATTATTTTGGTTATCAGTTGATTTTTATTTGATGTTATTAATTGATATTATTAAATATTATATTCTGACATATATTGCATATACATTGTTGCTTTTCTGACTGCTCTATTACTTCTGGGTTAGTATACATACAGATATATATATATATATACTGCTGAGGGGATAGTGTTCCCACTTTTCAACTGGTAGGCTGTGGTTTATGAAAGTCTTTAGATGGATATAATTTTCATGCACTGAAAGACCATTGCCTTGATTACTGGAGAAGTGAAGTGACTTGAAAAAGTATCATGTTTGGTATCTAGAATAGGCTTTCCTAGATTATTTAATCCTAATAAGGTTAGGCCTGGTTGGCTTATTGGTTAGCATATCTGCCAAAAGGCTGAGGATTTGAATCCTACCTAGAGCATGGATGTTTGTGATTGTCTTTCACTTTCATACATTCATTCATCCATATGGAGTGGGCTGCCATGGGATAAGTAGACTCAACCCTCCTGCAGTGGGAGAGGCCTTCACCTTCAGTGGAAAAGATATAGGTTAATATCATCATATTAGTAAGTTTACAACCCTCTTGTGATAGGATTAACATTAAACACACACATACACAAATACAATGAAATTTAATTCAGCATAAGTACATGATTTTTAAATGGATTTTTAAGCCTTCAGTAAGCAAGTTTGTGATCTCCTAACATACAGTGAATATCATGCATTACCTAAAATAACAAAAATACATTGTACCTACCTACCAGGATTTAAACCTGTGATGTCTTTTTCTTTGTGCGTGTGTGTGGATGTGACACCACAGGCACAGCAATTGCTTTTTTATGCTTGTATGCTTCATGCATTAGAAACTTAAAGGAATGTATTGTCAGTACTGGTTGATTTTATCAAAAAGCCACAACAAAAGTTAACATGTTTGCTGCCAACTATGAGTAGACTCGTAGTTGGTATATGAGCCTCACAAGCCAACTCCTATGTTGACTCATACTGACCTTGAAGAAGTGAAAGTGCTTGGCATGCATTAACAAACTATGCCCGAGGAGCATGACAGCGAACTATGAGCCTTACAAGCCAACTATGAATATACTCGTATGTCGACTCATACTGACCTTGAAGAAGTGAAAGTGCTTGGCGTGCAGTAACAAACAATGCCTGAGGAGCATGCTAATAATTTGTTGCTGAAACTTGTTGAATGATATTGTCACCAAATGTTTGAGATTTCCAGGTGCTGACTTCATTGTCTTGACAGTGTGCCAAATCTCAATGTTGACCAACTCATCATGGGCCATTCAGAGAAATTAAATGTTTTTCTCAGCCTTCCTTTCAGAAACTTGGATTAGTTTTTAATGATTAATTTTGTCTCTTCTCAATCTTTTCTGATCTTATCAGATAAGTTACGTTATCAGATCTTAATGTTTAATTTGTTCATTTAAGCAGTTTGTTTGTAAATTTCTGTGTGTGTGTGTGTGTGTGTGTGTGTGTGTGTGTGTGTGTGTGTGTGTGTGTGTGTGTGTGTGTGTGTGTGTGTGTGTGTGTGTGTGTGTGTGTGATGTGAATGACAAGTAGCAAACATTTATAAACTTATATTTATTTTATCTTTTTCTTGTTTATTGATTTAGAAATTCCTTCAGCTGAAATAAGTTTGCTCAAATCTGAGAATTTGGAAGCATTTTCTGGTTTGACCTCATCTCAAAAGGTTCTTGTTGCAAGCAAAGAAGAAAAGGAACGAGTAAAACAAAAAATTGCATTATTAACTGAAGCACAGATGCAGAAAATATCATTGGAAACTTCAAAACTCCATGGAACAACTGACAAAGGACCTGAAAAAGGTGGCAGTGAATTAACAAAAAATGAAACATGCTTAGAGAAAACAAAATCTTAATAAATGATCTTAAATATTTACACCTAAAAAAAAAAAAAGAAAGAAATTATATTTTTTTATTTGCTATAATTCTTATCTGAAAAGTGCTCAAATGAATATCTGCTATTATTTTGTTTAAATTTTCCATTTTATGGAAAACTAAAAATCAATTTAACAAGACTCATCCAAACTTAATACATATATTTAATGCATATTTTGTATTTGATGAAATCACTTGGATATCAACATTTCAAACTGTACTTTAACTTCATTTATATGCATAAAAATTAATTTACATAATAACATAGTCAGTACAATACTCAGAAAATTACTGTCTAGGCATGAGTTTTATGTTCCAGATTAGTTTAGTTAAAATTGATAATTTGCTTTTCTTGTTGTATAATTCCAACATTTTGAAAGTGCCCATAGCAAATGTTATATTAAGCATTATTATATTTAAGCACAGTGTAATTTACCTAAAATTATCTGGTCATTATTATTTACATTTTAAGTATATGCTTGAAAAATGAAATCATAAATATATGATACTTCAGGGATAAAAAAAAATCTGAATATCCCAGATAATAAGCAGACCAGAATAGAACAGGTTTTGTGAAATAAGTTAGTGTTGGGATGCTGTGGCCTAAAGTAAATCACAGAGATGATTGAGAAGGCCATGTAAAATACCAGTGGTAAAAAATAGTTCTAAATTTACTTTACTTTTCTTTTTTTTTATTTGTGGTAATAATTTAAAACTTTTTTTATAAGATGGACATAAAGAGCAGCTTGCTTCTCGGATAAAATTAAAAAAAAAAAAAATAGCTCAAATGTTAGGATACTAGCCTAGAAATGAATACTGTAAAGACTGTAAAATATCACTTGTATTGATTTGATTCCAACGGCTACTAGCAAAGAAATAAAGTAAAATTGATTTTTTTAAATTTTTTTAAAGTGATTGAAAACTTTATTCTGATTATTCACAGTAAAATTTAATGATTGTTAATAAATGGAACTCTAGAAAACCTGAAAAGGATAGCAGCAGAAATGTTGATCCTGTTGCAAGATACAAATAACTTGCTTTGGTTGTATTAATCAATTATTTCTAACCCAAAATATTAGTATTGTTGAATATTTTAACCTATAAGAGTTTATGCAGATTTCTGATCTAGTGACAGTCATTTTGATCTCATAACATGCAGTAGGAAATAATAAAGAGTGTATAATAGATACTTTATAATTATATAGTTTTAGTATGTTTTATACTTTTTTGTGTATTATTGTACTGTAATAAAATTACAGTATATTATATATTTAGTATATTTATTAGTTTTTGTAAATAAAAAAGGATGCCTTGTTAACTATTTATGCACAGTATAGTTAATACAAAAGAAGAAAAAAGTTCACAAATTTCATTTTATGACATTTATTGTGACGTGTATTAAACGAACCCTCAACTGTTAGATAAAAGCGTATTAGAGAATAGAATACTTGAGTGTTTAAAAATTATTTGCAATGCACACAGTACTGCAAAGTTCTTAATTATCCTATCAGTAGGATTTCATTGATAGCTGTGGTTTTTGTTTTTTTAATTATTACTAAAAATGAGTAAACTAGGTTTAAAAAATACAGTGGATATAGAGTATTCCCTTCCCACATGCCTATTCCATGATATTGATTTCTTTATAATACAAAAATGAAAGGGATCATCCAGTGCTTAGCAATTTATATTACATTTTATAGCCACAGTTTATTTTTGCTTTAGCAGACTTTTAGGATCAACAAAAATTTTTTGAACAGAAAGAGTTTTAGTGGATAGTTTGCTGTAGTTATTTCCTTTAGAATGGTATTGTGGTTATGATGCTTTGGTCAGGATTTTGTGACAAGTTTGTTATAGCAGGCAAGTGAATTTATTATAATTGTGTTTGTTATAGTGAGTGTTATGTTGGTGTTTGCTGTAGTGAGACTCATCTATATATCTGCTACTTACTAAGACTGTATCCTCCCCACCTCAGCCTTTGCTTCCTTTTCTTCATGCATGGTTGGTTGGTTAATTTTTCACTTTTGACATCTCTTATTGGACATCATATTGTCACTCTTATATCTTATTGGATTTTGGAAGTGAAGTATCTGCCGGAAGAAGACATAGTGGGATTGCAATACCATTTCTGCACAGAATTAATAAGTCAAGTGTAAACATCCATGCCCATGGTGGAATTAGATCCACAGCCTATTGTTTGGAAAGCTGGTATCTAATGAGCCAACCATGCTGGCTCTGCTTAGTTGGATGTCAAAAGTTGTCCAGGGATAGAACATAATGGTTACATAGGGAACAGTGGAAACATTAATCCAATAAACTTGCAGGCATACAAATTTTTGAGGCATTTAAACTAAAAAACAAAAATTATTCATGCTTTTCTCCAGAATAATTTGAATACTGCCACTAAAAATTGACACTGAAATTTTGGTCATTTTAAATCAGAATGCTTTATTCTTTTAAGTTCAAAACATTTTGCAGAAGATTGAGAAATTCTTAATGATGTCAATAACATTTTGCGTGAGCTCCATTTTTAGATGTTTTCTGAAAAATACATAAGCACACAAAATTAATTTTGTCTGTTAACTCATATGTAAATCATTCTGACACTCTGGTGAGATTTTATTATTATTTGACATTTGGAATCTTTATAAAAATTAGTCAAGCTGTCAATTTTTTTTTTATTCCATGGAAACAAGCTCTCTAACATGCTGTATATATGATCAAATGAGTATGTGCAACAAAAGTTACTTTAAGTGTAGAATTTTTATTAAACCATTCCTAAGTTCAAAAAAAAATATATATATATTTTAGAAATATTGTATCTTAAAGATCCAGCATTATTTCAAAGCTAAATATATGTAGAAACTTTGGAAGTTTCGAAATTTTGACCAGAGAGCTTATGAGAATTCTCTCCTTGGCATCGGAGTTGCCTTAGCCTGCACTACTTAAAAGCACGAGTGCTGCCCAAGCATCCATATATTTGCACTTTTATTAGTGCATTTTTGATAAAAGTTTCACTGGCCTGACATTGTTTCGAATTGGTTCTCTTCAAAGACCAAGCAGAAACCTTAAGAGAGCAGGCGCTTTATTCAATAATTACTATTACATGCTGACCGAGAATTCATTTACAAAAAATATACCACAGATGCAGCACCACTGAAGCTTAAGAATCTCCTATTGCCTTATTTGGACAAATCATTCAAAAACAGGGCAAGTACATTTTTTGTGCGGCGAGTAGGATTTGACACAATTTGTTGAGTCCTGAACATGTGTATGTATGCACATATATATTTGTGTGTTTGTAAGACAGTAAACTGGAATAAGATGTTCTATTATTTTAATCAAAAAACATCATCCAAATTACACAGGACTTAAAGTGTAAAACAAAGGGTAGTAGTAAACAAACAGTAAAAGATTAACAAAGTAACAACCACTATATACTGGTTGTCAAGAATCTGGTGATTTTTAAAAAATATTTATAATTGTGCATCGAATATGTGCATGCTTATGTGTTTGGCTGGCTTTGGATAGTTGATGCTAGGGTTTATATTTAGGCGTTTTAGATCCAGTGCCAATTCTAAGGATTCCCAGATTCTTCTCTCAGTTGTATTATAGCAACAGTGTAATAGTTCAGACTCATCCTATAACACTTGATGTCTCACTGTCAAGGTGAGACATCAAGTTGTCCTTTGGCTCAACTGAAGAGTGTATGTGTGATGACAAAGCTGAAGTCTCAGTTCTTTGGTATTCAGTATTTCAGATGTGTTCTTCAATATATTTATCTGTTTGTCCATAGTATGATGTCCTGTATTCACACCATAGTTGGTATACATCTGGATATTTTTGTGGGCCATGTTGAGAATTTATGATATCAGGATTATAATTTATAATCCTGATAAAGGGAATGAATGCTATTTTATGTTCTGTATTTTTGCAAGTTTTATGGAAACAGTGCTTATTTATAATATAATATAAAAAGGAAAATATAGTACTAACTGTTGATCAAGTGATGTATTGTCATACATTTTGTAATTTCTCTGTTTTAGTTGGTATCAGATTTTCTTCACATGACACCACTACCTTATGATAAAAGTTTAATGGAGTGAAACATCACTAGGAAATTATTAAAAATAATATTTAATGCTTCCGGTATTTCATCTCATTGACAGAGACATCGTCAGGGAGTACAAAATGAGACGTAACATGCACACACACATACAATGGTAACACAAAACTAATTGAAATACGTGGACAAAAGACTAGAGTCTTAACTAGGGGAAGGGGGATGCCCTCTATGGACACCTGTTGGTGGCCTAGGATGTAAACTGGGATCTCAAAGTATTAATGTTTCCCATATTTTGGGAAGTTTTATGCAACCATATTTATTTAATCAGCCTAATTTAATTAGGCTGATTTTTAAGAACAGCAACAGATTCTAAAAACACTCCTTCTCTTCTAAATTTATTGTGATGGAGCATGATGGTCTTTTTCCAGTTTATTCTGTTAGCTGTATCCAAAGCATGGTCTGCAAGGCCAGATTGACCATAGTCGTGATGGCAGATGTATTTTTTTTATGTTCTTCCTTTTGGGTGACTGATCTTCCTGTGTGTGTGTGTTCATAGTAGGTCAACTTTCAGGAAAAAGGAACCCTATATATACCTGGAACTGAGAGGGGAGGGAGTTTGTCTTTAGTGGAGTGGATAGGGGTAGTTAGTTTTAAGTGGGTCTTGAATGTGGGTGCAAAGGTAGTATTTCTTTAAGAGTCTGGATATTTTTTCTGATGTGCCTCAGATGTAGAGGATGGTGATAGCACACAGACATCACTACCTTATTGTAGTCACTGAAGTAGAATGAAAAGCCACATTTTATTCTACCTGGAACTACTCTGCTATCTGCTTTCCCATCATTTTTTTCCATTCTATGATTGTTGTTGAGTTTCCTGGTTGGGGATAAACTTACAGGCATTTTAATGTAATTGGTTTGCCATTCTTTTGCTGTGCCTTCTAACCAACAGCAGAAGAATGAGTGTGTTGTCTGTAGATACCAGTATTCATAGACTTAACTGGCTTGCTTGCAGGAAATATATATATTTCCTATATATATATATATAGCCAGACTCTATATATAAATATATATATAGTCTGGCTACACCTACACTTGAAAAATCCTGTAAAAGTTCGTTGTGTCATCAACAGGATTCAAACTCAGGTCTTTCTAACCAAACAGCAAATATTCCAACTGAGCCATCAAGACTGTAATGTATTATAATGCATCTTATTCCTCTCTTTCACCTCTCCACAATGTCTGTTCTGCTTTTGAACTATAATATTAGTTCCCAATTAATGTTATATTTCCTCAGGACTTATACTTTTATCATATAAAATACATATAAACCAAAGTAAACATAGATAAGTAAGTGAAAAAAATTAAGTTTCAAAATTGAAAAAACAACAACAACAAAAAAAAAGGTTTGATTAGTGACGATAATCAAGAAGTAGAGGTCCTTAGTATATTGTAACAAAATCATATAAAATCAAATAATATAATTTCAGAAAATTTTACTAGATATGTATATATTTTTAAAGATATATATTGGAATTATCAGCCTGATATAATTTAAGGTTCATGCCTAAATAGAGCCAGAGTTTTTAGCCAAATGCATCCTGGTTATAACATATGGATCAGACACATGGCCAGAATGAGGAAAACTGATTGTAATAGGGAAAGAAAACATTAGCACTTGCAAAACTTAATTTTGCAAGAACGAAATTATGTGTCAGAATTTAGCTCTTGCATTATGTGTCAAGTAATTTAACTAAAATTAAAAGTGAAATCAGGTCTAAAAATCAGGGAATAATGTAAAAAAAATTATTTTTTTTTATGAGGAGAGAGAGATTTAATTTAAATCATTAATTAAACGTGAAGCAGTAAAATTTGTTTTTGAAGCAATTAAAAAAATTTGCAACTCATTGGAAGTTGTACAAGCACTGTCATTGATATGCACTTATCTAGATATCAGTGACATCAATATGACTCGATGTGCATAATAATTAATTAGTGCTCTAAAAATGAAATATTTATAAATCAGTACACATTTATTGATTTACAAATAGATACACATTTATTTACCTTAAATTCTTGATAGATGTATGTAATTTTAACAAAATCATAACAGCTTATAGTCATCAAAGGCTTGAAATGTGGAAAGGCAGCAGGAGTAGATGATATTCGACCAGAAATGCTGAAGTATGGTGGTATAAAAGTCTTATAGCGGCTGCACTGCAGAATGCCTGGACAGAGGGACAGATTCCCGATGATTGGAGTAGAGCTCTCATAGTACCCATATATAAAAAAGGGAAATAAAACTGAATGTGAGAATTACAGAGGTATTTCCCTACTAAGTGTTCCTTGCAAGATCTATGCAAGTATACTTGAGAAACAGTTGAGAAGAATTGTGGAAGAAAAGCTGGGTGAAGAACAAGCTGGATTCAGACCAAATAGAGACTGTCAGGATCAGATCGTCACTTTACGACAAATAGTCGAGAAAGCATGGGAATATAACAAAGATCTGTATTTAAGTTTTGTCAATTTGGAAAAGGCATATGACAAGGTGCCAAGAGAGAAGCTATTCAATATGCCACAGTTATATGGTGTCAATGGGGCATTATATCAAGCAATACTTAGTCTTTATTTGAGTTGTAATTCAGCAGTTAGAATTGAAGGAAGTACAGGAAGATGGTTTAATGTTAAATCTGGTGTGAGACAAGGATGTACGTATGGATCACATTATGAAGGAAAGTGGTATTAAACATGATATCAGAATTGGAGATGTTAATGTCAGCTCTTTGCTTTATGCGGATGATTTTATTCTTCTAAATAAATTTGCTACAAGTCTGCAAGATTCTCTGACTAAATTGAATAACTGTTGTAATAGATATGGTATGAAGGTCAGCAATAAAAAGACAAAGACAATGAAAATAAGCAGAATCATTGAAAATGTCAGCTGTGTTGTGAATGGAGAACCTGTGGAACAAGTAAAATATTTTTCAGCTACTTAGGCACGATTTTTAGTGAAGATGGTAAATTAAATATAGAAATAGACAACAGAATTAGCAAAGCTGGTATGGTTGGAAGTCAATTGAGTAAATTCATATGGAATAAGAGAGAAATTAGTCAGAACACTAAATTAGCTGTATACAAGACAGTGTTCAAACCAGTTTGAACTTATGGATCTGAGAGCTGGGTCAGAAGTAAAACACTTGACCAAAGACTAGAGACCGCAGATATGAGAGCCCTGAGAAGGATTATAGGCGTGAACAGATGGCATCAATGGAAATATTATATTAAAAACGAGGATATAGGAAAGAACGTGACATTGTCAGCATCCAGGAATGCGTTAGCAGAGCTAATCTCAGGTGGAATGGGCAAAGAAAGATTAGCAAAACAAGTGTTCTCTGCCAAGTTGGCAGCAAAACGACCCAGAGGAAGACCAAAATATAGGTGGATTGATACGGTACAAAGTGCCTTAGACGATAGAAATATAAAATTTTGATAATGTTGGAGTCTTGACAAGTAACAGACTGATTTGGAGGAAAATTGTAGATAGGAAGTTAGTAATGATGTAATTTTTTTCATGTAATACTATCATATCCTGTACACCCATTGATTGTATATGGCAGGAATTTGATGATGATGATGAAATACTCTTACACATTTTGGAAATATATTTAATAACAATGTTGGAATTGATCTGATCTTCCCTTTCAGTCGTTTCTGACTGTAGGTGACTTTGTAGGCATTGCCCACAAAGTATTCTTGGTGAGATGTTTACAGGGTAGTTCACCATTGCTTTCCCCAACCCCCCAATTTTATCCGGGCTCAGGACCGGCATATGACTGGGATGTATTCGTGACTGTAATCCACGTGAGTTCACGAGGCCGGTTTGCCTGTTTTGGGGAATGATAAACCCAAGTTTCCGGGTGAAAAAACCCCCCCTACCTCCGTATGAGACTGGCTAACTCACCTTTAGTTAAAAGAGACCAGATAAAGGTTCCTCACGTTGCTGATGGGAATCGAACCCAGGTCTTTCTGACCAACGGGCATCGTCTATACTGACTGAGCTATGGAGGCTCTATGTTGGAATTCAGCTTTCAAAATCAAATTTTTTTACGGGCATTATTTTATTATTAATTTTTGATGACCATTTATTTCTTGAATTTTTTAATATACTTATTAAGGTGATATGCAATTGTAATTTTAGCAGTCTATCAGTTAAGCTGCTGATTTAATGGGTGAATCACTGGAAGAAAAAAAACTGCTTATGCAATATAACATTTATTGTCAACTTGAATTATGCATAATGTATTTATTGACAATATTTTGGCTTTATTTTTATTTATTATATTTATATTTTTAAATGACTGTTGGATAAACCATCTGGAAATTTTATATGTAGATTTTGTATAGTTGCTAAAGCATAATAAATATAATTAATTCAGTCAAATTGAGAAAGAATGATGTAACTTACTGCTGACTTATCATTCGGACATATCCATAGAGCCCTACAAGTCATTGCCAGAGGCCAAGCTAATCAACATGGTGTCTGTCATACATCTTAAACTCATTCACAAAATTCCCTTTATGTGTTTCTATCATATCCCTTATTTTCCTTCTGTCAACTAAGTTTGGAAACCTACACACCTCTTTTTTTCAATTCTCATAATGAACATTACACACATTCATTTTAAAAATTTTATGGAAAAACGGTGTAGGGACAGCGATATCACTCCTAATTGCATCAGGCTAAAGAGGAAATTTACTTCAACAAAGGCACAAAGAATATACCACCGCATGGAGAAAGCACTACTGAGAGAGCAGATCCAAGCTACCAGAAAGAACCTAGCCGCTACACAAAACCAGCTACTAAAAGAAAAAATGGAGCTGTCTAGCTACTTAAACGCAAATATCTGGATAACCCTAGAAAGGATTACGGACAACACAGCAAACCACATCCAACAAACGAAGAAAGAAAATGTAAATTTCCAAATTTCAAAGACTAAAAGAACGACAAAACCAGCTGCCATATTCAAAGTTTGCCACAGTGAACAAGAACAACCAACCAGAAGCAAGAAACAACAGGCGCCACCAGTCACCCACAGGTATCAATAACATGATTAACCTATCTAGCCACGCTCTAAACAAAGACGAAATCTCTATACTTAACAAAGGTTTAAATTTTGCTATAGCACCAAAAACGATAGACAAACTTGAAGTTATTTGTAATATGGAAAGAGGCCTAAGATTCATACCCAATAACATAGCAGACAAAATACGTATAGAAACTGTGAACATTTTAAATCATGACAAAACAGTAACAAGCAACATAATTAAACACGAATTAACAGCGATAAAATCACTTAAAACAAATCCGAACATAGTAATAACCAGAGCATAAAGGAAATGCCACTGTCATTTTAAACCGTACCACTTATATAGAAAAAATGAATCTGCTGGTCTCTGACAATAACACATATAAACTAGTTAACTACAACCCAACTAACAGAACAAAAAACAAAACGGAGAAACTACTTAAATCAATTACCACATGGCCCGAAGTACAATCAAAAAACTGTTCCCTCATTACACGCTCCCCTAGAATTTACGGGCTACCAAATATTCATAAAGAAATCACCCCGCTAAGACCTATCGTTGAAGGAATTGATAGCCCGACGTATCACTTAGCCAAAAAATTAGCGGCAACACTCAAGGAGTTGGTAGGTCATTCCCCCTCCTATATCAAAAACACACAACACTTCATAAACATCATCAAAGACATTACATTAGAAAAAGATGATTTATTAGTCAGTTTTGACGTCTCTGCCCTCTTTACGAATGTCCCAATCAATGACACAATCCTTCTCCTACAAAACAAATTCCCTCCAGATATCACGGCACTTTTTGCACATGTATTACGGTCGGGTTATTTTGTATGGCAAAGCGCCTTCTACTTACAAAAAGAAGGCACAGCCATGTGCTCGCCATTACCCCCCCCCCCCCCCCCCCCCCGCATTGCTAACTTTTACATGGAACATTTTGAGCAACTTGCCCCAGATTCCTCCCCTCTAAAACCCAAAGTCTGGCTTAGATATGTTGACGATGTTTTCACGATCTGGTCCCATTGCCGCCAGACATTAGACACATTCCTTAGCCACCTAAACAAACAACACAAACGCATACAGTTCACAATTGAAATTGAAAAACACAACACACTTCCGTTTCTAGATATACTTGTCACACGTCTTCCCTCGGGCATCTTTCCTTCACTGTTTACTGAAAACCGACACATACGGGACAATATATACATATAAACTCCTACCACCACCCAACACAAGCTAAAAAACAGAGCTCAGACGATTTGTTCCAGTGAACAGGCACTGAAAGACGAGTTTAAAATTATCAGTAATAACCTACAAAAAAACGGATACAGCCAAAATTCTCTACAAAACCACAATAAAAAACAAAGACAAACCAGACTACAGTAAAACTATAACCATTCCCTACATTAAAGGAATATCAGACAAAATAAACAGAGTACTACAAAAGTACAACCTCAAAGCCATCTTTAAACCTCCTGCAAAATTAAAAAACTTACTCAACTCATCCAAAGACCCACTAGCTCACCCTGGAGTATACCGGATTTACTGTACTTGCAACATACCATATATAGGAGAAACAGGACGCACTATTCCTATTAGACAAAAAGAACATAAACGACACATTAAATATAATAATTATGGTGAAGCTGGCCTTTCTGATCATGCCCTGAATACCTTATACAGAATTGACTGGAAAACCACCAGCTGTCTACATCACACTAGAACATGGTATGAACGGAAATTCAAGGAAGCCTGCGAGATTATCAGCAACCACCCCAATTTGAACAAGAATGATGGTTTAAAAATCCCAAACGTATGGAAGGCATATATTCGACCTTCCTCACCAAGAACAACTATTAACAGGACTGTAGAAAATCCAGTATTGTAAATCAAATATAGGAATTGTAATACTAAAAATAGGACACCAATTGTTTCTGAAAGAAAACCATCTAAAAGAATGTTTATTCCTGTCATTGTAAAAATAGAATTTAGCTTGATGTAAAAAAAAAAAAAAAAAAAAAAAGGTTTTTTTCCCACCAGAGGACACGGCAGTAGAATAACATGTGATCAAATCATTGTTTCTCTAGCTTGCAGTTAATGATGTAACTCAGCTTGTTCTGTATACTTATGTACGCTCCAGATGATGATCTTGATGTGAAGATCGAAACATCGGGATAATAAAAAAGTTTTTTTAACACGGTTGTAAATTCCATAAAATTTTTAAAATGAATGCTGATCACCGTGTAACCCTAAAAGAAAAGAACATTACACACAATCACCTATCTGAATCTTCTCCACTACTTCCTCATTCTCCATAAAATCCAGTTATTCAAATCATTGTTTAACTTCCTTATTGTTAAGGTGTTACTGCACATCCAAGTGATTTTACCTGCTTTTGTAATATATCCAGCATTACTTCCAGCAAGTAGACCTGAGTGGGTAATGTATCTGCTCCACAACCAGCAGGTTGTGGGATTGAATCCCACTTGGCATGGACCTTTGAAAAGTCTTTAGGTGGTAGATGATTTTCATCATCTACCACCTAAAGACTTTTCCAAAGTCCAGATTTGAAAAAGCTCCATTTAGAATAGAACCAGATTATCTCAACCTTAGTCCACTCATCTGTGTAACTCAGGGGAAGTGGCATGTACCGTTCACAGCACTAAACTTCCCAAAGAAACAACATTACAAATTAGCTCATTTCTAGTTGCCGACCAGAGGAACTTTTACTAAGCCTTTTTTTTTTTTTTTTTTTTTTTTTTTTTTTTTGACCTGTTCCTGAGTTAGTCGATCTCTTGCACAGTCAAGTGTGTTTTTTCTCCTAGAAATTCAGGTTTTACATCCAGTAAACTCAAGAAAATCGACCATAGAACCACACTATTTTCAGACAGTAAACATATTGTTAGGATTAGGGACTACGAGATGGCAGCACTTGTTAGCTACCTCTCTTCACTGGATGCCGTATATAAGAGTAGTGATAGTCTTGGGCCAGCTAACTCTTATTGCCTGCTGGTGGAGATTAAACTTTTTCCTCAGTCTCCTAAAGTTAGATAGGGCTAAAATGACTTTGTCTACTCCTTATAGTAGAATAAAAGGTGTTAACTGATTTTTATTTTTTTTATATTTTAGCCCACTCATGACACTAAATATGCAACAAAATGTTTACAGCCTTTCCCATTAAAAAAAAAAATTCTCATTAATTTCTTTAATGCCTATAGCCCTGTGGAAATATTGTTTGCATCGACCATCAGAAGAAAGACTATTATAGGCGGCTTGATTTTAGTTTCCTCCTAGAGAATTTTTATGCCTTTTTTTTTTTTTTTTCCCTTTCCAGTTCCCAGGTTAGTTGATCTTTGGCAAAGGCAAGTGATTTTTTATTTATTTATTTTTTACTCCTTTGAGGTTTTTAACCTTGTACCTCAAAATTGATCAAATGCTATTTCAGACAATATTGTATGCTTGTTAGTGTCTAGGACTACAGCATGTTGGCAGTTGTCTGCCAATCTCTCTCTCCCCCTCTGATGCCTGTGAAACAATTGATAACTTTGAGCCCAGCTGTTAGTGACAACTAAAGATGAAGATCAGTTGTCTGCCAGTCTCCAGGAAGTTATTTAAGAGCTCGGCCCACTCCTGTGGGAATAAAAGGCATTAAAGGATTTTTTTATCCATTTATTGCAATGTGGTAATATACAGCCCACCATCTTTTCAAACCAAAAGTACATAATTCTTTACTTTGCATTATTAGTGTATATGTTTACAGTTTAATGAAAATAAAGCATAGTGCAAGGAAAGTAATTAAACAGCATTTTAATTATTCAAATATTTTATCTCTGTTTCATTCCAATGTTGTTTCCAATAGGGATACAAAGCTGTAATGTGCACATAGGCATCCAGAGGAAATTAAAATGATTTGGTTGGAAGCCTAAAGTTCATCCTAGGAAGGGCACTTCTATGGATACTAATTTGTAGCCTTGGTTATTGTGCAGGCGATTCTGAAATTAAGATTTTTCATATCTTGAGGCTTCATCTTCATTACTTAGTGTAGTGCCTGCATGCATATATCTTATGTTTTTTATTCCCTGATGATGGAGTTTGACTTTCCCAAAATATTGGAAGTATTAATTAAATTTATTTTAATTAATATAGCAGTCTTGTTGTAATTTCCTTAAAAAAATAGCTATGAATAGTCACCATGTAAGCTTTATCATATCTTGAGATATGATAAAGCTTATCAGACATATCTTGAGGCATTTCACACATCCATACTTTTTTTTAAAATTTTTTTTTTATACACAAGAGGTTGGTTGATCAACTTATAGTACATTAGTACTGTGCATGGATAGTGGGTTTACATTTGATTTAAATGACTGTAAATTGTATTCCGTGGGAAACACAGCAGGGGGGAGGGGGGGAGACTGTTCCACAGTGCAGCAGTTGCAGGGATGGAGGAGGATAAAAAGAAACTTATTCTCTTTGTTTCTAGGTGTACTGTGAAGGGATGTTAAGCAGCAACTGCACGTGTTCCAACAAGCCTAGCACTGAGTGGAGTAATTATTGATGTTATTTCAGATGAGCATTTCCCATGGAAATATTTATAGAATATACATATTGCAGAAACCAAACATCTGTTGTGAAATTGGGGGGGGGGGGGTGAGTTGGTAAGAGATGGGTCATTAACTTATTTAGGTTAGACTGGTTTTATAAGAGCACGCCCCAGTTCCTATAATATATATTTGCTGTGATGAAGCAGAGGAATTATTTTTTTGCCATTTGATTTTGTGTGAAAGGGGGGGGGGTATATGTTTTATGTTATTCAAGATAGGTATCAACAACTCTTCCAATCCATTCCTGATAGGTAAGCTTGCAATTTCTCAAAGAACTTTGATATACACTTTGAAATGAGAGTGGAAAGAGTTTATAAGAAACAAATAAAAGTAGAAAGCTTAATATGAGGTTTGAAATCAGTACAGAGATTGTTTCTTTAAAGTTCTGGCTATTTTTTTTTGAGGTGTCCTGGATATTGGGAATAGTAATAGCACTATTATAATGTGTATGTTGTGAGGGTTGTGAGTTGGGGCGTAAGTATTTTGTTAATGTGCATGGTGTGGAATTTTAGCCTTAAGTTATGGCAATAGTTAAGTTAAGCTGTTAGGGATGACTGGTTTTAGAACAAGTCGATGGCTAGGTTAGTTAGTGTTATTTATAATTCTGTTTATCGAGAAGGAAAGAATGAAATTGGGAATCCATTATTAAAGTGTCTAGAAAGGCAAGCTATTGTAATTTCTTCTTCTTTTTTTTTTTTTTGATAGTAAATTGAATTCTGGCATGGAGGTATCTAATATATGTGTGTTTGGGGGGGGGGGGGGATGTGGCCAAATAGAAAATGCATTTCCAATATTTCTTAACCAGGTGTTAGTCTCAGAAATGCTGTGGTAAGAGCAACTTTTAAAAGTTCCATATACAAATCTGAGGAGGGAAGAGCCCATTGTTTCAACTTCCTTTGTTAGCCTCTGTGCAAGTTATGGTTTTATAGTGTTTCCACAGTGATGTCTCTGTGATAGAAAAGAAATACTGCAGTCATTAAACCAGTGTTTAATTTCATTCCTATGCACTGGTTTCATTTCTGTTAAACTGTCAACATCAACTTTACATCACTGAACTAGCAAACATCATTCTTTGTCCACAAAGTGAATTGATTCAAATTCTTCTGAAGAACTCTTCATCAGTTTCATTGATTATTATTGTCCTCAGCATAATACCATTGTCAAGCAACTAGATATTCCCTTTCAAATCATCCCCATATCATACAAATTAAACAACAACAGTCATGCATAGAGTTATATGGTTTACCACTGGTCACTGCATTCACCTAGATTACAATTTATTGCACTATGAATGGTTATCCATAGTGCAATAAATTGTGAACACTGAGCTGGTGACATGAATAATCACCCTGTTATTCATGTCACCAGCTCAGTGTTCTTTCTGATTTATATAATATCCTTTTATTCATATCTCAAATGACTTTTCATTAGCTTTTCTGGTTGAAGACATCTTGTCATGATTATCTTATGTGAGCATTGTCTTTACTATGTCCAACATTATTATGATGTAGCTAATTTTTCTATTTAATTTGAATGGCACATTTTATTTTTTATATATATATATATATATATATATATATATATATATATATATATATATATACAGGCAGCCCTTAGTTTACGCCTCACTTCCATTCCTGAAAAAGAATGGGCGTAAAACGAACCCAATTTTAATGGGAGGTACAAAGTTATGTTCCGCACAGTCAAAAAATATGTACATGAAGTATGTGTAACATTATTATATTTAAAGCTTTGATAATACATACATATTTGTTAAAATAAAATTATTAATAATGAAAACAAAACAAAATTATATACAAAAAAATATGAAATTTCGAAAAGATATTACATATTTCTATGTTAAAGTTTCTTGTTTCGGATCATCTGCATTTTTTTTGAAAAAAGTATCCAGTATTAACTGCCTAGATTTTCTTTTTCTTTCTTTAAGGAGTTCAGTGTAAGGGCGAATAGATGCGATTACACTTATTTTTATGTTTGCACTCCATTCCCAATCGTGATCCATTTCGCAGAGTTCATCAGTCGATGTCTCTATGTTTACAAGGATAAGCTGTAAATCGGCCGTTTTTATATCTCTCAGGGGACCTTCTTCGTTTTCTTTCTCCTCCTTTTGATGTTGACTTAATTGTTCAGCTAATTCTTTTAAGTCTTCATTGGAAAGCGGTTTATCGTAGCTCTCTAAGACGTCTGTCACATCTTCAGCTGTAATATCATCCAATCCCACCTCTCGAGCAAAGCTTGGTAACATCTTCAATAACATTCTCCTCTTGCTCTAATTCCTTGAAGTCGTGCATAAATGCTTGAAGAAGTTTTTGCCATGTTCCTTTTAAACACTTTGCTGACACTTTGTTCCAAGCTGCCTTGATGTTGTTAATGCCCTTCAAAATATCGAATGACTGCCAATAGTCTTCAATCAGAACAATCAGAAGCAATGCCTTGGCCTGGCAAATCATTTTCTTTACAGAAGCGAAGCACAGTAGGACAAAAATAATTTGTGTACCAATCTATAAAAATGTCTTGTGTAATCCAAGCTTTCTTGTTCCATTTCCAATAGACTGGCAGCATGGCTTTTAGATCCTTGAAGGTGTGTGGTGTCTGTGAATGGTATACCAACATTGGTTTAAACTTCAAAGCTCTGGAGACATTTGCACCTAACAAAAGCGTAAGTCTATCTTTTGCAGCTTTAAAACCTGGAACGGAACATTCTTCACAGGAAATGAAGGTGCATGATGGCAATTTTTTCCCAGTAGAGCCCAGTCTCATCAACATTAAAAATGAGATCAGGAGGATAACTTCCTTGTTCTACACAGTCTTGAAATTCAAAACATACCTTGACCATTTCCTGTGCACCACCAACATCTCCCCCCTTCCAATTCTTATGCCATTGCTCTCTGAAAGCCGTCTTCTCAGTGGGTCATAATCACCTGCTTTGTAATCCCACATATATGCCTTCTTAATAGAATATTTTGCAAGTAGGGCAATCTCCCATGTCAAGACTATATGATCACTTTCTTCAAATTGATGCAGCATAGCTAGATTGGTTAGTGTTAAGTTCTCTGATGCAATGATCAGATCCAGCACTCTTGAACCTCATGTCTCCTCCATTTCATGCTGCCTCAAGTAATCATTTCTCAGCAGCTGTATAAATTCCATTGCCTTCCCTGCCTGTGACATTCCTCCTCCCAGTCTGTTCCATAGTTGAAATCTCCCATAATAATTACTCGACCTGTACTCATCATGCTAATTTGCAAGTGCATGTCATCTACATTCTCTCTTATAACCACTGGATTATAGCAGCAATCAGTTAGATAAATAGTCCTGTTGGCCTGTATCTCGCACAAGATAGCCTCAAATGAACTGCCCTCTGAATCACTGTTCCCCCTGACTTCTACTCTTGTCTTTAATTGCTCTGCTATCATTAGCAAAACCCCTCCCTCCATCCTGTTTTTTCTGTCCTCTTTGAAGATATTATATCCCTTTCATTCCATTCATGTGATCATATCATCCTCAGTCAACCATGTCTCTAATAGCCATGCCTTTTGGCTAAGTCGTGCTAACCAATGCCAAAAACTCCTCAGCCTTATTTTGATTACTTCTGGCTTAAGTATACATAAACTGCAATACTCTGCTTCATCCCACAACCTCCTTTACAGATTGTGTTACTTAGCTAATTAAAGCTAAGTAACAGAAATTACTTAGGGTGCTACATTTTGCATCATGTGATCACTCTCCCACTTAAAATCTCTAGGTTGCATGGACCCACACTCACTTTCCTCCCCACCCCTGAAACATTCTAGTTTCCCTAACTTTTGCACTTCTGAACTCTCACTGAACAACGCTTTCTCAAAACTTCTGACACTGGATTCATTTCGATGCAAGCCATCTACCTTATATAAATATATTTTGGCCAATGTCAATCCAATCCCACTGCAGTATTTGCATTCAGATTCTGCAATATCTTAAGTGCCTCCAATTCAAGAGCCTGTGTTCTCACTTCAGTCCCTGTCACCTCTGCCATAACAATATCCTCACTTGGATGATATACCTTTGCAAAGTGGTCACTTAGCTCAACAATTTCATCTGCCCCTGTTATCTCTCTATCGTCAGCACTCATTTAAGTTATACTTCCATTATCATTCTTACCCCTTAGAAAGAGCGCCATAGGATTTCTCTTGCTGGCTCAGCTAATTATTTCTCATAATCTGATTTTGCCTTCCTTACCATACTGGTAACCTTTCTTACCTGATCCCTTATACTGTTCATGAGTTAGCTGGTCAAATTTCTTCTTATATATCCTCTGTCCAAAAAGAAACCGAACTTTTCGAAAATAGAAGAAATTAGTGGCGCCACATGATGTATCTTTTCGTTGTCGAAAGCGGCAATTTTCATTAGTGTTGTATCAACTATTTATGACATTTGTTTCATTAGAGTTATAGTGCCATGAGTGATAGTGTGGTTTGACGAATGGTCGGAAAATGAGTTTCAAACAGAAAGCTGCGATTGACTTTTGTGTTAAACTTGGTAAAGGTTTTACCAAAATGCATCAAATGTTTCAAAAAGCATATGGTGATGAATGCTTATCCCTTACTCAACTTTACGAGTGGTTTAAGCAATTTCAAAGTGGTCATGAGACACTTGAGGACGACGAAAAGCCAGGCTGGACTGAGCGAAGTTAACATCCAAAAAAGTGCGTGATTTGTGATTTCATTAAAGAAAACTTGAAACCGTCAGTGAGATTGATTGAAGATGAATTGGGGATTCCAAAATCAACTGTGCACAACATTTTGACCAAGAGTTTGGGCCTTCGTAAATTGAATTTGTGATTTGTTCCCCACAAGTTGACCGACGACCAAAAAATGTATCGAATTGAACACTGCAAGGACCTCATTAAAACCGCTCCTAAGGATTCAAACTTCCTTGAAACAATCGTTACTGGTGACGAAACGTGGTGTTTTGAGTATGAGCTCGAAACAAAGCGCCAGAGTACTGAGTGGAGACCACCAGAAGAGGGGCATTCGAAAAAAAGTCTCTTGGAGAAGTCAAAAGTAAAGACAATGCTGATTTGCTTCTGCGATTACAAGGGCACTATCCACAAAGAATTCATTCTGCCTGGCCGGTCAATGGTGAGTTTTATCTTAAAGTTTTGAAGTGATTGATAGCGAGAATTCGTCGCGTACGGCATGAATATCGTGATGCAGGCAGCTCGTCACTTTTGCACGATAATGCACCATCTCATCATTCGAACGTTGAGTTAGTTTTTGAGCAAAAACCAAATTTGTGTGTTGAATCACTCGACGTATTCACCTGATTTAGCACCCTGCGACTTCTTTCTCTTCCCCCGGCTTCATTTGCCAATGAAAGGAAAGTGATATGACACCATTGAAAACGTTCAAGCGGTAGTAACCACAACCCTCAACAGTATCCCAAAAACCGATATAAAAAACTCATTTAACGAATTAATTGACAGTGCCAAACGCTGTATCGAAGCTGAGGGAGAGTATATCGATTGAAATAAATTATTTGAATAATTATAATTGCCATGTGTTTTATTAAAAAAAAAAAAAAACTTTTTTTTTTTTGAAGCTCATGCATAATTATACTACTCATTCATATAATTCCTAGCCGATTTCCCATCCTGATCTTGAATATATAGTGTGATATTGCTTCTTCCAGATATCCCTTGACTATCCCCCATTCACCATGAACCTCCTTCCCTTGCAGATCTTTATGCCGTGGTACTGCTTCAAGTTGTATCCTAAGTGTATTATAATCACTTGCTTTATAGTTCCACATATACTCCTTTTTAACTGGAATTTCCACATGTTTTGCTACCTCCCAAGTCAGGACCACATGATCACTGTCTCCAATTGAAGGCACTGTTGCCACCTTAGTTATGTACAGGTGTTCTGACCCTATAACAAGTGTCAACACTCTCATTCCCTGAGTTCCCTTTATCACATCCTGCTTCAACTAATTCTCTCTCAGTAAGTGTATAAATTCCATTTCCTTCCATGTGATCTTTACTCCTTCCTGTCTATTTCTCAAAAGTTGAAGTCTCCCATAATAATTACTCGACTTGCACCCATTGTACTGATCTGATGATGTATATCTTGTACATCATCCCTGGCCTATCTTATGTTTTGTCCTATTGGCCTCAATCTCAAACCAGATTAGCTCCAAAGAACTGCCATCTGCCTTACTAACTTCTATTCTTGTTGGCTGCAATTCATCTGATATCATTGAGCAGTACTCATTCCTGTCCGTTATGTTGGAGGTTTAATGGATTTTTTACAACACTCAAAAATAATTAAAATAGAATTTAATACTTCCTATATTTCGTCCTAGTCACTAGAACATCTACGGGGATTACAAAAACAATTAATGTAAGATGCACACAAAAACTTACAATACTAAGCCCAACCACGTGGGTGACATTAAAATCCTATCTAGGTGGAGCGCCCTATAAGGGCGGTAGTAGGTGGCCTGGAATGTAAAGTGGGACCTCTGGTGATGAGTGTTTCCCAAATCTTTGGAAGCTTAATGCAACCATATTTATTAAGATTTAGTTGGTTTCTGAGAGCTGCTGCTGCTTCTAAGAAAAGTCTCTCTTTCTTGAATTTGCTGTGGTGGAGCATGGTGATTTTCTTCCATGATACTCTGTGGGTGGTGTCCAAAACATGGTCAGCCAAGCCTGAATGGCCATAGTTGTGTTTAACGATGTACGACTTGTGTTCCTCCATGCGGATGGATGCTGATCTGCCTGTCTGTCCAAGGTACGCAAGCTTACAGGAACAGGGTACTTTGTAAACTCCAGGCAGAGAGAGAGAGAGAGAGGAGGGAGCTGATCTTTCGTAGAACGGATAAGGATAGCAAGTTTGCGGTAGGGCTTATATGCTGTGTGTAGGTTATACTGCCGAAGTGCCACAGATGTAGGGTATGGTGATGGCATTTTTAAAATCTTGTTGACGAGAGGGACAGAGAATGGGGGAGGAATTGATTATTTTTTTGATACTGTGTTCGCTGTAGCCATTGGAGAGGAAAGTTCTGTGTATGTGGTTAAGCTCAGTAGTGAGGGCGGTTCCACTGGAACAAAGATTGTGGGCTCTCTTGGTAAGAGTTTTAATGATGCCATATTGTTGCGAGGGGTGGTGGTGGGAGAGTTTGTGAATGTATCTGCCTGTGTGTGGGGGGTTTCTGTATACAGTGAAGGCAAGTGTATCATTAGGCAGGCGTGTGACCAAGGTGTCTAGGAAGGGTAAACAATTGTTCTTTTCCTTTTCCATAGTAAACTGGATTCTTGGATGTAGGCTATTGAGATGACTGAGGAAGGAGTCTAACATGTCTTGGCCATGAGGCCAAATAGAGAACACATCATCTACATATCTTAGCCAGATAGAAGGTTTGAGTAGGGCTGAGTCTATGGCTCGTTTTTCGAACCTTCTATCAGAAACACTATCAGAAACAGAAACCTTCTATCTGGCTAAGATATGTAGATGATGTGTTCTCTATTTGGCCTCATGGCCAATGTACTGAGGGTACATGTCAGGAATTTGATGATGATTATGATATAACAGATTCTGGAATGCTTTTTATTCTCCATATGGAATAAGCTGAGCTTTTTACTACCTAACTTTTCAACAAACTGAGGAAAATCAGGAATTTTAGCTATCACTGAAAGTAGAGGTCATGGTTATAGAAGGTTTTTGATGCATTGGGGAGAGAGAGTTTGCAGACAGCTACTGCCACTTTGTGGTCCTAAACCCTAAGATGTACTGTTATCTGAAATAGTATATTCTGTGGAGATATGGGGTTAAAAACCTGACTTTCCTGCAGGAAAATCCCTACATGCCAAAGATCAATTGCTCTTGAACTTGCTAAAGTTCCCACAGTCAGGGATTAGAACCTATAATGAGCTTCCTTCTAACGGGCATGCATTCTACCTTAAGAAATGTGTGCAGAAGGCTACACAGGAAACCAGAGAATCATTTTAACAAAATCTTAAAATCTTCACAAACTGTAGAACAGAAGCAATTCTAGTTATGGATTTATTTCCTAATATCAGATCATGATTATATCCACCATATCAATTGCAAAAATAGAAATAAATCTAATCCGAAGTTTGTGTATTTAGATATTCTTTGAAACATGGAGAAGGGGGAGGATATTATTTTCTATATTTCTTTATTTTTTTCTATATAAGGACTAATTTGATATGCATTTTGGTTGTCTGATGTTTGAGATTTAGCATATCCGTAGTGCAGTTCAAAAGAACAATGCAAAATGTCATCTACGATTGGAAAAGGCGAGAGGTTGATTCTCTTCATGACGAGAGGAATCTTTATTATTAGTTTTTCTTCTTTTTCAAGTGATGGCTAGATAAACGATCACATATATAAGCAGAAGAGTTTTTTATCTCCGAAACTCCGGTTTTTCGTCCCACAAACACGCAAATAGACTAGAAAGATTACTTAATTAACAGACAAAAATATTGTTCAGTTGGTGGTTGATTGTGTAGCGTTAACGGTGAATCGCGTGGTGTAGAATCATGATGATCTCGGACTCCATGAAGATATCATGTAATAATAATATGGTTACAAAACCACAAGCGATATACCCTAAAATTATAGCTTTTTATACTATTTAAAGAAAGGGTATTAAATATCCGTCCTTTTTTTTTTTCAGCCAAATATATTGAAACTATAACGTTTCGAAAATGCCCGGAGGACCTTATGCAATACCTAAAATATTTAGATATTGCACTACTTAAATGACAACTAGATTTTGTGTCCAGAAGTCTGTACATAATTTTTCTTACTGATTTTCTTTCTGTGATGTTTAAGTATGACAGACGAAAATATTAATTCAAACAATGCACGTCATCAAATTATCAATTTTTTCCCTTTCCTGCTTACGACGATATCGCCATCTAGTTGCTTTTGTATATATACAAAACGTGTTGCCATAGAAACACATTTGTATTTTTTGTGTGATTGTTTCTATCCTATTGCAACGGGAGGGCGAGTAGCAGTTGATGGTTGCATCGGTGGCCAGATTATTTTATAAAAATATACGAAATATATTTGCGGAGGTATATTTTCCTAATAAAATACAATAAAGGTAAGATGAACTGTAAATTAAAGCATACGCATTTTGAAATTTCATTCCACAACAAATAAGATAATGTATTAAAGACATTAAAATAGATATATTTTGTTAGTAAATAATTTTAGAACGGAACATCTTGTTGCAGAAAAACAAAGATGTAGTTTTAATAACTTGCGCATGAAATAAATTGTAACTAAGCAAGATCATTTCTGTACATGAAACTAATTGAAAATGAAAGCCATTTTCTTATAAGTAATGAACTTATTTTATCAATCAGCTGAATGGAATCGTAATACAGAATTCACAACGTATTTGGATTTGCCATAATCAAGCATAGACCGAAATAATTCATTAAAGAATGATTTAATATTTTCTCTAATATATTTATTATTAAGTATATAGTCACATACTTAATAATTTATTTCCAGATCAGTGGCGGCTCGTGGCTTGAAATCATGGGGTGCTGCAACTTTCGAAATATACATTGGATAAAATATCAAAATTATGGTTAAAAAAATAATTAAACATGAAAAAATATGTTTATTATCGCTAAAATTATACAGTTTAGTATAATTCAAAATTACTTAAAAATAAAATCCATTCCTTTAATTGTAATTAAAGGAATGTATTTATAATTTTTGGACATTACAATTAAATCCTTTAATTGTGATGTCCAAATATTTAAAGAGACGGAGTAAACACTATAAGCACTACGAACATCTGCTACTGGTGCAAACTGCATATAAACAACAGTGGAACTGCGCGACGTGCAGTGCCGCATTACGCTAATAGCGCGCATCTCACTATGACGTGCATATGCTTGCGGGCGTAACAATATTACACTGTGGTAAAAACAGTGCTGTTAGCGTCCTTCCCTCCTAAGTGCTACAAGATGGATTTTTATTATTTTTTATACAAAATAAGAGAATTGTATAGGATTGTTGATGATAAAATGAAATATTACAAGCAAATACAAATAAATCAATAAATATATTTATATTGGAGAAAAATTGGGTGTGCTGCAGTTCTGTAGTGCCCATGCACGAGCCGCCCCTGTTCCAGATATTAAATATTATAAATGTTAATAAAGAGCGTTGACCTTATAGCAGTTTCACCGATCTTAAGGGACTAAATGCAATAATACATTGATTGGTATATATTCAAAATGATATTTGCAGTATAAATTTAGAGGTCACTTTTCTTTTCGGAATTTATATAATAAGGGCATAGCATAGGAGGATAAATTCACAACGATTTGTCGATATCATATCACTCCATTTAAAGTAATTTCCACATGTGATAATGTAAAATCAACGATCCCCCCCCCCCACACACACCATTAAAAGTCGAGGTTTTAGTTGCTCAGTGTATATTTATATATTTATTTTTACCAGTTGGATTATTTATTTATTTTTGATGAAAAGGAAAAAGTATAAAAATCTGAAAAGCAGCGTTACATAATATTATATAATTTATGAACGAGCCTCTCCTGTAGCTTAACTGCGATTTTTGATTCCCTTTCCCAGTAATAACAAGCTTTCATTGGAGTTTTGGAGACCTGCACCTTTCAGGGCTCCCGCTGCTTTTGCAGTTTCATTACATGATGGCGATGCCTCTGTATTCCTCCCGGAATCATTCAGAAAAAAAGAAAATCAATTCAAGAATCCTTTGAAATTTTATCCACACTGGAATGACAACTTTATGAATTTAATTATCCGTAAACAGAATAGTGGGCCGCTATGACCAATAAGGCGCGTTTGCAACTGCTGAGTATACTTTGCATATTCCTCCAGTCAAAGATATCATTTTCAGTTGACATGTAATGTGTCAGCGATATAGTTATGATGGAAGGAATATTAACGAAAACTTGAGTTGTTGAAATTCGGTTATTGTATGACACATTTCCTTCTTAAATGTCTATTATGTATGACACGTAAGTGTACTATAAGTTCTGAAAAGTTAAAATATATTTTATGTGTGTGTGTGTGTGTGTGTGTGTGTGTGTGTGTGTGTGTGTGTGTGTGTGTGTGTTGGAGGAGGCTGAAGTGTGGTGAACTCCAAGTTGACAGCTTAGAGCAGAATTCCTGTCTTATCTAACCTTTTGTCTTCCCACAGCATAATAGCCTATTATTATAAGGTTTCGATCTTTTCATCTGAAGATTGATTTCAATAAAGAATGCCCCCCAAAAAGTGATCTCTTCACCATTGTCAAGTGGAGTGAAGGTAACTAGTGAATTTCATTCTTTTCAAGACACGGTCCTGTTATTTCTCGAAAGAAGGATCATACTTCCATTCCCCTTATTTCTGATAATGCTCCTATTGTCAGTCAAGAACATTTTTCGTTTTTTAGGTTGACTTTCACGTCTAGATTAACGTGAAATAACGCATCACATCCATAGTAGCCCCATTATCCTCTAAGAAACTTGATATTCTTTTTTTACTTAAAACATTCCTTTTCTGTACAACTCCCATTTTATAAATCCCAAATCCGCCCAACGTTAGAATATTGTTCTAACGTTTGTGCACAGAGCCTAAGTAAGTGCATCCACACCTCCCTTAGAATGCTCGATAGTATCCAAAAGATTACACTCCACTTACTAAATGATACTCTCTCCTCTTTCTCTCTCAGTGACTCCTCTAATTGCTTTCTTATATTTTTATGGATGCTCTTTCATCGAACTAACCACATAGCCACCCCGTCTCGATTTTCCTCTAATTATAACTCAAATCATCGTACCAACTTCTCATCCTCATCTTACATTTCTTTTACTGTTCTTTGGAACAGTCTTTCTCATATCACTTTCTTCTGTGAAAGCAACCAGCTATTTTTTTTTACTTGTATGCGAGATTGATATAAAAAAATAAATAAAACACAATTGTCATTTAGATATTTGGTAGATCCATAATTCTACTTGATATTTTGATATCATCCATCATATCGAAAATTTGAGGTCAAGAGATGAAAACGACCTTTAGTTTTCATCTCTTGTTTACCTTAAGTTTGCTTCAATCTTAGTACAACTCATGATTTGTGGGATGAACTGAAAAGACATTCCTTACTTTTATTATTAGGTGACTCCTCCAAGGACTCATCCTGGGAAATACTTTACTCCACTGCACACCTCTCACGTCTCCCCTACTACTAAATCTTCCAACTTCACACAACTCACTATCTCCACTACCTAATCTTCCAACTACATACAACACTACTACCATCAACACACAACGCCATCTACCGCCTACCACCACCAACAATAATATTTTTATCTGTAAATTGCGTGTGTTCTCATGGCCGATTTTCTTGTATGCAGAATGAAAAATCGAGTTTCGAGAAACAAAAAAAAAGGAAAGAAAAAAAAAAACACTTCTACCTCCCTATGCTGCATCTACCATACTGAGGTAATTATAATTAAAAGTAATTAGCGTCTGGTCTAGAGGGGCAGGTACATCACCATTAAACCAACGTATTGCTATTGGCTGTAATTTTTTTTTTTTCTTTCCTGTCTGTAAATTGCATGAATTCTGTTTGATTTGCGGGATGAAAAAATCCTAATTTCGGAGAGTAAAAACCATAGCATTTCTGTATGAGATCGGCTAACTAAACCATTATTTGTAAAGTCTTATAAATATTCTACGAGCAATGAAAGTTCATGGTTGTAGTAAAATCCCTAATCAGTACATATGCAATTCTGGATTTTTTAAAAAAAATATATATATTTTTAACAAAATAATAATAATGAAATAAAATTTTATTTTAAATCTATAAGTCGGCAGTTTTTAAATTATGAATAACTATGATTTTAATGTGTTTAGGTAGTCATCATGAGAAGTACATACTTAGAAAAACCTTTGATGCATTACACCTGGGATGCCTGGCAGTCCTACAATGAAGCGCTGAATAAAATCACGAAGTTCAGAAATATAACTGCCAACAGTGTAAGGCAAGAGGGAAAGCAGTTACGAAGCGATACAAGAAATACGATATCATGGAAACTAAGAGTAAGTAACGCACATGTTGCTAGAAAAATAAAATGAACTTTAATTTGCAGATAATTGATCTTCTCGCCTTTTCAACGTAAATTCAGCTTAAGTTTTACAACTTCGATGAAGATAAACCTCATTTTTTAATCATAATTAAACCAGGATTTTATTCCTTTTTCTATGGGTAAGATTTTCCTTTTCTATAGAGACTTTCAGTTGTCATTTCTGACAACTGAAGGTTCAATATAAAATCGATTTTCAAAATTTCCTTTATTTGTATATACTGGAATTGCGAATATTTTCTTTCCCTTCAATTTTAATCTTCCTGAAAGAAGCAGACGTTTCAATAATCACTTTATTTGTTTATTTGTTTTTTACTCTAGTTGTACAGGATAATACTTCTCAAACAATTGATCGAATATCCTATTGCCGATCTGCTAAGTTTTAACGGAAATAATGTTAACTATACTGCAATTGTGTTTTACCACGGAAAAATATTTTTGTCATTAAAATGAAGTATATATTCCTTCGGAATTCATTTTTCTAAAGAAAAATGAATTATATATATTATATAATATATATCTATTACATATATATATATAATATATATATATTATATATATATATAATATATATATATATTATATATATATATATATATATATATCTTCTGTGAGCGCTGATTTTCTGATGACTTACATAAAAAGTACCCAGTGGATGCTGAAACATACTTCGTAGTGTTGCACAAATTGTGGGAAATATGCAAACAGTAAACACATAAAAGTTTTAGACCGGGTTCGTAATTTTGAAGTTTCTTGGCTGGCATTGTAGTATGAATCTCTGAAAAATCTATAAATTAAGGAAATTTTTGAAATTATGCCAAAATTTTCTTATTATAAACTCTTTGTTAAAAATGTTATAATGCTTTGTTGCATATATTTTGGAACATTCCAGAAATCTATCTCTTAACCAACTCTAAGGTAGCAGAACCCTCCCACAACTTCGGATGTTACTGTATTTGAAATCGTGTGATTCTTAACAATAATACAACATTTCCACAAAAGAACCCTTTCTTTTAAGTGTTTAATTTCAGATCTTTATTGAAAGAATTAAGATGCAGCAGGAGCAAATATCATGAATGACAGATCTATTGGAGTACATTATTTTTTTATTTTAATTTCAGATGAACAAGTTCAATGCTTATGTACAGTTCGGCATCCAACCTATTACTTATCATACCCTTGCCATGTACGCTGCAACATTTCCGAAGTAACCGTTGCGTGTCTTTTTTATTATTAACCCCCCCCCCCAACCTGCTTATTCCGTAAATGGACATCCAAAGCTCTCCAGCGCCCTGTATACTTATTTCTCAGCATTGACTTCTCAGTTTCTTTAAACTGATTATATCGCCTCTTGTTATCTTATGTGAATCAGTTTGAAAGGTTCGTCTAAATTCTCGTTGCACTGACTTAAATATTGCCTACCATAATGAGCACAGAGAGGTGGAATAAGGATCAACATTTTCTAAACGGTTAATTTAATAAGCTGTTTATAAAATGTTGTCAGGACTCGTGGTATGCGTAGTCGTAACGTGGAAGTAACAGAAGACAGATCCTGAAGCACCCTTATGTTCACTTTTAGCTGGTTCATTTTTGAAGTTCCACTGCCAGACCTGTTTGTTATGTGTGTGAGCGTCAGTGGCGCACCCAGAGGAGGGCGAAAAGGGCCCTGTCACCCCCAAATAAAAAGGAAAAAAAAAAAAAAAAAACACTAGAAAATTTTCCAAAAATCTTTTCCTCATTAAAATTAATTTTTTAATTTATGTTGTGTCGCGTCTTTTATGTCTGTACTCCTTATGAATTAGCGATCACATAAGGTGGGAATACCCTATAGCTCTCGGGAATCACGGCTGCTGTGAACGAAGGCGAACGAAGTAGTGCTCGGGCGGACCGAGCGCTAAAAATATTTTTATCCGTTCAACTCGGCTTCCCCCAAAATTAAATCCTGAGTGTGCCACTGACGGGCGTAATAAACATTCTAATTTGCTTCCAACCGATATCCATTAAAAATTTTAAGTATTTTTATTTAATTTAAACTAGTAAACACCAAAAAGGTTTTCACATTTTTCCCCCCCTAGGCAAAGCTGAGATACAGAGCAGTGACATTATTGCGATCTCCATTATTCCCCCCCCCCTTCTCAAAATTGAGAGTTTCGAGGGAAAATAATTACGTCACTGATACAGAAATAGTGTGATTCTTGAAACACTTTTCATCTATTTTCTGGATCTGCATTTCGAGCTCTCAAAAATGGCTCGAAACACCATCAAAATATATGCTGCCGCCCAAATGCTAATTGGAACTCGGATCTTTGTTATTTAATAGGAATTCAAACCTGTTTATTAAATCACATACGAATATTATGAATGTTATATATGTTTATTATATTTATTATCTTTAATTACACTTTATCATGTTTTTTATAGAAGTTTATTATACTATAAAATAATATTACTTATTTTAATGTAATAAACATCCATTGAAACTATTTCTGGACCTACTACTATCTATAACTATATCTACTCTTCGAATATGATCTATACTATGTTCTATAATAGAGAAAGCAATTCTGGATAAATAAATAGATTTTCATTGGCATTTCTACAAACCATAGCGTCTATTAATATTATCGGTGTACAAAAAATTAAACAATTTAGGAACCCTTCACCGAGACTTTTGTGTGTTGTCTTATGATATCATCGTAGGTCATGCCATCGAGGGATTTGAATTATATTCGGTCACCAAGCGGTTGCTCGATATGTTCAGCCACCAAGGCTTTGTAAATATATAATAAATAAAAATATAAATTGATACCTCTATATATTATCAAATAACTGTTATATTTATCTACTTCATGTTTAGGATACAAACTTCCGACTCTCGGATCGCATTAGTGATGTTGAACAATGGTATCGGAATTTGGAAAGAACCCTGAATGAAGTGAAAGATCATATTGCAGGCCTCTCGGATGCCAAAGCCGCCGTTGAACGTACTTTAGTAGAGAACATTCCTTTACTGGAAGCAACCAAAGAATGCCTCAATCTCCAGGAAAGAAGACGGGAAATTGATTTGGTGGAAGATGATGTTTACAACAATTTATTACTGGTAAATAAAGGATCGGATTCATGATAATAGAATAAGAGCATGGGATATAGTAGAGTTTAGTAGTGGCTTAGTGATCAACACAAAAGATCACTACACCATTTCTAAACTCCCTGTTTCAAAAGCGGACGGAAGAAGAGTTTCTCTCTCTTTCTCGTGTTATTTATTTTTCAAATAAAAGTTTTTTTTTTCTTAATAAATATTCTTTTCTAAAGCTAAAACACTTGATCATTTGAGGTATGATTCACCAGACGCCTAGCAGCTTAGCACCTATTAAATTTTGTTTTGTCGATTCGTGCATGTGGTTCTTCAGCTTGATTAGGAAGACTTTACTGAAATTCGGAATTTACAATAGTTACGAAAATTTGTCCAGTTATCTCAGTTTTCAGTTCGGCAGGACCATTTGTTAATGCAGAAATTTTGCAAAAACTTTTCGAAATGATAGAATAATAACTCCGCTTCTGCTAGCTATAATTTAATGAAAATTTATTTATTTAATTTTCTATGTAAATCGCACCTTTGAAAAGCTATTAGTATTATTACCGTCAGTGGGCTAAGGGCTGTATAATCCAGGAACTTTCTTGAGAACATGGAACTTTTCTAAACCACTTCAGGTCTCTCATACTTAGGCCTTAATTATATCACATTGAACAATGAAAGTCATCTACTACTTAAAGACAAAAAAAAAAAAAAACGGCCTTGCCCATGGCAGAACCTACAACCTGTGCTGAAAAAGCAGTTTCGACAACTACTCTGGCAGCATTTAGAAGGTCCAATTTATTTTTTATCTTTTTTTAGTCAACTAAATTGTGGTTTCATTTAAACCATTTCTATTCTATTAGAAAATTTGTGAAATATCTCTAAATGATAGTAATAATTTGTCCTGTAGGATGAAATTTTAATGGAATTTCTATTACACTAAATTTTACTATTACTACTACTACTACTACTTTGAAATTCTGATAAACTGTCGAGTCACTTCAATTGCGGTTTCAATTGGACTATTTTAAAAAAAAGGAACAAAATTCGATGAAACAAAATTATATATCTGCTTTACATAAGCTAAAAAAACGGCTCTAGGTTCAATTGTTGTGTTGAACATTATGTTGTACAGTAGACATCATTACGTCGCTTAGTACATAATGATGTACTTTATAAAAATATTCTAAAGAAACGTTCCTTTTTGTCATTGTTTTTGATCATTTCTTATTTATATTATCTTATTTATCATATTTGATCAACTCAATTGTCAACTTCGAATATATTTGATCAAATCTTGATTTTTTTCTATTTTTTTTAACATAAAAAGAATGAGAAAACATTTTATTTTAAATATTTAAAAATAATTTTCAAATAAACAGTTGCCAAAATTGAGTAAAAAAAAGCCTTCCATGTTAAGTAGCCTATATTTTAATATATGATGGTTAGCATTCTATCTCTTTTAGAAATAGTCTTATAGGAGAAAATACATATTATGCTTCGACTTTTATTAAGTCAAAACTAAATGATAAAATAGACTCGTAGCATAATATTAAGAAGAAATTCTTTCTGCTCTAAAGAATATTAATATAAAATATCAATAATAAATGAAACAGAAATGAACTATAAATCGCATTACGGTGGCTAGGATGGTCCCGGCCAATCCTACAATGACGACATTAAGCGATATCTAGTAAGAAAAACAACAGTGAGTTGGTGTAATTAGCATGGACAGAACATTGTCGGAAAATGGCAGAAATCACTCCGTTCAAGTTGGTGTTGACAAGGTTTTTTTAGCAATCCTCGCAACATTAATCCCCTGTAAGTTTTCAGATAACTCTTAAGACCAGTCCTGCTATCATGCAAAGCTCCCAGATGGTAAGTCTGATATGGTATATCCATTCTTCTGATTATTTCCACTGTGCCTAATGGAATAGTAATGAACAGTGTCATTAATCAATTGTGAATATGATAAATATTTTTGTTAAAAAAATGTGAATTAACAGTTTATTTTTTTTTTCCCCTTCAGGAGTTAAAGTTGCTCGATTCTGTCTGTAATCAGCTACGAGAAAGAGGCCATCAAGGCTGGACACATCTGGTGAAACTGAAAGAGATGTTTGATATATTGACCGCCGACATGAAGGACAAGGATAAAGCCCTTAAGATAGATAATAAACAGCTTTCATTAACTACTGTTTCTCCGCACATCAGTTTTAAACCTTGGCCATTAGAAATCCCGGAAGGGTGAGGAGACTTATTATCTGAAGTCCTTAAATGAACTTTATTGTAATTTATATTATAATATTGGATGTCTCACATCTTTACAGTTCTATAAATTAAATTGAAATAACACATGCTAATTTATTTATTTATTCATATGGAGTTTCCTCCCTTTTCTTCCCCTTCCCTATTGGGGCGAGTTGAGCCCCCTCATGGGGAGTTTAGTATTTATGGCTGTAAATCCGTGTGTTCACGGGGCCAGTTTGCCTGCTTGCGGGATGAAAAACCCCAGATAAACTGGGGGGAAAAACCCTGCTGTCCACGCTCAAGACCGGCTAACTTGGCTATGGCTGAGGAAGATCCTAAGCTCCTCACGTCGGCGATGGGAATCGAATCCAGGGCACTCCTTCCCCAGGCATATGGTTGCGAAGTGCAAAGCCACTAGGCTAACCGCGCGGAACACATACTAATAAAACAAACAAACCAACGAAGAAATTCTACTTAGATACGATCGATCAACTCCCTGAATCACCTACCCTGTGATTTGAGGACCTTAAGCATCCCACTAGTGCAAGTTCTTTAACGAACACATTTCAAAGGCAGAAAAGAACGGAAAGTTATTTTATCCTTATTACTAAAATTGAGACTCTCGTATATTATTATTATTATTATTATTATTATTATTATTATTATTATTATTATTATTATTATATGAGACCTCCAGGGAGTCAAGGACTCATCGAGGGAGACTATAAATCACCCCAACCAGCTTTCACACCTTCCCTTAAATTCATTCACACTGGATGCACTCACTACTCCTAAAGGTAATCTGTTCCACTCACTCACTGCTCTGTGAGACCTAGCTGTAAAAAAATCTAGAAAAATCTTGTTATATATATAACGTATAAGAAAGAAATTTACTTGTTGTTTAGCAAACTTCTTTCTTATAATTTATATAAGAACGCAAGAAAGATAAAGTAATAAAGAAACAGTATACATGTTCCTTTCGAACTCGTCTTGTGTAGATTTTCAATATGTAGCTTATTTAACTGTATAATTTACGTATATTCTCAATTAATAGTGGATGATTTTTCTAGTGATGGAAATTTAGATCAGAAGGTATTGAGGAGGATTCCATCTCCTCTGTAGAGGAATAGTGATGTTCTGTTGAGTTGGTATTTATATATATATATATATTTCTTGTGTTAAATATTATTATAAGTATTATTTTATTTTTTTCTTTAGTTCTATAAGCGAACAACAGTGGCTGGATCACTCAGTTCAAAATAGAGCCAATGCAGAGTTGGAAGTGTCAAAAGCAATGCAGCTTACTAATGCTTCGTGGGCGCTTATCCGGGACACAAATAATGACATTGTGAAACAAAGAGATGCTACTCAATACGCGCTAAGAATACGTCAGCACGAAACCTTGCATTCTCGTGATAGACTAGCTGCCCAGAAAAAGGATGTAAGTCTTTAAAATTTCCCTATTGTTATTGTTACTATTATTATTATTAGTAGTAGTTTCAGACAAGTAATAATAGGCTTGAAGAATAGAATACCATCTCAGAATGCCTCATGTTATACTATAGGTAATCACTTTATACGTACAGAAAGTAAAAATGGAAAAACATTAGCTGTCTCTGGTGGAGAGATGCAGAACTATGTATGTATATAAAAAAACACAGTTAACTCCAAAGCCAGAGCCAGACTAACATTTATTATTATTATTATTATTATTATTATTATTCGTGACACCTCCAAGGAGTCCGAAGACTCATCGCGGGAGGACACCTACTGTACAACTCTCCGTCTCCACTACTACACCGAACCTCTACATTCTACATTTGATGTAGAATTGGTTGCTAAGCTATGGGAAATAATGCATTTATAATACAATGGACGATTATTTATCTAGTATGTACTCAACCTTTAAGGATTTTATGAGTCAAACCAGGACATTATTCAAGGGTAAGGGGTATTTGATTAATTAGTATTTGAAGTATGCAAAAAAAGCATCTGAGTTAAGTATCATTATTGAAAAAATATATAGCAATATACCTTTGCCGTCTTTGCTATTTTCCCTCCAAGTACTGAGTTCAAGTAAGAAGTTTCGAAACTTTGAAAATCTCTGCTTTGACTATAAGTACATAAAGTAACTTCTTTTTTTTTTATCTAAATAAATGAAAAAGACCTGCACATGGATTAATTTTACTTTTATGAATTATTTTAATTACTTGAATATTTGACGTATGAAAACATCTACAAATATTCCAAAACTGCTAATATTCCACTATTTAACGAACATCAATCACATGTGAACTTTCTTTCTGCTTGCCGGCTTTATTATATTGTAACTTATATTATAATACGGCATAAGTACATTTTGAAATACATAATATCACTTATAAGTTATATTATAACTGATAAATCTAAAATATTAAAATAAAATAAAACTTTAAGTATTTAACGCGTAATTAATAACAAACCTACAACCAAAAGAGAAAAAAAAAACGGAGAAAAACATAAAACATTATGCTAAAAAAGGCCAGTTTATCCCCCCATTACTATTAAATATTTTGCATAGCATGACAAGATGCACATGGCCCACAATATATTCGGAAAGAGACAATGTGGTTCAAGCTTGACATAATTGTTGATTTGTTTAACGTATTGGCTAAGGGGTGTTCGAATCCTTTAAACTAGCGCTTCCCAAACTGTGAGCCGCGGTCCTCTTGGGAGCCGTAGGTTTTGTTCATGAGGGCCGTGAAATAATGAAAACAAATTTAAAATATTTTAAGACTAAGTAGATTTTTTTATCTTAAAAGAAACGTATTTAATTTTTATTATTTCTTTTTTGTTATTTTTTTTTATATTTTAATAAAAAAAATCACGTATCGGTACGGGTTCACAAATTTTGCTTCCTGCGTATTTCGGCGCTTAATGAATATTAATTAACCTATGCTTATTCATATAAGTTTCATTTCAAAGGAGAAATCTAAGAATTGCAGTTTCAAATATTTCACCTGATATTGACTTTTTGTGTAGCAGTATTGAAACACATCCATCACATTAAATTGTTATTAAACTTCTTTTATGTTTTTAATTCTTTTTTTATTACTAATCATTTTACGTTTCATGTGCGTGTACTGCAAATGTACAATAACAATATATCTATCTATATAAACATATGAGATAATGTGCCATGTCAAATGTGTATGTAAGATGCTAAAAATGTAATACAGTGGTATCTCGCTAATCCGAACTAATAAAAACCGCGCTCGCTCGGATTGGAGAAAAGTTCGGATTAGCGAATTTCCCCCCAAGAGACAACAATACTAGCGTTTAAGACAAAAATAATTAGATTCTAATGGTACATCATTTTAATTCTGTAAACAAATGAAGTAACTGATAGAAAAAAAGCTACTGTCCTGTAATGCAAAACTGAAAAAATAATACAGCACGCAAGTTTATTTTAGTAAAACAAAAAAATTAATTTGTATGTACCTGTATTGTTGAGGATTCTGATTTAATAAAATTGCATAGTTCTACTGAACTATGCAATTTGATTAAATTTAGCTTCTTGTAAGCTAAACTTTTTTCGAATTCTTCTTCTCGAAGCTGCATAAGCAATAAAATTTTGTGGAATGGCGTATCATTCTGCCTATCCCATACCATACACATATTAAAACTGTCAACTGCCTCTTCATGTTTTTTTTTCTTCGAGTTCTTCATTGTCATCATGGTCTTATAATTCATTCTGTAGCGTCATAATTATAATGTCAGCATCTGATTTGATTTCGAATTCAGTTTCGGTTCTACCTGTAATCCATTCCGTAACATCTGTTTGTGAAATTTCAACGTCTGGATTTATATTTTTAACCAAATTATGCACGTTTGAATTTCCGCTTTTTGTGTATCACCGTAGTTATACTGTACTGTAATAATAATAAAATATATAATAGTTAAAATAATAATTAAATAAAAATAATAGTACACTAAATAATAATACGTAATAAATAAAACTTTTTTTTCTTTCAAACCGCAGTTCGAAAGACTGGAGGGGGTCCGCGCGGTTAGCTTAGTGGCTTTGCGCTTCGCAACCATATGCCTGTGGAAGGAGTGTCCTGGGCTCGATTCCCGTCGACGGTGCGAGGAACTTAATGATCTTTCTCAGCCATAGCCAAGTTAGCCGGTCTTGGGCGTGGACAGCAGGGTTTTCCCCCCAGTTTATCTGGGGTTTTTCATCCCGCAAGCAGACAAACCGGTCCCATGAACACACACGGATTACAGTCAGGAATTCTGACCTAGCCATAGGTCTGATTCGTCAGCCTATGCTGGTTCTCGGAGCCCGGATAAAATTTGGGGGGACTAGATGGTGCCACCATCACACGGAAAGGAAAGATTACTGGAGGGTTCGGACTAAAGAGTTTCGGATTAGCGAGATACCACTGTATTTGCATTTGATTTTTGCAATATTCCCTGTGTATGTTTGTATTGAATATAAATACAATGAATATTACAATAATATATGTCTATATTACGATTTTTTTGAGGGGGCCGTGAAATATTTTAATTTTTCCAAAGGGGGCCCTGACATCCAGAAGTTTGGGAAGCAATGCTTTAAACCGTGGACGTTTGTCAAAGTATTTTGGACAACCTTTATGTCTTCTTGAGTTTATAGCACTTGTCTTTCTGAAGATTCCAAATTAAAAAAAATAAAAATAACAATAATTAATCATAGAACCTAACCTTTTAAACGTGTTTCTGAACTGGGACGTGAAAAAAAAAAGTTAAATAACCCAGTATGTAATATTTAAATATCATCCCGTAAATATTTCTTATTAGCTGCTTGAATTTGTCTTGCGCTGTTCTGACTACTGCTCTGCTGCTTTTCGAATATGATGCTGTGCAAGAGCAGTTAGGGAAATCTGAATATTATGCATAGTTAACTACACGTTTATGTACCTGCAAGAATAAACATCTCAGACAATTACAGACTTAACAATACAAATATATTCTTCAATATTTACATTATGTTCCTTCTTTGAAATAGCTACAGATGAGTGTATATAGCTAAGTGGGCTGATAGATACAGAAATAATACAGAAAACTCTGTTGCAGCTGTTGGGAATTACGGTATTTGAAATTACTGCCAAAGCAATTAAGACTACGCGACCAGTGAATAATATCTGATGTGTGTGTGTGTGTGTGTGTGTGTGTGTGTGTGTGTGTGTGTGTGTGTGTGTGTGTGTGTGTGTGTGTGTGTGTGTGTGTGTGTGTGTTCTCTGTAAGGTTTGCCTGATTACACCATGAAGGACTCGAGTGTCATGGAGATAAAAGCCTGCTTTCACCACTGTTGAAATCCCTTTTAAAGTTCCTCGCATTCTAGATTGCCTTCACTCCCACGTGTTTCCAAACAAACAAGCGAAGTGTCATACATGACCTATACACCCACTTACACAAATATCACCATATTTTAACAGTTCTAAAATTCATATAATCATTATTGCTATATCTACCTCCATGGAGTCCCATGACTCATCGAGTGAGGTTGCCCCACACTCTAATTAATCCATAAATTAACAACTCCACTCCACCCATTAAAGTTTTTTTTTTTTTTTTAATGCTAAGTGTATGTGTCCTATGCCCTATCTGCTCGTGCTAAAACCTTGCTACCTCCTTATGAAACTTGTTAATTCATTTACTATTGAAAAGTTCTTATGGTAAGATTCGAATTTACGTCTTTTCCAACCAAAGGACGCATGTTCCGTCTCATATTCCCTCACCTGCGTTACCTAGGTTGCACACATCAATTATAACTTCTTCATTAAAACTATCTTTCATACCTCACTGCTGAAGCCCATTCCACTTAATTTTACCCTAACTGTACCCTCCCCCCACGATAAGTTGCAAACCTGTCGTGTAGTGCCTTGGATGGGCCAAGAATTAAGTGAAGGCCTGAAAAAGGATGAAATTCATTTCCCATCTAAAAATATTTACTAACATAGATACCCCCACCCACCCACACAAGAATTAAGTGAAGGCCTGAAAAAGGATGAAATTCATTTCCCATCTAAAAATATTTACTAACATAGATACCCCCACCCACCCACACATACAGAGTGGGATTCTAACCGACAGCTTATTGCTTGGAAAGCGAAAATGCCAGTCCCTCTGCTTCCCAGGCCGGTAAATTCCTAGAACTACATATTTCTCAGAACTAACTTACAAGCTCAATTGAGTGCCTTCTCTGTCTCTTATTAGTTAAATTCAACAAATTATGAGTAACCAGGCTAATCTTAGTTTTGTATCACAAAAAATATATTCATTCGTGTTATAAGGGTTTGTTTATATTCATAAAGCTTGGCATTTATAACGAGAAGTTTAAATAAAGCATTATGGATTTTTAATTAAAAAAAAAAAAGAAACTTAGGACATGTATTTGAAAGAGCACATATAAAATTAAAGATGTACTTCGTAGCTCACCAAGGAATATTCAAGAATGGACGAAGAAATGCGGAAATTGGAAGCGGCATTGTACGACACACGAGGACCTTTGAAACTCTGTCATACTCGCTTGGAGAATCGGAAGTGGCGAGACCGCATGGATCTTTGTGAAGATCATACTTCAAGAGGATTGAAAGAGGAAGTTGCTCATCTTGTGGAATCGAGGGAAGCTCTTAACCAGCAACTGAAAGATGCAAGGTAAGTTCAAGGTTTAAGTAAAAAAAAAAAAAAAAATACGATGTAATGTCACGTCAGTTGATTGAAATATTTTAATTTAAATCGTTTAAGCTATTTTAATTAACAGAAATGCTCACTAATTCTTAGAAATATTTAGCTTTTGATGTTTACTGCAACCGCATTTGATTTCCCTCATTTTATCATTAGGCTTGCGATATTAAGCGTTGGTCCAGTAACCCTCTGTAATCCATAATACTTTTAGAAATGCTATCGGCAAACTTGAATTACGTACTACATTTATAAAAAAAAAAAAGAAGAAATAAACAATACCTTCATTTCAATTAATATCTACCGCACTGTTGATTGTACATAGAATCCATGGAATAATTGAACATCCACACAAGTCCCTTCTCTCTTTAAAAAAAAAAAGGTCTGAGACAAAATAGAGAATATAGCTCGCCTCCTACAATATGTTATAATTATTGTTTTGTCAGCTGTCTTCTTCTCATAATTTTTCGGATGTAAATTCAACCAAAAGTAAAGTTTCTCAATCCATTATTATTGCAATTTGTTAAATATGATGGAAGGTACATATATTTCGATCCTTCTGCTACATTTTGAGAAAGGATCCCATATTTTCCACAACACCACTTAGTTGGATATTTTGTCTGATAAATTTCGACTTTTTTGTAGAGAAGTTCCTTCAATACATCAACTAAGACTTCTAAAACCACCACCACTCCTCAGATATTAAAGATTTCAAAATGAGAAGAATATCGCTGTTGGCTAATATGTATTGAGACACGTCTAATACACATAATTGTCAAACCAGAAGTTACGTGGCATGAAAACGTTTAACACGAGCATAGAAGATTGGGTAAATTTCCTAGTGACAGAGGGAGACAATTAGAAGTCTGAGAAGAAACTTGGAGTCTTATGAGGGTGGGGGGGGGTGTTATAGTAGGATGTCATATAGGTTTGTTTTTCAGATTGTAATGCAGATGGACAACTGCATGGCACACTCGGAAGATGAAGAGCTTCCTTTGTTGGCAAAACCAGGGGTTGATTCTTTTCCATAAACATGAAAAAATTTATAGGTTCTTTTGACTTTTTTTTTATTTTAAGAATTAATTAATCGGTCTGTAACAGAAGTGGAAGGAGTTTCTCTCATTTTCTTGAGGGATTTCCTCTAGAAAAATCACAAATTAACCTGAGCACGTAATTACGCATGTAATATATTGTTGATAGTCTGAAAAATAGAAGCAAATATAAAGAAAAAAGGATCAGTTGTCCAAAAAATAATAGAAATAATGAAAGCAAAAAAGCTGTTTCAACCGATATGGTTATTACATTTCTTCTTGGAAACTCTCCACGATGATGAGTGTAGAATTTATATGATGGAAACATATCAATAGTAATGACTAATTTTGCATACGGTACCTTCTTTACAGCTATTGCTGGCTGAACTATTTTTTTTTATTTCTTTCAAAACCGTTGTTGAATAAATAAATAATACAACTTTGATAATATGCATTTCTTTCCTCTCCTTTTAATCTGATGTATTCAGCTAAAATGAATGTATATAATATCTTCTAGAAATGTCTTGAATGGGATTCAGCAGCATTTGAATGAAGTGAGTGAAGATCTACATCGCAAGGAACGTTCTCTGCAGATAGAAAATGAGTGTATAAAGATTCATACCATTCCAAACAAGGCGGCTTATCAGACGGAAATCGGTTGGCTAGCAGACAATACATACTTGCTTTCATCGTTAGAAAGAGGCACATATGAAAGGAAGCTTGCACAAAAGATGCCACCCATGACTATGTCTACTGGAGTTGGAACTAGTCCCATCGATGAAAGGCTGCTGATTGACTGAACATAAATTTAGACAGAACTGTAATTGTTTTGATAAATTTTAGTGAACATGTTTTAATAGGGTAAAATATAACGTAAGTAATAGGGTATACATAAAGGTTGATTTTAAAAAATCGCATAAATTTTACATGTATCAGTAGTACACCTTAACATGATGGTTTACTATTTACCATGATAGGAGTATGTGTTATCGAAAATACTTTAAAATCGTGAGTATTATTTAATGTGGAATATAATTTCTTGAGTGAAATAATAAACTTGCAAATAATATTACAGCTATGTATTTTGATTGAGTTTCATGTATTAAAATATTGAGCCATGATGAAATACGAGAGCGCTGGGGAGGGGGGGAGCAGTGGAAACATTACCAGTTGCCACCTGTTAACATTTCGATTGTGCTTGTGGCGTTACTGTGGCAACACAAGTCCGGTTTGTATCGTTCATACTGACATTTGTTACTTAAGATGAAGACAGAATGGCCATTTGGTAGTCGAAAACATGTTCACAAAAATAGAATTTATTTCCGTGAATGAAGTTCATATTTTGCTAGGTTATAAAAATATGCAGTAATAATACTCCGTTTTGTGATGCATGACTGTACATGAAGTAACTATTTTTCGCAGTCACTTAGCCATTTACTAGGGAGGAAAGTTACATAGAAATATCGTTATTACATGGAAATGATATAAGTAATTTGTATATATGAAAATAAAACAAACTTCGTTTCTACTGCTTTTATCGCACCTATCGCATATACATGTATATACTTCACTTTTTTGTCTGTTAGGTCTTCATGATATCTTTTCGTGCAAAGTTCGGTGCATGAAATGGGGATTGAATAGATAAACACTCTTCAAGTGAAATCTTTACAATATCTATTCAAGATGTGGAGGAATTTCATAATCATCTTAGCCTGATTTTAATAGGCTAAGATGAACAGTCCTCTCCTCAGTCTATTATGCCAGTCGAATACGCATTATGATTTGCATATTTTGAAGAAAACTACTGAGCTCCTGAGAAAACATGCCTTGCCAATATCTGTTTATGACAGACTAATATAACTGTACCAGAAAAAAAATTCTGGTAATAAATAATCTTTTAAAACAGATTATGAACTTATGAGAAAGCTCAGACAAGTAAATGGTCGCCAAACAAACAAACTCAAAATGCATAAAATAAATTCAAGAAGCTGCATGTCTCAAATGCATAAAAATCAGCTGGAGAGATGAACGTTTTACTAGTTCAGCATTTTGGAAAAAGAGAATGAATGAGTTAGAAAAGTCCGCCTTTCATGAGCATGCGGAAACGTAATAATTATCAACATGTGACAATTTCGATGATTTAAAAAAAAAAAAAAAAAAAAACTTTAAATAGACATTCTGTATAATGTAGTTGAAAAAGATGCATATCAATTAATTTAGAAAGATCTGAATTCTAATTTCATCCAGGACACCAGACTTATTTCCAAATTACTTTGGAAATATGTCTGGTGTCCTGGATGTCTATACGCGGTCTCATATTGATAAATAGAAAGTTATTCCTTTCGAAAACTTGGATTTACTCCCTCACAGAACAACCACCTAGAGAACACAGGCACTAATAAGACTATGGAATTATAATTAGCTTCCCCATCCTAATAAAAAAAATTAAATTATGGCAGTTTGAAAATTAGTTTGCCATAACATGGATCAAGCTATTAAGCTATGTGAAAAGTAGATGAGATGAGAAACTTTCCAACATATCTTACACAAGACAGATAATGCTGTCTTGTGTTATCATATCATATACGCACTATTCTTACAAATCCAATAAAGTAATTTGTTTACTACTTTCACGTGTCATTTCTTCTCTGAGAAAATTCTTGCGTGCACTACATTAGATATTTCCAAATTAAGGTTCTTCCCTTTCTCACTGATATCGATTATTTTAGAAGTCCTTATTAGGAAAAATAGCTAGTTTAATTTTAATGTTTTGGTTCTCTTTTGCAAGTTATATTTTTGTAAATTTTTAAAGACTAGCTTTTTTTCTTCCTCTCCTGTGCTTGCTACTAATCTTATGTTCAAACAAAGCGATTGAGAAAGAATGGGTGACCTCACACTTCAGAGAAAAGGTGGCATATGAGAAAATGCACACTGCATTTCGAAAAGCCAAGCCGGGTATGAAGAGAGAGGCGGGTGGGAACATCTTGAAGTGGCAACGGGAAGAGGCTAGTTTACTAATGGTTAGGAATGGAACAAGTTGGCCGAAAAGTCGCGCAGCTAAAGAGCAAGACCATGGATGCTCTAACTCTTACATGTTTGTCCGAAAAAATATATTGCTCTCTGACAAAGAATTTTTTATATGAATAGGTAGAACTAGATTCGAATACCGTCTAGGACAAGAATAACTTTCATAAAGGCGTTTCAGTTGGTGAGTTGAATGATCTCACGCAGACAGGTCCGTTCCTTACCGGGGTGCAATGAACCCGGGCGTCACAATTTAGGGGCAGTATAATCGAACTCGTTCATAAAAAATAGGGAATAAATAATACACTGAACTGTTTGGACACAAAAATTTTGCACCCTGGCGGCGCAAACCCACGGAACGACCCTTCACACAGAGTTGATGGTTGTATTATTGCTAAAGCAACTAAGGCTATGAATGAGGTCAGTGTACTTTGGTAATTGCGTGTGTTATTTTATTTCATTTTTTGTCATTTCTGTTTTGTGGGATGAAAAATCCGGATTACAGGAAGGAAAACTCTCCACTTCATATATGAGACATGCTAACTGACTCCATCACACAGACATGTATACACTAGCTATATGAGAGCTCGATAGCATATAGGATTTACATGAGTGGCAAAACACATGACCCCCAAAAAATGATTGAAAAAGGGCCAAAGAGAAGAAAGATGGACCATATATACATTTCCTATTACACGCACGCACACACACACACACACACACACACACATATATATATATATATTACATGTTAGTTTTATTGACAAGCAATTATTGAATGTGAGCTGTGTATGTAAGAGAGAGAGAGAGAGGAGTGGAAAAATAGCTGAAGAAATAGGGAGGGGAGAAGGGGATTTGGCGAAAAGGAAGAAAAGTCAGAGCAATTAGAAAAAGAGTAGAGAAGACAGAAGATACCTGGTGATCTACAAAGGGAGGTAAATTAGGTAAGTTAAATAATAATAATACTGACCAATGACCACGTGTTGCGAACAGGAGGTGGACCTCCTCTCCATTGCACACCCAATACCAAGTAATATGGTACATTTTTATTTCTCGGCTTTAGTACGCGAATATCGAAATTCTTACTAAAGAAGCAACGTTGAGCATTTAGTAACATATTTTATTATGCTTTCTTTATCTTTCATACTTTATTTCAAATGCTATACGGGATTTTCTAAGATCGGAGCGACTTGAAATTTGAAATGCTCCGCCTGATTGTATAGTGAAAGTGTGTTCACCTGCACCCACTGCTATGGCACTTTCTTTTTTTACAGGTCAACGCTTTAGCTTAAACTTTCGAGATTACCGACAGGAGGGAGGGAGGAAAGCTCAACACTTTAGAACTACAGTAGTTTTAAGGTGGGCGATGACAAATTTCCTGTCGGTAATCTCGAAACAGTATTATTTAAATTCATATTGACTCATCTAAATAATACTTCCTGTAAAAGAAAAAAAACTCTCAATATTAATTGACTTTGTAGTTTCCTCCCGGGGAGGGGGGAAAAAAAAAAAAAAGAAACTCAAACAAAAATTTTCGCACTGATCACATTTTCCAGAGTTTGTTATCGACACTTTTTCTACTTATCTTAGTATTCATTATCAAACAGCATGTTTTATTGGGGGGAAAAGGGGGGATGTGTATATTTATCATAATAACAATAGCATATATAGGACAGATTACCACAAGTTGATTGAAATACTCGTATAATTAATATTCTGAGGTAGAGACAGATGAACGGCAATACTACCTCGCCATCGAATTTCCACTTCTTAATAACTGAAAGATGATATTATTCTTTCTTTATCTTTTATACTTTATTTCAAATGCTGTGCGGGATTTTCATATATTAGTGGGAACTTTTTTCTCTTTTTCTTTTTATTCTTCTTTTTTTTTTTTTACGAATGAGGGTGTCCTTGTACGACGTCGGATTTCCAACAGACACGCTTTTCAAAGTTTTACATGTACTTTTTATATGCTTTTAATCATCCTTAAGTATGAACTGAATTTTTGAGCCAATCTCCAAAGTACTTTTCAGTAACTTAACAGCACATTTAATGCTTTCATTAGAGTATTACAAACAAAGCAATATTACCAATTGCTTTGTTTTCTTTGCATTTACTTGGTTAAAATGTATTCTATTTGATTTCTTGAATCTAAATTTACCGAATTTACTAAATTTTAAAAAATACTAAAGTCTGAATTTACTAAATTTTAAAAATCGTAAGATATGAAGGTAATGTATACATATCGGTCACTGAATTAGAAACCGTTATGCAAATATACGTAAACACCTCCACGTGTTTTCTAGATATCTATTTAAATATGCTGCTGGTCAGTAATCGTCAATAGTGTTGATCACCGTGGAGAAAAAAATAGAATCTTTCGGAGTTCGATAAAGGTTTATTGTGGGTGCCCTTTTGGTTGGAGCCACGATTTTGAAAACAGCAGATCTGACTGGTTTCTCAAAAGGTGAGATATCCCAGGTGTTTAATCAGTGGAAAAATAAGCCATATTGCTTATCTAAGAGGACTTAACTGTGGCCTAATGACATTCTGTCAGGAACAAGATCGCCGTCGTCTGAGAAGGCTTGTACGGACAAACGGAACTTCCTGTGTCAGCAATTGACCGAAGCATTTGATGACAGCTGTTCTCGACTCATAATCTCACCAAACTATGTGCAGGGAATTGAAGACGATCAGTACTTAGTAGTCACGTGCCCATACGGAAACCACTGATTTCCGCGACGAGCTGGAACGTTCGTCTATAGTGGGGTCAAGAATACCATGACTGGACACTGGAAAAAAGTCATGTGATCTGACGATTCGCGGTACCTTGTTCGGTAACGACGGTAGGCGGAGAGTTTGGCGGGAGCCCCATGAAGCAATGACCCTAGTTTGCCTTGTAAACAAAACTCAAAGTTCTGGAGGTGGTGTCACGGTGTTGGGCATGCTCTGTTGGTAGTGTACACAACGGGTTTCTGATATTGCTGGTAGGACGGGTGTCCTGCAAGGAATATCTGAACATTGTTGCCGATCAAGTCCCTCCTGCAATGTTAACTTTTATTCAGCAGGTCACGGTTGTTTCACGGACAACAACGCTACTGTCTATCACGCAAAAATTGTTCAGCAATGGTTCAGCGAGCATGACAACGACTTCTACCATCTTCCCTGGTCACCACAAAGCTCGGATCTGAACCCCCAATTGAAAATGTTAGAAAAACAGATCCGGCAGCAAAGTCTTCCTCCGGCAAATCTAAGCCAGTTAAAGCTGGCGAACGCCTGGTATGTTATAGACGTAGATGCAATCCAACATTTTGTGGAATTTATACCAAACCGCATATGTGCTGTAATTCGGGCAAATGGAGGTCCAGCACGGTATTAAATAAAAGTTTTTAATTCAGTGGCCAGTATGTACATTATATATACATATAGCAGACTTTCTAATATTAAAACATACTCAGTAAGTTAGTGCACAGCGGGTTATATGACTTGTCCTTTTACAGTCAAAAAGATCTGTAGACGAATCGTTTGATCTTTTTCTAAGTCAAGGCTTCCCACTGATAGGGATCAGTATTGTCGACCTATTGATGTGCTTATAAAGCGGTTATCAAGCCTTAACACCAATTTTAGAAATAGAAACGAGTTGATTCTCTCCATCCTCACTAAAAATAGTTGTAGAAGGAGATTGTGGTGGAAAGGATTCGCAGAAAAATTTGGACTCCATATTTCTCATCTGAACAATCTAATAGTAGCTTTTCCACCCTTCTCTCCACAACATGCACATTACTTTACTTTACTAAATTATGAGAACGAATAACCGGTAAATAAGATTTATAACTGTCACATTACATCGCAATTTATACAGCTCATAAAACAATTTCAAAATTCTTCTCCACTCATCACTTTCAACTAAGACTCTAGATCATAATGGGATTCGGTTTAAAGATTTGGATCATCCCTAAGATGCGGGAAACTTTTTTCTTTTCCACCTAAACTAAATTAATGATCATGTCAGAAATAGCATGTTGTTGTTGTTGTTGTTGTTTTCTACCAAAAATCTATTTCTTTCAGCCAACCAGACAAATCGGTGATTACAGTCGTCTTATGACAGAGGTTGCTTTGATGGTTTATTTCAATAATCGTAGTTAACTCGGCACTATGATGAGCAATTAATGCATCGCCATCTCTTTATTCAGTGGCAATTTCTGCTTCTGCGATAGGGGGATTCATCTGCACTACGTTGTAAGCTGGTCTAAAATCATTCTAAACCAGCTTACATCAACTGTTGATACTAGCTTTAAAATAAATCATTAAGTTTTAATGACTTCCTTATCACTATGCCTCTTTTACAAGGCCTTGATAAGACCTCACTTAGACTATTGCGCGCAAGTCTGGTCTCTTTGTATCCGTGGTGATTCTGGTACAGTGGAGAGAGTGCAAAGGAAAGTGTCAAGAATGATATCAGGATTGTGGAATACTGATTATGAAGACAGACTGAGAATTTATAGGCTGCAGACACTGGCAAACAAGAGAAAGAGGGGCGATATGGTTGAGACTTACAAACTTCTGAAAGCAGGGCCGTATTCATGGGTGTGCGAACTGTGCGGTGGCACAGGGTCCCCGCAAAGAGCAAAAAATTGAAAAAAGAAAATCAATTTTTTTAAAAATTATTATATAAAAATATCATTATATAGAAAAATATATGTATATAATTTTACAGCCAACTTTTGTTGTTATAGTTAGCGAAATAAGATCGTAGCGCTAGGGCGGTAGTATTTGAAACTACTCTAAGATATATAACAATATCGTACAACATAGTGTTAAATAGGGAAAAGTGCATTATAAAACAGGTATTTTTAATAATTTTAAGAAGTTTTTTTATTTTAGTTTATGATTTTATGCAATTTTTTATGTGACATTACTTGCAAAACATCTTAAAAAATATATTTTGTAAACTGGTTTTAGTTTATCTGATATCAGAATTTTTCTTCAATAGCAGTTTTCAATCTATATTAGATTTGTTTATTTTCTAATATTATCTCTTTTAGATATATTTTATTTATCATGTAAATAAATTTGTTTTAATTTATTAACTTCTTTTATAATTAAATCTATCGTATTTAATCCTAAAGTATGACTAGTCGTGAGAGAGATTATGGAAGAAAATACCCAAGTGGGCATGAAAAACGAAAGCGAAAACAAGAAAAAAAAGTGGCTGAGGAACGTCAAAGAAATTCACTGTTTTAATTTATGAAGTTGAACTCATATATTTCGAAGATATATCAGTTCAGAAATATCAGTTGATAACGGGAGTTCTGAAATAACTACAAACAGTTCTTCGGCTTCAACATTAATTAATAATGAGAGAGTTCTGAAATACTCAAGGGAAGCAGAGAATATGACGCGTTTGGTCAAACAATGAATATTGAAGATCCTAAAACTGATACACCAGAGGAAAGTGAACTATTTACTATTGATGATCCAGCAACATGGCCCAAAATTTTGAACAACGCAACACTAACACGAATTGTACAACATGGTCCACCGTCTCCTCCGACTGAAAATGATTTTCCTAAAGATGACAACAAGAGGTGTTTTTCCACAGCTCACTATGTTAGGACAATTGCAAACGGAGAGAAGCAAAACAGAAGATGGCTTGTATATTCAAACTCTTCCAACTCTATTTTTTGTTTTTGTTGCAAATTATTTTCTTCTGATGATAATTTTTTTATCTATTAATGGCTTTTCTGACTGGCAACATGTAAGTGAAAGATTAAAGTCGCACGAACGAAATCCAGTGCACATGAAATGCATGTATTCATGGACACAAATGGAATGTAATTTAAAAAATCACAATACAATTGATCAGGCAAATCAAAATGTCATAAAATTTGAAGCAGAACCGTTAAGAAATGTTTTAAGACGAATAGTAGCAGCAATTCTTTATTTATCCGAACATAATTTAGCTTTTAGAGATAATTTTGATACTTTGTACACAGCCCATAATGGTAATTTTTTTGGAATCACAGAATTAATTGCAGAATTTGATCCACTTTTAAAAGATCATTTAATGCGATGTTCGGGGGGAAAAAAAATTATAGGTAAGAAACAAAATTCGTATCTATCACCCATTGTGCAAAATGAATTAATTGTTGATATGGGAACCAAAATTCAACAAAATATTGTAAATATGATACGACAGGCAAAGTACTATTCAATAATTCTCGATTGTACGCCTGATGTTAGTCATCAGGACTAAATTTCAGTAATTTTTAGATTTTTACATATATTTGAAGCAGATATTGAAATTCGTGAACACTTTTCGACATTTTTAACAACTAATGACACTACTGGTAAAGGTATATATGAAAATATAACATCACTTTTGAATAAATTAAATCTTAAATTGTCAGCTTGTAGAGGGCAAGGGTATGATAACGGAGCGAATATGAAAGGAGTATATAAGGGAGTCCGTGCTTACATTTTAAATGAAAACGAAAAGGCATTTTATACTCCTTGCACCTGTCATAATTTAAATTTGATTTTAGGGGATGTCGCAAAATCATCAATTATAGCAATAAATTTTTTTAATGTTATACAAAAAATATATACCGTACATTATTCGCTGCCTCAACTTCACGTTGGGGCATATTAAAGAAATTTGTTAAACAATTAACTCCAAAACCGTTATTTGATACAAAATGGGAATGTAGAATAGAATCAATTAGAGCTGTACGTTTTCAAATTCCAGAATTTTTAAATGCACTAAAAGAATTATTTAAAACTGCATCACATAACACTATCAAATAGAAGTGGTTATATATGAACAAATAGATTCATTTGAGTTTATACTAAGCCTTGTAATTTGGTATGAGCTTTTGTCAAAAGTTAATTTAGTAAGTAAAGTATTACAAAATGCAAAAATTCCCATAGACGTAGCAACTAAGCATATTAAAGAGTTAGTGCAGTACTTTGAAGAGCAGAGAATATCAGGATTTGGTAGCTGTTTTGAGATTATTAAAGAACGGTCAAATCTATTAGAAATAGAAATTAAATTTAAAGAATATCGAGTACGTCGAAGAAAAGTATTTTCTGATTATGAAACGCCTGATGAATCACACATAGGTGATGAAGATCATTTTAGGATAAATTTCTTTTTTGTAATTTTAGATACTGCTCTACAATCTGTGAAAAAAAGATTTGAATTGTATGAAATTCACGAAAAATCATTTCGATTCTTTATGATATGAAATTAATAAGAAAAATGACAGAAAATGAATTAAAATTTGCTGCAAATAGTTGTATCAAAAATAAAATACAGATATTGATAAATCTGAATTTTACAATGAATTAATTATTTTTAGAAATATTGTTCCAGAAGATGCACCCATTAATGTTTTAAAATTCATAATTGCAAATAATTTGTCGGATATTTATTCAAATATTACTACGACATTTAAAATAGTATTGACCAGTCCAGTTACGGTCGCATCAGCAGAAAGGTCATTTTCCAAATTAAAATTAATAAAAACCTATTTGCAATCTATGTCTCAAGAACGTTTGTCGTCCTTGGCAATAATATCTATAGGGCATGAAATTGCAAAAAATTTGAATTTTGATACTGTCAAGAAGGTGGGGGGGGAGGAAACTAGATTTTTCTCTCATGGAGTAGTGTGTGATTGGAATGGATTGCCGTTGAATGCTGTGAGTGCGAGTAGTCGTAAAAATTCAAGAACAGGTATGACAGCTGGCGCGTGTAGTATGTGGCCGCCCTCGATGAGTTCCTGATTCCTAGAGGTCTCTCTTAATAATAATAATAATAATAATAATAATAATAAAATACTCGAATGAAGTATATCGCATTCTATCACTCGAACTGGGTGAAAATTATCGAAAAATTATCATTTAGACCTGTGATTTTTAAATTGTTTTTCACCTAGTAATTCACAAATATCACATAGAATATAAGCAGCAGCAGTATTATTTTTTAATTTTTTAATAAAAAAATTATATTACACATATAATTTTATAATAAAATTATATTACACATATAATTTTTTTAATTAAAAAAATTATATGTGTACAAATCCCGTCCGGATGTTGTTGGTGTTTGGAATGTTGTGGGGAGGGGGGGGGGGAAATCGCTAACCACGCTAATTTAATGCATCTCATGCGAAAGTTTTGGTAGAAGGCTGCGACTGAAATTGGTTGGAATTACAAATGAGACAAATTAACGTCATGAAGAATACCTTGTGTTCTTCAGATAGTTTGTTTTAAGAGAGAAAGGAAAAACCGCAGCCATCGTGTTATTATAAGAGCTCTAATGAAGATTCTAATAAAGCTCTCATAAATATTCCTCCATCTAAAAGCGAGTTCGCCAGTCTGATGTAAAGATGTGGAGATTTTCCTCCTGTAATATAAAGTTTTTAATCTCAAATAGGGGAAAAAACGCCAGAAGTACACATGCAATTAACAGACGTAATAAACTGGTCTCATGGCATTCGTTGATTCGAGTCAAATTCCAAACACCAACAACATCCGAACGGGATTTGTACGTTGCTTTTCCTTTGCTCTCTTGTGCCTTCCTTTTAGGAAGGCACAAGAGAGCAAAGGAAACCGTTTTAGGATGTCGAGGAAGCGGTACGTGTCATATGTTTGTGCTAAGAGAGATTAAACTTATTCCAGAGAAATCTCGTTCTGTCCGACGGTCAGGGTGGTAAGAGCGAGGAAAAAAATATATTGGGAAATATATGTTCTGAAGATCAGTATAAATAGTGCAAGTCAATACTCTAGAAGTTTTGTTCATTTGTGTTGCAAAGCCTGTCTAATAAAAAAAAAAATAGGTGTGTAATGTACTGTCCTCAAAAAAAAAAAAAAAATCAATGCTTGAAGAAGGTTGGTTATATGCAAAAGGAAAAGAGTAAACGAAAGAACAAAGCCATGCAATACTCCAGTATTATTCATAAATTTGAGATTAAAGATTCATCCATTTTCGAACGCCCTGTGCGAACAAAAAGAAAATAAGCAACCAAAAGTAAAAGACAGAAGCTAGATCCTAAGAAGGAAGCTTTCCTCTTACAAGTCATCCTGCAAACAGGCAAACTGGCCAGAAGAAGATCTCATAACGCAATTAACGGACATAATACATTAGCCTTATATCCTTAGTTGATTGAATGATCGGAAGCTAATACCAAAGTAGATCTAATGCTTTAGATATATCGAAAACAAGTTTGCAGTTTTATCCAAATGCTATCAAAACAGTCAACAGAAAGAGTCACAGCAAATGAATATGTAGTGCGGTCATTTTTATTTAGAAGGTTTCGCAGTGAAAAAGTTGATTGATGATTTAATTAAGGTAAATAAGGGCAACTTGAAGTAAGGGCAACTCTGGAATGCAAATCTTCGGAGTAATCCAGAAATATCAGGACCAAGAGCGTTTGATTTCTAGAACCATCAAGAGCCTTGTGGTATATTTATGTCCCCAGATCAAATGAGACATTGCAAATAGCCGTATATAATCATATAGGATGCGTAACTAGATCAACGATGTTAGAGTTGGAGTTAAAAAAAACGAAGTGCAGATCAACTTTATCTGCTTTTAAATGGCGTCATCAGGATATTAAAGAGATAGAGATGGAGTTGGACAAAAAGTATGGCCAACAGCCATAACAAGTGATCAGAAGATATGATTGTAGTTTGGACATGATTGCTTGTCTTTTTAAAAGTAGTTTTCGGCATACAGATGGATTATTTTTGACTCTTGAAAGATCTCATAACATTATTAGTAAAAGAAGATAAGGACTTTGACAGCCAGTATGTAATATGTATGCTTTTTATCTTTAGCAGTCTTGACACATTTGTTGGCTAATTAACCTGCATTGCACTAAATTCAGAATATAAGCTTGAAACCGAATGAGAAACTCAAATATTGGAATCAGAGAGTTTCTTGCCGAATATAGTAAACTATAAAGTATCGGCGACACTAGCGTTAGCAAATGCAAGTGATCCTAGTACGCAGTACAATACCGGACGACTCGTTGCAAAGGTGGAGGAAGTTCAGATCGCTATTCTTAGGTATTTTCCATAATGTAAAAACACATTTCCTAGGAAATGTATGCTGTTATTACATTATGGAGGGAGGTCACTACCCAGACCGGTTTCAGCCTTTTTTGAGGCTTCATCAGTGAGTAGCTAGACCTAATACCGAAGTGTATAGCGAAAAGAACTTATATACTCTGCGAACGAGTTTTCCAAACAGGTGCAACCATTAATTTACTTAAGTATAAAGAGCTAATAAGCTTCATTTCGGCAATTCGGTTTTAAAACTATGTGGGATTTAATATCCCCTTAATTTAAGTAATGTTTTCATTGCCGAAATGAAGCTTATTAGCTCTTTATACTTAAGTAATATAAGCTTGAATTTAGTCATTCGAGTCTCCAATAAGCAAATATTGTGTTATACCGGATGATGGGATTCATTCAGAGGCTTGGCCTTTCCTGATAGATATGGACTCTGCTCTGTCGCTGTATAGTTGCTGAGGAGTTTTCCTTCCCTGTAACTGGGCATTTTATCTCGCAGGCTTGACGCTCAACTTGAGTCCTTTGGTTGCCTCCCGTAATACCGACCAACCCCAATCTGCTAACTTCCAGCATACTACTTTAATGTTTGTTGGCTGGTGATGTACTTAGGTCTATTAATATTCTTAACAGCTATCAGATCAGTGATATTCTTAATCAGGAGTCACAGACTATTTGGACATATATTTGTCTTTTATTCGTGTCTTTCAGGTGATGCAGTATAAGACAACTCATACCAAAATGTTTGTATTTTCGTAAGTATTGACTGCTTTTAAAACTTTAAACGTTTCAAAGGCGGACATCTTTTTCCAACTTGACTATAAAATTATAATCGATATTCCATCGCCTTTTATTTATTAATTTTTATTTTTGTTATGGAAAATTCACAATGCTATTCGATATTATTCATGTCTTGACAATCTCAGCGAATTTCATTTTTATATGAATATCATGCTAATAAAATAGACTAAACTGGAAATTAAGCGATGAAAGCAAATCATGAGGAGTGTTATGGCATGTTTGTGATTGTCCTGAGGTGGTAGATGAATTTTATCGGCCATTATGAGACCACCGCCATGCTTATCAGAAGCCTGAAATGGTTCAAAAAAAGTTCCATGTTTGGTCTCTAGAGCAGTTTCCGGATCAGATAAAAATAAATAAAAAATATTTAAAAAATTATAAATATGAAATAAATAAAAAACGAATCCACAGCAGAGTTCGTTTATCACATTAAAAACGAGTAAGTTTATTTACATCATTAAAACAACTTAAATATGCCTAAATTTGCAAAAATCTACACTGAGATTTATTCACATTTCATTTTTGTTTAAGCAGCACAGCTGATAAATACATAACAAGAGATTCAGTATTCCTAAAGCCTACATCATACAGCATTGTTGACATTGGCGTATCACGAGATTTAATATAACATAATTCAGAAATAGCCTAGGTGTCAGCACGCAAGTGTTCTAGAAGAAATCCAATGTTTAGTTTAAAGCAAATAACGGTGATATTAATTTACGTAAATAAAAACGAATTTGTGCACATACCTAATTAAATTGGATTATTTTGTTAGAGTAAAGCTACGTAAATTCCCATAAGCTATATTGCAGATTATAAGTAGAAGCAAACTAATATATTAACTCTGTATATACATGTATGTGTGTAATGCGCTTTGTTCATGTCGAACTATCAGAAGACTATCTCAGGTGCTGGAGACTTCGCCTCCCATATTTGTCCTATTCTCAGAGACTTACGTCAAAATAATCAGCTTTGTGATGGAGTCATCAGAACTGAAGACGGTGGTAAGTTTGGAATTCACAGAGCTATGATATCAGCCATGAGCCCGTTTTTCCGTGCTTTGTATACTAGTACGCTATCTGCCGGAGATGTGAAGGACGTGGTGATCCCTAATATCAGTGCCGACACTATGGCTCTTCTCCTAGATTTTGCGTACACCGGTCAGGTATCAGTTACAGAGGATACGGTAGAAAAAATTCTTCAGGCCGCAGACCAGCTACTCATCACAGAGGCCGTAGGTCAATGTGCAGAATTCATGTCTTGTCGTCTAACGGTGGAAAATTGCGTTGGAATTTATATGTCCAGTAAGTTCTATTACAGTCCAAGTCTGCTAAAAGCTGCAAGAAATTTCTTACTTGTTCATTTTTCGCAGGTAAGCAAAGTTTACATTAGTCGATTGTGGTATCGCCCCTTATTTTCATTTATTTATTTTTCGTAATCATTTTTGATATTGAAGTGCACCTCCGACTAATTACCAGTTATGAGAATTATAACTGTAACATTTTTTTTATTCCATTAATGATCTTAATTAATGCAGTTCGTTATGAATAGTTGGCATGCCTTAAATCGTAAACTGATATTTTTCTCCGACAAAATCCTTGGTGGCAATGGTATTTAATCCCTACCGCGAATCACCGAAGCGTAAGTATAAAAGAATCTTCCTGGACTATTTTAAAGAACTAGAAACCAGATCTTTGGTTTTAAATTAGGTAGCAGAATTTTCCGTTTGCGTAAGGCTTTGTGCAAGGTCTAGAAAATCATGTATAGTTAGGCCTAATATTCTCGATTAATGAGAACTGATTTAGTTTAAGTATATCAGTTTTGATTTTTTTTTTTTTTTTTCCAATCACGATTTAGTTGGTTTACCTACCTCCTTTTAGTTGAATTTCTTTCTTTTGTGTGTGGAGTTTGCCTTTTTTTTTTTTTTTTTTTGCATTAGTCGTGTAATAGACGTGCAATTAGTCTCTACGTTTTTGCAACATCAAATGTTTCAAGCATTTGGAGACTTTATTTAGTACAGAAATAAATAATGAAAAAATTATTAAAATAAATAAATGAATCAATTAATATAAAAATAAATAAAAATACAAAATGTATTAAATTAATTTAAAAAACTTTAAACTCCCCCCCCCCCCCTTTACAGCATTAATATACCGGTAACATTAGGACTATCAGTGTACATTTCGTAACTGGGAGTTGCAAAAAAAAAAAAAAAATTAGACCGAGGAGTAAAAGGTTTATTGAAAATGAAGTTCGGCCTTTTAGTAAAAAGTTTAATAAGAAATGCTATTTTTTCGCTGTTTTTGAAACAAAATAATAATAATTTAATCAGTATACCTGACAGAATTATTCATTTACACGGCTTATCAAGCAAAGCCAAAACTGTAATTGAACTACAAATAAATAAATGCTACGACTAAATATGTTATTAGTTTTAGAAGCTGATGATGCCATTTATTGTATTAAAGAAATCATTTCCGACTGAGTTCTGGAATAACGACTACGGCTGGTTACAAGTTCTAAATGCCGTGTTGGATGAAGGGCAAATGTAGCCTTGCTGCTACATTTGCCCTTCATCCTTCGGTAATTTTACTTGTGGTTTTGTTGAATTTATGTCACGGTTTTAGCTCATGATGTGCTGTCTTCCTCAAGAAAAAGAAAAATAGTTGCAGCTTTCTAAATAAAAAAGGAGATATTAACAACTTGCTTTGATTACGCTACTCAGCATCCAAAGGAACGTACATATTTGAAATCAGTTAAAATTGCTGAATTATAATCAATACAAAGTTTTTCTATTTTTAATGAATTTTAAAAAAGTTCAAAAAAATTCTAAAAAAATCATGGCAGTTAATTGTTACAGACGACGTTATGGCATTGCATTATCACCTGATTGAAAAAAAAAAAAAAAGATTTTTCCGTTTTGATGATACTTATTAAGTTCCATTTTTTTTGCTGGTAGCAAAAAATATTGGAATCTAAAAGTGTGTTAATTCTTTGTTTTCATGTTCAGATATACCATCGAAGCGAGGAATTCCAATTGCTTCCGTCAGAAGACTTAGAGATTCTTTTGAAAGACGATGGCCTCAATATTCGCAATGAAGATATTACCTTCGGCGCAATCATCCGGTGGATGGACTTAACACCAACTGAAAGACAATCATCCTTTCCCACCCTGTTCAAATGCATTAGATTTGGTCTCTGTAACTACAGGTTAGATTTGTTTGTTTGTTTTTACTTGGATATAACCTTAATTAATTTTGTCTGGGTTAAATCACTATTTGATATTTCATAATTTACTATTATTAATTTCATAATGAATAGTGAGCAGTCTCGCAATAATTTTATTTTTGCGAGATAATATATTTTATTTTATTTTTATTTTTTATATTTTATTTTTGCGAGATAATGTTAATATATTATATAATGATGTTAATTTCAAAAAAGCAGACGAATAAGGTAATTAATATTTTTTTTGTTTGTTTCTACTCAGGAACACAAACCTGGTCAAATTTTTGTTGTTTGTTGTGTGGGATTCTTTCCCCATCCATCCCGTTAGGACCGGTTGAGGTTGTGCCCTCCAATGAGAGACTTCTAAGTATGTATTTTTGACTGTAGATTCGTGTGTGTTTACGAGGCCGGTTTGCTTGTTCTGAAGGACGAAAAACCCGAGTTTCATAGACGGGAACCGAACCCAGGTCTTTCCGACTCAAGGGATTCGTCTATTTTCTAATTATAATCGACTGAGCTACGGAGGCTCATTTTTTTGTTAAGTACTTGGGATATAATTTACTTGGCTAAGGCATATTCAACATAACAGATCAATTTTACACTGAAATCATTTGTAGAAATATAGTTCAAATTATTGAATTTTATTTCTATAAATAATAATGGAGTATAAATAGTTATGCAAAGAATGTGACCAATGCTATATTGACGGAGACATTTTTGCCTGCTTCTTCGAAAGAAAACTTCATGAATACATGCCCTAGAAATAAACCGTAATTAACTGATTAATTAATTAATATTAGTTATTAATTTTCTTTGTACTGTTCAATTTCTAGCACTTTTGAAGCTAATTGGACAAATATGTTGAATACTTTAAATAGCTCTTTGAAATGATTAAAAGCGTGAAAAAAAAATATACTTAATATGTTCATATACGTGCCGACATAGGCAGAAGGTCTGTTTTATTAAATTCAAAATGAATTTAAAGTTTGATTTTAAATTATTCATAATTTCTATCTTTTTTTAATAAACTTAAAAATGCGCAAATATTCTACATCTACTGCTGTATTCAAAAAAAAAATAAACATGTTCTTTACATAAACATCCATCCAGTTTAACGTTTCGCTTTCAATATTTTTTTTTCTTTTCCTTCAGGTTTTTCCGAGATGTAATTTTAAGACATCCTTATGTGACTAACAACATTTCATGCCAGGAAGTCATTCAAGAGGTTATGGCGCAATTTACTCGACAAAATTATGATAGTTTGTTAAATCATTACCCCTTAGCAATACGGCCAAGAATTCCACAAGATGTTTTGTTTGTTGTTGGCGGTTGGAATTCTGGGAATGCTACCAGTGTTATAGAGACCTATGACATCCGAGCGAACAAGTGGTTTCTTGTGGAATACTCCGATAGTAACCCAAGGTAAGAGACGACATTCTTATTATAGTACAGGTGTAATTTTAGTTTGCAAATCTATTTGAATCGGTGTCTTTCTTTTTAATTTTAGTAACTGAAAATAATATTAACAAAGAACAAGCACATTTTTATTATATTTAAACACAATATTTTTATATTCAGCACTAACTGAGTCCTTAATCTTATCACCGAACTAATATTAGTTCGAACTGATTGAATAGCTGTAAATATACTTGCTACTCGAAAATATGAAACATCTTCCTATTTTAATAAGTAAGATTATTTTCTAATTATAATCAATCGCGGTATCCAGTTTAAATTTTCCCATAATTTGCTATATTTTATGACTTGTTTTGCCTATTCTGTAAGGATTAATGTAATTACAAGATTGAACACTTAATATTGGAATGGATGATATCCTCACTCGAGTATAGAGAACATTTTTGTTTTTTTTTCTGGCCTTTTTGTTCCCTTCATTTCTATTTACGGAATTTGGCAAGACGATTCGAAATGATACAAAGAAACTGTTCGCTGGCCAAATTCCATTTGTCGGAAAACATTGTGATACACACATTATATTTACCGTCCTCGTTGGTCAAGTGAGCAGGGAGGTTTGTGAATGGCTTTTTGGGGGTGGGGGTGGGTGGGGGGGGGGTGGTAGATGAATTTTACGGCTGATGTGAGACCACTGCTCCCAAGGCATAGAGGCAATCTTTGTTTCCGTAATATGCCTGAAGTGGCTTGATAAAAATAGTTCCACATTTGGTCTGCAGAACGGAATTTTAGATTATGCAAAAAAAAAGGAATAATAATTAAGTATCCGCTCTCCAGCCAAAAGGCTGCGAGTTCGAATCTTGCCGTGGGCATGGATGTTTGTGATTGCCTGTGGAAATACTAGTAATGGGCGGTAGATGGCGTAGGTGTAGTTGAGATTAGAATAAGCTGTAGAGTAGACAGAGTTGTAGAGTAGGTGCCCTCCCTCGATGAGTCCTTGGACTTCCTGGAGGTCATATAATAAATAAAATCAAAATATGAAAATTAAATAAGCCTTAGCGGGTGAGAGTCATATAATTATATGTATATTTTTTACGCGTCTCCCGTCCACGAAAGACTGTGAATGTATAGTATAGGGGTGGCCAAGCTATTAGAAGTGGCGCACTGAACCCCAGCGAAAAATTAAAAACGATTTATATATATATATATAGATAGATAGATAAACACACAATTAACCTGCCACTAACCTACTTCTAGAGTGCGCACTTATTATACTTGTCTGATCTTGAAGCAACAGGCACCGGCAAATGCTGACATGCGTCACCAGTTACCCAGTCAGTTTACAGCTGGCTCTCGTGTCATAACGTTCGATGAACTTCTGATTCGATGTGAGTGAACAATTCTGTGTTTTTGAACTTATATGTTTTTATGAACAGTTCTTTAAGTTTAAGATAAGATTTCTGTTTTCATGAAGGCTTAATATAGTTCTGTAAATTTAAAAATAAAATTTTTCATTTTGAACGCGTATGTCAAGTTCTTGCCCGCACCCCTAATTTGCTGATTACTGAAACCTGCAATTATTCGGTGTATTTGTATGTGTGTATTTTTATGTTTTTTTTTATACAATATCTTTTCTTTTTATTTACGTATAGTAGGTTTATTCCTAAAATTTAACTGATCATCAGCAAAGCTTTCGTAATGAAGATGGTTGGGTTGTGTGTGTGATTGCCAGCTGATCGACTGTTTTATTGCAGGAAACGATCTCGTATTTCATTGGACATAATATATTACGAGAGAGAGACGAAGACTCTCTCTCGTAAACTGAAAAAAATAATAATAAAGAAAGAAATATATATATATATATATATATATATATATATATATATATATATATATATATATATGATTTTTAAACTTATAGAACTGTATTAGGCCTTCATGAAAACAGGAATCTTATCTTAAAGTTGTAGAACTGGTTTTGAATGTTCATAATGTTTAAAACGATAAAATAATTTAAATAAATTATTTTATAATAAGCTTTACTTTTTGAAATATATATTTTTTTTTTACAGTCAGTTATCCATTACTTTGCAAAAGAAAATGAGCAGAAGGTGATAGCAAGCGCCAGTTTAATGAACTATGGGAAAATTAGTTCTTATTTATTGCGGGTCCTTCAGGAAAACCGTTGTGCATTGTTTGTGAAAGCACTCTCAGATAATAGAAGACATGATCTTAACAGACACTATAGAAAACATCAAGCTGAATTAGAAGAAAAACTGAAGTTAGTTCCTAGGTCTGAGTTGCGGAAAGAATATGTGGTTAAGAAAAAGGAAGAAATATAAAAGAGACAAAATATATTTGCGAAACGAAGTTGTGAAAGTGCGGATGCTGGAGGTGTCTTATGAAATTGCCTTTGTGTTGGCTAAAAAACACAAGAATTTCTCTGATAGAGAGGAAGTTGTTTAGCCCTGGCTAGAAAAATTTGCAAAATGTCTTGGTGATAAGAATGTTGAAAGAAAAGTAAACCAAATTGCTCTGTCCAAGCAAACAATTACAAGACGCATCGAAGAACCTTTCCCATGATGTTACTGAGCAATTGAAAGACCATGTTCATGCTTGTTCTTTCTTTTCTTTAGCCTTGGACGAATCCGCTGACATATGTGATGTAGCCCAATTAAGCATTTTTATAAGAGGAATTGATGGTAATTTTAACATCTTTGAAGAACTTATCGGTCTTGAGTCACTTCATGGAAAAACCGGAGGGGTCAGACATATTTGACAAAGTAAAGTCATGTCTAGAAAATCAACAACTAGATTCTAGTAAGCTCATCAGTGTTTGCACTGATGGAGCACCGTCAATGGTAGGTAGAGTTTCTGGGACTGTAACTTTACTTGAAAGGTTTTTAGGTCGTTCTCTACTAATCACTGTATCATACATGAAGAATCTCTGTGTGGAAAGACTCTAAATTTGAAGCATGTTATGATACCAGTTGTAAAGTGCGTGAATAAAATTAGAGCAAGAGGGTTAAACAGAGAATTCAGAGAACATTGTGAACTGCTAGATATGGAATATGGTGATCTCATCCTTCATTGTGAGGTGCGCTGGCTTTCTAAAGGACAAGTTCTCAGTAGATTTTGGAAGCTGAAAGAAAGTGTTCGTAATTTTCTGGAAGAGAAGGATGAGCTGCAGTCGTTTTAGCAATTTTGCCGAAGAAGAAGACTGCATACTTGCATTTATAAATTCCTTTTCACTTACTGAACAAAGAATCTTGACGATGCCTAGTAACATACAAATGGAACTTATTGATCTCAAAACCAATTCTTTATTGAAAATGAAATTTAATGAACTTCCATCACTCCCAGATGCTTCTGATATAATTAATTTCTGGCTATCGTTGCCCTGTGAACATTTTCCAGACCTGAGAAAATCTGTTCAGAGTTATATCTGTCGTTTTGGAACTACATACAGATGCAAACAAGCATTTTCATCAATGAAAATGATTAAGGTCGCGACTGACTGATTCAAATTTGAAAAACTGTTTGATGCTTTCTGGAACTGATTTAACTCCAGACATTACAAGCTTAGCAAAAGCAAAGCAATTTCAAAAGTCCCAATAAAATAATTAATGTTTATGTTGTCTTTAAATGAAATCCTTTTATTTAAAGCTGCTAAAAGTGTCTATATTACCACATGTATAATAAATCATTTTATGCATAACTGTTAAATATATCCATATTACCATATTTTAAAAGGGCTGAAAAGTGGTATAAGTTTGTATGGCGCATCTTAACTAAAAAATGAAAAAATTAACGCATGAACTATAAAAAAATTGGCCACCCCTGGTATAGTACATAAGTACCGTAAGCGCGCCAAGGATTTTTTTTGTCATTTTTTAAAATATTATTTATTATTATTTTTTTTTAATAATTGGGTTTGTTCTGGAGACCAAACATGGAACTTTTTTTTAAGCAACTTCAGGACTCGAGTATAAAAGGCGGTGGTCTCACACCCGGCGATAAAATTCATTACCTAAATATAATCAGAAACATCCACGTCGGCTGCGAACAGCCTATTGATTGGAGAACGGTTTCGTTAACCAGTGGGCCAACCACACTGGTGATATAATGTGCGTGTGGCACAAATAAGAATAAATTGCTATAGTATATACGTCAAAAATGGTTCTAAGTTAATTGCTGTTGATACTGAAGAATGTCACTAGACAGAAATGAAAGCTATTGCGAAACGCATCTTGGACGTTGGTAGCTAGCGAAGTAGGGAGTTGGGATAATTCTCTAATTTGGGGTTCTGAAGTTCTTATATAATGACAGAGGAAATCTTTGTTTCCTTAATATGGTAAATTGCGTTTTCCAAAAAAAAAAAAAAAAAAAAAAAAATAGGGTACTAATAACATATACAGTAATATGATATATTGGGATCTCACGTATATATTACTGAGTGTAATTCATGAAACAAAATCTAACATTCATTGTTACTCCATGTAAATGCATTTTTGCTTTTTTATAAAAACAGAACACGATCCTCTTAGGTAATTATTTTAAGAAGAAATTACTAATTATAAGAATTACTTATGTTATTCTGTTTAGAAATATATACCAAAATAATTTCATTAGTAATTTTAAGATATACGAGGGTTGATCACAGATATCGGGACAGAATCTTTTGTAGGGAAATTAAAGCTCGTTCAAGGTATTTTGAGTTCTTATATGTAACGTCCTAGCTATATGTAACGATTAAGGACGCCTTCCATAGTTCAGTGCATTAAGGTGAAGAGGGGGGGGGGCTATGAGTTTCACACATTGCTAACGAAGCTATGGTGCATTATCGTTACCGAAAGATTACTTATCAGTCCGATTCAGACGAATTGCATTTCGAAGGTGCTGGAAAATGGTTCTTTAGATAGATGGGAAGAAATACCTGATACGCTTGACCTTCTGTGCCATCATAGCAAACCCAGAATTCCTTGGCCGTTTTAAGACCAGGATTACGATTCATGTCTTGAAGTGATTAAACTTTTTTTTTTTTTTTCCCTCCTTCAATTTGCAATAGAACTTGATGCACACACATTACCCCTTACATACCACAATGCAAAAGAGAGAAAACAGATTAATTCACTCGTGCCTGAGTCAATCTCTCGCTTTTTTTTTTGAAAAATGATGTTAGGTATTGCCAGATATCCCACGTGGTTACCATTTTAATATTGTTAGTAGTTTTTCTACAAAATATTCTGTCCCGTTTACATTTCATTAGCCCTCGTAATTAATCATTTTGATGCAGATGGTAAGAACTTATTACCCCTTTTTGTAGAGCCTACCACGGACTCATATGTTTAAATGGTATCATATACATGATTGGTGGTTTTGATGGCCGGCAGTGTTTCAACTCTGTCCGTTCCTATAATCCCGTAACACATGTGTGGACTGAAAGAGCATGCATGTATTATCCTCGGTGTTACATCAGTGTCGCTCAGATGAATGGGATCATTTATGCAATTGGTGGATACGACGGACGCTGTAGAACTAATACATGTGAAAAGTACAATCCAAAAGAAAATCAGTGGAGTCTTATTGCAAGTATGAATGAACAGAGGAGCGATGCTAGTGCCTCATCCAGTCACGGTAAGTGTCATGTACTATACGTACGTTATGCACAATTAGCTTTAGAATCCCGGCTTAATTTATTTCAGTGGCTGTAGTGTAATTAATTTTATATAAATATTTATTTTATATTTTTGAAACATTTATTTTGTCTCCTGTTAAGAATCCTTATAATTGAGTCAGATATTAATCTTAGGCTAAAATAGTTTATAAAGAAATGGTGGAATGCCTGGGTAGTATACCGTTGCTCTTGTAGCTATACAAGCCTACATCTGCCGAAAGGTGTTTAATTCTATGTGACCATTATAACAGAGGTGGATTTGGTGTTCTGATATAGAATGATTTGAAGGGATATTGATAGTAAATGGTTAGGTAAAGCATAAAGAGGAAGGGAGATCTTTGACGCCTTACATCAGTATCTGATAAGTTATAAGAGCAAAGGCAAGTCGCACAATTTCCTACTATCTATTTATGCATTCAGTAATTTACTGTTTCGGGTCAACGACTCAGAAAACATAAATTTGGTAATTTAAAACTTTTTTTTTTATAATCAGATTGCGAGGTTTTCCTCCCTTGCTTATTCTTTACTGTTGTCTTTTGTCCATTTACGGTTTCGCAAATGGACGGAAAATATTATTTTCCGCTAGGCCTCAGTGATTTTCTGCTTAAAAACCCAAATTCAATCTCAAATTAAAGCCCATGCATACCTCAGAAAGAAGAGTAAAGAAGTGATAGTAACTTTTACTCATTGAGAAAAAAAAGTGTGTAGTATGATGTCGCAGCGAATTTGATACCGACGAACAACTGATGCTACTCCAGTTATTACATGACTCTTATGAGTGATGAATGCTATACGGGTATGGCATAATAAGCTACGTTTTTTATATTTCTGATTTTTATGTTGTTATTCTTATTTTTTTGAGGCAGGCGGAAGTTATGATTGTTCACTGCAGAATCATTAGTCGTTCCATGGATGGATGCGATATATAAAACATCACATTCACGTCTCAGTGTTTTGATGACAATACACCCAGAAGTTATAGATTTGGTGCCGTGGATGGCAAAAGGATTAGATAATCCTTTAAACCTTGCTCCAAAAAACAAACATCCTTAGGGCAGGAGTTTCAAGAACACAGTTTAAAAATCACTTCAGGCCACCGATAAACTGTTTCTCACATCGGGCGATGAAAATATTTAGTGAAGGAAATATAGTTATAATGTACAGTACATTTTTGAATTTAGAATCGAGATGAATTGTAACTCCTGTTTATTTGATATTCGGTGATTATGATATAAAATGCAGATGTCTCACTATATTTTATCTTGCTATATGATAAAGAGCACTTTACTTTCTCTTCCAATTAGATATATTTAAAAATTTATGTATAAATATGCTTAGAACGTTATTATATTAAATGATGATAAATCAGATAGTGTTCCACAATGTTTTTAATTTTTTTTTAAATATTATTTGCGCTTTTGGATGCACACACATTCGTAAACATGAAACCTTAATTTTATTTAAGGAAGTATTTGACCTTTTGATTATTCAGCTGCCTTGCTCAGTTATCTCATAAACATGACCTGTTCACTACGATGGACTGAAGAATAACAGCGGGAAGTGATTTAATATTTGGAATCTGAGTTGCAAAAATTTATTCGAAGGCTACACAGTATGGTAACAGATTTTGTTGCCATGTTTTTAAATGTCTGAATTAACATCACTGAAGAAGAACGATAAAGGCGCTCAAAAAAACTGATGAAGCAAAGGGGTAATGATGAACATTTATATTTTCTGCATTGTTATTAGGCTAATTTAAATAAATACTTTGTGAATATGTTTTCACTTTTACTTGTACAATTATAATAAAAATAATCATGAATATAGTTTTTTTGTTGTTAAGCATTTATTACATTTAGGACGAAACTAAGAGATTATATATATATATATATATATTTCAGGGAAGATTTATGTAGTTGGTGGATTCAATGGCCAGGAAGTTCTAAATTCTGCAGAAATTTACAATCCTCGTAGAAACTCATGGATTTCTGTATCGCCAATGCTATCACCTCGGAGTGGTGTTAGCTGCGTTGTTTATAAGGGTTATCTCTACGCACTTGGAGGTTTCAACGGGATAGATAGGTTGGCGTCAGGTAGGTATTTCCATTTATCTCTTTGAAATCAAATGATAGAATGGATATTGCTTATGACACTTGTAAATTTGTATCCAGCTCTAAGTTTAGTTAAAAGAAAGGAAAGTGAAAGGATATTGATTTAATTCCACAATTATTTTTTTTTCTCATTTTCACAGCATAAGAGTTCTGTGTGATGAAACAGTACGACGGACGAAATATTTTCTGTATATTTAAATATCTATCAGCATTCATTAAGACAGTGTTTTTTTGTGTGTGTGTGTGTGTGTGTGTGTGTGTGCGTGTGATATTCTACTTCAACACGAGTTCCTCTAAAACAGTGTTTCTCAACCTGTGGTCCGCAACAATGGGACAGGTGGTCCTCAGGCAGACTTAAATTAGTTAAATAAATATGTATTTTTTAATTATCAAAACAAATTAAAATTGAATAAGTAAGTAAAAATTATTGAAATCAAATGGAGAGTTTAAAAAAACAACAAATAGCGTCAGAATGTCGTCAATGACGAATAATAAAAGAGAGGTGAAGTGAACAACAATATAGTTTTATTGCTTCCACCTTCTTGTTGTTTTATCAGATTTGAAGTGAACATATGTTATCCACATTTCAACCAATTGCTTGTTGTTTATCGATTTTTATTACTGAAGGTTTCCTTCCTACATCCAAGGCTCAGTATATCGTCAAAAGTGCTAATTGATACTTGGACAAAGTGTGTCCTGAGTTAACCCCAGTATTTATATATTTTTCAGAAACGTTTTTTAATAATGGAAAAGTGTCTTAGAACAGGACTTTGAAAATAAGACAGCAAATGAAACAGGTGATGCTAACCCTAATTGTGATACACGTGCTGTAACGGCGAGTAAATCTGATGCTATTCAAGTAGTTCAAAGAAAAAATACAGTAGGAAATATAACAGTTCGTATTTGGAATTCGGGTTTACTTGGTGTGGAGATGAAAGTGAACAGAAACCTCAGCGTGTTTTGTGTTCTGAAGTGTTGTCGAACGAGTGCATGAAACCTGCGAAACTCCGACGACATTTAGAAACTAAACACTGTGATGTGAAAAATAAGCCAATTGAATTTTTTCAGCGACTCTTAGGGACATTAAATCATGGGAAAGATATAATTTCGGCCATGGGTTCCATTAATAGCAAGGCACTGGAAGCATCCTATCTCTTAAGTTTGCGCATAGCGAAAACAGGGAAAGCTCATTCTATCGGGGAAATTCGCTACTTCCAGCTTTAAAAGATGTGGTACAAACTATGTTTGGCAACAAGTTACTAAAAGATGTTGATTTGAAATCCGAGGACGCATTTCTGAGGAAATGCTCTTTCAAATGACACAGTCGGTCGCAGAATTCATGATATGATATGCCGTAGAATCTCAGTTAATTGAAAGAGTTAAAGAAGAGCCCTCGTTATGCGTTAAAAATAGACAAGATGTTACAAATGATGCGCAGTTAATATGTACTTAATATATGCACATAATAACAACATTCATGACGATATTCTGTTTTGTAGAACTTGGCTATCCCGAACCAACTGGAGGAGAAAGATTTCACACTCTCAATAATTACATAACACACAAAGGGATCCAGTGGGGAAAATGTGTAGGCTTCTGTTCGGATGGAGATCGCTCCCTTACAGGCAGGCATAGTGGGGTTGTTTCTATGGTCCAGATATGAATTGGGTACCATACATAGGGAAGCGTTAGCCTCCAAAGGAACGCCACCAGAATTTAAAACTGTGCTATACAACGCTGTAATGCTAGTTAATTTTATTAAAGCTCGACCGTTAAATAACAGGTTCTTTTCAGTATTCTGCGATGAAATGGGCAGTGAATATATCCAACTTTTGCTTCATTCTGAAATTCGCTGGCTTTCCAGGGTCAAAGTACTAACAAGGCTATTTCAATTAAGGTACGAAGTTTTATTGTTTGCAAATGAATAATTCTGATTTTGCGTCACTCCTTGTTGACGAAGTATGGTTATCAACACTATCCTATCTTTTAGACATTTTTTCGAAAATAAATGAACTAAATCTCTCCCTTCAGGGAAATTTTTTAACTGCTCTTGATGCGTATGACAAAATAAAGGCATTCGAGAAAAAAAATAACTGGTTTTATGGATTAATTATGTAAAAGACAGACAATTTGCACCTTTTCCAACATTGGAATCCTTTTTAGTGGAAAATGATCAATTTATTGATTCTGAGTTTCTGGAAAGGGATTTTGACCACCTCAAAAATCTGAAACGGAATTTCGAAACATATTTTCCGAATAACTTTTATAAGAAATTTCTGTGGGTTCGCGATCCATTTCAGGCTTGCAGTCACGAGAACGACCTTTTGTTATCGAAAAAAGAACAGATAATTGAGCTTTCAAGTGTCAGTGGGCTTAAAATGCAATTCCATGATCTTGGTTTGGCTTGATTCTGGATCTCGCCTTCAATGAGAAGTGAATTTCCTGAATTATCTGAAGAAGCATTGAAAATCGTCATGCAATTTTCTACAACCTATCTTTGTGAGAAAGGATTTTCATTGCTCCTTCAAATAAAAACAAAATACAGAGTCTTAGTGTGTGTGCCTATCTTCGACTGAAGTTGACCAATATTGAGCTAGATATCCAGCAACTCTGCAAGGGCAGAGAAGCACAACCATCTTATTAAAAGTAAGTAGTAACATAATTATATTATATTATTTATTTGATGCACTGTTAATCGTTTACTTTCAATTTAATTAATTATGTTTCCATATGTATTCAAAACAAGCATTTAGATTTATTATGTTATAAATGGCACAGTTTTTCTGAAATGTTGATAATTCAACATTTCGGAAAAACCCATTCGGTAATTCCCATTGGTTTTTAAAAAAATTACAAAAAGTTCAAACGACGTACAGGGAAATAAATTAAAAGCGCAATGTTTATTTTTGAAGTAAAACTTTAATTCCAACATTCTAAAATGTTAATTTTATTGCTTTTCTGTCGTAAAATCGTCGATGACATTGTCGAAGTCTATCACTCAGTTGCTGTTTTATAGACAGCATGGCAAGATTTCTTAAACGCCAAAAAAGTGCCGCTCGGGGCGGTTTACCTCCCCCAGCTACGCCTCTAACTTAGTGGTCCATAGAATTGTTTAAGGTATTTTACTGGTCCCTTAGGCTTAGAAAGGTTGAGAAATGCTGCTCTATAACGTAGTCTGTAGTGACGATGCTCTCCTTGAACTGTCGCTTCCTGTTATACTGTAGTACAGGGGGTGGGGAACCTTTTTAGTATCAAGGGCGAAAATTGCTAATTTAAAAACTTCCGCGGGCGACTGACAAATTTTAACTCTTATATATAGTGTATGTAGTGTGCAATATATATGTCAATAAGTAAATGTGCAACATTCTCATCTGATATGGTATCTTTTAATTACAATTGTGTACACATATGATTATAACAATCTTAAACTTTTTAGTGAGAAGGTTGAAACTGCTTTTTTTTTTTTGTGAAAGCTTAGAAATATTAGCCGCCCTTGATGAGACGGCTACTCGAAGTTCATTGGTGAGATTTTCGTCAGTGAGTCTTGTACGAAGGCGAGTTTTTGCCACACTTAATTTTGAAAAAAATTGCTCGCATTGATGAGTAGAAAATTAGTAGAAAACTGAGAAGCTATTTTCAAGGCGTTATTTTTTAAAGAAGGGAATTTCTCAGAATCAATAATTTGTAAAAGTCCAATATAGGCAGATTACTATATTTTGATTTCAAAGTGTTATCACACTGCAAATCAATCAACTCTAATTGCAAGGAATCGGAAGCTTCCTCAGGGCGTATATCAAAAGGTGTTTCAAATATTTGTAACTCAGTTGTTTGATTCAAAACACTTTGACACTGATCAACATACTCACTTGTTGATTTTGGATTGTGTTCTCTTAATTTTGGAAAATGTGTAAAGCGGTTTTTTTTTTCAGTTGGGTAAGAAATAATTGAAGCATCGATTCAAAGCTCTTGATATGAGTGAGCAAAGAGGTCGTTAGCTGATTGGCGCCTTGTAATTTCAAATTTATATTATTCAAAATGACTAGTTATGTCTACTAAAAATGCTAAATCACTTTGAAACTTTTCATCCTCCAATTCTTTAACGGGGACACCTTTAATGTCCAAGAAAATTTTCACTTCGTCTTTAAGTTCATAAAATCGCTTCAGCATTTGAGCTCTACTTAGCCACCTAACTTCACAATGGTACAATAAGTCCCCATATTCGGCTTCAAGATCTTGCAAAAATTCTTTGAATTCCCTGTTGTTCATCCCTTTACTTTTTATCAAATTAATGGCCTTTGTTACTACATTAATGACGCTGTTCATCTTGAGTGACTTTGCACATAGATTTTCCATATGAACGAAGCAGTGGCACACAAAGTATTTGGGTTCCATTGACGTTTCTTAAATTCATTCTTAATCAGAGCCGCGAGCCCTTTTTCACGACCTACCATGGCGGATCACCATCTGTAGCAAGACCACTCAGTTTTTCATACGGTAAATCGAAATCCTTTAATGCTGAACTGACGATTTCAAATAAATCTTCACCTTTAGCTGTCCCCTTCATTGATTTTAAAGCAAGAAATTCTTCTCGTATATATTGAAATCTGTAGTTAATCCCCATATAAATATAGCCATTTGTGCGGTATTTGACAGATCAGTAGTCTCATCGATGGCTAATGAGTAAAACACAAATTCTTCTGAATCTACTTTCAAAGAAGTTTGGATGTCATCAGTGATATCTTTAATATGGTCAGAAACAACTCTTCTTGATAGGCTAATAGTTTTAAACAAACTCAGTTTTTCTGGACATAAAATCTCGACGGCAGTAAGGAATGCAATCTTTCACAAACACACCGTCATTATGGATTTTAAGTTGTTTAGCAGTTTGTTCACACAACGCATAACTAGCTTGAGTTACAGATGATCCTTCCTGAATAAGCTTTTTAAAAAGAGATTGGCTTTTGATTATATTTTCTTTCAAAGTCGCTATCTTGTCTAAACGTTCTGATCCTTTTAAATTTTCATATTTCTGATGCTTACTCAAATAATGTCGTTCAAAATTATATTTTTTGTAAACTGCAACATGTTCGTTACAAATAAGACAAATGCACTTGTCATTAATTTCAATAAAGAAGTATAATTCTGTCCACTTTTCACAAAACAGAGCACATTGGCCACTTCTTTTACGCCTTTCACTACAACTTCTCATTTAAAAAAATAAATTGAATAAAGTTGTCAACTGGTTAATTACAAGGCACTCGCAGTACTGCATGAGAAAAACAAAATCAATGTTTTGACACGCGGGAAAGTGTCATGGCGGTAATTGGGAAGCAACCAATCAGAGAAAGTCTGAACTTTGCCCGCGAGAAATGCTCCTGATTTCTTTTTATTTTATGTTATATAGTTATTTTTGATTTTGTATATTTAATTATTTAAATTTAAATTATTATAAAATTTTATTTACATGTACATCAGCAAAGGAGCGAATTGAAATAGACTCGCGGGCGAGGGGTTCCTCACTCCTGCTGTAGTATGAGAAAGATATAAAAAACTAAATAAAATTATACAAACAAAATTGAATATTTTAATTTAATTGGACGATACCTGACATTGCATAGATGCAGCTAAACGATCATAATCTGGATCGTACGAACTTAAAGAAATTCCTAAACACGATTCCAGATGTTGATCACTTAGCTGCGATCTATGCTTTGTCTTAATAGTATTCATACATGAGAATGCCGATTCGCACAAATAAGTTGATCCAAAAAATGCGTTAAAATAAGCGGCGATTCTCCAAATATTTGGATATTTACTTTTGTTTACCAACTTCCAAAAACTATTATTTGAAGCAATTGATTTGAGTGGATATCGCATTTCATATTTATAATTTCTTCTTCCAAATGTACTCTATTTGTGTCGAGAAATTCATTCAATTTTGAAGCTGTATTCTCCACATTAATATTTTCATTGAAGGGATATGATAAAAAAGTAGCGATATCATCGAGCTTACTGATTCCTTCAAATCTTACCTCAAATTCGTTCATTAAAAGTCTTATGCTTTCAGCGTGTTTATTAAATATGATTTTAAGGAGCTTATCATATCAATGATTGTTTTATTTTTTCCTTGTAATTCTAAGTTTAGGTTATTTAGTTTTTCTGTTTTATTTTCAGGGATTGTAAGATTTCTTTATTTGTTTTGTGGTCCCACTTGGTATATCCAGCTGTTTTTCTGAGGAACTTCATTTCTGCTGTTTGAATTCGTTTTTCATCTTTCCTTTTCATGGTCCATGTTTCGCTTCCGTATAGTAGAGTTGGTTTTGAACAAGAACATTATATATAGTCTGATTCTAGTGTGTTTTTGTACCAGGGATGGCGTGACCTCTTGTTCGTCCTTGAATTGGAATAATGTTAATAATTCTTCTGTGAGTGACATATCCTCAAAAACCATTCGAATAAAAATACATAATTGTGCAGTACCAGCGTAATCAGTAGATTTAGATTCGTCACACTATAGTGACAAAAAATTGCACTTGTTTGTTTTCATGCAGAATCTCTTCAAAGTTCCGGCTGTTTTTTTCTGCTCTACGCATGATTGTGTTTCATGATAATGACATTGTTAATAGCAGTTATTATTTCAGATTTATTCTTAAAATTTTGAAATAATATTTCACCAGCTTTGATGAAGGCTTCCTTCCATAATTCTCCATCTTGAAACGGCTTATTACGTTTAATTAAAGTTTCAGCAACTTTGAATGACGCAATTGTAGCAGCCTTTGCGCCTGTATTGTACTTGACGAAAATATTTGTTGTGCTGTTAGTAGTGTCTTCATTTGATGTACCTTTGCTTTTCTTAAGGCAGTGCCCTGTGGATAATCTTCGTAGTTTTTATGAACAGTTCGATAGTGTCGGTAAAGTCACATTCGCGTTGCAAATTATACATACGCATTTGTCTTTCATCATAATAAAGAAAAAAATCTTCTTCCCATTCTTTATGATAGTGATAAGTTTTTATTTATTTTCACACTTGTTCTTGGCTCACTCATTGTTATCCTTAATTGTTTTTTTTTTTTTTTTTTTTAAACAATACTAATTGCATTCACTTGCTTAATTTAAAATAATACACACTAAAGATCGATAAACGGAAAACGATTTCATGGAATTACTCGGTACTAAAATACTGGATAATCGGGATACTTTGGCTGCAAGGGTCTTGATCAAGAAAAAAAATACACGATGGACTGTCAACTGCCAGTATACACGTCATCAAACGTGTTACCATTGGGCGCGTTCAGAACCGTCAAGCGTACGTTTCTGGACGAAGCGAATCATGTGACTGCTGTAAAGCGATGGCTTCGTTGTTAACCGCTAAATTATAAACTTTACATCAGATTAGAAATAAATTAATTTGACAATTTTTTTATTAATTAATAATTTTGATTATCACTTATCTATTCATTTTCAATCTATTTATTTGTTTAATTTGCTACATTCGTTAAGAAACGAATAATTTGCTACATTCAGGTGCCTTGCGGTCTACGTCTTTGTCACCCCTGGCCAAGATTCTGAAAAGCGGTCATGGTCTTACATAGTCATTATGGCAACCATAATTTGACTTTGTTATTATGTACTACGTGTTATTGTTTTATGTAAAATATTGCCAATATACCTGTTTATAATAATAAGGATCTACTGATAAATTACCTAATGCTGTTCATCCCCCCCTTTGTATTTTTGAGATTTTAGATCACGTCTTCTCTGCCACAAAATTCCTTCATACTGTCACTTAATGAATACTTCATACTGTCAAAAATTTAAGTTTCAAATAAATTTTGAATATTTTAAAATAAAAATAAAATTTTATTTTAATAAATAAATAAAACACATTTTTTAAAATCTTTTACTATGTTTCAATATATTTAATATAATATTTGAAGCATAATTGAGGAACCTTAATGTTCGATAATTTTAACGCTCTGTTGCATCCCCGTTCTTGGATATTGCTATCATCAGTGTGGTATGGTATGAACGTTGCGAAACGCATGCTGTACCACGTCATCAGGTTTTCTTCTCGTAGATCTTTTGATCTACATGTTATGGGATTCGAACTCCTGGAAGTCGCTGTACAGGTACTTTGTAGCATTCATAGTACGGTCCACTGCTCCCACAGATTCCCAGGAAAACAACCTTCATACCAAAATGCTATCGCCTCCTCTCAGTTCTAGTGGACCATTAATTAGGGGTGATTCTTCTCTCAGATTTTTCTCCTAACTCAGTCACCATCCAATATGACATAGCTGGAAAACGAGATACATCCGAAAAGCCAACTTTGTTTTTCTAGTCTTCAACAGTCCAATAAAGGCGTAAATATGGGTAGCTTGAATGGGCTTCGAAAACCCATATACGGAGGAAAATCCAATGCACTTATACATTGCGCAGTTTTAAACAGTTTAATGGATGAAGTATGATGTTCAAAAATTTTTCATGCGTGGCATTCAGCTCCAAAAATGATGCCTTTCATCCATTAAATTTATTTATTGTTATATAATTTATTATTATATATAATTATACCAGTTATATTATCTAGGCGAAAGTTGAGAGGTCTATTGATAAACTCGAAAGTTGTTGTTTTTCCTGTAAGCTTAGTTATTTCACAGCGTCTTTGCAATGTGTCAGAATCGTGTTTTTCTGCTTCAAGTTCTTCATAATCCTGAGGCATTGCCTCAAGATTATGATAAAGAAATTTCTAACAATGAGAACCATCTGCGAGATGTTAAGACTTCTCGAAATGGGATAGTCCCATCCCATCAAAATGGAATGGGACTATCCACAAAATTAAAAATTTGATTTTTTTAATGTTTTTAATGAACTATCCTCTAAATATTTTAGGGATGTTGCCGACAACACTCAGTTCGTGAAATTGTCTTCCAATGTTTTTTGAATATCAGTGTTTGCTCACCTCGAATTAAAGTCAGTCTGAATCTTGGCTATATATAATTTAATTGTTTTAATTTAATTTTAGTGGAACGATATGATCGTCATCTCGACCAGTGGACAGAAGTAATTAATATGATGAGTCCACGAAGTAATTTTGCTGCCGTGGTTCTGGAAGGTTTGCTTTTCGCTATTGGAGGGTTTAATGGTAAAGAACATTAAAATGAGACTCTTTACTTTAATTTTAATATATATTGAATATATATTTAAATGCAAGTTTTAACATTTTTATGCATTTTGAAATAGAAGTGATACCTCATCTCTGGGTATATAAGTATATACCCAGAGATGAGGTACAGATTCTAGTAGAGTCAATACTGCAGTTTTAGAGACGCACCGTCCGCGCGGTTAGCCTAGTGCTTCGCAACCATATGCCTGGGGAAGGAGTGTCCTGGGTTCGATTTCCAACCATCTGACTGCGGATTCGAACCCGCAGTCAGATGGTTGCGGATTCCAACCCGCAAAGGTCTTGCGAATATCTGCGAACCTCTTATTGGAGAATTGAAGTGGCTATGAAGCTCCGTGTGCTTACTTCTAGAACAGGGTTCTGGGTTATGTAAAAAAAATAATAAAAATACAAAAGATAAAAAAATTAATAAAAATAGAAAAAATCATCTGCCCACCCACAGTACTAATGTACTATAGTTTTACATGCTTTCGTGGGAGGGATGCACTTAAAAAATTAATGTGATATGCAAATTATCGGTTATCATATGCAACTTTTACAAGATCGCAATTCTTTTTCTTTTTTTTTTTTTTCTGTCGCAGTGTGTGTGTGTGTGTGTGTGTGTGTGTGCGCGCGCGTGCGTGCATGCGTGTACTTGGGAAAAAGGATTAAAACTTAGCTTATAAAGTTGCTTGGTATCTTTAACATAGTATATACCCAAAGTAAAAAACTTTATATATATATATATATATATATATATATATATATATATGAGAGAGAGAGAGAGAATGTAGTGCATACTCAATTCCTATCGGTGAATTGAGAATAGGCCTAAAGTTTGAATTCACTGATAGTCAGAGGATCTTTTCCTAGGCTATGTTCCCGTTCGTACAATGTCATTTCTACCCTTTCCCATTGAAAAAAAAAAAAAAAAAAAAAAAAAAACTCTGACACAGTCATTAGATATCCTTATTAAGGTTTACTTTTACCTGGTTAGAAAGAAGCAAAAAATTAAACAGCTCGACTTTTAGAATACATTCTTATAGTTTCCCTCAAAATACAATCCACGTTCAAAGTCAAAAATTTAGAGCAGGGATTCCCAAAGTAATCAATAGCTACCCACGGGGATCTTTGGGCAAGTTTAGAGGGGGGGGGGGGGGTAATAAAGCCAGTGTGTGGTTGGTAAGATTAGTTTAGGGTCTTTAAAGGAAATATATCCTCAAATTTAATAGATAATTCTAGATATCAAAGATAATTCTAGAACTCTAGAATTAGTATTTACGAAACAAGTCGTTAACTCCGGCACTCAGCAAAGTGGTTTATCCTCGTGCACATCAACTGTGAAAGCATGAATTGTTTTAGTTAGTGTTCAAGTAGATTTTCGTTCGAGTGGTCTGTTTGGCTGTCGTCAAACTTCAGTGGTATTTTTAGTATAGCTAGATATTTTCGTTCTGCAATGTTTGGAAATGGATTGCAATAGTTTCATATTAAAGTAATTATTTTAGCATCATCGGATATATCATAGTTGAGTACGTTTTCTAAAAACGATTATTAGTTTATAAAATATATTAACTTGAAGATTATTGCTCTTGGGCGGGGGGGGGTCGTCTTTGTTATCACTGAATTTTTACTTTAGGGGGTCTCTGATCAAAAAGTTTGGGAACTCCTGGTTTAGAGGATTACGCATGGGAGAAATGTAACATTTTTTTGAGAGTGGTAAATGAGATAAATAGCCTCCGTAGCTCATTTGGTATCGACGATGGTCTTTAGTTGGAAAGACTTGGATTCGAATCCCGTCTAGAACGCGAAGAACCTTTATCATTGCATTTCAACTAAAGGTGAGCAAAAACCGGTCTCATACAGAGATGGTAGGATTTTTTCATCCCGCAAAACAGGCAGACCGGTCAAAAGAACACATGTAAATTACCTGGCAGACAATGCAGATAGGGTTAGCTGTGGCAGACCATTTACTTTAACACGACAAAAGGGATAAACGGGACGAGGTAGATCAATACGATGTCAATGCTTGAAACTTGACATCGTACAGATTAGAAACGCCATCTACGAATATTTTTATAATCTAAAAAAAAAAAAAAACTGTTCACACACTTAAAAAATTCCTGGATATGAACACAATTCACATTTTCATACGTTCGATTGGGTTAGCCTGAATCTTTACTATATTTCCAAATAAAGAAAATAAGAATGTTTGGACCCCCCCCCCCCCCGCAGAACAAAATAATGTGCCATCAGCATCAGTTAATGATGACCGCTGCCTGTCAATATTTGCTGATGATTAACAAATATTTCTGGTCTCCTTTTCACCTTATAGCTCTTCTCTGCATATTATTATGCTGATGTCAATTTTTAAGTATAATAATGAGAAATTGGGAATTAAAAGAGTTCAGTACCGAGCTTTAAACTTTCTGAAAGGATAGAAAATATAATACAAATGATAAAATTCACTATGAAAAATAACATAAAAATAACAGTAACTATGTCTAAAGAGCTCAAGTAGATGAACAACAAAAAACTCGCTAAAGATCAAAAAAGTGTTTAGTAGCTTTTAAATTTTTACACTTATTAGTTTTACTTATTTTATATGCTAATTAATCCCATATTATTGTTATTTTGCTACGTTTTCTAACAGGCACGACTACAATTGCCCTTGTAGAATGTTACGATGTTCATCAGAATATCTGGCAACCTGTAGTTAATATGAAACTTCATCGTAGTGCGTTGAGCGCATGCGTTGTGAACAACTTGGTGAACGCAAAGGAATATACGTTTCTAGGTAAGTATTTTGCAATAAAAACGAACTTCTTTAATTTATTATTATTTTTTTCATTTCCTTATTTTCCAATTCTTTCGATTTTTATCGTCCTCATGTTTTCTCAGCCAAAAATATAAAACCTAGGCAATAATCTATCTCCACGGACAAGTAATATAATCATTACTTGTCCGTGGAGATACCTCTATAATAATAAGTATCGGCCGCATAAATATTCGAAAACTTGAAGTAGAATAACTGATTGTTTATTTCAGTGTGAATAATGGAGACAGTCATTTTCCTAAAAAATAATGTTACTTCTTTATTCAAAAAAATTTAGAAGTTCACCTCGAAAGCATCCATCATTACATGGCAAGGGTTTGATTCATGAAAAACTTTTTTACTGTTAATATTGAACAAGACGTCAGGATCAACTAACAAAATCAGCTTAGCCACCGTGTACTTTCACATCTCAAGATTATAGCATTAATCGTCCAAGTTAACCCTCATTGTCTAGATATAAGAACGACGTGTCTTGAGGTCAAAGAATTCATTCCATAGTTAGCCGAGAGGATCAGTTTCATTTTAAGTACAGAGATATAAATCTGGAAATGATATTATTCTGTTAAAAATGGAAACTAGAAGCTTGTCAAGTGTTACAATTAAATGCAAGTTGTAATTACAAGTAAAGCAAATATATTTGTTGTAAGAGGACCTGTGCATTGCGATTGACCAGTTGACTTAAAATGATCAGTGAGGGTGAGGCGGACTTCTCTGGTATCTCCGTGGTGTCCGAACAGGCTTGTTCACCCTTTCCGTCCATTGAAAGGTTCAAATTTCTAACAAGCAAGATTATTTTTCAAAATGTACAGAGTAATTTTTGAAATAGAGCTGTTTTCTTCTTTTACACAAGTGATTTCCACAAATCTGCCTGATGTATTTGAAGTCCCCCTCCCCCTTTAAGAACCAAGTATGATTTTAGTGATCGTAGCAAGCAGAATTCAAATCTAGAATTCGACATTTATACCTGGATTAAATTCGAATCCAGAAATAAATGTTGGGTCGTTCCCATGAACGACCAACTTGCGCCACCCGAGGCGTTTATATATTCGGAATAGGGTGGCCTACCGTCTCGGTTTACCTGGGACAATCCCGGAATTCTTATCCTTTGTCCCGCGTTCTGGAACTGCCTGGGAATCGAATGTCCCTCATGAACGAGGCATTAAAAAAGTTACAAAAATGAATTTTTTAAATTAGAACCTGTAATAAAGCTGTGAATAAAGTATTAATTTCAGCAATAGACATATGGCCCGGTTTCGCAGACCGATCTAGTGAGCCACGAAACAACATCTGTTACGCAGTATATAATACAACACGAAATGACAAGAAGGGAAGGAGGAGGGGGGGGGGAGTGACTCGCTTGGTGAGGATGGCAAAAGGGCAGTACGAGCAACAGTTAGCTCATGAGACTAAACCCAAAAGAGTTTTTTCGATACGTAGCCACTAGAGGAAAGAATGAGTATAGAAAGATGATACCTCAGTTGCTGGAAGTGGTAGAATGCCCGGCACCTCTACTAGCTGGCCGAGCGGGTTCGAATCCCGCTGTGGGCATTGATGTTTGTGATTGCCTGTGAAAATACTAGTGGTGATCGGTGGTAGATGGCGTTGGTGTGGATGATGAAAGTAGTTGCGGTTCGTTGTAGTTGGTGGATTGAGTGGTGGAGACGGAGAGTTGTGGAGTAAGTGCCCTCCCTCGATGAGTTTTTGGACTCCCTGGAGGTGTCATGTAATAATAATACCAATGTATTATCTTGCCATGAGGTGTTGAAGAATTCCTCCCTCCCGTTCACCTTTTGTTTTATTTCTTCACTGTGTAATCTTAATATCATATGTTTATTTTATCTTATCTATCGGTCTATGTAAATAATGCATTTTGTTATTTTGTTTCTAATTAAAATCTACCACTTTATTTATTCATTTATTGTCATTTCGTGTTGTATTGTATACTGCATAATAGATATTTTCCCGGCATGCAATGCGTCAGGCTTCTAAATTTTATTGGTTACTTCGCTCGTGTGAATGTCTCGGAGATATTCTGAAGCAGACGTCATGTATTATGGAGCTTCTCAACAACTTGTATTTGGGGAAGTAAGGTAAAGAGTTGTCAAGTGCTTTTCGCTGTGTGTGTGTGAACATGAAAAGTTGGTCACCCTACAATGTTCTAAGCCGTTGAGAAGATTTCAGGTATTGTGATTTTTAATAGCATTAAATGTCTAGTGACGAAGGTAAAATATTGATATCTCGCCGCAACATTCAGCTAAAAACCCACAGTTTTTGAAAGTATTTACGAAACTTCGCTATCTTTAATGTTCAACAACCTTGATATTGTACCTATTTAAATATATATTTTTGGTTAAAATTAGTTTATCAAATGACCTTTAAAAACTAAATTTTAGTAAACGAGCTTGAACTATCATTATGCTATTAGTATGAGAAACTTCGGGTAACTTATAGCAAACTACAGTATATAGAAATAGTGGATATTAACTTAGCAGACATTTTTTCAAAGCCAAATGCATGTAGAAAGTATGAAAGTTTCGTAATTTGACCAGAGAGCTTATGAGAATAGAGTCCACGGTATCGAAATTTCCTTATAGCTTGCACTACTTAAAAAGTAAAAAAAAAAAAAAAAGCGACCGCTGCCCAAGCGTCTGCATAATTTGCCTAGTGGATATAAAAGACTACCCCTGGTGGTCTTTTATATCCATTGTTTGTATATATAATTTACGACGCCGAAATGAGGTTCTTTCTTTATCGATTACTTCTTTGATCGCATATATTATTTTGCTTTCATTATTAAAAAACGGCGAGTCTTTTTATTTTTTTTATTTTTTAATAACTTCGGGGTGGAAGGAGGATCACTGCATGAAAAATTGTTGGTTCTAAGGTAAATGTGTGGGTGTACAAGAAAGGATAGGATAGGATGTCCTGGGATGGGAAGGGAACGTTTGTGTTTGGGGAGAGTTGTAGATCGGTGGTAATATAAAATGGACCTAGGTGGATATTGAGGAGACACGTCTTCGAAGTGGTGTAGGTAGGACTTGTTATGAAGTCAGAAATAGTCGATTATGTTAGTACACCAATGCCAGAAGTATCCGAAATAAAGGGAGTGAAATTGTTATATTGATCTGATCTATTCGCCGCAAAAGTATCAGACTGTGTGATACTTGATTGAATTAGGATGATATCCAGATTAACAATAAAGAAGGAGGGTTATGATACTTTTTGTGTAGACAGGCAAGGAAAAAGGAGAGGAGTACTGCTGTTTAATGGTAGCAGAGGAGTTATGCCCATTTAAAGTGGAGATACAAGGGGAGAAAACAGTGGGACTGGTTTTGAGGCAGTACGGTGCGAGGTAGAAGTGGACAGAATGAAATATTTAGTTGAGTGTTGCTACAGACCTGGAAATGTGGATGTTCGTGAAAAGGAATTGAAAGGAAAGAAATGTATAGGCAAATTAGCCTGGCAAATAAGAAAATAATGATCATTATGGGTGATTTCAATTATGGTAATATAGAGTGGAATGAAGAGATGGCGGCTGAGAGTAAAGAGAATGAATTCTGGAGAGACAATTACCTTAGGCAGTATGTAGTAGAGAGTACGTAGGAATCAAGAGTTTTGGATCTGAACATCGCATCAGATGATGTTATTATAAATGGGGTGTAAAATCTTCCACTAGGTAGTGAGAGTGACCATGACGTGATCGCCTGGAGAGTGGCTAACCATATGAAAGGGATAGATGCGAAACTATAAGACCTGTGATTACGAGAAACTTAAGAGACAACTTGCAACAATAATATGGAATGAGAAACTGGATTGAAAAAATATTATTGCTGCTTAGAACTACTCAAGGACTATCTAGTGGAGGCAGTATTAGAATATATACCTAAAGTTAAGAGGCTGAATAGAGCAGGAGTGAAATGGATGAATGAAGAGATAAGGTTGACAATATGGAAGAAGGTATTATGGAAACCGCATAAGATGAGTGATAATAATCAGTTGCATGGAATGTATAAAGAGCAGGTGTGTGTGTGGGGAGGGGTGACTCGCTTGGTCAGGATGGCAAAAGGGCAGTGCGAGCAACAGTTAGCTCATGAGACTAAAAATAATTCCAAAAGAGTTTTTTTCGATGCGTAGTCAGCAGAAGAAAGAATGATTATGGTAGAATGATAACTGCAGAGGACATAGTCCAGATGTTTGAGCATTTCATAAAGTATTTAAGTTTTGCGGATGTGACATCATGCATATAAATACAGTGGGAAGAAAAGAGGAGGAATATGAAGAATTTAGTAAATGAGGCTAATAAGGCAGTAAATATCACCTCGTGTTTTGAAGGAATGCTCCAGAGAGTTAACAATACCTTTGACATACCTTTTTTAATATGAGTCTTGCACTGGGCCGAGTTCCAAAGGAGCAGAAAGAGGGAAAATTAGTTCCTCTTCTTAAAGGGAGGTGATAAGACCAAAGCTAGCTTCGAATTATAGATCAATTTGTGTCTGGAATCGTGGTTAAAGTATTGGAGAAGTTAATCAGGACAAAGATTCAGAACTGGGTTGATAACAGCAGCATTCTCTTTGATGGTCAGCATGGGTTTACTAAAGGAAGATCGTGCTTTAGTAATCTGCTTACTTATTATAACAAGGTGACCAACGCATTGGATAAAGGTGATGTATACACAGTGGTATATTTAGATTTTACAAAGGACTATGATAGATTACCACATGATAAACTGGTGATTAAACCGGAAAGCATGCGGTTGGTTAGTAGGTTAGTACGTTGGATAAGAGATTGAATGTCTGATAGGTATCAATAATGTGTATGGAGGAGCGATATCCCAGAAGAGGCAAGTGACTAGTGGTGTATCCCAAAGATCTGTTTTGAGGTCGTTACTGTTTAACTTGTATATTAATGATATCGAGAGGGTTCTGATTGGTGATATTCAGTTGTTTGCGGATGATGCAAAGATGAGGAACGAAGCCGATGTAATGGCTTTTGCAAGAGGACTTGAATGCGCTGGCTAAATGGGTTAAGTGATTGAGTAATTGGGATTGCCAGCTCAATATTGTAAAGTTTTAAAATTTGGGAAGCAAAGATGGGATGCAGAGCATAGAATGGGTGACAATCTCTTGGAGGAAGTGGAGATGAGGTAACTGGGGTTGATCGAGATAAGGACCTAAAATTTTGGGGACACATTGCTAGAATCGTAAAGACAGCACAACGGATTTTAACAATAATGCGGAGGACACTGGCGTATAGAAGTAGGAATGTTACGGTTTCACTGTATAAGGCTTTGATTAGTGGTGTATCCCACATATGGACTATTGTGCACAGATTTTGTTACCTAGTTTTCAAAAGGATGAAAAGATATTGGAAAAAAGGACCAGAGATGATTGACAAAGGTGGCTTCTGGTCTCTGCAGTGTTCATATGAAGACAGATTGAGAAAATACAAATTGCAGAGATTACTGGATAGGAGGAGAGGATATGATTGAGATAAGAAATTAAGGGGTTGTTTCCAGATTAATGTGGATGATGTTTTATATAGAATGGTAAAAAACAAGAGGTCATTCGGGAAAGCTGTATAAGGAGAGTGTGAATAAGGGGGGTGAAAAGCAGATATTTTGCACGGGGAGTGGCGGGTGATTTGAAATGCATTGCCTGAGAGTATTGTGAATGCGAAGACAGCTGATATATTTAAGTCACAATATGATGAACTGAGTGTATGCAATAGTGGGATCTCCCGAGATAAGTCACTTCATCGGAAGGCCTTGAAAGTCTGATGATTATAATAATAATAATAATTGAATGAGCTGTAGAGTGGACAGAGTTGTAGAGCAGTTGCCTTCCCTCGATGAGTCTTTGGACTCACTGGAGGTGTCATATAGCAATAATAATAATTTCTCGGTGTCTTTAATTTATAGTATAACCAAGCGAAAAAATTTTCAACTTAATCCATAAACATGAACGTGCTCGGGATACTACCGTGGATTTTATTTTGTAGCGATGAGAACACAGCCACAAGAATAAAAAAATACCCATTACAGGAAATTTTAAGTGAACGAATTTCCTGTTCATGAACGTCATCGCTGTGTTAGAATATCATTCACCAAGTGAGCAATTTCATTTGTACTTTCGGTCTTAAGAACTGTTTAACTATATTTATATAGTTATTTTTTCCAATTAGACTATAGTATGGAAATAGGCATTTACGAAGTACAGTATTTGTAAATATTTTTGGTACATTTAGCCGCACATTTGTACGGTTTCTGAAAAGATGGCTCATGCAGACGTGGATCGTTTTTCATCCCGCAAAGCATACTTCCTGCGGAACACATAATTGAAAGGCAGATACTGGACTCGTTCAGTAGAATTACGACTGCTACACTGCAAAAGAAATCTAAGCAAATGGGAGTGCAGAGCACTGATCAACTGCAAAGCCAGGGAATCCCAAACATAAACTTCACATAAACTTCGAGTTTATGTAAAGTTGAAGTTCTCTGTCATTGTTGAAAATGTGAGATAATAAAATGATGTCCATGGCCAAATGCAGTGTGATTGTACATCTAATTGCAAAATCGTAGTCTGATTGTATACTTTACTCAAACCTTACCAAAAAATATCGCCTTAGTATTTTTAATACTATTAAGAGAATTAGTTTCATTAAATCATTTTAGCATTTCTTCAGGATAACCAAAATAAGCTTTAGTGTGATATTTTGTGGAATGCTACTTTTTTAAGTGAAGCAGAAGATTGACTGTTTGATTTCTCCATTATTTTGGAAATGAGAGCAGTTATTTGTAATTACCTAAATGGCATAGACCTGTCTCTCATTTTTTGGAATAGAGTAGATGGGTATAATTTTCCACAAAGAGTAGATTACACCAGGTATTAAGAGTACCCATAATTATTATTATAATTACGCTAACGCCTTTTATTACCCGACACCGATTTAGTGCTAACGTTAGCTGCTGAGACAACCCATTCATCAACCTCTAGACAAAACACCTACTCCTAACACCCTTGCTAACTACACTCTTATACAAGGTGTCCCAAAATTCACGCAAGAAGTAATTTTGATAGAAAACACAGGTTTTTAATTAAAAATTGTAATTTCTTATTGATTCATAAAGTATACAGTATAGGGTTATGCATGGAATAGCATATCGGGTAAATGGCCTCCACGGCTTTCCTGGCACATACGCACTCTTTTGTCGAAATTTTCCATGACCGTTTTGCATAAATGTGGCTGAATTTTGTTGATACAGCGCTCAATTTCCTCCTGCTCAAGGCGTGGGCCTGTTGCCATAACCTTAGACTTCAAAAAATCCCAAAGAAAAACGTTCAACGGCGTTAAGTCACATGATCTGGTTGGCCAATTCTGATCACCAAAACGGGAAAGTACACCCACCAGGAAATGACTCGTGCAGTAATTGAATTGTTTCTCGGGCTGTATGGCATGTGGCACCGTCTTGTTGAAACCATATCTTGCAATTTAGGCACAAAAAACTGGATTATCATGTCGCGATAGCGAGCACCATTAACTGTTATTGCCTTACCAGCCTCATTTTCGAAGAAGAATGGACCGATGATGCCTCCAGCCCAAAATCCGCACCAAACAGTGACACGTTGTGGATGCATTTGTTTCTCAACAATCACTCGTGGATTTTCTGAACCCCAAATGCGACAATTTTGTCGATTAACGAAGCCATCAAGATGAAAATGAGCCTCATCGCTGAATATGATTTTGTTCGAAAAATAAGCATCCATTTGTTGTTGTTCTATAATCTATTCAACGAACTCTCTTCGCTGTGTGTGGTCAGTAGGCTTCAGTTCTTGAGTCAGTTAAACTTTGTAAGCATAAAGATGCAAATCTTTCGTGAGAATATGCTATAGAGAGCTTCTCGAATTGCCCAATTCAAGACCACGGTGCCGAATTGATGTTCCTGGACTCTCAGCAACATTCTCAGGAACTGCTTCGATGTTTCTGTTGAACGACTTGTTGAAGGACGGCCAGAGTGTATAAGATCACTAATTGATCCAGTTTCCTTGAATTTTTTAATTAATCTTTTCAAAGTTGATGAAGTTAAATCACTATTCCGACCATATTTTGTACGAAAATTGCGAACTGTAGCTGCCAAACCTTCATTATTTTTAAAATATTGCTCGCCAATGAAAATGCGTTGTTCTTTCGTGTAGCGCTCCATTTTTAATAACCCTGAACTGTCAGCTGTCACGCTGTCTTTTTTCTTTATCATTGGCAACCCTTTACCGCACAAATGGCGCTAAATTTAAATCTTGCATGAATTTTGGGACATCCTATACAACTTCCACTGATGACCCCTTTTTCTGTCCCTTCTTGTCAATGTACAGAAGCCTTTAGTCTCAATTCTATAAAACCCCTTTAATAACTTAAATGCTTCTATGCTGCTTCTTCTCCCCTCTTTTTCGTTCTATCAGCTAATTTTTGAAGCTTACAAACTGTCAATCTATTCTCGTATTACACAGACGTGCCAGTCTTTTGTCACTCGCCTCTGGATCCTCTCCACTACTTCATCACCACGGAATTCGGGAGTCCACACCTGTGCGTAGTAGTCTAGAGGTGGCCTCATTAATATAAGGCCATATAATAATGATAATAATAATAATAATCCCTCTATACCTGTTTGTTAGTGTGTTCAACAACCATTTAATCTGATGTGCTGTTTTGCTAACTTTCGCAATATATACCTTCTAATCTTCAACTCCCTGTCCAAATCATACCCAGTTGAGTTTTCTGCAGTTCAGTTCCATCAGTATAGTTTATAGCTTTGGATCTTTTCCAAAGTGAAGATATCTTACACTTGGCCACATTAAACTGGCAACCATTTACCTTTGACCATACTGCTAGTCTGTCTTTTTGCAGGATCTCTGCATCCCCCTTCATTTGCCATTGCTCTTCCCAGTTTAGCATCGTCAGCAAAAAACTGATTATTTCATATCAGATCATTTCCTATATCATTGATATACAAATTAAACAACAGAGGACCTATTACTGAGCTCTGTGATGCACCACTGGTTCTGGACTCAACTTCTCCATAAACCACGCTCTGATATCTATCAGCCATCTTCTAATCAAAATCATCAGATTCATGTCCATATCCATTTGCACAATTTATGCAATAGAGTTCTATGTGGAATCTTGTGAATTGCTTTTGCGAAGTCTAAGCAGTATCACTGAGTAGCCATTTCCTTTATCCATCGCCATTATCACTTCATTATAAAAAGTAAGCAAATTACTAAGGCAAGACCAATGCTTCACAAAATCATGTTGTCCCTTAAAGAGTATCATATTCCTATCCACTCCTTCCTGAATTCTGTCTTTCACCAATTTCTCTAATACCTTAGTCACCAATCCTGAGATGCTAACTGTCCTGTAATTTGCTACTTCTGTCTTGGAGCCTTCTTTATGCATTGAGATTATTTTGCCCTCTTTCCACCCCAATGGCACCTTCCCACTACTGAGGCTTAAATTAAACAGCTTTTTCAGAGGAGCCTGATAATTTACTTGCACATTCTCGTAATACATGGGCCGATATACCATCTAATTTCATTGCTGTGTTCGTATTGAGGTTCTGCAATATTTTAAGCATCTCTATTTCTTCAACATCTATTCTACTGTCAGTCAATGTTACATCTGGCATTGCAAATCACCGCCTAGATGGTACACCTGTGCAAAACGCTCATTCAGTAATTCAACTGTTTGTTTTGTTACCTCCCCACCATTAGCACTTTTTAAAGTCATTCTTCCATATTCATTCCTCATTTTACTTGCCACATAGTGAAAGAACTCCTCAGGATTTTTTTTCGCCTCGTCAGCTAGCATTCTCTCATAATTAACTTGAGCTTACTACTGCTCATGGTCATACTGATCACCTTTTTCTGTATTATTCCACAACCTTTTCTTTGTGTGCAACTCCTACTTAATGAAACTATTCATGAATCTAATTCTTACCTGGTTTATCCTTATGACTTTAGGTATACATTCAGATACCACTTTCTTCAAACTCCCTTTGACCACCTCTCATGCACCAACAGCATCTCTCTCTCTCCCCTTAAAATTCTTATGCCATTTCTCTACTGAAGGCTGTCTCCTCAGCTTGTCATAATCACCTGCTAAATCATTTGTCCCAGCCAAAATAAACATCTATTTCAACTTAATTCTCTGCATCCTTACAGCATCACTGACATCCTCTTTCTTAGCTACAGAAAAAGAACACCGCCATATTCCTGAAGTACTTCTTGTATCAATGAATCTCCACACAAAATCAGATCATTATTCTCAATCTTTCGCTCTTTCATGCTCTACTTTCTCTACCCTTCTTTTGCTTCTTTGTCGTATATTTCAAGCGTTTCTCAAGCCACTCAATCTCACATTTTGTTCTGTGAAGAACTCGTCGCAAGTGCGCTATCTGGTCATTCTCTTTATTTCCCACTGCGTCATTCGTACAGTCCTTCATGCCGCTCACAACACTAACTACGCCAATCGTATTATCACGTATTTCATCTTTCAACCTACCACTATCGCCTTTTCACTCTCTTCACACTTTTGATTCGTTCATGAAACATTTTAAAATCTAAAACAAACACGTTCCCCAGTTACATCCTCCCTCCAAAAATCTTTCGCTCTGCTAAGGTCACACATTTCGTACATGCTGAAACAAACGTAATCACACGTTAAAATCTCCCGCCATTGTTTTGCGCATCGGCGCCACAATACGGCTGATTTTTTTTTTTTTTTGAGTTATGGGATTAAAAACTAGCTTGCAGGAGATAAAAACTCTACTTTCCTGTTCCAGAGGTTAACTGAAAAGATGACCAGCAAAATATCTACGACCTAGTAATCGAAGGCCGTAGCGAATTTTTAATCAGCTGTAGTGGTTTCGCAGTCGATTCTCTGGATAACAACCTACATGACTCTTTGCAATTCTGATTTAACATTGTTGAATAGGTCCATCCAAATTAATATTTTCCTTCTGATATGAACTTCACTGGGAAACCGTCAAGCCTTCCAAACTAAATGACTATTTGCTGGAATGGTCGGTCTCTCTAATGAACAAATTAAGGTAAGTATCCATCGTGAGCTACTTAGATGCAATGGAATTCTAGATTTTTTTTTCTATTTCGTTATACAATTTACCTTTTTGAAAATTAATCAGATAAATTTGAAACAGTAACTTCTGTCGATCTCAGTGAAAAAAAAAATCATTCTTCTTTAAATGTATTAAGTAGATTAAAGGTTGAAGTTTTATTTGCATGTCGTCATTTCAATGCGACATACGAAAACTCAAAACTATCATTGCCACTTGATCACCAAATTATTCGCTCATTTAATCAACTATGTTTCAATTATGTTAAAATCTCAGCAATAATACCCATATCGAAGAGAAAATAGACTAAGCATACGTAAGACGTACATTAAAATTTAAAATTCCTAGTCTAGAAATGTTACGTTTTGATATTATTTAATGATTTATTTATATTTTCAGGTCAGAGTAATTATTAGAACAAGAACTTATTAAGATCATCCGGCATCTAAAGTGATAATAGTAATAAAGTGATTGTGCTCAACTTGATACTACTTATATGCACTTTGATATCTGGAACTCATCTCCTGTATAGAGTTTTATATTTTCTTACGCATTTGAAGTTTTTTTTTGAGACGATTTTCTAGATGCTCTTTCTACTTTGCTGACATGGAGTTCTGTATCATCATGTCCCGTTTTTTGATGGAACGTTTATAACCATGTCTTGAACTTAGAAACGTTAACTCAAGCGATTGTCTTTTATCTCTTAGTATATGTTCCCCTTTAGAAACTTGATTTTTTATTCTTAGAATGCCTGCAAGCTTCTCCACAAATGTTTATTTATTTGGCAGTTGTTTTCCATAGTTTTGGAATAATTTATCGAAGTTCTTTCATGAACTATAAATGATGTAGATGGTCGATACAAGTGAGTAAATTACGACAGCTGTATATTTTATGAAATAAAATATAGTTATCTACTGATATTCGATAAGTCATTTTGTAATTGTTAATGAAATTTTGTAAGTTATTATACTACTACAGTATTTGTAATCTAAGTACAGTCACCCATGACAACAATTACTCAGTGACTTGCATTAAAGCGAGATGAAGGAAGTAACTGCTTGTCGGAAACATTTGCTTGTATTATTATTATTTGTATTATATTTGATTATGGATTATAGGACCCTTCTATAATCAAAAGCATGCGTTCTAGGCATTAATGTCCGCCATTTCATGACAACGAATAAGATAATTTGGACAAGTTTTCCTTCAGCCTTACCACTAGTTTACTGTTTACCTACCATTGGTCTGGCTTGCATCCAGCGTTTAATATTGATTGAAACTGGGCTCTGTGGAGACCAATCATTTCAAGTTTACCACATTATTTTTCTCAAACTGTTTCGCATACTGCCAGAAATATGATACGTGTCTCTTCCACGATGGAGGCATTCAATTACCAGAAGTGTTGCATGTCCATCAGCGTTCATCCCTCCAGACATTACCACAAAAGGTCAGATTCCATCCCAGGAGAAACTGCTCCAAACCATTATAACTCGGACACCAAACTTTATAGTTGGGTTGATGCACTCAGGGATTAGGCATTGCCGTGGTATCGGCCACTCCGATCGGATATGTTAATGTGATTCATCTCTCACGGACTTCCCTACTTTACTAACCCATGACGATGTTTTTTAAACCAGTGTAGTCTGCGGTATTGTTTTGCAGGGATTCGATGTCTCGTATTTACGTAGCATTGCATTGCTGATCTGAATCAATTCAAATCTCTTTTGAATTCTCTGATCATTTTCACATCATACAGAACTCTGACGGACGTGCACCCTGTATGATTCTTGTCTTTTGCCGTTTACAAACGGAGAGGAAACTGATATAGCATCTTATGATAAACGCATCTTTCGAAGTCCAGAAGTTCTTTCCAGTATGTTGATAGTATACAGATGAGTGATACATATGTTTAATAACAGTGCGGATGATAGGAATATACATAATCAGTAGGTTTCATGCTAAATCTGTACGAAATAAGTGCATCTTAATACTTATTTCAATATAGCATATACTTATATCGATCTTGATAGAAACGGAGTTATTTTATCTATTACTTTGCGTTGGCGGAAAACTGGACCGAAATGGTGTCAACAGTATACCAGAAACATAACGGGATCGTCGATCCTAAGAGGAAAGCTAATATCAATGCCGCTTTAGATAAGAAATCAATTTATGTTGCTTCATAGAAGCAAATATCGAAATATGTTATTGTATCAGAATCATACTGTTGGAACTTCTGCTACAGTTATCCTGCACATAATAAATTTTTAGGCAGTAAAAGAGTGTAATTATTAATTCATTGAAAAACCACAAAGAGAAAACAGGGTACACGTCCGTCAGAGTTCTGTAACTTTTGTGTTTCCTAATTAACGACTCTTTGGTGGTGTTAAGGATTTTATGCGAATTTTACCCAATAAAGGTAAATTATTGTACATGTGCAGTTGGGTGGGTTAGATAATTTGGCACTTTCCTTAATAAGGATTGAATTCCCGAACCAAAAAAAATTTGCCCAGTGCATGACAATTGAGCTAATCGTGGGAGGGGAAAGGCACATTTTAAATGGAGTTAAAATAAGGTGATGTCATATCAGTAAGGCTTTTTTTTTTTCTTTTGGCGATTCTGCACAATTCTTAGTGTTTGTTAGATTCAAAAAAAAAAAAAAAAAAAAAAAAAACCTTTTCTAACCCAGTAAATATACTCAACGTTTGCGACTGAAGTGGTTTGATAATTCTAGGTTTCCCGAATATTAAAATGATCCTAAACAGTCTCAGAGTCGTTTCGAAATGGTGTTCTTGTATAGTGACGCTGTTCTACATAGTCCTTTCTATTCAATATATTACTATAAAGAGCTTTTGTCAGTAATTATATTAATATATAATGTTGTATTATTTATACGGTCTCATATGACAACGGCAGGATTTTTGCTCCCAGAAACTGGAGTGTTTCTTGCTATAAAACAACTAAACCGGTCAGAAGAGGACACGCAATGTACAGACATAATACAAGACTAATTTCAAGTTTTGAACACCGCTCATGCGTCGCCAGTGCGATAAAGTAATTATTTCCACCTTCACATCTGTTGTAAGTCAGACTCTGAGAAGAACCTACTATACTTGTACACACGTTTTGTTTTTGGTGTTCTTGTTCCGCGAAGGAGGAAGAATGATTCAGGTTAGATGCTCGCAGTGACCAAACTTCATACATCGAAACGTTACGTGGAAAACGCTCGATAGATTCACATGCTTTACGTGAATTTTGTGGAGAGGACACAGTGAATCGCATCATATTGTCATGGTGGACACGTCGCTTCACGAAATTAATTCACAGGAATTAAAGTCAATCCAAGAAGTGATAGGATATCAACAGTTACGAATGACACGTCGGTGGAAGATGGATAATATAGCCTGTTGAAAAATTGGCGCCAAACTTTATGATATTGTAAATAAAGCAAATAACTTGACATCTGAAGAGAAAAGTGACACAGAAGATCAGCGAGCAGCTTTCAAGAAAATCGCAGAAGAACTGCTACGTTGTCGGATACGGAAGGTGAACAGTTTTTTAACTGAATTGCTGCCATGACCGACATTGACACAAGATTTTTGAAGCAGAACTGAAGTCAATATTCAGAGTGGTGGAAAATCCAACCTTTCCTCTTCCAAAAAATGTCAGCGTCAATAATCGAAGGGGTTAAGTCAATTATGATAATAGCTTAAGACAAGAATGAAGTGATAGTGGTATGCTGGATCGACTGTTACAGCAGCATGCTACAAGAAGTTTCTGCAAGATATTTTGTGTCCAAAAATTTTTAGCCAAAGACTTAATGCTTTCGAGGCCGAAGCTCTCATGTTGCATGACCATATATATATATATATATATATATATATAACCAGTAATGGTGATACCACATTCCACTATTTCATTCAAGAAGCAATTACCATGAGCGTCAGTAGTTCGTTCGGTAATAATGATGTCCTTTAGTTGGAAATACCTGGATCTGAATCCTGTCTAGGACAAAATTTAAAGTAAAAAATCAATTCTCTCTTTTCCTAATTCATTACACCAGTGTTTCTTAAACTGGGTTCCACAGAAAGTTCTAGGGATCACACAAAAACCTTCAATAAATGGGGAAAATATTAATTTTTATTAAATTGGCTTATTTTAGAACAGTTATATTACTTGTAGTTATATGTTATTTGTAACAGTTTACGTATCATATATTTCATTGATTAAAATATTTAGCAGGTAAGAGTTTGTCATAATTTTTTTCCAATAATTTTTATGAAACTTTTTATAGGCGTTCCACGAAAAAAAAATATTTATATATATAGGGTTTCGCGAAAAAAAAATAAAATAAATATTTTATGTATGGATCTGAAATCTCAAAAAAAATAAAAATAAAAAAAAAATTAAAAAAAAATAAGAAACTGCATTATATCGTTACTAAAAGACTCACTTCTTGGACCGTTACTATTTACATGTAGATTAAATATTCAAGATACCGAGAAGAAGGAAGAAATATGTAGTTTGATGACGAAAGTGGGAAGCTAATAAGGAATGGCTGTGATGCGATCAGTAGTAATACCTAATATTTATCCTGGTGGATTCATTGAGCCGAGTAAATCTCTGAAATCGTAATATGTTTAAGATTTCGAAATGAAATCAAAGCAATTTTTATGGCAGCTAAGTGATGTATGTGGAGGCATTGACGTTACTGCACTTTAAACGGTATCTCGCCTTATATATTAGTGCATGAAGCGTAAATAAAATGCTCATGGGGTTTAAACTATTAACTTCAGAAATTAAGCCGCATATTGTGACAATTTGTGTGCTTAGCGAGAACATTTTTAGTTGAGAATCGAATTACAAAATTGGTAATTATGTTATCAGAAGAGATTTAAAAAAAAAAAAAAAAAAAAACAGGAGGGAAGGGCTTCTTGCTGTTGCTTAACACGAAATATTTAGCCTGTGAGATCGATGATACAACAAATTCTTAATCCGGGAAGGAATTCGAGGCGCCGTGATTCCAAATAAGCATAAAATATATGCAGTTGAGTATGAGCGTGTATTATCATAGTGTGAAAAAAAAGAAAAGTATTATTCGTAGGAAATAATTACTGACAAGATGAAAAATCTGATAATAAAGGAGTAGAAAATTGTTAAAATAACCATGATAGTTATCTAAAGCGATATATATGACCTACTCAAGGGGATGGAATTTCCTAATAGAAAAAGGAACTGGTAATGAACCATAATAATTACCGAGAACCCTATGTTGTCAATTATCACTTCTCAAAGGGTTTGATCAAGTTTAAGGATAGCAAACGTTGTGGGTATAAAAAATTAAGGAGTTTTAACTGGAGAGATATTTTGTTTAAATTCTTGCAAAATGGCTAGCAGCAACACGTTGATTACTATATGAGTAGCTGCATTGTCATAAAACACTGTCAGTGTTCCAAATCTTGCCGCACGTGATTAACACTCACCATCAAAAGTTTCAACTTGTAAGTTAGTAATTTCTGCTAACATTAAAGTCTGGAATAAATTCCTTATAATTATTAAAGTCAATTCCAGTAGACGTTTTGAGCTGGTTCCTGAGTTAATCGGTTTGCTGCAGGCAAGTAGACCACAGGATTCCTTATGAATTTGTTCCGAAGAATGTTCCAACATAATGTCAGCTGGTTTGGCTTTGGCAGGACTTGCAAGATCTTACATTTATGCTCCACGACTGCCTTTTCCTAGAGTAATACTTGTGTGTTTTGACATTATGCCCGTGCACCTTGTGGCAACATTTCTGGCTTCATAATGCTAATTCTCAGACGAAAAAATTACGGGTTCAATTCTAGAAACCGACTAGAGGAACTTTTTTCCCTGAACCGGTCCACTAGTTAATTGGTCTTTATTGCAGGCAAGTTGACCAATCATAATCTCTCGACCCAATTAATAATGGCTATAAAACTGGCACTGTTTCAGGCAATATTATTGGTTAGGTTTGGGACAAAAGATTGTTGCAGTTTTCTGCAATATTCTCATCCGGAAGTCTCAAAGTTATTGTTAGCCATGAAATCAACTGTCAATGGTAGAGACTGGGTGACTAATGATGAAAAAAACAACAACAACAACTTAGAACTAAAAAGACTAACAAAGTTAGTCTTTTTTTTCTAAGTTTAACTGTTAGACTAACAAAGTTAGTCTTGGTAGTCCTAATTATCCTGGTTGGAGAATATGCTTACCTGGTGGTGAGCATATCCTCCTTCCAACGAACCGACTATGGCTTCGAATGCTGTCTTAGGTAGTGTTTCTGGCTGTCGTTATAAAGGTAGGATATGAATTTCATCGTCCAATGTGAGACCACTGCTTCGCTTATTGGAGGCCTCAAATGGCCTGAAAAAGTTCTAGGTTAGGTCTTTAAAGCAGAGTTTCCGGATATATGTAATATATATATAATTAATAAAAACAGAAAAAATCTTTTGCTGCACTCACGGTACTAATGTGCTATTGGTTTACGACTTTAGAGGGAGTCGCATAAAAAAAAAGGAATCTTATCTGGGATGTCCTATTAGGAGTCATTTGTTTAAGACAGTGGTCGATATCGACCCTCAGGGGTCGATAGAAAAATATAAGACATCATTGTATAGGTAATATTTAATTCGGTTAACTTGGATTACCTCCATCCTGAATGGCAACGCAATTAAGAGTGAATCGTGGGAACAGTGACATGAATAGGACCTATAAGATGGAGCAAGGTCATGAAAATAGTTACGGAGACCAATCAAGTAGGCTAAAATGACGTATTTACCAATAAACGGATGTCGGTGGTTCCCGTCTCGCCGGCGCGTACATGGTTGAAGCTGGTTTTAGTCATATTAATTCAATTTTAACAAAACAAAGAAATAAGCTAGATATAGAATTCCGTGGCGATTTAAGGCCGAAACTTACTAATTTTGAACTCAACATTTCTAATCTTGTCAAGAGTCACGAAGCACACCCTTCACATTGACAACGTTAGTAAATTGTATACTAAGTTATTAAAAGTCTTATTTTCTTTATTTAAATGAAGGGGATATTAAATCCCACATTATTTCAAAGCCGAATAAAAAATTCAAAGATCGGAATCAAAGAGCTTCATGCCGAATCTGGGATTTAATATTCCATTCATTTAAATAATGTTACATCGCCGAAGTGAAGCCTATTGGTTCTTTTATTTAACTCTTATTTTCATATATATAAGGAAGATTGTATTATTGTTATTTTGTTATCTAAATTATATTTTATATATTATTTATTCCTCCTATCAAATATGTAATGTTAAGAAGGACATCAAAAAAAAAAAAAAAAAACTTATCTCTTTGACGTTAAGCCAATATAATAATATATACTATATCATGCATACAATAAACACTAACTATAAAATAAACAATCTAAAAACTCACATGAGCGTCGTTTTTGCTTGTCCTATTATAATTACTTAATAGTAAAATAGAGGGGGTCGATAAAAAGTCAAACTCTTGAAGGGGTATACGGTCAAAGAAGTTTGGCGACCCCAGTTTAAGACATAGCATGGTTTTGTTGAATGGTGATGAATTATAACGATTCTGCTTACTATTTTTTTAAATGAAGTTTATGAGGGAAGTAGACCAATGCAATGGCTACTTCGTGATGTAGTATGTGTAAGTTGTAATGCTCGCAAAGTTTTTGATAGCATTACACATGCGAACCTGTCGATTTAAAATGTGGTAAATCAGTATAGCGCCCTAGGTGGGAAACTGATTGACAGACGACAGGTATTTAGCAATGTTTTTAGTAGTAGTATCTAGAAATATTAAGAATGCAGGTTATGATCAGTGGAGTCTGTAGACTCATCGCAGAAAGGCCCACTTACATTTCACCAAACACTAACCATCATTTGCACAATGCCTGTCATGCTTCGCTTTGAACTCATTCTGGCTCTGACAGTCCATTCACCACTTTCATATTGAACTTTCATAGCTCAGTCGGTACGAGTATCTACAATACTGTTTAGTTGTAAAGGCCGAGTTCGAATCCCATGTAACCTAGCATGCGAACCTTTTTATCAAGGTTTTTCAACCGAAGGTGAGTTAGCCGGTCTCATACGGAGATGGCAGGATTTTTTTTCTTCCCAAAAACTCAGGTTTTTTCATCCTAGTAAACTGGTCGGAAGAATAACCGCAATTTACAGACATACACTGGCGTCATATTTGGTTGTTTGGGATTTGCTGCCAGATCAACTGACAAACCAACCCACCCACTCTTATAAAATAAATAAAATAAAATAAAAACACCTGGCGTTCTTACTAATAACACACTTACTCAGTTTCCAGGCATGACCCCCCCCCCTAGTTCTCCCTACATTATTCATGATCTAAAAAAATTCTTCAATATCTTCTTATAACATCATTAACTAATATCCCCCCCTTTTTTCCCCAATTAGCAACCAATTTATGTAACCAGCAAATCTTCAGTCTGTTCTCGTAAGGAGCATTCCACAGAAACCCAGGCAACCAGATCGGTGCAAAATAGTCCAAATGGGGCAGTAACGCAACCTCATAAAGAGTTATAATAACCTCCTTATATGTGCTATTTTAGCTTCTTTTGCAGTATGTCTTCTGAACTTTAAATCAGTACCCCTAAATCTTTAACCTCATTTTCCTGCATTCACTTTCATCAGTGTAGTATGCTTGCACTGCAATGCTCCACGTTGGGGCCTAGTCTACTCTACAGCAGAATATTGTTCACCGGTATGACTAAACAATCCTAATATCAAGAAAATCGACACGCAAATAAATGCAGCGATGAGGACAATAACAGGATGTGTCAAATCCACTCCCCTCTACTGGCTTCCAACTTTGAGCAACATTGCACCACCGAACCTGTGCAGAAAAGATGCTCTCGTAAAAAGAGTACAAAAAAAATAAATAAATAATAAAAATAAAATAAAATAAATAAATAAACAACAATCCTCTGTTACCAATACACGAAGACCTCCCACGTATAAGTATAAACCGCCTTAAATCCGGATGGCTTCCACTAATACTGGCTGAAGAACTAGTAAATAGCGATTTCAAGGTTAATTCTAAATGGTTAGAAACTTGGAAAGACAAATCGCTACTAGACTTAAACAAGTATATCCTTCCCAACCAAAATCCGAAAGGGATTGAGCTTCCATGTCATCTATGGAAAAGCTTAAATAGGATACGTACAGAACATGGTATCTGCGCAGACAGCTCATATAAGTGGGGGAAGATCACCTACACACAAAATGTGACTGTGGGGGCCATAAACCAAACCAATGCGTCTTGTGGATGAGTTGTTCATTATTACACGTCGGAAAATTAACTTTTCTTTTATGAACATTGTAGTTTTTAAAGTGGCAACTATTTTGTTTGTATAAGAGTTGGAAAATTTGACTTACAAAGCACGTGATTTCGCATGTTCGTGACCAATTCGTACATCCTTTATTTCTTCCTCCTCTTCAGTATGAATATACACTACTCGTCTCATTTGTAATGTGTGCACAAATATGCATTTATATATTTTGATGTCATGCGGCTTCTTTTTTTATTATGCCATATGCTAAATAAATAAAATAATCACTGTAGTACATGCATTTAGGTAGAGTAGTCATGTGTTCAGATAACGTCACTGTTTCAGCCATCTTAAAGGATTGAAAATGTGGGTAAGGAACCGGAGAGCGGTGGTAAAATTTAATGTGAAGAAATCAAGTTACATTACCATCATACAAGTCTCTGGTCATGTACGTGTTCATAATGTCACTGATAAAGTTTATAATGGAGGAAAATTGAACAGTGCATGGAGATATTGTAATCATTATTGCTGTGAGATGAATTCAGCTAGAAGAGAGATAGAAGATTTGTCGAAATGAGGGTAGATTCATTAAAGTTGAGATATGGCGAATATTTGATTTGGCATATTTGAACATGTCGATATGTTTTCATGTAAAAATATGTATGTTGATAAAAAATAGGATTTTTGAGAATGGAGGAGTGGAAGAACATGAGCAATTTATGAGTGTGAATGTACACAAGCCAACCAATAAATAGGGTGCGGAATCTTGTTGTTACGGGTGTCCATATTAGATTATTTATTTCACTTGTTCCTCTCCTCCCACAGTGTAATTAAGCCGGTCTTAGACTGCATTCTCCCAGTCTTTGTTTTCTTTCCACAAGCAAAACTGACTTGGAATGCATTTGGTAGCTAACTTTATTTTAAGGTTTTTGTCCCCTACTGCACAAATTTCCAAAATTCGTATTCAAACTGCGAAATATGTCGTACCATATAGCTTTCAAATCAGACTGTGTGCGCTTCTGCACACTGCGAATATAAATTTAGACAAATTTGTTGTTGTAAAATATAGTTTTTGTTTAATACGTTTCATATTATGTATAATACTTTTAACTGAACAAACCTTGGACTCCCTGGAGGTGTCATGTAATAACAGTGATAAAAATTCTAAATTTCCACTGCATTTGTGTTCAGCTGCACAATAGAATAAAGGTTGATTAGTACATATAGCATGATGTACTTCAGATCTGTAATGTATAAATGTCTACATTTCGTGCGTTTATGCCATTGCCATCAACTTAGGTAGGCATTAGTCTCCTTATGGTATGGTAAAAAATTATGTGCGAAAAGGTTCATTGCAATGTTCTAATTAAATATTGGCACAAAACTGCTAGACGTTTTCAACTATATTATGAGCTGTTATAACATTACCTCTAATGTAGTCAGACACTCTGCACTTAAATGTTCCTCACACTTTAAATTATAATGGACAAGCAAGCGGGAAATGAAGGAATGGCACAAAATCTAGCTTCTTCCGCTCAAATACTAACCTCACCTTATGGCCGCCTTGTTCTAAAAGAAAGTACGGACGCGGCACTGGCAGCTAGGTATGGGCAATATAAGAAGAAATGTTATTAAAAATGTAAGATTGAGTTCTGCTTACTTATTATAACAAGGTGAAGAATACATTAGACAATAGGGGTTGTACGGGGGTGGTCTGGAAAGTTCTCCGCCTCGACCATAGATGGCAGAACTATCTTCACGATTTTTTTTTTCAAAGTTGGTACATCTGTCATAAGTACCAGTGTGAAATTGCAAGTCCTATCAAGTATTTTTTTTTCTTTTTTTATACAGCTCTCTGAAGCAAAAGTGCTGTCTGTATCCCTTCAAGTAATGGATAAATTTGAGTATCGTGTGGCTATAAAATTCTTTGTAAAAGAAGGTTTAACGCCAAAAGAAATTCATTCGAAGTACATAAAAGTTTATGGGCACTCTTCTCCTTCCTTTTCGACAATTGAGAAATGGGTTGCCGAGTTTAAACGAGGCCATACCAGCCTCGAAGATGATTCACGTGAAGGACGTCCAAAAAGTATAACAACACCAGAAATCATTGATCAAGTGCAGATATGGTATTGGATGACCGGCGAGTCAAATTGCATGAAATTGCTGAGAATATAAGCATTTCAAAAGAACGTGTAGGATATTTTGCATAAAGAATTGAAAATGAAAAAGCTTTGTGCAAGATGGGTGCTGTGCTTGCTCACAGCAGATCAAAAACGCACTCGCATGAAAATCTCTGAACAATGCTTGGAGTAGCATTTTAACAAGAATAAAACTGATTTTGTGCGTCGATTTATTACTATAGATGAGACTTGGATTCACCATTACACACACCAGAATCCAAACTGCAATCAAAACAGTGGACAGAAGCCGGTTGTTATTATTATTATGTCCAGGGAGTCCAAAGACTCATCGAGGGAGAGTGTGCCAACAGCATCGAACGATTGATTCCCTTCCAACTACTAACCGCGATCAAACTTGCTTAACTTTTTGCATGAGCCATTAGTAGCAGAGGCTCTATCAATCGACCAACCTTTGCTGGGCCTTTGTTCAGTGCCAAAGAAGACAGTCACTTCCATCAGCAGGGAAGGTCATGGCATCAGTGTTTTGGGATGCTAAAGGCATTTTTTTAATTAATTATCTTAAAAGGATAAAACAATAACCGGAGAATATTATTCCGATCTTTTAACCAGACTAGCCGAAAAACTTCGTGAGAAAAGACTCGGTTTTCAGAAGAAAAAAAAAATCATCTTTCATCAGGACAATGCAGTTTCCTACAAAGGTGTTTTGGCAATGGAAAAATTAAGGGAACTGCACTATGAATTGCTGGAACATCCACCTATTCCCCAGATTTAGCTCCCTCTGAGTTCTATCTCTTCCCAAAACTCTTCCTCGCCGGTCAGCATTTTTCTTCGAATCAAGAGGTGATTGCAGCTGTAGAGGGGTATTTTGCAGATCTTACTGAGAACCACTACAGGGACGGGATAATGGCGCTGGAGCATCGCTGGAATAAATGTATTAGTCTTAAGGAAGATTATGTTGAAAAATAAAAAATTTTAAAATTATACCTTCATTTTTTCATTGTTAGGCTGAGAACTTTTCAGACAATCCTCGTATATACAGTAGTATATTTAGATTTTGCAACGCCTTCGATAGATTACCACATGACAAGCTGGTAATTAAATTTGAACAGATTGGGTTGGATGGTGGACTAGTGCGTCGGATTGGAGATTGGCTGTCTAATCGGTTTCAGCAGGTTGTGTATTGGGGAAGTGATATCCTAGAAGAGAAAAGTCTCTAGTGGTCTGTCCCAGAGATCTGTTTTTTTGGGGGCCATTATTATTTAATGGCCCCCAAAAAATTTGCATGAAAATTACATTGGATGGATGTTGTGGCCTTGCAAGAGGACTTGAATAGATTGTCTGAATGAGCAAGTGTGTGAAGATGTCAGCTTAATGCTGCAAATTGTAAGGTTTTAAAATTTGGGAAGCAAAGACAGGATGCAGAGTACCGGATTGGTGGAGATATCTTGGAGGACATGAAAGATCTGTGGGTGGTGGTGAATGAGGATTTGAAATTTCGGTGATATTTTACTAAAATTGTAAGGATAACACAGCGGATAGTGACGTGTAGAAATAAGGATGTTACAATTCCATTGTACAAGGCTTTGATCAAGTCGCATATGGATTACTGTGCACAGATTTGGTCACCTGGTTTTCAAAAGGATAAATTGTTGGAGGGGGAAGGGGGGGTCAGAGATGATTGACTAAGTCGGTTTCTGGTCTAGAATGTTGGAGTATGAGAACAGATTGAGAAAATGCAAATTGCAGAGTCAAGTGGATAGGACGAGGGGGACATGATCAAAACATATAAGTAGGTAAATGATAATTACCAGATTAATATGGATGAGATTTTTCATAGAATGTTTCACGAGCAAAGACAAGCTGGTTATAGTTCCTCTTTATTGAGTCTTGATAAGACTCCCATTCTGGTGCTCAGATCTGGGCACCAGGGTTTCTTCTTGATGGGGAGGAAGTTGAGAGGATCCAGAGGCGGGTGACCAAGATGGTAGCTGGTCAATGGAATGAACCTTACAAGAACGGGTTGAAGATCTGTGGGTTACAGGAATTGGTTGATAGGCAGAAAAGGGGTGATATGATTAAGACATTCAAATTACAAACGGGTTTTTACAAGATTAAATGAGAGGAAGTTTTCAGAACTGGTCTGGTGGTGGGAGAACTAGGGGCCATCCATGGAAACTGAGCAAGGGTGTTAGAACTAGGTTTTTTACTTGGAGAGTGATGAATGAGCTGCCAGAGTCTGTTGTGGGTGCCATGAATGTGAATGAGTTCAAAGCAAAATATGACAGATACCATGCAAATACTGAATAGTTCTTGACATGATGTTTAGGATCTGCCTTGATGATTCTAAGGGACTCCTTGGAATTGCCCATAATAATAATAATAATAATAATAAACAAAACAGATAAACATGATATTAATAATAAACATATCATTATCTTCACAAAATTTAGAATTTTGTTAAGATAATAATACGGATACAAATGAGATTTTGTAATTTATGATATGAGAATAATGAACTCCCCATTTAATCATGGAAATAGACAAATATACTGTACATGGTCAGCTCTATGGCATGAATCAGTTATCAAAAAAAACTAGCTAACACCTTTTATTCCCGTATAGGGAGTAGGCGAGGCCGTTTTAGCCCTATCTAACTTTTGGAGACTGAATGGGCAGATCAATCTCCACTGATACCCAATCAGAGATACTTTCCCAAGGCTGTCAGTAATTAAGCGGCACGTAGTGAAGAGACAACTAAGTGCCACCATATCGTGGTCCCTAACTCTAACAATATATTTAATGTCTGAAATAGCGTGGGTTCTGTGGTCGATTTTCCTGAGTTTACGGGACGAAAAACCAGAGTTTCCGGGAGAAAAAATCCGCATGCCCGTGCCATACATAATTGAAAGTTTTAGGTTATCTGAGTTAATCCTAAGTACCATAGCACCACATCAAAGTTTGGATGCAATTTTAAGTCGACCCCCCCCTTACTTTGAGCGCCTCACGTCCTAACTGCCGAATGTGCTCTGTATATGTAAAAAAGAAAGGCGGTAGTATAAGTTGCTCTCGTTTCACATATCTTCAACCTGTTCTCGTAAGGTTCATTCTATAGACCAGCTATCATCTTAGTCACTCGCCTCTGAATTCTCTCTACTTCCTCCCCATCAAGAAGAAACCCAGGGGCCCAAATCTGGGCACAGTAGTCGAGATGGGGTCTTATCAAGGCTCGATGAAGAGGAAAAATAACTTGCTTATCTCTGCTCATCAAAGTATTCTTCAGTAACCAAGTGATCTGATGAGTTAATTTAGCCACTTTTTCTATGTTTCTCCCTAAACTTCAACTCCCTATCCACCAACACACCCAAATCTCTGGCTTCGTCAACCTCCTCTTAGTACATTTCCACCAATGTGATATACTGCTGCTAATTTTTTTCACACCTACACTTTGCTACATTAACTGACATCCATTCTCATTAGCCAGACTGCCAATCTATCCAAATCATCCTGCAAAATTTTGACATTATGTGCATTCACTCTTGCTCTACCCAACTTTGCATCATCAGCAAATAAATGAGCAGTTCCTCTCAGATCCTTTCCTATATGAATTAATAAACAAATTAAATACAGCAAATTTCAAAGAGAAACGCTGGCATTTATTGATTACGAAAAAGCCTTTGATTAAATTAACGGGAAAGAATTGTTTAACATATTAGCCGATTTAAATATACAAAACTAACTCCTAGTCAGCTGAATAAATATACACATGAAATCCAAAAGCAGTCAAATTAGAACAAGTATCAGATTGGAAAGACATAAGCAAGAGGAGAGTGTGCACAGTAATGTACTCTATTAATTCCACTTACATACTGGTTGGCCGAGGGTTAGCGTATCCGCTCTCCAGCCAAGAGGCTATGGATTCGAATCCTGCCAAAGACATGGATGTTTGTGATTGTCCTACTAACCGTTTACTATGTGTAGTAGTGCCGTATCCTGTGTTCTCGCAAGTATGACCTTTGATGTCTTTGCACCATACAAATAAAAAAAAAAAAATCCACTTACGTACATAAAGTAGCAATTTGGAAAAAGCGGAACCCATTCGGAAATGAAATTTGAGAACAGTATAATATGAAAATATCCCCCCCCCCTAAAAAAAAAAAACGTCTTTCAAAGAAGAAAACCCAGTAAGAAGCAAAATAGTGATAAATAAAAAATATTGTAGAAATACTGTAGAAGACAATTGGAGTAAGTCCGATCTTGCTCGAAGAGAAGAGAATTTCAAAGAGATTGCGACTTTTATTGATTACGATAAATACTTTCACATACCCGGGGGCGAACTTTATCATATGAAGATGAAAAGATATAGACATTAAAGTATGAAATTTTGTAAAAGTAAATAGCATAATTTAAGTCATTCCCAGTGTACAAGCGTAATACATTCAGACTATAATATCAGGCTATAATTTTCAAATTAGAAAATTTTAGTCTTTAATTATCAAATCAAATATATAATGGTAGACATTTAAAATTATTCTATCTGCTCTAATGGCTCACGCAAAAAGTCAAGCAAGTTTGAGCGCGGTTAGTAGTTGGCACACTCTCCCTCGATGAGTCTTTGAATTCTCTGGAGGTGTCACATAATAATAATAATAATAATAATAATAGTTATGCATAGGAAAAGAAGAGTTAGACCAAGAAAGCTGTGCATGAGATTGGGACAGTCCATTTGACCTAAATCCATGTTAGGATGAAGAAGAGCATTAATATACCTTTTATTACTATTAATAATATAATAATAATAACACGTGACACGTCCAAGGGCTTATCAGGGAGAGCATTCCACTACTTAATCCTCCATCAGCACCTGATGCCACTATTCTATCGTATTTACACACAGCGCCATCTACTTCCTACTTATAAGGTTTCTTTAGGTAAAGTGTAAACATTAAATAGCAAATCAGTGGCCTGTCGTGGCTTCTTAGAAACCTGCTTACTTCTTGTGATGGGACGGTTAATCCTATATGCGTGTCAGATTGCGTATGTTCTTCTGGTCGGTTTGCTTGTTCTGCAGTAAAAGCCCTTTCGCCCCTGTATGACATCGGTTAACTCACCTTCACCTGAAAAGCCCTTATAAAGGTTTTCGTTCTAGACGAGATTTGAACCGAGGCCTTTCTAAACTAACTCAGTCGGTCCATGCTACCGACCGAGTTACGGAGGTTAAATATTAAATATAAATTGTAAATATTAAAGATTTTGTGTTGAGTTTGAGACCGTTTTAATAAGTCAGTCTGATTAGAATCGATTTTAACAGTTGTTTGTTACACTTTTCCAGTGTAACAAGCAACCTGCTTGTTCAATTATTTTTCTTATTTATTTATTTTTTTTTTAAATTTTCATTTTTGTGTGCAGTTTCTAAAATACAGTATTTGGGCAACGCTGTTTCAAATAGGTAGTTATCAAAAGAAGTCGAAAGAGGTAGGTGGCGTGTGATCTGGATGCTACTAATCATAAAAGGTTCGATTTGTGGCTGTGAGTAAAAATGTAGATTCATTGGGATATGCATGGGTAATAATGTATGATAAGTATGAGTTATAAGCAGAGAAAACGTAATACTGGATTTGAACGGAGTGTACAACTTTCTAAATCACTATCTTGGTTATTGCGTCATGGAGCTGAAAGTATGGGATTTCATGTAGGTGAAGGTGGATTTCTGGATGTAAGTGATGTGTTGTCATTAAAGCAGTTTCAAAAGTATACGGTAGAAGATATCATACGTGTTGTCGAAGATAATGACAAACAGAGATTCAGTCTTCGTAACCATCCTCAAACAGGTTCCCTTCAGATTAGGGCTAACCAAGGCCACTCCATTTCTGTCTCCGAAGAAGGTTTGTTAGTCCCGTTGGACTTTAATAGTATACCCGAGATTGTTGTACACGGAACATATCTTTCCAAGTGGGATAAGATTTGTAATGAAGGTTTGTCACGGATGACTCGCAGTCACATACATTTTTCTCCAGGTTTGCCTAGCAATTCTGAAGTCATAAGTGGAATGCGCGGTAACTGTGATATGTACATCGTACTAAATACGAAAAAAGCTATGGAAGATGGGCTGAAGTTTTATAAATCAATAAATAATGTTATTTTATCGCCTGGCGATACCACCGGGTACATTAAACCAAAATATTTTAAGGAAGCATGGCAAATTTCCCCTTTAAAAAAGATACTGTAATATTATCAAATTTATTTGAGAGTTCAAAAGTGTCAACATCGCTTTGTAAAAGAAGATTGAGCTTTGCATGTTTATTTTTGGATAGGGATATCCTACTTAAAATGATTTTAAAATATAAAACAGTTTATAAATAAAGAACTAATTTTGAAAGAATAAAATGACAGTTTATGGATTTGAGTTTCTTTAATGCAGTTGATTACAACCTTATATGACATGTTTTTAGAACTGTAAACAATCGTGATTCTTATAAGCAGATCACTCTTGATTAGTTAATCTTTCGATGGTCTTTAGCTTCCATCCAGGATGGAAGTTTAAGATGTGAAGACTTGAAATGTTTTTTGTTCTCATCTAGAGCAGTGTTTGAACATTATTCTTCAATAATGCCATATATAAGATCTGCTTTCAACATCTGGTTGAAATCATCACAATTTAATACAGAATCCTTCAGATTTAAGCAATTTTGATAAATTGCTACAAATTATCTGAAAGGTATCTGGAGCACATACTAAATACTTTAATTTAATATTGAATTATGATAACCCTCATCCACACAGGAACATGTAATTGTACATATTAATGCTAAAGGTGCTGTGAGATAGTAATATCATAATTCAAAAAGAACATGAGACCATTTCTGTTATAGCACAGCTTATTAGTCCATGCAGAATAGTGACAAGCAGGTGAAATTGCTACTGCTTAAAAAAAAAAAAAAAAAAAAAAACCTTGCTTGTGGTGAGCAAAACTTGCATTTCTTTTTATTCATAAAGGTTGCATTGCTGCATTTGACAAAATACAACATGAAGGAGTACAACAACAGTATCCCAGATACTGTTGTTGTTACACTGCATAAGATTCCAGAGCTAAAAATCCACAGGATGCTCTCTCTCTCTTCACTCAGTGTCATTATTGAAAGAGGCTAATATGGTATCAGAAGCACAATTATAGACACTCTAGATTTGAAAAAGACATGCCATTCAATCATGGTTCCTATTGCACTGCATGAATGATGGCCTGTGTCTCATCCAGCATGAGTCAGTGGATCTCTTGACTGGATTACACCATCCAGGATGGTGGAGATGGTGCCATGGTGTGCTTTGCTGTCAGAAATAAGATGCTGCTATATTGAATTTAACAATTCAAATTAACAAAACATTAACAGTGGTTAATGTTTTTTTTCTTGTGTAGAGGCTTAAGTGCTGTGAGGACATTATGTTGGAGGTTTAATGGATTTTTTACAACACTCAAAAAGAATTAAAATAGAATTTAATACTTCCTATATTTCATCCTAGTCACTAGGACATCTACGGGATTACAAAAACAATTAATGTAACATGCACACAAAAACTTACAATACTAAGCCCAACCACGTGGGTGACACTAAAGTCCTATCTAGGTGGAGTGCCCTCTAAGGGCGGTCGTAGGTGGCCTGGAACGTAAGGTGGGACCTCTGGTGATGAGTGTTTCCCAAATCTTTGGAAGCTTAATGCAACCATATTTATTTGGTTGGTTTCTGAGAGCTCCTGCTGCTAGTGTTATTTTATCTTTTTAAACTCATTTATACTTCTCACGCTCTCAGCACCTTATTGTAAGACACAGTTATAATAATTGAGTATTGCAAGTGGCAATATAAAACAAGTGGAAATATTCACTTTAGGCCCTAACCAAATAAAACGTGTTTTTCGTTATATACAAAAAAAGAAATCTACTTGGTTAGATCTGAAGCGTCAATTCCTAGGAAAGGCATCTTTTATGGATGCTAGTTTAGTGTCATTAGTTGTAGGATGGAAGGCTTTTAAAATTAGTTTTCCATATCTTTCGGAGTTTTCCACTTCTCTCTCTACTTAGTAAGGTTAAGGATGGTTTTTAAGAGCAGCGAGATTTTAGAAAGTGTCATGTTTTAAACCTGACATAACGAAGCCCCATATTTATTTATTCTCCTCTTCCCATTTGATGGATGATGTCCAGAACATAGACTGCCAGACCTGACTGATTGTTGTGGTTGATAGATTGTATTTTTCTAAACAGATACTGGCTATCCTGATTTGTTTCTAATAACTTTCCTTATAGGAGCTTTCTCCTGTAACTGGCAAACCATGCTCTGGACATTCAGCGGAAATGATGCATAGTGTAGTGCATTAATTTAGTTCAGTATTAAATATGTACAGTTAGTTATATCTAGCAACTACTTAAGCATACATAATATGCTTGATTCACAACTCTAGATGTGAATCAAGTGGCAATGCACCTGTCATTCTCCATATAAATCAATTTTTAATCCTTTGCTTACCATACTAGTGTATAATCTCTAATGGTGGCCTTTTATTCTTCCCTTCATTTCCTCTACTTTTAATTCCATTTTAGTCTGCTGAAATCCTCTCTCTTTAACTTAAACATCTCTCATACACCTGTCCAACTTATCCACCAAACTGCATTTCCCATAACCATAATTTGAGTCCTGAAATTACCCAATTATTACTCATCTCTGGATCCTCTCGGCAGTTTCCTTATCACCACAGAATCTAGGTGACTGAATTTCTGCACAGTGATATACAGTATGTATGGCCTTGTCAAGATCTTGCACAGTATGACTTCTTTGTCTCCAGCATCTTCTTCATAGTAGCAGTATGCTACTATGAAGTAATCTTCATTTGCAGCATATTCCATGATTGTCAGATCTTTCCCCATTTGTTTTTCTAGATCTTCCCCCCTTTCTACTAATAATGTAGAAAGGTTGGGATACAAAGCATTTTTGCACTAGTAATGTTGTAATAGTTAACTTGTCTTTCATTCCAAGTTACCAACCTATTTAAATCTCTCTAAAGCAACTTAATATCAGCATATCATCTCTTGCACTACTTCCCATCTTGTATGGGGATGGCAGGGTTTTTTCCACCAAGAAACTCCAGGTTTTTCATTCCTCAACATGGACGAATTGGCCATGCACACAAAGAATTAAGACATAATATGCTTGCCTCATAGCCTCTCTGAAATTATGGCTGCTTCTGCCATAACTCCAAATAGCTTTCCAACTTTTTACCTTCAGAAAGTAACCAAATGTTCCCTGTCAACAAATAAGTTGAAAATAGTGACCCAAGAACAGAACCCTCTTCTATATCCCAGTTATCTTTTCATGAACATTGTTCCTTCGATATGCAGCTTGGCTTGCTGGCCATTTTTGCTAATCTATTATCCATCTGTCTCACTAATCTTGAACCATCCAAGTTGCTAACTTGAACACATTAATAATTGAATGCTTTTGAGAAAGTCCAAAAAACACAGTATAAGTCTCCCTTAAGCAATACATTAATTACCTTTATCATAAAACACAATTTAACTACAAGAGGCAAGATTTATTATTCTGGCCATTCATTATAAACATATTTTGAACACTTTCTTAATTACAGTGGTATCTAATTACAATCTGCATTTGTGCAAAATACATGATGATACATCCTCAAATCCCAGCCATATGAACATCAAGCTTATTCAACACCTCATACACACCTCAGTTCATTAATTTCTAGTTCTACTTATTCTATCTCCCCTTGAGGCTTTGCCCATCATTACTCTCAACATTACTCATATGAAATAGATGTGACTTGGTTTATGCTGCTTCTATTTTGCACCGCTCAGAGCAATTAGACTTAACTTTTCAGTTAAGCATGTACTTTTTAAAGTACATGCTTAACTGAAACATTTTTCACACGTTTTGTGTTGATTACTGAAAATCTTGGAACAGAACCTATGTATTTACATGTGTTCCTATTATATTTTTGATTCAATTTACAGCACTTCATTTTATGGCAGAAATCTCAGGAACCTAACACTGGTGTAAACTAAGTCAAACCTGTACACAAAAATACCTGTACACTCTTATGTAATCTCCCTACATGTACAGTGGAATTACTTTATATCATCATCAATAATTATCAACCTTCTATAAATCATTCTTCTTTTCACATAGTAAAAATTATAATTTTCCTTATTTCGTTCTTATTTCACTTATAGAAAGCTCAAATTCCTTGTATTTTCTTTTGGCCATATGGTTAATCTCTTAGGCCATGTTTATTCCTTTCTGGCTCTGCTTGTTAAACCTGTGTAACTGGGGATGAACTGAAAGTCACAAACAGGATTAATACCCCTCTCCTTCCTTTGCACAACTATCTAACTATCCAGACTTATTGGGATTAAAAAATGTAAAGAGTACTTGAACAAACAGAGAAAGGTGTTTCTTTTAAGCTGATGAGTTTGTTCAGCCTACAGTACATTAATATCATGGATAGTTAGATAGTTAAGAAAGAAACTTATTAACATTTAATTGGAAGACATGTAGATTGTTCTCTTTAGGAACTACATAAGAGGAAAGACTGTTCCAAAAGACAGCAGTAACAGGAAGACTGAGAAAAAATTGTTTAGGAAGTTTGAATGAGTGTTCAATAGTAACAGATAGGAAACAGAATGGTAACAGATTAGAGAGGAAAAGTACAAACTCTCTTTATGTGGTTCCCATCCAGAAAAAGTTATTAGTAAACCTATAGTACATTTGCACCTTGGGTGGGATAAGGATTTTTTCCCCATTTTTATCAATTTTATACATTTTTTGTAATTATTTTATTTATTTTTACAGTCTGGAAACCATGCTCGACAGGCCAAACATGGAACTTTTTCAAGCCACTTCAGGCCTCTAATAACCAGGGTTGGTGGTGGTCTTACACTGGGTAATGCAATTCATCTTCCACCTAAAGACAATAACAAACATCCATGTCCATGGCAGGATTTGAACTCACGATCTGTTTTTTGGAGAGTGAGTATGCTAACCACTGGGCTAACCAGAATGAAAATGTAATGCATGTGATTCTGGTCTTACAATTACTTGATTCATAGTTACATGTCTGATTTACATGTTGTTGGCCTTTGTGCCAACAAAAAACTGCATCTCAAATATGAAGTTTTCAGACCCACATTTGTTGAAATCTTTTTGTTAGTTTTGAGATATAGATATGACTTTTAAAGTTTGACAGGGGTTTTGGATTGCTCTGTATATAGGTGGCCTTGTTATGAAGATATTTCATGTGCATGCTTTTGTTTTTATCACATTTGGATAAAGGATTAAGACAAGAAGAGTTTGGTTATTATTATCATCTGAGTTCTTCAGGGAGTCAAGGACTCATCGAGGGAGGCTATATATCACCCAAACCAACTGTCATACCTTCCCTTAAATTCATTCACACTAGTTGCACTCACTACTTCAACAGGCAAACTGCTCCACTTGCACAGTTCTCTGTGAGAGAAAAATCTAGCTCTTACCCCTTTCTTAACTACAAATAAAAGTAACTGTCATGGATGTTCCCATGTTCTTTCCTCACCTTCCATATAATAAAAAATTTCATCAGATGATATCCTATAATACCCATTTAGAAGTTTATAGGCCATTATCATATCACCTATATTTCTCCTGCTAACCAGAGTCTGTAGTTCACATATTCACAATATGTCCTCATAATCTAAATTCCATAATCCCAATATAATATTTGGAACCCAGGAGACCAAATCTGCACACAGTAGTCCAAGTGCAGTCTTATCAGGATCTTGTTATGAAGTAAAATACTTCCTTAACCTTAGAAGGTTTTGCTTCAACGTCACAATTATCCTCTTAATTGTATTTGCAATTTTTGTTATGTGACCATTGAACTTCAAATTCCTATCTACCATAATGCCAAGAGCCCTAGCCTCATCAGTTCCTTGTAGCATACCCCCCCCCCCCCAATACAATATGCTGTTGAAAATCTCATCACACTAAAGTGCATAAGTTTACACTTACTAACATTAAACTGACAGTATTTTCATTTGAACAAATCTCCAGCTTATTTAAATCATTCTGTAAGTTCTGGATGTCAGTAGCATCCTTAATTGCCCTGCTTATCTTTACACATTGCTTATTAGATCCTTCTAATGTCTTTAACATTTAGATTGAACAACATTGGTCCAGGGACTGAACCCTGGGGTACACCATTGGTCACCTTAAATTTGGCAGATTCACATCCACTGTATACCACATTTTGATATCTCTCAACAATTCATTATCCAAGCCACTAGTTTATATTCCAATCTCATATTCTCTAGTTTATTCAACAGCCTTTCATGTGATATCCTATCAAATGCCTTAGCAAAGTCCAACAGTATCGTAGTATATCCATCCCTTTATCCAACTCAGCTGTAACATTATTATTAGATGAATTCGTAATGAGTAGTGTTCGTGCAAGCTCCAGATAAGATAAGTATCATTTTCAGTTATCGATACAAATTACTTAATATTGTGTAGTTTTGTTTTGTTTACCTTGCGTATTTTAGTGCGTCTATTTTTGGTGTGTTATAACGTATAATTTGACAAAACACGTTACAGATAAGTATGGCACCTGTGCGAAGGAAAATGGCAGCCAGTAATGAAGGTTCGCCATCGTTATCAAAGAACGGTAGCATAAAAGAAATGAGTCAGTGTACTAGCTGTGAAATGTACGCTTTGCGGAGTGCGGTCGGAGTGTGGTTAGATGATAATAAAGGATTGAATGTGTGTAGAAAATGTAGGGAGAATGCGGAATTGAAGTGTATTTCGGATCGTGAGTGTGATATTTTTGTCAACCTTCAGAATGAAGGAAATAGGGATATGACAAGAAACGGCAAGGTTGTACATGAAAATTGTGAGAGTGTGAATGTAGAAAGTGTGAATGATAGTATAAATGGTTTCTCAGAGAACAAAAAAGATGAGATAGATGCATTGAGTGAGATCGCGTTGTTGAATAGTGCGATAGAAAGAGCAAAACAGCAGCTAGAGTGCATGAACAAAAGTAGACTGAATGAACCAACCAATAATAAAAGGTATGACAGGAAAAATAGACGTATGAATGTGAACATGAACAAAATGAAGGATAGAGTGCTGTATGGAGACTCGTTAGTACGAGGTGTGTTAGTAGAGGATTTGACAAAATCGTACCAACCTGGTGCGACCATAAAGGACGTAACTGCGTCTATTAGAGAGCAAAAGGAAAGGGTGAAAGAAATGATTGTTGTGGCAGGTACGAATGATTTGAAAGGAGATAAAATGGAAATGATAGAAGACCTGAATGAATTGTTTGAGGTAGCAAAAGAAAAGAGTGAGAGAGTTAGAATGATTAGTCTTTTGCCATGGTATGACAGTGAAATGTTTAAAAGGAGGGCTATAATTGCAAATGACTTTATGCGTGGGTTATGTATGACGAGTGGTGTGGAATTTGTGGATGTGTGGAGTGAGTTTGATGGGCGAAAGGATCTATATAAGATGGATGGCTTGCATTTGAATGGTTACGGTGTAAGAAGACTTGAGAAAGTGTTGCTGAATGTAGTGGATGTACAAATTCAGGGAAACTAGATTTGTTGGGGGGGGGAGTAGATATACAGTCCTTATGGAGGCAGTTGAATGTAAGAATGAATATAATATGCCAGAGCAAATAAGGACAACAAATCTGAGTGGGATAGTTAATATAAGGCATCAAGGTAGGGTTGGGGCTAATGGGGGGCTTAAATTCATGTACACTAATACTAGGAGTATTAGGAACAAGAAGGAAGAGTTTTTGGCCATGGTTGGCACTTCCAGACCACAGGTTATAGGTATTAGTGAAACATGGCTGACTGTAGATGATATAACTAGTGGGATTGAATGTGATGGGTATAGTGTGTTCAGGAATGACAGAGAGAATAAAATGGGGGGAGGAGTATTGTTGATGATAGCTGATGAGCTCCAGCCAAGGAGAATAGAAGTTGAATTGCAGGATAGAGAAAAGAGCACATTTGAGGCCATTTGGTGTGAGATTGTGGCTAGCAGAACTAAATATACAATTGGGTGCTGCTATAGACCAGGTGATGGAAAAGATGGTGGTGACAGTATGCACAAGCAAATAGAAGAAATGGGTGGAAGGAGGGTGATTATTATGGGAGATTTCAACTATGGTCGCATTGATTGGAGTGAGGAGAGGACACACGGAGGAAGGAACTGGATTTTATGCGGTTATTAAGGGATAACTATCTGCGACAGCATGTAATGGAAAATACTAGGGGTCAGAGAGTGCTTGACCTAGTAATTACATCTGAGGATTTGGCTGTAACAAATATGACCACATTGCCACCAATTGGTGAGAGTGATCATAGGGTCTTAACTTGGGAGGTGGCTAAAGGTGTAAAATTTTCAATTAAGACAGGGTACATGTGGAATTATCGGGCTGGAAAGTATGACAAGCTTAGGAGTTTGATTGGTTCAGTGCCATGGCATGTACAACTGCAAGGACTAGAAGTTGATAGTGCATGGGAGGTAGTTAAGAAGTGCTTGCATGAAGCAATGGCTGACTGTATACCTAGAGTCCGAATAATAAATCAAGTAGGGGTTAAATGGATGAATAACACCATTAAGCTTGAGTTGCAAAAAAAGAAACAACTATGGAGGGAATTTAAGGAGAAGGGTGACCGGCAGGCACATGAACGGTATAAAGCGCAGGCCAGAAGGGTGACGAGTGTGGTAAGAAAAGCAAAAAAGGATTACGAAAGAACATTGGCCATGCACGCTAAAGAGAATCCAAAACAGTTTTTTAGATATGTAGCAAGTAAAAGGAAAAATGTACATGGCAGATTGATTTTAAAGAATGCCGATGGTAGGGAGGTAACTGAATCAGTTGCGATAGTTGAGTTACTGAGTGAGCACTTTGCAAAAGTATATCATCCAGGTGGTGACGTTGCAGAAACGAATAAACCAGTAGATTATACGGGAATTGTGGTTAATGAAGTGGAGGTGAGTAGTCTATTGCATAACCTCAATGTCAATACATCTGTGGGATTGGATAGTATACCAGCTCGTGTTGTACGAGAAGCAGCTAAAGAATTGTCAGTACCCTTGACCATTTTGTTTAATTTGAGTCTCGGGTCTGGGTTAGTCCCGAGCGGGTGGAAAGAGGGGAAAATAGTTCCACTGCATAAAGGTGGTTCCAAGACTACTGTTGTAAATTACCGACCGATTAGCATATCAGGAATCATTGTCAAGGTCTTAGAGAAAATAGTCAAGAGGAAAATACAAGATTGGATAGAAGAAAATGGGATACTGTATCGGGGACAGCATGGTTTTTGTGAAGGGTAGGTCATGCCTCAGTAACTTGCTCACGTATTATAACACAGTGACGGCTGAACTGGATAAGGGTAATGGGTTTACGGCGATTCTACTGGACCTTGCCAAGGCCTTTGACAGGATTCCACATGGAATCCTAATCAGTAAATTGCAGCATATGGGAATGGACATAGGGTTGGTGAGATGGATAAGAGGGTGGTTGACGGAGAGATATCAGAGAGTGGTTTACTCGGGAGTAGAGTCCACAAGACGGCCTGTGACTAGTGGTGTGCCACAAGGATCTGTTCTTGGACCACTGCTGTTTAATTTGTTCATTAATGATATAGGAAATGATCTGAGAGGAACAGTTCATTTGTTTGCAGATGATGCGAAGTTGGGTAGGGCAATAGTGAATGCAGATGACGTCAAAATTTTGCAGGATGATTTGGATAGATTGGAGGTCTGGGCTAAGGAGAATGGATGTCAGTTTAATGTGGCAAAATGTAAGGTTATGCATTTTGGGGTGAAAAGAATAGCAGCAGTATATCGCATTGGTGGAACCCTGCTCCAGGAAATTGATGAGGCACGAGATTTAGGAGTGTTGGTAGATAAGGAATTGAAATTTAGGGGACACATTGCAAAAGTGACCAAAACAGCTCATCAAATCACTTGGTTGCTGAAGAATACGTTGACAAGCAGAGACAAGCAGGTTATTGTTCCTCTCTATCGAGCCTTGATAAGACCCCATCTAGACTACTGTGCTCAGATTTGGTCACCTAGGTTTCTTCTTGATGGGGAGGAGGTGGAGAGGATCCAGAGGCGAGTGACCAAGATGATAGCAGGTCTGTGGAATGAACCGTATGAGAACAGGTTGAGGATTTGTGGGTTGCAAAAATTGGTTGATAGGCGGAGGAGGGGAGATATGATTGAGACATTCAAATTACTGAAGGGTTTTTATAAGATTGATCCAGAAGATATTTTTGAGAACAGGGCTGGTTGTGGGAGGACTAGGGGACATCCATGGAAACTGGGCAAAAGTGTGGTTAGTAAAGGTGTTAGAGCTGGGTTCTTTACTTTTAGAGTAGTGAATGAGTGGAATGCGCTCCCTGAGTCTGTGGTGGATGCTGTGACAGTGAATGAGTTTAAGGCGAGGTATGATAGATACTGTATGAATGTCAAATAGTTGTGATGAATATGATTTGGGGCCTCCCTCGATGAGTCTAATGACTCCCTGGAGTTGCCCGTAATAATAGTAATAATAATATGAGAAAATTGCTCATGCAAGATCTCCTTTTAGTAAATCCATGCTATTCGTTGCAAAGTATCTTTTGTTTGCCCAACCATTTCTGTATGCGATTTCTTACCAACTTCTCTAAAATCTTTATAGTTACTCCAGAAATACTGATAAGGCAATAGTTACACTCTAGTCTTTGCACTACCCTTGTGTAATGGGATTATTATACATTCTTTCCATTCTTGTGGGATCTTTCTTGAGCTAAGACTCAAATTATATAAACATGTAAACAGTATAGGCAATTTGGCAATATCAGCAAATGTTAATGGCAACATGCCATTAACATGTGCTGATATTCCATCTGATCTTACTGCTGAATTCTCATCCAGGTTATGCAACAGTTCTTCAGTCTCATTCTCACGCATGTCTAACTCTTCATCCAATGTAGTAGTAGTACTATGCACCATGTTGCATACACCTGGTTGATATATCTTAGCAAAGTGAGGACTCATTAATTGAACAATCTCATTAGCTTCTGATACTAGAGCACCATCTGTAGTAAAGTTATTCTTCCACGTTCATTCTTTCTTTTACTTGCATCATAATGACACAGTTTTTTTGGATTGCCTTTAGCCTGCATACTCCAGTTTCACTTTCCACACAATTCCTGTTACTTTTCTAGCCTACACTGTATATATTTCATGACTCCTTTCACTCTTATTCTCATGGTAGTTTTTCCATATGATCTTCTTATGGATTTGTTGCTTAATAAGTTAGCACATTCATTTCACTCTCACCCTATTTATATTTTGAATTATAGGGATACATTGAGATCCTGCCTCATTTAAGCACTTTTTCAAAGATACCGCTGCATTCCTGATATATTTTCCATTCAGTAACTGACACAATGGGACCAAAAATGGCATTCTCTTAAGTTAGTCATAATTTTGCTTCATTCTTATGAGATTTCTCTTCTACCTAACCAAAATTTGGATATTTGAAGTTACCCATCATGATAATTTCATAATGCATTTTATCATCCTCTGCAATTGAACCACCAAGTCTGTAGCAGCACCCCACCATATATTTCATCCTATTAGCTTCCACTTCACACCAGATAGCTTCAAATTCACTACTACACTGTACATTAGTATTATTTCTGTCATGAGTTTCTACCCTAACTGGACTAATCTGCTGTGAAAATAGTAGTGGTGGTATATGGAATTGGGGTAGATGATGGTGGTGTGTAGTTGCTGTTCTTGTAGTTGGTGGATTGAGTGGTAGAGATGGAGAGTTGATGTCCTCCCTCAGTGAATCTTTGGACTCCTTTCAGGTGTCATGTAATAATAATGATATGGTGTTAACTTGCATTATTAATTGATATGGCCACAATAAAATGTGTTTATTGATTGTGGAATTATTAACAGTGGATTGGATTTCCACTGTTAATAAAGTCATCAAGGATGGATTAGAACTCCTGGAAAGAGAGGGTTTTGACTAGACTACTGTAAAGAGGTGAAGATCATTATAAATAAGTGCAAGTGCTTTTATTCTCCAGAAATGCACAAACTTTGACCTTTAAAAGTAAGAAAGAGTATATCGATCAGTTTTTTGAAGTGTGTGCTTGTCAAAGTTCTAGATACTGTTAAAGCATAGTTTTGTTAGCACTAGTTTGTAAATTGCCTCTGTAAATTTATTGAAGCACTTCTGTTCTCATTCATCATTAACTGCCATACAATCTGGTTGGCTGAGCTTTCAGCCATATTATAAGGCAATTACATAAGTTTCTCCTCTCTCTCTCCACTATTGTATATCATATTTCCACATCTTTATTTTATTTTAATATTGCCTAAATACCATTGTTCCTCATAGAATTCTTAAGGTTATGCGATTAGCTTGACATCAAAAATCTTGTTTTTCTTTACTGGTAAATATTGTAACTTTGTTTATTCACAGTCTGTATAGTGAAGTCACAAATACAGTATGCTTTCATACCTTAATGTTTTTTGTCTGTTTGTGGAATAGGTTATGTAGTACTATGCCCCAACCACGAGTGGAGTATAGTACTACATAAGGAAAATAAACCCTAAAATTCAGGTATTAGATCGACCTATTCTGTATAGTTCATTTTTTTTATTCATTAGTGATTGTGTAATTAATTTCAAACAAGATACTGAAAATGTCAGCATTAACAGATCTCCATGGAGTCAGAATTCGTTGTAGGAGGTTCACCTGCCAAATTCTACAGATCACAATATATATCATACCTTAAACATATTTAGCATTTCTATGCTCACCACCCAGTGCAGCAGTTCATTATACTCATTCACTGACTCTCCATACAACTACTCTTCTCACTTTCTTATTCATGTGACCACATATAACTTCTATGGACAGAAATATTGCATTATCCTATGCAATATTCCTGTCCATCTGATAGGCTTATCATGTATTTGGGGGATGGGGTAGTAGTCCACTTTTAGGTTGTCCATATCAAATATACTTTTTTTTTTTTTACTGACGTAAGAACAAAAAAAAAAAAAAAAAAAATCCTCTCTATTTTACATACTGGATACCAATAATTAATTTATTTGTATCCAGTATTACTGATTTCATTACTCCAAATGATACCTTTCCATTTTTAATGGCGGCTTGAATGACACGTAAAATTCATTCTCATGGCCCAGCCGTGAACTTTCATGAATTAATAACACGGGCTGTATGTGCTCATGCAAAAGCTTTACATGGATTAGTTTTACTTTGCATTAGGACCCCCCCCCTCCAATTTACATATTCGGTGCAATAACAAGTGTACCACGTGATATCAATATCATCTGCAGCTACCATAAATGGACACACATCCTCTGTATGTAATGATAAAATGTGGCAATGTAAGCCAATTTGACTATGGGCAGATAATTGGGACCCAGAGGACAGGTGCCAGTATTTCAGAAACAGCTGCAGTTAGTTGCTCCCATACTACTGTCTGGGTATGCCTCAAGGGTGTACCCAGACTGGATTAACCATGAACAGACATCCAGCAGAAGAAATACATTGGTCAGGTATGCTTGGTTGATCCTAGAGGTGAGCATTGGGTGTCACGACTGGTATCTCAATAATAATGTGCAACAGTCACACAGCTCACCCACCAGTACAACAGTGGGGCAGTTCGACCCATTTTCACATGCAATATGTGCCATACCTTGCTTAACCTGGGATTCCACAGCCAGAGACCAACAAGGGTACCCATGAGGACGGCCAGGCATTGAAAACAATGTCTCACATGGGCTATGCACCCTTGACATATGGGAGAAAGTTGTTTGGAGTGATGAGTCCCGTTTCCAGCTGGATTCTCATTTGTCAGAAGCAGCATGAATCCCTATCCCCAAGTTCCACAGTTGGGGTTCAACAGGCCAGTGGAGGCAGTGTTATGGTCTTGGGAGCTTTTTCTTGGCATATCCGACCATATCCTCAGGAGGTCAACTCCAAACACAGTGTCATCTTTTAACAGGACAGCAAACCTTGTCAGGGCTCGTACAATTAATGAGTAGTTTAAGGAACATGACAAGGAATTTGCCACATTGCCATGAACTCCCCCAAACTCTCCTGATTGGAGTCCAATTAAACGTGTGGGATATGCTAGAATGGGGTGTGAGAACTGCTGATCCTTCTCAACAGAATGTGTGAACATGGCCATGGGTGTCGAGTTATGCATGGAGACTGTTCAACACCTTGTGGAATCTGTTCCTAGGTGTCACGTTATTAGGTGGGTGTGTTCCTAATGCAAAGCTCAGTGTACCTTTTTAAGTAAAGGCTCATCAGATTTCTTGATATTTTATCCACCAAGTTTCACACAGTATGGTCTTGTGTGTGACTTAGCACTAATAACCATTGATCTTATGCTTTTTTTTTTCATTTTTTAAAGCCATTTATTATACTCAAACATGCCTTAGCAATAAGTATTTACTTCTGTCCTTCCAACTATAACTTCAATTAAGGTACTACTTGATCAACAAATGTGTTTTTGATGCGTTTATGCCAGGAGAGGCTTGATGTCAGGGTAATTCCAAGAAGAGAGATCTCAAACTGTCTGGAAATTTGGGTGTTGTCGAAAATAATACTGGGAAAAAATGGTTCTTAAAATTTTAATAAAATTTGTTTCGAGAACTCTTGCTCAAAATTTAGTCCGTATTGACATTTGATTTACCACTTTACATAGAGCCCGCTATACTTGTTAAAGTTTCCGAAAAAAAAAAATGTGGAACTGGAATGAAAATAATTTGATTAAAAAAAAAAAAAAAATCATGTCTGACATACCACATTGCCAAGATATTGTAGACACCTGGGAAACAGGATCCTGGCAGTCCTTGATCTGTCTCAGGAAGTAGGAGACTATATTTATAGGTTTATAGACTATTCTGATTTTTTTTTTTTTTTTTTTTTCTTTAGGAGTGAGTCCAATTTATCTATTGCACTTTTGATGTGAGGTAGGGATATAGTATATATATTTAGTCTAGTTGGGGGGGGGGCATTCTTTTTTTTAAGGAGTTTAGCAAGGACTTCTTTTGTTGCAGCCATTTCATTCGACTGAGGTAAGTTGTTGTATGCAGTGCAAGTCTTGAAGTTGCAACTTATGGAAAACAAAATGGTGGCATGTGCAGATATGCACATGCCACCATCTTTTTTTTTTCTGTAGTTACAAGGCAATTGGAGCAATGCAATTGCCTTGTAACTACAGTATCCAAGAAGCCTAGTTCCTTCTTTTTACCTCTTCACTGTTGAGGAACTGTAAAAAAATTAGAAACTGCCTGTGGGCCATGCACCCAATTGCAAAGACATCACCTCTATACCTCATGCATACTTTGGGGGGGGGTTGAATATTTAGTGTCAGACTTTCAAAAGATTCCATTGTTTTTTTTTTTAGTGTCAAGCCCATACATGAGAGGTTGGTTGATCAACCTATAGTACATTGGTACCATATAGGGGTAGTGGGTTGGAAAAGGAGGGACTTGTTTACATTTGATTTGAAAGACTATATTGTATTCCTTGAGAAACACAACAGGGGGAAGATTGTTCCACAATACAGCAGTTGCAAGGATGAAGGAAGAGGAAAAGAAACTTGATCTGTTTGTTTCAAGGTGCACTGTGAAGGGATGTTGAGTAGCAGCTGCATGCATTCCAACAAGCTTAGTATTAAGTGAGGGAATTATTGATATTTCAGATGAACATTTCCCATGGAAATATTTGTAAAATATATATATATATTGTTGAAGCGAAACATCTGTGCAAAAGTGGGGGGGGGACGAGTTGGTAAGAGAGAGATCATTAATAAGTCTAATTGCTCTCCTCTGTATTGAGTCAAGCATTTTGAAGGAGCTTTTTAGGGACCCCACCCCATATGTGAGAGTAGTATTCAACAGCTGGGCAGATTTGTGATTTGTATAATGTTAACAGCTGTTCAGGTATGAAATAATGTCTTAAGCAAAAGAGAAATCCTATTTTTATTTTATTTTTATTTTTTTTGAAGCTGAGGATGCAATGGTTGTGATGTGTTTATGCCAGGAGAGGCTTGATGTCAGGGTAATTCCAAGAAGAGAGATCTCAAACTGTCTGGAAATTCGGGTGTTGTCAAAAATAATACTGGGAAAAAATGGTTCTTTTCTAGGAGAAATAAGACAGAACTAGATTTCATTAGCATTAAAATTGATGAGGTTACCTGAACCCCATTAGAGGATGGCTTGGAGATCAGAATTGAGAGCGGCTGTGGTTGATGTTCTGTAGGTTGAAGTGAGTTGTGTAGAGTAAGGTTTATCAAATGAAAGAGAGGAGTGCAATGCGCTGTTATTGGCAAAACTGTGTATTGGGTTGGAAATCAACTGAAGTAGGTCACTGATATATATATATATTAGCAGAAAAAAGGTTGTTGAGAGGACAAGGAACCATCCACCTTCACACACAGTGTACGTCCAGACAGAAAGCTGGCAATCCAACTACAGAAGCCCCAAATGATGGTAGTTTGCTTAGTAAGCCTTTGTGCCAGACCCAGTCAAAAGCTTTGGAGACATCAAGTGCAACCACTTGAGATTCACCAAACTTTTCCATGGCATTTGTCCAGAGAAGCAACGGAATCCATACTGGCAGTCATTTATTAGGTGGGTGCCAGGACCGGGTAGGAGTTGGGAATTTATTTCCAATTTGATTGGAAATAAATTACTTTACTTTTGACAGGACAGCAGTGACTTGTTGCCCTTCTTGGGAATGGGTTGAATATAAGCCAATTTCCAGGTTGGGATAGATACCAGTGAAGTAAGAGAATACATACAGGTGACATAGAATAGGAGTCAGTTCTGGTGCACAAACTTTCACGACAATTGGAGGAATGCCAGGAGACTTTGTGTCTAATTTGGGCAATATTTTTCTGATCTCTTTTAGGCACAAGGATATAGGAGGCACTGTATGTTGAGCATGTGGAATGGTTGAGAGACATTTACCATTGTCAGTTATGTATGAGAGCCTCTGTAGTTCAGTCAGTTATGTATGAGAGCCTCTGTAGTTCAGTCAGTATAGATGAAGCCCTTTGGTCGGAAAGCCCTGACCAAAGGGCTTCGTGACCAGATAAAGAGACCTTTATCTGGTCTCTTTCGACTAAAGGTGAGTTAGCTGGTCTCATATGGAGGTAGGGAGTTTTTTCATCCCCCAGAACAGGCAAACTGGCCCTGTGAACACACATGGATTACAGTCATGAATACGCCCGAGCCCGGATAAAATTGGGGGGATTGGGAAAAGCAACGGTGAACTGCCCTGTAAAAATCTCGCCAGGAATACTTTGTGGGCAATGCCTACAAAGTCATCTATAGTCAGAAACGCTGAAAGAGAAAATCAAAATCAGTTACGCATTGGAAGCAAAGTGTGAAACCAGACGATTGGCTTTTTCTGTGGGTGATGATGCAATAGAGCCATCTGGGTATGATAGGGGATGGGAACAGTGTTGGGCAGAAGTTTTGGCCAATTGCTTTGGTAAGAGACCAAAAGGCTCGGCTGCTAGTTTTCTGAACTCTGTTTTGGAATCATTATTTTGGGCTTCAGTATAAGCTGTAAAGGAGGATGGAGTTCTTGATTTGAGCCAGTTATGGTATGTTTGGTTTTTCATTTGTACAGCCTTGGCACATCTCTCGGAGAACCAGGTTTAGTTAGGGAATGTATGTTTCCATGCTGGTGAACAACAGAGCACATTAGCAACAGAGTGAAAGTGGGGAGTCTACTGCTACACCTTCAGTTTGTTTATAGACGTGGTTAGTTTAGTTAAAATACCCTGATTTCAAAGTGTGTAGAGTTTGGAAAGGAGCCCTGTGTATCATCCACTGGAATATTAGTGAAAAAGAAATGACACATCAAAGCTCATTAATCACTTGTTCTTCAATTGAAGGTCCTGTGTAGTAGTTTTAAAGTACATGCATGTACTTTTTAAAGTACATGTTTAGCAAGTTTATAAGTGGGACAATTTATAGAGCCTGTTGCATCCACAATGGGATGCAATAGGCTCAAGAAGTTTGTGGACCTTAGGTAGCACAAAGTAGCATGTGGGGAAGGTTTAATTTGGGCAGTTTCCATTGGTCAACTTGTAATATTATCTGACATGTATGATTTTATTGATATTATAGGTCCTTCACAATTAGAATATATGCTAATGTATTCAATAATTTATTTTATTATTGTCATTTGTATTAAGGATCGCTCAAATTTCTTTTGTCTGCCTTCATTACAACTATTTGCTTAATTTTAGATTTCTCAAGGCTAGACCTAGTCTAATGAGTATAAAAATAGATTGGTGAAGAGTACTTATGCATTCAGAGCAGCTAGAGCAAGCATACTCTCCTTCTTTTGTGAGTAATTTTCATGCTTCATTTCAGGAATTTAAGAAAGGTGCTTTTCATCAAACTTGCTAACAGAATACATATCCAGGCATAATATGTCAAATTAGATCTTCAGTTTCTTTTACTGTGATGTAAGGAATCATAGACAACAATGAATTAATAAAATTAGAGTAAAGGGAACAGTGGTTAAGATAGCAACTGCAAAGAAATAATAAAGTTCCTCTTAGGCAAATGAAACTTTGAAACTTATAGCTGAATTCTTTTGAGCTCATATTGTTTCATTTCTGAATGGCTATACAGATGTCTTTGTAATTTATTAAAAATTTAAATGTTAAATATATACATCATAATAGAAATTCTTTACTAATTGTAATTTTATAGTCAGACTTCTTTAGAAGGATTGGTGAGAATAACTTAATAAACATTCTATTGTACATATTTATTCTATCCATCTATCTAAATATGTCAGGAGCAAATGGCAATTTCATTGATATTATATTTTTGCATTTATTCCTGTTAAAGACTCCCCTAATTGTTTCCTGGCTTCGTGCAATTCCTAAAATTAAACACAATATACTAATGCTTCACAAAGAGGACACTTTTCGATGTGTATACATTGCATCACATTTGCATTAATAGCCTGGGTGTGCGGTCACAAATACAGACATCTTTGAGCCCTTTAAACAAATGCACAGATGGTGCAGCTTGTCAATTTCTTAGCATTCCAACGGTTTCAAACAGCCCAGAAGGAGAGGCAGAGTTTGCGCCAAGACAATAGCACTCAGAAGTTGTTAATGGCTGTAATTGGTTGTGTGTGAAGCAATCCAATCCAATTGAATGTTTCATTTGTCATCAGTTTTTGTTTTCTGAGTTTTATCTGTTTTACATGCATAAAGTGTAAACTGACATTTATGACACCAATATAGACAAGTTTTTAATATATATTTATAACTTCTAAAAATTATTTATACTTTTTTCCCCCCCATATTTACAATGAGAAACAGTGATGATGATGTACTGAATGTCCCATTTTCTAATAGAGCTTCACGGATTGTATGATTATAGTCGAATAAGGTTGGAACCTGTGTATAATAAGTAGAACGAGTTATTTCAGCCTTTCTTTGGTTCAATCCAGAAAAATAATAATTTCCCAAGTGTTTACTTTTCCGATTTCTGTGTGTATTATATGGCTGTATTTAAATCATATCAAAATTCAAATTTTTTTGAATGTCTCACTTTAGTATTTGCTAATGATAATCTAATCTCACCATGAAGCATAAACCCTTTGTGCATCCCACGGATTTTAAATGCTTTCCACATTTAAAATCATTAATTGTTAAAGTATTCAAAGTTATTCTACAATTAATTGCATCAGACCAATAAGCTGTACTATGCACTCTTACAACTTTCATAAATCAATAAAAATGCGATCATATGGTCAACTTGACATGAATTTTGTAGAGCGGATTGCATAAGCCACATGACAGTTCACCCAACTAAATGGGCACATGATGCCACTGATATATTCTGTGTAATTTGAAAACATTATTTTCCTAACCCCCATGGAGTCACACGACTCATTGTTTAAGGTCAACACTAGTGAACACAAAGTCTATTATACCACTCCTTAAATTCAGCCACAGTCTGCATGTTCACCTCGCAGGCAATGCATTCCATGCTCCTACCACTCTCTCAATGCAAAAAACTTACCTTTTTATTCACCACCTTCTTTTGCAACTTCCAGAGATAGCCTCTTGTCCTTGTTCCTTTCCTTCATTCTACTATATGAAAAATCTCCTTAGTATTAATGACCCTTCAAAAGCTTAAATGTCTCAATCATATCCTCCCCTCCCCATTTTGCCTTCTGTCCACCAAAATTCATGCACAAACTTTATTTGCTTACACTTGGATAAAGGATGAAACCAAGAATATAATTTCTTGTTATCTTTAATTTATGTGTATCTTTGTACTGCAACATTACTTGCAACTGGTTATGATAACCAGCTGTAAGTAGTGTTACAATACAGAGATCCTCACAGGTTGTCAAAAATCATGGTTTTGGCAGTCTTGCAGTAAAAGGTTGTAAACCTCAAATACTGTGAGTTGGCTGAAGATAATCTGAGAACCATGATCTGACCTACCAGGGTACTTTTCAAGTTGCTTCAAGCTGCCAATAAGTAAGATGGTGGTCTCACACTGTGCATGATAGTGTATTACCTGAAGACAGACATCCATAGTTGCTATCATTTACACCATACTCTTTTGAATACAAGAAACATATTGCAAAAGGTAACTTTGAAAGACAATGTAAAAATAAAAAATAATCCTTGCCCACCCATGCTACAAACATACTATAGGTTTAGTAATAACCTTTTACGGGTGGTAACCACATATAAAAAAAAAAAAATAATAATAATCCTTTTGACAAAACATAGATAGTAAAGCCAGAATTTTAACAGTACTGTGTAATGTAATTAACATTTCATAGGCAAATTAACATGTCAATTTGCCTATGAAATGTTTGAATCCTTCTGTAATGTGAATGTAAATTAGTTTCAGGTAGTAGAATTTCAATTGTCTGAAAAGAGTTCCATGTTTGGTTCCTAGAGTAGACTTCCAGATTATCTTATTCTTATCTCTACAGTACTAATATTAAAATGCTATAGGTTGAGGAGGAAGAATGTAACTAGAACACTGTAATGCAAAGCATTTCTTGCATTTCACTAAACTGGTGTTCAAGTTAAGAGGCTGTTCAAAAATTTATAAAGCAATATTCATACTCAGATAAACAAATATAAAAACTTTATTTTTCAATTAAACATACAAAGTTTTAAGTTTTTTGATACACATAGAAATTTATCAAAATAGATATATACAGATTCTAAATTACATTTAGCCTTCATACAATAGCATCTTTGAATTCTCATTATAAATAGGAAAACAATTTCAGGTATTATGTAATTGTTTAAAATTTACATTTCAGATTTTTTTACTATCTTTTTCTAAACTGCTTTTAGTCACTTGCTGGTCAGGGTTGTTACTTGAATGTTATATGTATTATGTTTGTAAAGGCATGTTATCAAATTCATGTTTTGTAAAAGGGAATAAAAATTGATTATTCACCTAATTATTCTTCTTTGATAATATCAGAGCTTCTTTCACAGACAGTTGGCATACGGTAAAAATATTTAAAGTCCCTTGATAATACTTAAAAATTATCAAGTTTTTCTTTATTATGTCTGGAATGGAATGAATATATTTTCTTTAATCCTTCACTGTACACACACACAACCTGCTAATGGTTTGGGATATTCTCAAATATCATTGTCTTAATATAACAATGTGAAACATAAAGGCATAGTTGACTTTCACTGTGGCAAACTTATAGCAACAGGAAACTTCAATTGTTTTTTGAAAATATTAAGTGTTGATTTGTGTTTTCATTGGTAATATGCATGATGAATCTGTCTCAAACTATCAAAACTTTTATACTATATAAGACAAACTTCAAGGAAATCTTCAAGATTACAAAACAAAGACAAGACAGAGATGGAAGGAGTATTACCATCGCCTGTTAAATGAATCCTACCCTAGCAAAGTTCTGCCTGACCTACCAACACCAGAAGGTCCTATGCCAGAGATATCAGAATCAGGAGAGCAATTGACAAAACAACAAAGTCACAGGATCTGATGATATCCTGGCTGAATTGTGGAAAACGTTAGGTGTAATCTTCCTGACAAATCTTTTGAAAAGATCCTTGTAGAGAGAATGTCAGACAAATGGAGGAAAAGCTCTAATACCATTCTATAAAATTAAGAGATGTGCAACTCTGAGAGAATTAGAATTATAGAGCCATAAAACTCATCTTACACATTTGAAATATTGGAGCAAGTGCTTAATCAGAGGTTTCAGGAGCTATTAAACATTACTGAAAATTAGTGGTTTCATCTCAGGAAAATCTTCAATTGATGCCATATATTTGATCAGAAATTTACTAGAAAGGGCACAAAGATAACAAAAAGACCCTGCACTTAGTATTTATTAACCTTGAAAAGGTCTTTGAGTTCCATGAAAATTAATATGGTAAGTGCTGTGGGAACAGAAGGTCTCAGAATATTATATTAACCAAGTTAATATAATATTCTGAGATATTATATTATCTCATGCACTGGAATGACACAATCAAAGCAAAAGGCCCTAAAGGAACCAGAGGAGAACTGGAAATCAAGGTGGGAATACATGAAGGATCAGCACTAAGCCCACTTCAGTTTGACTTGGTCATGGACTATCTAACATCAGACATTTAATGGCCTGTCTCGTAGGACATTTTATATGCAGACAACATTATCGTGATGAGTGATGACCCGGAAGACTTACAGTTGATGCTGGAAAAGTGGAGGACATGACAATACTGGAAACTGGTGGTTTGCAAATTAGTAGATAGAAGACTGAGTACATATACTGTGATTTTTCGAATGGCCCTAACAATAACATCATATAGCTTCAAGATACCTTGCTCAAGAAAGTTGAAGGCTCAATTCTCACAAAGGACGGCACCATTGACACACACACACGCACACTGGATGATATGGAGAGAGTGCTGTCCAAAGTATTGTGTGACGGGATGTCAGTGTGAGTCAAGGGGGAAAGATATGTAAAACAGCAGTACAACCTGCCATTATATATAGTGTGAAATGTTGGCCTCTTGAGAAACAAGAACAGAAGCTACACATCACTACGATGAAGATGCTCAGGTGGGCGAGAGGAGTTACCATGCTGGATAAAGTGTGTAATGAATATGTCCATGGGAGCTTTAAAGTTAGTTATTTTATCAGCAACAGAACTAAGCACTGGCTTAGATGGTATGGACACATATGAGATACCCTGGTAGACTCCATTTAACATGGATATCCCTTATTAAAAAAAAAACCTGCTTAGTTGCAGACATCGACAACCCAGAACAGAATATCCTGATGATTATGGACTAGGAGAGCCAACCTCAAGTGCAGTAGGGTAATGGCAAGGACAAAGAAGATAAGACAAGCCCCCAACTTGCATAAAATTTGGATTTATGCAAATCATCCCAAAACAGCCATTACCAACCTCCAAGCAAAACATTTAGTCCTAACACTCTTGCTAACCTACTCTTATATTATTTCCAAGGGTGACCTCTTATTCTCTTTCTCTCCTTTCCTGCTGTGTACTAAAAAGTCTTCAGTGTCAGTTATATAAAACTCCTTTAATAACTTACATGCATCAAACTCGTCCTTTATTGTTCACCTGTCAGCTAGCTTTTGAAGCCCACAGACTTTCAATCTATTCTCATAGAAAGCATTCCATAGACTAGGCACAATCTTTATCACTTGCCTCTGGATCCTCTTCACCAATTCATCCTCATACAAACCAGGTGACTAGATCTGTGTGCAGTAGTCCACATGTAACCATATTAAAGCCTTATAAAGGAGAATAATAACCTCTTTATTACTGCTTTGTCAGCATGTTCTTCAACACCCACATAATCTGGACCAGGGATGCATAAACTTGTTAAGGCCGAGGGCCACATAGTTCCACTGTTACTTATGGGAGGGCCGCCAAAAAAAACTTGAAAGTTATCTACCATATATTGTTTATTTTATTTATACCTATCATAATTGTTACAAAAAAGGTAATAAAAAGTAAGTAAATTTAATTTGATGTGCAACATTGCATTGATTTGAGATATTTGGTTCGAGTTTTGTAGTAGCCAACTGCAAAATTGATTCTAAATTTTCATCAGTCAAGCGGTTCCTGTTTTTCGATTTGTTAATATTCATGACTGAAAAAGTTTGTTCACAAATATATGTTGAGCAAAAGAGGTTTGCACATTTTAATGCATTATCTAGCAACCATTTATAATTGTTTTTATCGACACAACGATAGAAGTTTAATGAATTGCCTTCGTTAAATTTGTTTTGAATGTCGATGAGTTCAAGCTGTGCTGATTCGGGTGCATTTCGGGCAAAATGATTGCTAAATAAATCTAGCAATGGTTTCACTTTTTTAAAATCAGAAAACTGATCCTTGAAGGCTGATATCAAGTTATCAATCTTTTCAACATACACAGTTTTGAGGTTGACATTGAACTTTTTAGGAACTTTCTTATAATTAGGAAAATGGATGTAATTCCCTGACTTCAGTTGGATTTGAAATAGATTTAACTTGCACTGAAAAGACAAAATGTGGCCGTAAAGTTGAGTAACCAATTGATCTTTGCCCTGAAGTCGCATATTTAACATATTAAATGATTAGTAATGTCAACCAGAAAGGCTAAGTCACATAACCAATCCGGATTATTTTTTATGTCAGGGATGTTTTTGTTTTTTTTCAGTCATGAAGATTTCAATTTCATCAATTAAATTTAGGAACCGCTCCAATGTTTGTCCACGACTTAGCCACCTCACTTCTGTGTAAAAAATTAAGTCACCGTATTTACTTTCAATGTCTTCAAGAAACTTTTTAAATTGTCGGTGATTAAGGCCATGGGATTTTATAAAATTAATCGTTGAAACCACAACTTTCATGATATGTTCAAATCCAAGTTTCTTAGGGCACAAGCTCTCCTGGTGGATTATACAGTGGAATTGTATCAACTCATCGTCGTGCTGTCCTAAATGCTGTTTCAATAATGTTACCAATCCAGAATTAGCTCCGTCAGTTGTGATACCTGATAATTTTGTCAAATCTAAATTAATTTTGGAACACTGTTCCAAAAGCTCAGTGAACATGTCATTACCTTTTGTTTGATCTGACAATGAACTCATTCCAATCAGCTCCTCACTTACCTCAAACTCTTGTATTATTCCATGTGCAAATATTAACAACTGGGCTGTGGAAGTAATGTCAGTTGATTCATCAATAGCTAATGAAAAATAGGCAAATTTCTTTGAATAAGATGTTAATTGGTCCTTTACATTTTCCGACATTGCAGTAATTCTTCTTTGCACAGTCATCCTGTTTAACTGAATTTTCTCAACGTTTTTGGCTGATTTAGGACAAATTTTTTTAGCAGCTATCTCAAGGCAATCTAATGAAATCTTTGCCTTAAATGGTTGGCACCTTTTTGCTATAAGGCGAGATATTTCAATACTTATTTCTGTTGCGATTTCCGAATCTTAAATGGGTTTTGTAAACATCACTTACTGACCTGTCAATTCTCGTTTCAAATATGAAATCTTTTGTTTACACAGTTCTTCGGATAGATTTGAAAATGTAGAATGCAGATTTTCATAGTGTCTCCTTATATTGTATTCTTTTGGTATGGCTACAGCACTTTTTCAAATCAAGCACACTATATTATTAAACGACTGCACAAAACCATATTTTTCAGTCCAGCTATCCTGAAACTGCCGTTTTTCATCCTGTAGTTTGTGTTTCCTACTTGGCCCTGCTTTATCCATTGTAGAATTTATTTTTTTACTGTTTCCTAGGGGTGATAATTAATTGTAGCAACCGCACCTACGAAAACAAAATACTCATATGACAAATAGACGAATTATAAAATTTGTTAACATTATTACTAACCGATTATCGTAAGTAGACAGGCAATCGTGACGTCACAAGCTACTTTGCTTTGCGAATGTACTATTTTTAAAAATTGCCTATCGTGTAACTTGTTAAAGTTAAAATAATACACGGTGAGGTGGTCAGCCAGCAAATCAACGGAGGGCCGCCTGTGGTCTGTGCATCCCTAATCTGGATGTACTGTTTTGGCTACCTTTTGAAATATGTCCTTTAAACTTCGACTCTATGTTCATAATCACTGCCAAATCCCTGGCCTCATCAATTTCCTGCAGTTCACCAAGCATTACCTTATGCTTGGTCACATTAAACTGGCAGCCATTTATCTTTTGCTCATACTGCCAGTCTATTTAAGTAATTCTGCAGCAATTTGACATCTTCATTTACTACTGCTCTTCCCAGCTTTGCACCCACCCTCCAATAATAAGCACCTCTGTAGTGCAATTCATAGCACCCTTCAATTGGAATGGACCCAAATTAAATTCTCATTGTGATGAGAGGAATCTTATCATGATGAGAATTACTAGTCTTTTTCAACTGAAAGTAAATGAGCCATTCTCATATAGAGATATATGTGCTTTGAAAAATGAAAACCTGTATGCGAGATGAAAAAACTCAGAAACTGAGTTTTTTCATCTCGCATACAGGCAAATCAGCCAGAACGCATACAATTTACAGGCAAAAAATACTATTGGTGGTAGGCAATAGATAGCATTATGTGTAAGTGGAGAAGAATATCCTCTCTCTCGACGAGTCCTTGGAAGTTTGACATAATAGTAATAATTACTCTTCCTGCACCCACTGGTGTTAATTTGCTAATAGTACTAAGTACTATTTACATTGTTCCCCATACCCCTGGTCTATAGCAGTAACTGCATCTTTCATCCTGTCAACTTCTATTACACACCAAATAACCTCAAATGAAATATCTTCTGCATTCCTCCCCTCCTGATGTACTGCTACCATTAGCAAAACCCCTTCTGCTATTCTATTCACTTGGTATTTTCAGAGAAGACAATATCCCTCATTCTATCCATGTATCACCCTGAGTCAACTGAGTCTTATTGCCTATAATATTTGGCAGGGAAACATTCTAGTTTTCCTTACTATGCACTTCTGAAGTCTCACTGAAGAATACTTTCTCAAGACACCTAACTCTAAATCCATTCCAGTGCAAACCATCTGCTTATCTAAGATCTTTCCATCAAACTCACTCCAAACCATTCCTCTCGCACACTTACTCATTTGCAATCATAGCTCTTTGTCTCTGTTTGCTTCTATAATACACTCATTCACTACTTTTACTTTCCATTCTTTATTCACTTTTCCGAGCAACTCTTTCATATTTTCTTACATACTACACTTGTCACCTGCTACATCATTAGTACTAGCAAAATTTCACTTTTATTCTCTGCATTCTTACAGCATCGCCAACATCCTTATTCTTGGCTCCAGGAAAACACAATTTTGTTGCTCTCCTCAAGCAATTCTCCTATCATGGAAATACTATAAAATTTCTCCAACCACGTCATGTTTTGTTCTGTACAGAATGTCACGTGAGTACATTATCATCTGGTCATGCTTTTTATTTCAGTTTCCTTCTTGCTGTCCCTGCATGCAAGATCAGACTCGCTGTTCACATTCACATTTTCTTGCATATGATCATTCAACTCATTCTTTTCACTCTCTCCCCATACAGCATTCACTCTTGAAACACTTTCAACATACGTGCTCACCAGTTTCATTCTCTTTCCATGAATCTTTCATTTCAGAAAGCAAATATTTTATACATGCTACATCAAACAAAATCACCCATCACTATTCTGTGCATTGGTGTCATGATTACAATACAGTATAACAAAAATGAAAACTTTTAAAAAACACAAAGGAAATGACCCTCAACGGTCATTAAAATAATCCATAAAAAAATGAATCAATTATGGATAAATATTTCCCAAAACAACTTATCTTTTGGCTCCCAAAATCTCAACACATATCACCTATTTGCATGCTAAAAAAAGAAGTGGACTCATGTGTAAAGATACCAAAATTGATTGAGATTAAAAAGTATAAAGAAATTAAATAAAAATATAAAATTAATAATAAAAACTCCTAGCCTACTCACAGTACAAATGTACCATAGCTTTACAAAAACTTTTCATGGGTGAGAGCCACATAAAAATGTGGATAAAGCTTAATGGCCATAGGACATGTTTGTCATTCACCATCAGCAATGAATACAATTGTGAAGGATGCTGCCCATATAGAGGAACATGTGAATGGATCTGCCTCTTTAAAGTCAACAATGATAAAAAAGCATTTTGATGCTATTTATGATATGAAAAAAAAAAAATTGTTAGTATATGGATGATGATCAAATCCAAGAACATGTTCCTCTAAGCCTACTGGCAATTCAAAGGCAAGTGTTTTGGAAGACAAAAAAATCAAAATATCAAGACAATTCTCCATCCTATGCAGCAGAAGAATGGTCAATTCATTGTTCAGTCAGCTACTGATAATTTTATAAGGAAGGTCAAATTACCCCCCCCCCCCCTTATTTTCTCATTGTATTTATGCTATTATATATTCATGAACCATGGACTCACTGCCCATTGGTGTGCTCCTTCACTATCTTCTTCCACCTTTCTTTGTCCAGGACACAGTGTCGCAGTTTCTGTACACCCATACCACACCAGTCCTTTATATTGTCTATCCATTCTCTGTATAGACTTCCTATTCTGTTTAAACCATCCAAAATACCAAACATAAATGTCTTTATCTTCTGGTCCTCACTCATTCTACAGATGTGTCCAAATAATTGCAGCTTCAGTTTTATAATCTTCTGCATTAGATTCTCTTTTGGTTGTATCCCCGATAGAGCTCTTCGTTTGTAATTTTCTGTACCCATCCTATTTTAGAATCTTCCTGTAACAAGTTCTTTCAAATGCCAAAATTCTTTTTCTTGATTCCTTATTTATTACCCATGTTTCAGATCTATACAGTACATCACTAAAGATGCATGTTTCCAGTACTTTTAGTTTTATTTTCAGGCTGATCACTTTCTTTTCCAAGATGTTATCCATAGCCTTCAGATTTGTTCTTTCCTTTGCAAGCCCTTTATTTCTTTTTCACAGTCCAAATCATATGGCATTTTATTTCCCAAATATGTGAATTGTTCTACATTTTCTATAAATTCCATCCACTTGTATCTTTTGTTTCATGTTCTTCTCACCAAATACCATTCTTTGTTTTTTCCAAATTCATAACAAGTCCAAATCTCTTCCCTTCCTCATTTAACAGTTTCAGTGTTTTTTGTAGTTCTCTTTTGTCTTCTTCAATAATAACAAGGTCATCTGCAAATCTCAGATTGTTAATTCTCATCCCGTCTTTCTTCAGTTTGTTCATTGCTCTTTCTAAATGTGCGATGAAAATGCTTGGTGATATTGGGTCCCCCTGTCTAGTATCTCTGCTTGTTCTAAATCATTTCCCCAAATCATCACCTATTCTAACTGTTGCAACTGCATTCTGATAATTTTATAAGGAAGGTCAAATGGTCAAATTAAACTTTTTTTCCCCCTATTTTCTCATTGTATTTATGCTATTATATATTCATCATCATCATGAACCATGGGCTTACTGCCCGTTGGTGTCCGATGCCTCCTTCACTATCTTTTCCCACCTTTCTTTGTCCAGTGCACAGTGTCTGTACACCCATTCCACACCAGTCCTTTATATCGTACTTTACATTAATCAATATGCATTAAAATCTAATTTGTGTGTGTATCTTGTAAATGAAAAACAAATAATCTTCAAAACATGTAAGCACTAGGGTGTAATTAACAGGAGGAGTTGGGTTAAATCTTACTTCATCTGTCATCTCCTGTCCAGGAGGTTGACTACCATGGTGTGACTACAACATAAAATCCATGTCATGTTAAGCATATGTAAAGTATAATAGTGCCTCCATAGCTCAAATGGAAGAACAGTGGAATCTTGTGCCTTTTGATTGCAAAAAAACCTGAGTTTGATTCTTGTTGTGATGAGAGGAATCTTTATATGGGCTTTTTTCAACTGAAGGTGAGTTAGCTGATCTCATACAGGGGAAGTGGTTTTTCATCCTGCATACAGGCAAATTGGCCATGAGAACACACACACAACTTAGAGACGAAAAAAAAAAATACTGGCATCGGCAGTAATGGGTGGTAGACGGCATTGATGGTAGTAATAGTAATGTTGTTGTGTGCATTCAGAGAATTAAGTAGTAGAGGAGAGGGTGAGATATGTGTGTATAGTGGAACAGAGTAAGGTACCCTCTGGCAATGAGTCACTGGACTCTTTTGAGATGTCACGTCTTAGAGGGTCTGATTATATACACTCTACATCTTTGGTGTGTCACAGTATTATTAGTATGCAGTTACTGTCAAGCAACAGGTAGTTGCCACCAATACAGCCCTAATGGCCCTTAATGTATAATTTACTTATATCCTTGATGAATAGTTACTGCATCATTTTTCAGTAACCAAATTATCCTAGCTAGGATAATAATTTAATTGGGTATTGTTACTGAACACGCTCCATTATTACATAACTGTAGCACTCCAGTTGTTCAGTCAATAAACTAACCCTTCAGTGCATGTTAAAATGAATGCATTGTCACGGGAACATGACATGGTCATTTTAACATCTATAAAAGTGCTTTAAAATGTAATGACTTGTATATACGTTGTTTTAAGAGTAACCTCTTCACTGTGAAAAGTTGATACTTAAGTTGAAATTAAATATCAACATTTCAAATTAGGAAGAAATTAAATGACAATCTTATAGATATTCAAATATCTGTAAGGCTGTAATTTTTATGTTCATATACATAAAATATACAGAAATCACCTTAAATTCAATATGATATTCAGCGATTATTAGAAAATTATCTAACAGAATGCTATCAAAGCCCTTAAACTACATGGAACCCCATAATAAAAAAAAGTAAGTAGTTTTTTTTTCTTGGTAGTTTTTTAGCATTTATGAAGCTCATTTTATTTTCTGCAAATAATCATAACCTGGAATTGCTATAACAGACTTCTGAATTTAAGTTAAAATCTTCTATATTACAAAAAACAATAATAAAATAATAATTTTTTTTTGTTAACTTAGTCATTTTTTAAGACTATAAAACTCCTTTTTTTTATCTTTTCTCAGACTGATTTAAGGAGCACCTGCTACGGAGGAGGGAAATCAGTGAAATAACCAGCACTGCACATTATGACTTTCTTTATGGACAATCAAATGGCTTTCTATCCAATGGTTATACTTTGCTTCATGTCAGCTGCATCAGAAGATAAATTACTTGGCTGATTTTCATCTCTTAACTGGCAACATAAAGTACAGTTACAGCTGAGACTCCAGTTCAGAATACATAAATGAATTTATATAATTTAATTAAATTTGCTATGGAATTCATTTTCAGACCTTATGGAGATTTTATGCTTTATATGCTTTTTTTTTTTAACAAATACTGCTGTTCTTAATTACCAGAAATATTTTATTTAAGTATCACTATCTAATATCTTTCACAAAGAAATCATGATTCATTATCACACAGGCCATAAATTAACCGGCAACCAACATAAAGTACAGTTACAGCTGAGACTCCAGTTCAGAATACATAAACGAATTTATATAATTTAATTAAATTTGCTATGGAATTCATTTTCAGACCTTATGGAGATTTTATGCTTTATATGCTTTTTTTTTTTATTTTTTTTTTTAACAAATACTGCTGTTCTTAATTACCAGAAATATTTTATTTAAGTGTCACTATCTAATATCTTTCACAAAGAAATTATGATTCATTATCACACAGGCCATAAATTTATAAAAAAAAAAAAAAACTAATAATGTCTAACAATCTCATTCATGAAAGGTTGAAATCTATAGCACATAAGCCTTGTGGCTATGCCAAGGACTAGATAATCTGGGAAGGCCCACACAGCAAACAATGATAGTTTCTAGAGTTACTTCAGCCTTCTGATAAGGATGTAGGCTCACACCAGGTGCTGAAAATTATCTTTAGACTACTTATTGGAAACCACACATTTTCTAATGTGAAAGCGGGATTTGAACACAGTCTGTAAAATGGAAAGCATAGAAATTGTCTACGGAATGCTATGGTGATTTAATTTTATTTATTTTTTTTTTTTTTGCAACCCAAGGGAGAAAAAATCCATTAATTTTAATCTGTGTCCAGATAGACATTATTTTAAAAATTATACATAAAATGAACCGAAAAGAAATCTTTATTGTGAATCCTTGCTCTATGCTGAAGAAAATCTTGTTTTTGTCTTTAAATGATGAACAAGCAATTTCTCCTTTCTAAATAAATATTCTCTGCTATTATGCCATTGAAAAGAATAATATTCAGATTTCTTGTAATTTCACTATGATTTTAAAATAGTTGTTTCCAAAAATTTTGCTAATAGCTTTTGAACTTGGCATCTGAAAGCCTTAGAAACTTGTAGCAAACATACTAAAACATTCAATTTCTCTGGAGCAGAATCTGTAAGATGGTGGAATAGAGGAATTTGTCATACAAGGTGTCCCAGAATTAGCTATCTATTTCAGTGAAATGGGACAAATTTTTTAAAACTCATGTTTATTGATGTTTAATGTGTGTTATAAATGTAAAAATTTCTAAATCATTTCATAATTTTATTTTCATCTCCTTTCAGAACCCTAAACCCTAATAACATATCCAAGACAACAGTTCATAGAATCTTGCATTCGGAATTGATGAAAAAGGCTTGTCACATTCAGGTACTGCATGCCCTAAATGAAGAGGATTATTCAAATCGAGCAGCAAGGTGTGCAGAATGTCTGAATCAGATCAAAAGCTGAGGTTTATTGGATTCATCTTATTCAGTGATGAGGCGACTTTCCACACATGTTGTAAAGTCAATCGACACAATTTTCATATCTGGTCCAAGGAAAAATGGACCCGATATGACATATCCGGTCCATTATTTGGATCAAAATCCAAAATTTATGGCCCATTCTTCTTTCAGGAAGCATCTGTAACAGGCACTGTCTACCGTGATATGTTTCAGCAGTTTCTCGAACCACAGCTTCTTGATAACATTGTGTTTCAACAAGATGGAGCACCATGTCATTATGCACTAATTGTCCGAGAATACCTCAAAGATGCTTTCTGAATCAGTGGATTGGACGTGAAGGACCTCGATCTTGGCCTCTGGGTTTGACACCCCTGGATTTCTTTGCATGGGGTTTCATAAAAACAAAGGTTTACTGCCAAAAGATCAATAGTTTAGCTGAACATAAAGAACACATTCAGCTGGCAGTGCAGGACATAACTCCTGAAATGCTTCAAAATGTGTTTCACAACACTAAGGATAGATTTGAAATTTGCAGGGCACACACAATAAAGATTTGACCTATGATTTATAAATCTGTTTTTATATCATAATTAGGTAAGTTTTTAATAGATTTGTCCAAATTCATAGGAATGGATAGCTAATTCTGGGATATCCTGTAGAGAAGAGGATGTGAGTAAGCTTTATTTGGATCCACTAAACTTTTGCAGAGCATATTTTCTAAACAATCCAAAATAAAGTCTCTCCTTGGTCACATTTCATGAAATGTGAAAAGCACCTGTATTAAATTTTGTTTTCTCTACATAAATTATTCTAGGACTGGCCAGATGAATTTTATGAGGGTTCAGGATCCTTAGTCAAACCATTATAATTTTAGTTTCGATTGAATCATAAAATGGGAGGTTGGAAACAAAACGTGTCAATTATATATTGCAGTTACTGTGATGTGATTGGATGAAGGTGTAAAGGATCTTTATTAAATTTTCCAGTCAATTTCAGTTGTAGCATATGTTGTGGTAAAATAAAATTACATGAAAATACTGCTTGTTGATAGTTCTCTGAATAAGTTTGTCACAGACATCATAACACTGACAATCACAATAAGAATATGATATTGTATTAGAATTTGTGATTGTCAGTGTTGTCAAGAGAGCTGTTATGATGTCTGTGACAAACTTGTTATGTCGTTGGTTAGGACTAATCGAGGAGTAGTACTTTATGTACTCTAGACATGTAATTTTATTTTGCCACAACATATACTATAACTGAAATTGATCAAAGTTGGCTGAGTGGATATGCTACTGGGAAATAGTTTTCATTGTTGAACTAGTTGAGTCAAGACTGCTTGAAAATTACTTTTTTTTTTTGACAAAATTCTCTAGTACATATGCCACAAAACAGCTCGACATTAACTTATGATAATGAATGTCACTACTGAAGAATATAAGAAATACATCTTTTATGGCTGTATATGATTTTCCTCATTAGCCCAACACTGATTATGGACTCTATATTGTCTCAGAAACATAGAGAAAACTTTAACCGAGTGGATAGTATACCTGCTCTCTAACCAACAATTGTGGATTTGAATTCCACCTTGGGCATGGATGTGTGTAAAAGCCTGCATAGCTCCTTGAGCTTATAAAGCTCATCTTTTCACAAAACGAACTCTCAGATCTCCTAAAAATTAACATTTGTGCTCTTTATATATCATTTTATAAAGAAACTCCAAGTATTTATATTTTTGTTTCCATTATTCTGTTTGTAGATTTAGCCATTTTTGCTGGCCAGGTTGGCCAAGTGGTTAGCATATCTGCTCTCCAATCAACAGGCTACAGGTTCAAATCACAGTGTGGACATTAATATTTGTGATTGTCTTTAGGAGAGAGACAACTCCATCGCTCCCTGCTTATTGGAGACCTGAAGAAATTGAAAAATTCCTAGTTTGATGTCTCAATCAGGTTTTCAGGACTAAGTGTGTATGTGTGAGTAGAAAATTAATGAAAATAGAAAAAAATCCCCCATCCATGGTATAAGTGTGCTACAGTTTACAGAAAGTGGTGGGAGCCACTTTCCTCAGAAAAAAATATCCTTAAAAAAAAAATAATAATAATAATAATAATAAATGTATATATTATTTTTAAAAAAAAAACAGGTTTTTTCAAATTAATTCTCCCACTTTGCCACAACCCCCCCTTCCCTTTTAACAGCCTAACAGCAGAAGTATGCACATCGCAGAACAAAGACAACCAAACAACAACAACATCCAAACAAGGTACACGCAAATTTTCTTCCTCTATTATTCTGCATATATTTGTCTCTGAAACACATCTGTAATGCCCTAAGAATTCTTGAATAAAAGCCTCCTTCAAAAGCCACTCCTAAACGAAAGCAGGCAAAAATAGCTGTAAATATAATTTGTTATTTAAATAAATTTAATGATACTTTATAACAAAAGTGATGTTTTGCAACAGTGACCTAATGCTTGAATGTGTAGTCGTAAAGTTCAGAACTGCATTCATGATGGTCAGCAAATATCAAGAACTTATTAGACAGTTTGTTTATTAATATATAAAAAACACTTTCTTACCTGAAAATTAATTTTTCACATTGTTTTTCCTACCTATTTAAAGTGTAGCCCTCACACAATGAATCCTTGAACTCCATGAAGTGTCACTTAATAGTTTAACCAGAAGTAAGAAGAGAACTTATAATTTATTATACAGTTTCAGTCTATTGAAATAAAATAAAACATTTTCACTTACCTGAAATTTTATTTTGCATGTTGTTAAGTCTGAAAAAATAACAAAAATCCTGAAAACAAAAACAACCTTAGAATCACTTACAGATTACATAAAAAAAACAACAAAACTGTCAACCCTTATCTGCTCCTCCAAAGACCAACCATAGTCCTTAGACCTGCCAAATGTTAACCAGGTACCCTGTACCTGTAAACTGTCCTACTATGGCCAGACAGGCAGGACAGTCTTATGCTCAGAATCACTGAGCACAAGGAATGCATTCAGTTCTACCACTCAGGACTTGATCATGCTTTGGACAACACACACACACACTAGAAAAAGGTCACCTTACTCCAAGGTAACAAAATACAAGCCTTAAGAGACAACTTAAACCTCAATGAATTTGGCTGCATGAAGCTGCCTCAAAATTGGTAAGCATTCATCCCAACAGCCAAGAACACCCATGCTAGCCTTGTATGGGACACTATTGAGGCTCTTTAGACTCACTTACCCAGTAAGTGTGCCTCTGTGCACATATCAGTTTGTAATGTGTTCCCTGATAATGGCAATTTGACTTTGCTAAATATTGGAAATATTAAATTTATTGTAATTAATATTTAGTCTGTATTGTAATTTTATTAAATACAGTTATGAGCAGTCAGGGTCACCAGTATGAAGAACGTACACGCATGCACAGCTCTCTGGGAAGCAGCACAACTCATAGCAATTGCACTGAACTTAAACTTAAAATAAAATCACTGATATTACTATTCAGACCTCCATGGAATCAAAAGACTCATCGTGGGAGGTCCCTCCTAGGAAACACAAAGTCTATCATACCACTCCTTAAATGCATTGACTGTTCTCGCTCTCACCACTCCATCAGGCAATGCATTCCATGGTTCAACCACCCTCCATGCAAAGAAACTACTCCCCACCCTCTTTCTCACAGTTTCCTTTCATAACTTCCAGGGATGGCCCTGGATATATATTTGAATGAAATATGTTTTTAGAGAGGAGAAAGTAGAAAGTTAAGGAATGGAAAACAAACACCAACAGTTGATGGGAATGTTTTTCTTTCAAGTGGTGTATGGCCATCATAAGATATAAATAAAAAATAAAAAAAAAAAAGCCTCAAACAATTTTTGGAGAAAGTTTATTTCCTTTAACAATTGTACTAATGTTGCCATCAGTATTAAGGTGTTTAGCATAATATGAACTGGAGATATAATTTTCTTCTCTTAAAACAATATTCTACTTCCTAATAGTCATGCTTCTAGGATGTCTGTCTATCCTGGAGACAAAAAGGAAACTGTTTTGAAAAGCTCATTAAATAGAGAACTGTTTAAACAAATTGCAAATCAGTTCTATGAGTAAGTTGTTTCTTCATGGATATTTTGAAAGCAAGGTAATTTATAAAACTTTTACTAAGGTTTTCTGAGCAGGACAAGTTTTTTATGATTCAAGTTCAGAAAAAGTTTTGGAAAAATGCTTGTTTTGAATTAGAGCAAGCAATTCTTATTTGAACTGACTTATGTACTATGAGCATATTGGAAAAATGAATTTGTAAACTTTATATATATATATATATAAACAAAAAGTTACAATTTATATTCCTAAATTATAAATTCAATACACATCTGCAGAATTCGTTAACTGAATAAGTTTAATTACTATTATAGTATATGTACCTTGAAGGTAAATGTCATTAAACATCAAATTAATGATAGGTTTCTAATCTTTAATGACAAAGTTGAAAACCTAATATAATGCACTAGTGATCTGGTTAGATCAACTATGGAACCTGCTCTAGAGACCAAACAGTCTTTTTCATATCACTTTGTTTAGTGATATGAAAAAGATGTGTTAGCATCATACCCCAAGGATTATAAAACCCATATAATTTGTTGGTATTAATTATCAATTCATTTTTTCTAGTTAGTATTAAAAAAAAAGCTTCATTCATACTAATTATTGCTGCATTTCATCATTTGATATAGATATGCTTTAACATCACTGTGTCCAACTTGAAAATATCAATATTATCCATCTTCTTTTCCATTTATATTTAATGGCCTTTTACATCCCAGCAACTTTGCTTTCTTTTAAACTGGTTTTACAGCTGTCACCTTACCAGAGTCTGTTATATCTGTAGTTATTTACTAAGTGATTTATGGAAAGAAAGAACAAGATCAGTGGGAAAAATCATGCTCCTTGCACATGAGAGAAACTGCTCATCTTCAGCTGAAAAGTTCTATATCTTACAATATAGACTGAAACCACTTTCCAAAGGACATGTCTATGTGGCAGCACTTGTAAATTAGTTTAAAAATTCTCAATATTCCAATCTCAATAAATAATCCTAAATCTCACACACACACATATATATAAGGAGATATGTAGTTTCAGATCATTCAAGATAGGTATCAGAGTTTTGTGTACTGACAACTGCTAACTGACAGCAGATCTTCATGCTTATGTCACTCAAATGTGAACAAATGCCACAGAAAAATTTAGGAAATCTTAGGTGGATGCTCTTAATATCTCTAAGGCATTTGATTGGGTTTAATACAAAGATTCGAACAAATATATCTAATGCCATGTGGATGGATGTTTATTCTCAAACTATGCAACTAACACTATCTCTTCTTTCAGCTTCTATATCAATGTCCCTCACAGTTGACTGAAAATCCAATCATCCATAATGAGGAAAATACACTGAATTCTTCTGCCTACACACACACACCAATTGACAAACCTTACATTACACAAATCATCAAAACTCCAAGAACAGCTTCTGACCTTTCTTTAATATTCTGCATTGTTAATATTTTCATACTGGCAAAACTCAATCATTTTATTTCTCCAAAAAAAAAAGAACCTTAAGAGTTCTGTAAAAATACTCATCTGATTACAGAAAAAAATAATCCATCTCTCAGCAATTAGCATCTCCGTTAACACCATTGGAAGAATGACGGTATGTTGTACCCCTCAATTGGAAAAAAGGCCTAAGTTCGATTCTTGTCGTGATGAGAGGAATCTTTATATGGGTTTTTTTTCAATTGAAGATGTTAGCCATTTTTTTTCACTCAGAAAAATACAGACAAATCAACCTTCAGGACACACACAATTTACAGACAAAAAATACTAGTGATGGTGATGGGCAGTTGGTGTATATGATGATGGTAATAGCGGTTCGGTGTTGTTGATGAAGTTGTGGAAACAGAAGTTGTAGAGTAGGTGCCCTCCCTTGATGAGTCTTTGAACTCCTTGGAGGTGTCATAATAGTAATGCAGTCTCTTACTAAAATAAAGAGCCAAAAGGCTTCACTTCCGCGATGCAAAATTATATAAATTAAGTGGATATTAAATCCAACATTATTTTAAAGCCAAATACAGAAACTATAAAAGTTTCGCACAAACATTGACCAGAGAGCTTGTGGAAATACACTCACCGCCATACTTCGAGTTGCTCTAGCCAAACCTTATAGGAAACACTAAGGCTCAAAGCACCAATATATTTGCCTCACATTGGTCCATTTTCATAAGATTTCACTGGTCTGACAGCTGTTTTCAAACTCATTGGTTTTCGTCAGTTCTTGTTTTTGCTTTCTTAGGTTTCTGCCTGGTCTCTGACAAAAACCAATGAGTTTGAAACAACTGTAACCTTATCAAAATGGACCAATAGGAGGTGAATATACAGGCGCTTTGAGTGTTCGTGTTTCCTATAAGGTTGGCAAGTGTATTCCCGCAAGCTCTGTGGTCAATTTTCGCACAAAACTTTTATAGTTTCTGTATTCAGCTTTGAAATGATGTTGGATTTAATATCCACTTAATTTATGTAATACAGTCCAATTTTATGTATAGTTATTCAAAACCTCTTCAGAGTTCAACTTGAAGTTCAAAGAACCAACTACTCTTCTTTGTAATTCATTTCTTCTGCTTTTTTTTTTAGGTTTTTTCCCTCTTATGCATTTTTTTAGAGTACAATTTATAGGTCTTTAAATTCTGTAACAAGTTTTTTTTTTCTTTCTCGTCAACTTTTTACCCATCCATGACACTAATGTAGTAGAAGTTCAAGAACCTCTTGTGTATATAATTACTATGAAAAAAATATGATACACATCCAGGAAAGGAATGCACAGAGCAAATCGAAGTCAGCTGCTCTGTACGGAAGTAGTGCAATGAAGAAGTTATATTTTCATGTGCAAACTACTTTATTACCTCATGCTGAAGTAAATAAGGATGAAAATAAGAATATAATTTCTTACAAATATGATTTACTCTCTTTCTTAGTGAAAAAAAAAACTTCCATAATTTTTTTTTTTTTTTTTACTATATATACCTACTACACACACACATTCTGACTTTCTCAATTCTGTTTCTGAATGATCACTTGTTTCCAGATAATTATAGTGGCTATCTTATTATACAGTAACAGAAAATAAAGTGTTCTGGTTCATTCATTAATAAAACATCAACATTTACAATATAATGCTAATAAATTTCAAGTTCAAAAAAGGGGAAAAAACTAACAACACCATGTGCAAAAGAATAAATCAGTTCTCATTTGTCTTCTGCTTTATCAAAAAGCAAAAAAAAAACATGATATGCAAAGGACAACCACGAAAGCATTTCCCCCCTCACCCCCCACAAGATTTATGACCAACCAAGAGGTAATGCTACTAACAGTTACACTCAGAAAAGATTACACTGAAAATCTAGTCCTATGATGGGCACCCTCTATAGGTGCTGTTGGCTAGCCTTAAGTGTTGGGTGGGAGGCCTAAGAATTCAAGTTTCCCAAATCTTGGGAAACTTGAATTCCTAGGCCTCCCACTCAATAGTTATTCTTATTCAGAATAACTATTGAGGCTAAATTTAGGCACTATCCATAAGTATTGTTAGTTTAATACAACTAACAATACTTATGGATAGTGCCTAAATTTAGACTCAATAGTTATTCTGAATAAGATAAATTGCCAATTTCATGTTTTGAAATTTTCAGGAATCATAATTGTAAGAAATTTTTCCAAGCTTTGAGGTAATTGTCAACAATAGCAGAGTAAATGTCAACTAAGCCAACAGTGAGACACTAGATAGAAGACATTATTATAGAGGTTAAATGACCTCTGGATATATCAACCAATCTAGGATGATATCTCAAAAAGCCAAATAAAATATCAACACACAAGATTCAGATCTTAACAACACAATTAAGCAATGTCCCATATTGCCCTTCCTAATTGACATCAATACTTTATAAATATTATGAAATGACACTTAGCACATATGAAAAAAAAAAAAATCATGTGTACCTATTTCTTCTTTGTTAGGAAGAGAATAAGACTGGTTAAAAACATTCAAGATTTAATATCATGTAGCATTCTTTTACTACTCATGTCTCAGTCACATAACCTGAAGACATTATTAAAGTTCAAAAGAAACAAACAAGGGTTAGTTTTTGTAATTCAATACAGAGTTACAAAAATTAAACAGTTAATAGTGATCCCTTTCCAAAACTTTGAGGTAGGCATGCAAATCAAATCAGTTGAGATTTGGTAAATAAGAAAATATCTATGAATATAAGGTGTCATAGATTTAAATTTAATCAATAAAATATTATTGCAGCAGGTATGGTAAGCAAGGTCAGATTTATCAGACTGATTTCAAGAATTTGACGTTTCCTGGATCTTATCTCAGCAGAACAGCCTGTCTCTGCAAAATAAAGCCAACAGGAACTGGATACTCAAACAGCAGGGAAGGAAAGATATCCTCAGATGGTAAAAAAGAAAAAAAAGGACAATTTATGAAATGATTTAAAAATGGTGCATAGGTTAAACTTGTGAATAACCTATGCTATTTGTTCTTCAACTCTTAAAAATTGATAAATATCATCCTCAACCAAGATCACAATCAGATAACAGATTATTGATAATTTTTGGATGAAGGTCTAGTTATATCCATTAGCAGTCATTCTGAATTGTATTTTGTTTAATTCTTCAAAACAGAAAGAAACAACAAACAGAAGGAGTGAGCTTAGTGTGAAGAGAGATTCACATATCTGCAGAAGTGCAGATAATTAAAATATCTGGAATGGGGAAGGTGGTTGTTAGTTACACATTCAATAAGTAACTTGATACAAGAGTACATGGAATTTATTTCATTCAGAAATTGTAGTAATTTGGCAACTCTTGAACGTGACCAAACTGCAAAAATGTCTATGAAGTGAAGCCAAATACAAGGTTGAGGAAAAATGGTACCGAAGCATTGACTTTTTAGATGTTCTATAAAATGGTCTACCAAAGCTTGCAAGATAGGAGAACTTAAATCTTCTTCTTTCACTATGCGTTATTTAAGCTTCCTATGCAGGGTCCGCTTGTTACTTAGATGCGACTTCTTGTTAGTATCACTCCCAACCAACCTGTCGCCTAGTCTGCCGCTGGGGGGGGATATATTTTTGGCTGTAGAAGCGTATGTTCACGGGGCCGGTTTGCCTGCTTGATGAAAAACCGGGATGAAAAACTTCAGATAAACTGGTGGGAAAAACCCTACTGTCCACACCCAAGACCGGCTAACTTGGTTATGCCTGAGGAAGATCCTCACGTCTTCGATGGGAATTGAACCTGAGACACTCCTTCCTGAGGCATATGGTTGCGATGTGCAAAGCCACTAGGTTAACCGTGCGGACCTACGGTGAAGTTAAACAAGTTACCAATATTCTTACAAAATTTGGCTTGTAAGAGTTTCTTTAAGTGGTATGTTGATAAATAAGCAAACTACATGAAAAAAGAAATCACTGTTTCATTGTCTTGCAAATATAATATGCTGTTTTTATATTAATATAAGATATTGGGGCCAGTAAGGTTTTGAACGAGACTAGAAAGACATTTACAAAATAGTACATGGGAGAGTCAATACAGTCAACCATAGGATGTAATGGATAACCTTCCTTGTGCATTTTTTCGGGATGACCACAGATGGGAATGATGAATCCGTAATTTATCAATTGTGGATATATCCTAAAACTGTTTTGGTCCAATATTTTATTTAATCATCATCAGCAGGCTATTTTATCAGGCAAAATAAGTTATACAGATTTAAGAGAACAAATTATGACATCTTCATAATTTGGTCACACTCAAACTGAATTACAATTTCTGGATGAAATAAACTATGTATTTGTGTATAGAGTTCTACTGAATATGAATCTAAGAACCTTCTTTCTCTCTTGAGACACTGCAATAATAAGCTCCCATACAGGCAACATTCAATTTTCTGTTTAGTGAAAACCTTCCTTTTACTGGCAGATACATAACAAGAAAAAGACTCGTATTATTAAAACTCCTATACGTTGAACTCACTCCATCTGTTCTACTGATTTCCTTTTGCTGAAAGAATTAAAATAAAAATCACAATGACTACTAATGGATATAACCAGGCCTCCATCCCAAAAATTTATAAATATCCCTAAACCAAACTGTAGTCAAATGTTAAGCATTGCCACATCCTGCCTTAAGAAACATTAGAACAAACAGCATGGATTCTTTGCAAGTTTAATCTACGTACTACGTAATCTACGGCCCATATAGGAAATTGTCCTCTTTTATATCATCCATCAAGGATCAACTACCTCTCTCCTTGCCTAGTGTTATTCTGTTTTCTGAGATTAGAACCTAGGAGAGCATCAGGACTACGAATTCATGGAATCTGATAGGTCTAACCTTGTTTACCATGGCAATAACATTAACCACTGAGTTCTTTAGAATCAAACCAAGAATCTGCAATTCGAGTACATTTATATTTAGTAAATTTTATTGTTGAAACATTCCGTTTTATTTTTTTTATATGAATAAATTATGCAATCCTATACTGGTAGTGAGCTATATAAAAAGTAATCACTATCTCCCCCCCCCCCCCCATTTGAACTCAAAAGTGTGTTCTCCTGTTTACTCAGCTGAGAGCCAGACAAGTAGTAAATATCTGATGCTTTGGTTTTGAATGCTGTTAACCGATCTTTTATGCTCTTCCTAACTACATATTTGTTACAAGAACACAGTTAATTCTATATATATATATATTTTTTTTCAGAATTCATTTCACTCAGTTGGAATATTATGAAAAAGCTTTAATGACTGATACCGAGAGATAAAAAGATATATTTGAAAAGATACTACTAGTACACTAGTTTCGTTGAATTGATCAACATCTTCAGGTATCACAATCGAAGAAGTATATAAAGAATTACAGAGACTTAAAATTGTAATAACAGAACAAGTACAAAAAAGACAGTTGCGTGTTTGAAAACAAAATGTGAGCTTGAGTTCCAAACAAACTTTTCTATGCGCTGTCGTGAGTGCGCCAGTACTGAACAGAGGCAACGTGTGCATCAGAGAGATTGAAACTCAGGTTGTTGTTGATATGAGAGGAATCTAGAGAAATTTCCCTAGATTCTACAATCTTTTTCTCGAGTTCATCATAGCATGTTAGAAGTTTGAGTCCAGTTCACAATATGTTGGCGGCCTTCGTCTGAGTTAGCTGAAAAGAGAACGTGGCTAGAGAGAGCGCTAGCTCTAGTCCTGTTATAGGAGATATCTCATCTCTTTGCCTTACATCAGTTCTATTTCACTAAAACTGGCAAAGATTCTCAAGAAGTTTAACTTCAAAACTTGCTTCACTACGCTTCCAAAACTTCGTTCAATACTTAGCAAACCTAAAGAGAAACATCTTCCAACTCAGTTTCCAGGAGTGTACAAGATTTTATGTGATTGTCGAAAGCCATACTATGGCCAGACTGCTAAATCCATCCTTCTACGTTTGGAAGAACACCGGAGAGATATCGCCTATAACAGGACTAGAGCTAGCGCTCTCTCTAGCCACGTTCTCTTTTCAGCTAACTCAGACGAAGGCTGCCAACACATTGTGAACTGGACTCAAACTTCTAACATCCATGTGTGCTATGATGAACTCGAGAGAAAGATTGTCGAATCTAGGGAAATTTCTCTAGATTCCTCTCATATCAACAACAGCCTGAGTTTCAATCTCTCTGATGCACACGTTGCCTCTGTTCAGTACTGGCGCACTCGTGACAGCACGTAGTACATTTGTTTGGCACTCAAGCTAGCATTTTGTTTTCAAACACGCTACTGTCTTTTTGTACTTGTTCTGTTATTACAATTTTAAGTCACTGTAATTCTTTATATACTTCTTTGATTATGATACTTGAAGATGTTGATCAATTCAACGAAACTAGTGTACTAGTAGTATCTTTTCAAATATATCATGTCATCTTTTTATCTCTGGGTATCAGTCATTAAAGCTTTTTCATATATATATATATATATATATATATATATATATATGTTAAGAATACCAAGTAATTTTTAAACCTGGTTTTACTCCATTTCCCAAGTAAGCAAACAGACAAAAAGTCAAGTTTGCGCCTGCAATTGATGCAAGTCTAACTGATCCTACAGGTAGTGCAAGACCAGGGCAACTCGTGGTAAAGGTGGGGCAAGCTCTGATCACTAATCTTAATATTTACCATTAATGCCAAAACACATCTCCAAGAAGGGGATGTATGATGTTTTGTATTAAAGGCAAGGGGCCACTACCCAGACCGGTTTCGACCTTTATTGAGGCCTCATCAGTGGGAGCTAGGCTAGAAAATACCAAGATTTAGTAATACAGAGCTCATAAGTATTTTACCAGAACAAGTTGCCATAAGGTGTTTTAACCTTATTAAATAAAAATCTCTGGAGGAGATATAAATGTAGAAAGACCCAAGGTAAAATACTTTCTACACACACACACACACACACACACACATATATATATATATATAGAATTCTATATTATATATATATAATATATAGAATAAAATGCAAATGCACCTGATGTTATGTGACAGTGATTCATTTACCAGAATAACTAAACAACTTGATAACTGAAATGTAGACTCAATTATAAGCAAAAAAAATCACCACAAATAAAATGTAAAAAAAGGGAACCACACCTTTAAAAAATAATAATTTAATGGTCATCTTTGACATCTTTCTCTCTCTCTCTTTTTTTTCCCATAAACATTTAAAGTCACCAACAGCTTATCTAATTTTAATAAAAAAATTAAAAGATAAAGTAATATTCCAGAAAAATTTAAATATATTTCCAAATGATTTAAATAAAAATTATTTACTCATATATAACATAACATACAGTCAACTCTCACCATAGCAAACTCATAAGAACCATTTGCTAAAATGGGAGTTTTTTTTTTTTAGTAATCTGTCATAGTGAGAGCTGACATGTATATAAAATTGAAAACAATATATTATACTACATTTAGTTTTCTTGTTACAAGAACATCATACAAATTGTAAATCAATGTCACACCAAAGTGAGATTCATGACATCATGAGTATGAAACTAAAACCACAACCTAAAGATTTTTGTGAGTGGCTCCAACTGTGAAAACATCTATTGTACTGGTCTGGGTATAGAAATAAGCTTAAACTCTTAAAGACAAATTAATTCTTGAAAAAAATTCTCAATTTGGAAATTACACACTTTCTGGATATGAAAGGAGAGCTTTTTTTTTTTTTTTTTTTTCCTTTGGCTTAATGATTAACTGGATATAATCCAGTTGTAATCATTAATTAAAAAAATGACATTGCAATCTACACTGATACCCAAAAATACCAGAACTCCTCTCTTGTAAAATAAAAACATTCAAGAGTAAGTTCCAGGAATATGTTAGCAGAGCTTATCTCAGGTGGTATGGTCACTTAAACAGAATGGGAGAGGAAAGATTAGCAAAACTAGTGTTCTCTGCCAGGTTGGCAGGGAAAAAGACCCAGAGGAAGACCAAGATATAGGTGGATTGATGCAGTAAAAAGTATCTTAGAAGAGGTATAAAATCTGATAATGTTGGAGTTTTGACTGGTAACAGATTGATTTGGAGGAAAATTGTAGATAGGAAGTTAGTAATGATGTAAATTTTTCATGTGGTACTGTCATATCCTGTACACCCCTTGAAAGTACATGTCAGGAATTTGATGATGATGATGAGAGTAAGTTTCATTTGAATGTCAACTTCATCCAAACATGAAGGAAGACACTGTTCAAATGTAAAAGTAAACATTTCTGAATCCAAGAATATGTGGAAGAAATTTGTTTTACAATATTGGAAACATCTTAAAGTATTCATCACCTGGTGATAAATTTTCAATACTTAGGCAGATTTATGCTGATCAATTATAACTGATTAAAAACAAAGGTTGTTAAATGTAAATCTGGAAACCGAGTCAATGAAAGAGCAGAGAACTGCTTTTCAAACTTCCTGAAGTTGGGACTTGACAAGGCAAAAAAGTTATATACCACTGCTTTAAGAGAAACAACATATTGAAAATGTTATTTCTCCAATATAGATAATAATCTGTATGATTATATTGTTGCATGATCAACTCACAGCAAACTTATTGGGACCAAAGGAATTTTATCATTAAATGTGGACTTTGTTTTATAAACAGGTTACAGATATATCCATGGGCTTACCTATCTTATCATCCTTAGTAAATTTCTTTATGATTCAAAATAAATGGATGGAAGGCTTGGACATGGTTTGCATATCCAAGCCAGATAGCAACTCAGACACGTGTGAATATTTTTCAACTGTTTTTGACCACATTAACAGCCAATGCAGGAGTCAGTTCAAATCAGAGAACTACTCTCCAGAATACTCTTATATGCAGCCTGAATAGACAGAAAATTATCTTTCATAGCATATAGAAAATCTGTAAAGAGAAGTATATGTATAAACAGAGACCCATGCCACTATCTGCTCCAAAAGTTTTCATTAAAACTAAACCACCAAGTGATCTCCCTATACTCATCAGCTCATCTATTAAAACAAGACTTCATTACAACACAAAGTGTTAATAAATACAACCATGACATAGAAAGAAAAGTGACTATGGAGTTTGCAATGAAACTGAGTGAATACAATAAATAAAATATCTTGTTATGTGAAGGACATTTCAGGGGGGGGGATAATTATAACAGCGGTATTATTAAAGAAAATAAATTGAAGTCTCCTCTCAAAAAAAATTTGTTCTACATAATTTTATATTTTCTTTGATGAAAAGCCCCAATTTATTCGGACATCTCTTAGAATAAATTAAATACTTTTCAGTGAAAGAAAAGGAAAGAATTTTCAGTGCTAATTAGAAATTAATTTCTTGGACAATTTAGAAACTGTAAATTAAAGTATTTGCAACTTTTGCACAGTTAAATATTTAACTTACAATAAAGTAAGAAATGCTGAAGTTATATTATGGCTTAAGTTCCTTCATTAATGAAGATTTGGAACAAAACAACTTCATTACATGTACTAACTTTAGCCACTGCTATGTACCATCAATGTCATTCATCTGAAATTGTACTTTGTTATGGCTTCTGTAGCAATATCATTTCTATGATGCCACCTGGCTGTCATAGCAATCATTCCAACAAGCAGAAGAGATGAATTTTTGAAACTTTTTAACTTTTAAAAAATAAATCAGTTTTTTTTTTTTTTTTTTAAATCAAAGCTTTTATCAATAAATTCCAGCTAAAATTTAGCTGGATTTTATTGATTTTTTTTTCAAGCTATAAATAAAATCTAAAAAGAAGCAAGTATATAATTTTTAGTCATCATTAAGGATTATGCTAAATGTAAAGTTTCACAAAGTTGTAAAGTGTTAAAAGCTGCACTAATCAGAAAAGTGAAAGAATGAATAAAAACAGATTCTTCCACATAAATCAGGAAATTGGTAGCTGTAGAATACATATTCAAGATGTGAGAAGTTGCTCTGATATTAACATTGCACTACTATAATTATCTCCTTAAATAATAAAACAGTGAGTATTTTAAATATGGTACTTTTATGTGTTTGTTTACTTCTTGATAAGGGAAAATAAGAAATAAAAGGAATTAACTGTGATGTTGCTGAAATACAGATGCTCAAGTGTATACAATAACTTGCAGTGCTGTTTCACAAAACTGCTTATTGCAATTTTGTAGCTGCTAAAAATTCTTCATGAATGCAAAACTGGTTTTTAAGTTATTTTAAACTCACATGACTTACTGCTTACCTATATATAAGTTTTTATTACATACTAAGAAATATTATTATTGTACAGCTGGCATTATTTTGTTTCACAAGAAAATACAGAAAATTCACATGAATTTAAGACTTCCTCTAAACAGCAATAAAAATTAGGGAACAGAATTTTCATATCACAGCACAGATCTTAGAGCCTTTGTGCCTATATATGATAAACCACTGTTTATTTACCATTTTTCATAATCAGACAATAATTTAATTACTTTTTAATATTTAAAAATTCAATCCATCTTTTTCTGTTTTGTGATGTAATAAATCATCAACATAAAATATCTTACATCACATTAAGAAGCATAGCTTACTTTTCTGCATTAGGAAGAAAAGATTTCTGATCTTTCTTAATATATACAATTTTTAAAATAACAGTAGGAATATTAAAGATTTATAATGAAAAGGATGAGATTCTAGCAGCAACATCAGTAAAACTTTTAGAAATTTAAAAAAAAAAATCATTATTTTCTAATAACTTAAGCTCCTGTGGGTGTATGTAGATGTGTGTGCATATATACATGAATACATACATAGATAGATATGCAACATGTGCTTCTGTATACAATTATTAGCAATTCAAAGCTAATTATCAAAACATTTATTAAACTTGATAAATAAAAAATTCAAAGCAAATGACAAAACACCATTTACATATCTTCAGTTTGCAGACATAAAATAAAAGTTCTTTCTATACAATTACTGAAATATTTATAATTAAATGTTTACAATCATATCACCATTAAGCATACTCCATGATAATTAAACAAATAACTAAAATATTAATTGCTATTAAAAAGAGCTGCACTATGTTGATTTTCCTTGTTCTAGTGGAATCTGCTTAGAAGTGCTACTTACATCAGAATTATTTAAAACAGAGGGTGAGGAAGTGTATGTACTATCAAATACTGTATTATCCTCAGCTAAACCTTGAGAAAGTTCTTCATGAGATGCAACTGAGGGCTGTTGCTGCTGCTTTTGACCTACTTTAAAACCCAAAACCTTGATGTAGTTTGCTGGCACAAGGCCAGTTTTTTTACCATCAATGCTAGCTAAGAGCCATCCTTTTATTCTTGGCTGGAGACCTGGTAGAAAGCAATTCAGTGGCAGATATATATTTTACTTCAGATTTATATTATCTATAAATCAGAAATCAACCTGCTTAGAAAAGTAAGTTGATATAAAGAAGTCTTTAAGATCAAGATAGTAATAAAATCTTGAATCTATGTTTATATTAAGGACAGGGAACTAAGGACAAATTTTTGTTCAAAAACATATCCTTAATAAAATATATATATATATATATTTGAAATTTAATTTAATGTTATAGTGTACTCCAATATATACAAGTGATTACAATCACGTGCCCAAAATATTAGATCCTGTTCTACATGTAGAGGTAAGCATAAATGTTCATTTTAGTCATAACTATTGTGATAATGAGAAGCAGCAGGAAAGAAGACAAATAACGTAGCAAGTTATGGATCAAATTGATTAGCTTGAATAGAACAGCATCTGGACAGTTACGAATGTTTCCATAAAAGGAAAAAAGTATTACCAGTATGCAATGTGGATCCGCTACATATTACTGTTAATTTGCAGGAGACAAGTCACATATTCAAAAATGGTGCATAATACGAATTATTCACTTGACAAAAATATGATATTATTCTATAAAGAAGCATAAATTCAGCTGCTACACTATCTTCATGCTAAAATATATCTACAACTGAAGGATATCAATACTTGTAAAATTATTACAGAAATAATGTTATAATAATATTATAACAAACACTCCACAACATACTAACCATCTTCATCACTACTATACTAACCATTATATTTGGACAAGATACATAAGACTGAATGATATAATCACGTAATCACAAGAAAGATATTTATTTAACCAAATATTTCGGTCTGGAAATAGCAGACCATCGTCAGTGGTATTACAAGAACAGTTTAAAAAATACAAGCTAGAATACTAACAATAGATCGTTAAAATTAGACCACGGCGCGTGATGTTATATCACTAAGTATGAAACGGAATATTTTGAAGTAGAAACATGATTGAATTTGCTATTAAAAAAAAAAAAATTTAATGAGTAATCTTGATTAGACTTTCCCCGATTTTTGATATAGATATATAGTCATTACGATTCAGGTTGGGGCGATGGAGCAAGGCCTCCATGCTTACATAGATCCCGTTATAGGTTCGAATGTTTGTTCAAGGAAAGCGTGGAGGCCTTGCTCCATCGCCCCAACCTGAATCGTAATGACTGTATATCTATATCAAAAATCTGGGAAAGTCTAATCAAGATTACTCATTAATTTTTTTTTTTTTAATAGCAAATTCAATCATGTTTCTACTTCAAAATATTCCGTTTCATACTTAGTGATATAACATCATGCGGCGTGTTCTAATTTTAACGATCTATTGTTAGTATTCTAGCTTGTATTTTTTAAACTATTCTTGTAATACCACTGACGATGGTCTGCTATTTCCAAACCGAAATATTTGGTTAAATAAATATCTTTCTTGTGATTATATCATTCAGTCTTATGTCGCAAGTATCCTTGAAACAACAAGATACATAAACTTGGCTATTCCAAATGTACCATAATTTCATATAAACAAACCACAACTGCTTCCAAAATTTATCAAACAATATGCAAAATTTATGATAAAAACTGAAACTTTTTAATCATATAAACCAAACCACCATTCACCTGATGATATTCTCTCTCTCTTTTATGATGCTTCTCTGTACAACAATTTCGATGTGCCCCAAACTCTGGACATCATCCATACACTTCTTGGAAAAGATCACAGCCTAGTAGAATGACGAATAATAAAAGAGGGGTAAAGTTAAAAAATATATAGTTTTATTGCTTCCGCCTTCCCTTACTGTTTTGTCAGATTTGAAGTGAACATGTGTTATGAAAGATGAAAGTGAACAGAAACCTCAATGTGTTTTGTGTTCTGAAGTGTTGTTGAATGAGTGCATGAAACCTGCGAAACTCCGACGACATTTAGAAACTAAACATTGTGATGTGAAAAATAAGCCAATTGAATTTTTTCAGTGACGCTTAGGGACATTAAATCATGGGAAAGATATAATTTAACCATAGGTTCCATTAATAGCAAAGCACTGGAAGCATCCTATCTCTTAAGTTTGCGCATAGTGAAAACGGAAACCTCACTCTATTGAGGTAAATTTACTACTTCCAGCTATAAAAAATGTGGTAAAAAATATGTTTGGCAACAAGTTACTAAAAGATGTTGATTTGGTTCCTCTTTCAAATGACGCTGTCGGTCGTAGAATTAATGATATGGCAGGTGACACAGAATCTCAGTTAATCGAAAGAGTTAAGAAGAGCCCTTACTATGCGTTACAAATAGACGAGACTACTGATGTTACAAATGATGCGCAGTTAATATGCTACGTAAGATATGTGCATGATAACATTGTTTTGTAGAACTTTGTCACTTTGGAATGCCACCAGAATTTAAAACTGTGCTTATACAACGCTGTCAAGCTAGTTAATTTTATTAAAGCTCAACCGTTAAATAAGAGGTTATTTTCAGTACTCTGCGAAGAAATGGGTAGTGAATATACACAACTTTTGCTTCATTCTGAAATTCGCTGGTTTCCAGGGGCAAAGTACTAACAAGGTTATTTCAATTAAGACACAAAGTTTTATTATTTGTAAATGAGCGTAATTCTGATTTTGCATCATTCCTTGTTGATGAAGCATGGTTATCAATACTATCCCATCTTTCAGATATTTTTTCGAAATCATATGAACTAAATCTCTCCCTTCAGGGAAATTTTTTTAACTGTTCTTGATGCCTACGATAAAATAAAGGCAATCAAGAAAAAACTGATTTTATGGATTAATTATGTAAAAGACGGACAATTTGCACCTTTTCCAACATTGGAATTCTTTTTAGTGGAAAATAATACTTTTGTTCATTCTGAGTTTGTAGAAAGGGTTTGTGACCACCTCAAAAATCTGAAACGAAATTTTGAAACATTTTCCGAATAACCTTTATAAGAAATTTCCATGGGTTCGCGATCCATTTCAGGCTTGCAGTCACAAGAACGACCTTTCGTTATCGAAAAAGGAACAGTTAATTGAGCTTTCAAGTGACAGTGGGCTGAAATGCAATTCCGTGATCTTGGTTTTGCTCAATTTTGGATCTCGTCTTCAGCGAGAAGTGAATTTCCAGAATTATTTGAAGAAGCATTGAAAATCGTCCTGTTTTCTACAACCTACAAAGGATTTTCATCGCTCCTTCAAATAAAAACAAAATACAGAAATTGTCTTAGTGTGTGTGCCGATCTTCAACTAAAGTTGACCAATACTGAGCCAGATATCCAGCAACTCTGCAAGGGCCAAGAAGTTCAACCATCTCATTAAAAGTAAGTAGTAACATAATTATATCTTATTTGTTTAATAAAAATTAAAACATTGTTCATTGATGATACACTTTTAATCGTTTACTTCTAATTTAATTATGTTGCCATATCTTTCAAAAGATGCTTTTAGATTTCGAAATGTTGGTAATTCCTACATAGGTTTTTTTAAAAAAAAATTATAAAAAGTCAAAACGACATATAGGGAAATAAATTAAAAACACTGTTTATTTTTGAAGTAAAGCTTTAATTCCAACATTCTAAAATGTTATTTTCTTGCTTTTCTGTTCGCAAAATCGTCGATGGCTATTTCATCACTCAATTGCTGTTTTTTTAGACAGTAAGGCAAGATTTCATAAACGTCAAAAAAGGTATCGCCAGGGGTGGATCTCCCCCCCACCTACGCCTCTGTAACTTAGTGGTCCGCAGAATTTTTTTAGGCATTTTACTGGTCCTTGGGCTTAGAAAGGTTGAGAAATGCTGGATTATGCTATCCATGCAGCCTAACATTGCGTGCCTTCTTCCTCAAGCCACTTTTTTGAATCTCATGCCATCTTAAAATTCACATGAATTCATAATATATATAAAGTCAAACACATTTTAAAGTATGCTGCTTGGAAAGAAGCCAATGGACACCACAGTGTGAGGAACAAACAGCCATGGCGCCCACCTTCATATGATGTAGGACCTACTTTCGCTGCGATGACTGCGGCAATCCTATGAGAAATATGTTCCACAAGCGTATGATAGCAATCAATGGAAATTTTGGACCATTCTTCTTTTATGCACACAGGGTTGATACCAGAATTTTGTAGAGGCCAGTCAAGTGTGATGTTCGTTTCCACAAACCATGCAGTTGCAGCAGCCTTATGACAGTGTATTGTCTTGCTGAAAGAGATAGATCAGTTCTGTAGAAACACCACAAAGGGAATCATCGCATTGTTCAGAGTGTTCAGATACCTCTTGGAGTTCAATGTTCGTGGCACCATAAACAGAGGTCCGAGGACAAACCAGAAAAACAGGATCATACCATCATACCACCACCTCCAAATTTCATAGTTGGGATTATGCACTATGGTAAGAGTTGTTCATCAGGCATCTGCCACACCCATCCATCTGCTTGGTAGATGGTGTAGTGCGATTTGTCACTTCATAATACAACTTTCCAAGCTTTCATGTCCCACTGTACATGCTCTTTGCACCACTGAAGATGACTCTGCATGTTGGTTCGGGTAATGTGGGGCTTGTATTGTGGAAACATGGAAACCCATGTTGTGTGCTTCTGTTCTGAATATTTTTGTGCAGATTCATGTTCCAGTCAATGCCCAGAACTCTGCATTCAACATATCAGCTGACAAATGGCAGTTTTTTTACATATTATCATTTGTAGCCCCTTACGTTCACATTCAGTAGGTGTGATGAGTCATGTGCTGTGAATAGTACTTGCAGTTGACTCCCTATGCTTCCATCTCAGTATGGCATCACTGCTTGTTAACCTGAAATGGTCCAATTTGTCAACAACTGCCGAAAACAGATATGCCCTGAAACATGGCATCCTATCACAATGACTCTTTCAAACTCCATTAGTTCCCTTCTTGCAGCCATTATTTCACCCAGACGCAATTGCACTGACTTGGGAGCATCTTATTCCTCCAATTTATATCAGCTACAAACATGTGATTATTACATGACACAATGGACCTTGCCCATTGGGATGTCTGTTGATTTTTTTCTACGTTGTGTATGTATTCTAAGTAGAAAATTGTCTTCACCAACAACAAACTACAAAATTTACTAAAACACCACCAGAATATCTCAGACCAACATATTACTACTGGTCTGAGATATTCTGGTGGTTTTTTTTTTTAGTAAATTTACAAAACCACGAGTCAGCAGCCGCCACTGTTGACTCGTGGCTTGAAAGCGTGGGGGTGCTGCAACTTTCGAAATATACATACACACTGTAAGTACAGTGTATATGTGTTTAAATAAAATATCAAAATTATACAGTTTGGTATAATTCAAAATTACTTAAAAATAAAATATATTCTTCTTGTTTTGTTTCATGAAAAAATATTGTTTATTATCGATAAAGTTATATAGTTTAGTATAATTCAAAACTTAAAAATAAAATTCATTATCATAACCCCAATAATGTTCTAAAATAAAAACTATAACAAATGTTATGTCTTTAAGTGTAATGTCCAAATATTTAAAGAGACGGAGTAAACACGATAAGCACTACGAACACTCTACTACTGTAAAAAAATGCATATAAACAGTGGAACTGCACAACGGACAGTGCTGCATTACGCTAATAGATCGCATCTCACTATGACGTCCATATGCTTGTGCGCATAGCAATATGACACTGTGGTAAACACAGTGGTGCTAGAGTCCTTCGCCCTCCTAAGTGCTATAAGATGGATTTTTATTATTTTTTTATACAAAATAAGAGAATTGTATAGGATTGTTGATGATAAAATTAAATATTACAAGCAAATATAAATAAATTAATAAATATATTTATATATCAAGAAAAATTGGAGGTGCTGCAGTTCCGCAGTGCCTATGTATGAGCTGCCCCTGCCTGTCAGTCAGGGTATGATACTTGCTATGTTGGATCTATTATCTATTCTTTAAATTCTTATTTAATTGAACATTATTGAAATTGTAATATCCTCATACAGTATTTACATACCATCACAAAGAAAAAAATGAAAAACACTAGCATTATTGACAAAAATCTCGCTACCAAAATATCACATCACATGAATAGTCAAAACATATCCCTGAAATGGAGAAGTTTTTGGGATTACCATTATTGATTTCCAAGAAACATAAAGTTATGTTCTCCAAATATTAATGATAACAATCAACCCACCTGCAGTAAACATAAAAAAGCTCTATATGATCTTGCCTTGTGACAATTAAACAAAATAAATTACCCCCCCCTTTCATTCTTGAACGAACCAAACTACTCTTAATACAAAACTCTAACCACACGACAAGAGTTCATAGTTTTGCTTCAATATCTGAACACAATTCCCATGAAATGGGAATTGTGTTCAGATATTGAAGCACATTATCATATTGCTGGTGTTGTATATATTTTATACATTTCATTCCTAAATTCTTTTAAGAATTTTAAAAATCTTGGAATCTAAACCTTTCAAAATCCACTGTCTATTCGTTATCTATTAGTTCCATTTATGTTTTTTTTTGGCTATAGAGTATATATCTCGGTGTTCACATATTTGTTCTTCATGCTCATCTTTTTCTTACCATACTTTTTTTTTCTGTTGTCAAAGTCTGGCACCAAACATTGTGTTATTCCTTTCTTAAAAGCACACATCCAGGCATGTCATATAAATGCTTTTAATATAATTAATAAAAAAATCCATTTTAATTATAACTAAATTTAGCTTTAGGTTAGAATACAGGGACAGTATCAGTAATCAAATAAGCTTTGCTATTTTCTACTTCTACTTTCTTTCTTTATGCCCCATGCTATCAAATTTATTTGTTGTCTTTATTGCTCTCCCAATACCACAAACCATTCTGAAAGTTTTGATTTCTTCTCTTTGAAATATAATTTTTCTCCAGACCAACAACTCCAATACTGAGATTTTGATGTTCACAGTTCCAACTACCTTTCCTATCCAACTGCAGAGATCAAGCAGACAGAAATGCCCAGGAATTTGCTATCACCAATGATCTTACATAAACTGCTTATACATCTATCAGAATATAACTTCTCAAACACCAGACATTTCTTCCTCATTAATGATCCTTCTAAGTATGCCATGGATGTTATTTGTTTTCTAAACAACTCAGACTATATTGTGAATATCTTCGCCCATGGAACAACACACTTACACAGCCACTCTCATTGAGCTGTGAGAGTCATAATATGCCAAGTGGAATAATCTTTGTGATTTCTATGTCTCATTTCCTTGGTTGGATTGTTTTCTCATCTGATCCAAACAGTTACAATGAATGTATCACTTAAGCAGTTCCTAAGAATTATGGAAATATTTCCCCAAGTTACATTATATCCATGTCCTTTATTTAGGCCTTGTTCTCCAAAGCTGTACAAAGAAGAAGAACTGGACATATTGCAATTGGCTTTCCATCTTCCTTTTCTGATTATGCTTAAATCTGAAATAGCTGTAAACAAACTATTAGCACATCCAAAATTGATTTTGAAAGGACTAAAAGCAGGAAACTTGCATGATGCCCTAAGCAGTTAGACTTTCTGATTTCTTGCTAAGAACTATTGGTCATAACCCAAACCTCCTTTCAGCTCTTTTGCACTCAGATGGTTCTGCTACATCATTACCCAATGAAAAATCCAATTGTTACTTTCCCTCAAATTCTTGCATAGGCAATATCAGAATATATCCTCCTATCATTTCAAGCATGCAATACAATGTTCGATGTCTCATTTAATTTTCTGCCAAGAAGAGATCAGAAGAATCTTCTCTAAACTGGATACCAAACATTTTTCTGGTCCTGATGGCATTTCTCCAATTGCTTTGAAGATTTGTGCTTCAGAGTTACCCCTTCCCTCCATTCCACATCACTTCACTATTTCTAAAATGATGTAAAAAACCATTAATACTCAATTTCAAAATAGAGATCCTTCAAAGATTCGAACCTGTCAAGTGACCCCCGAAAGTCTACTTTCCTGTGATACTTTAATATTCCTGTGCAGTCAGCTGAATTGAATTACATTTTTGTTTTTTCCCTTAATATTAGAATCACTCTTTATAGATATATTTAGTTTATCATACTTCTACATAAAATTAAATGGATAATATAACAGAAAAAAAAAAGTCATAATAATGTTGGTTAAAAAAAAGTACGGCATCTTAAGCAAATTCATCCCTTTCTTTAGATGGTATCCTAATGGATATAAGTCTGATTAATTTATATATGCCATATTGATGTGTATTTATCTTTTTTTGCCAATTTACTATTTTACAGTGCAGACTCTCGTGTTTGCTTTTAATTGGCCAAATATTGATGTATATTCTGACTTCCTAAATTTAGTAAGAACAAAGATTACAAGCATTTATATGTATGGTCTATTATTTCATTGTGCATACATTGCACATTATTCCTTTCTAAATTGAGGTCATTAATTTCAGTAATGCAAAACTGAGGCATTAATGCTTGCTTCTGATTTCTGTTATTTACTACAGAACTAAAAAAAATCCTGTTAGAAGTTTTTCCCTACTCGGTTATACTATAAATTATATTCTTGGTTTAATCCTTTATCCAAGTGTAAGAAGCAAACAAAGTTTGCACCTGAAGTAACTTCAGGACTGGGCAACTCACAGAGGCTAATGACATCACATCACTTGCCTTAGTATCTCACAATGCAAAACACATATCATTATGGACATGTATAATTCTATGCATTATGGGAAGGGTCACTATCCAGACAGGCTTCGACCTTTATTGAGGCCTCATCAGTGGGTGCCAAAACCCAAAAGTGATACCAAGGTTGAAGTAATGCAGAAGTCTTATTTCCCTGTACAACAGTCTAAAGGTGTCAACTAGCCAAAAGGCCTGGTCTTACCCCATAAAATATTCTGGATTGGAGTATTTTGGCTACTCATATATGGAAATATGACTTCTGCATTACTTCAACCTTGGTATCACTTCTGGGTCTGGCTCCCACTGATGAGAATCCTGGAGACTTGCACTACATGTGTTTAGGAGTACAATATCATCTGCATAAAGCAAAGAGCTCAGTTTCACATCTCCAATTCTAATATCAGGCCTAATGCCACTTTCTTTCATAATGTGATCCACGTAGATGATGAATAAAAGTGGAGATAATATGCATCCTGGTCTTACCCCTGATTTTACCATCAAACCAACTTCCTGTATTTCCTTCAATTCTAACTGCTGACTTACAACATAAATATAGACTAAGAAGCTTTCCTCTGGGTACCTACCTTGTATGCTTTCTCCAGATCTACAATGCTTTAGTACAGATGATGTAATACAAGGGATACTCCTTAAGATAATAGGTAAAATAGCCATAAATATTAATATTACATACAGATCCCTGTCATATCCCCATGATTTCTCAACTATCTGTGCTGAAGTGAAAATCTGATCTTGACAATCTCCCTATTTGACCTGAACCCAGCTTGTTCTTTTTTCTCTTCCACAATCTTTCTCAACCTGTTTTCAAGAATGCTTGCATAAATCTTACCTGGAACACTTTAGTAAAGAAATTCCCTTTTTTATAGATGGGTATTATGAGAGTACTACTCCAATCATTGGGAATTTTACCTCCTGACCAGGCCTTATGAATATGCAATGCAGCCAGTGCAAAACTTTTATACCTCCACACTTAAACATGTCTGATCAAATATTATCTACTCCAGTTGTCCTTTCCACATATCAAGTTTTTGACTGCTTATTCTACCTCAAGTATTGATATGTAATACTTGAATTCCTCTTGAAAATTTTCTCTATGGTTCTATCACTGCTTGGTGTGTTTAGCAGTCTTTCAAAGTAATTACTCCAGGCATAAGGAAAGTACAAGAACACTGTCATGAGTTAAAGTTGTAATAAAAATCCTCTTGATTCTGTTAGCAAATTTCTAAACATTCACTCTAATGCAACTTGAATGGTTCGGAGTTTCATATGACCTTTATTCTTTGATTCCTTTTACAGTACTCTTTACTCCATTTCCAAGCTTCTTCATTAGCTTCCATTTTGTAACATTCCTGATTTTTGTTTTCCATACTCCCATGACTTTTGTTTAGCTACTTTTATACATAGCGTTGCTCTCTTACATTTCACATTGTATATTATAATAAAATGTCAGAAACATTTGTACATTAAAATTATTTCATTTAAGAATAGTTTATTATTAATAATAATTCTAGCAAGGATGATCATTCAACAGAATTATGTCATTTTACTTAAAAGTTGAATAATATAAATGAGTTGTTCTTCTTTTTCAACCTTCTGGTTCTGTCCACTGCTGGATGAAGGTCTCCCCCATGATTTTCCAGATCACTCGGTTTTCTGCCTCTCCCATCCATCTCACTCCTGCAATTTGTTCCAGTTCATTTCTCCACCTTCTTCTAGGTCTTCCTCTTTGTCTTGCTCCATCCATTGGTCTCCACTCTGTTGTTTTTTTAGTCCATCTCCTGTCACTGCATCTGGCAATATGGTCAGCCCATCTCCACTTAGCCTGTTTAATGTATTTTACAATATCCATGACACCTGTTTGAGATTTTATTCAGATATTTGTCTTCCTATCTCTTAATGTTATTTTTAGCATATTTCTTTCCATGCAATGTTGTGTTGTTCTCAGCTTTTTGTTTAGGGCTTCTGTTAAAGTCCATGTTTCTCCTCCATATGTTAGGACAGGAAGTATGCACTGGGTGAAAGCTTTCCTTTTTAGACTCATAGGGATGTCACTTCTGAATATGTCTCTCATTTTCCCATAAGACATCCATCCAAGGTGAATTCTTAGTTCAATCTCTTTTCTTTGGCACTCCTCAAAGGATAACAATTGGCCCAAATATACATATGAAATAATGTTCTATTTCATGGTTTTCAACTTTGATAGTTCTATGGTTTATGCATTTATTCATCATTGTTTTTGTTTTTTCTCTATTTATTTTTAATCCAATTTCTCTGGAGGCTTCATTTAGTTGATTTAGCCTTTCTTCCAGATCTTCAAGATTATCTGGTATTAGGACAATATCATCTGCAAATTACAGATGATGCAGCCCTTTCTCCATTTATGTTTATTCCTTTTGTTTCCCAATCAAGGCTTCTAAAGACTTCCTCTAGTGCAGCTGTAAATAATTTGGGAGATATGGTGTCGCCTTGCCGGATGCCTTTTTGTATTGGGAACTTTTACTGTTTTTATATAATTTAATTACAGAAGTTGCATTATTGTTTCAATATATGGGCTTACTCACAGGATTGCATTCCCTCTAGTTTAGATTTTATTCTATTATTTATAATTTTTGTGAAAACTTTATATATGGTGGGGAGTAGGCTTATAGGTCTGCAGTTTTTAATTTCTTCCTTATTGCCCTTTTTAAAAATTAATATTAGAAGTGAATTGTTCCAATTTTTTGGAATTTTTCTCTGTTTTAGGCATTTATTGAAGAGTTTACTCAACTGTTTGATAACAGGGCTTCCTCCCAGTTTTAAGAAGTCTACCATTTTCCATCTTCTCCTGGGACCTTTCCATTCTTCATTTCCCACAGTGCCATTTCCACTTCACCTTGTAAGATCTCAGGGGGCATCATGTTCTTCCTCACTCGAGTTATCCATAGAGGATTCTTGGATATCCCGGTCTTTGTCTTCATAGAGTTCAGTATAAAATTCCTGAATTCTTTTGATTATTGCATCTCTATTTTTTTTATCAGTTCACTATTTTTTCCTCTTACAGCAGATATTTCCTTTGTTCCGACTGATAATGTTCGTCTCAGGACCTTCATATTACTATTGTTTTCTATTGTTTCTTTAATTTTCCTAGTATTATATTATTATAATATAAATGAGTTAATTTATATTATTCATTACATTGCCTTCATTTATGAAAAATTAAGGCAGTGTGTATTTCACCTGTATAAATATTCAAGAAATACACACTACCCAGAAGAGAGTCATCCGTTTTTACAAATACAAAATTATAACATGAAACTATCTTATTCCCTGCACATTCGTAGTGTATACCTATGCCTTTTTAACACAATCAGAAAGTAGTACCATTTGTTTTTAGAGAAATAAAATTGCCAATTAAAGCATTCAAGATGCATTAGAGTGAATGTTTAGAAATTGGCTAACAGAATCAGAGGATTTTTATTACAACTAATTTAACTCATGACAGTGTTCTCGTACCTTCCTTGTTAGTAATAACATCTGCATTAAAATTCACACATTTCATATAATAAATGGCATAAAAATATGACATATGAATGAGGGAAAGTGAATGCTTGTTGCTAATAACTTTAAACATAAGGAACAAACTCCTAATTCTGTTTATACTTATTTACCCCCCATCACACATACACACGCCACCTGTCTGAAAAACAACAATAAACATTAGTTGCACAATAGCTTCAATACAAATTATACAGATGTAAAATAATTTAGATATCTTGTTTCTACTTTATATCCTTTGCAGTACCATGATAAATACTTTCATTTCATTAATGAAAACACTGATGCAGAATATTCTAAGCATTAATGTGTTAGAATAAACACTAATTTTATACAATAAAATTATTGTATTATTACTGTAATTATTGTATAAAATTACTTTCATAATTTTATACAATAAAATTATGAAATTAATACAGAAGAAACACGAAAGAATAAAACATGGGAGATATATATTTCGGTATTATAATAATAAATGTTTCTTTTGGTAGTCATTTATCAGTATATTAATGCCAACCAAATTCATAATATGTTAATGCAATCAATTAATTTCAGGTCTGTCGAGACTTGAGAAAAATCGGTAATGTGTGAGGCTAAATAGTTATATACTTGTGAATATGCCTAATTTTATTTGTGTTGTTTTGGCCTAAGAAAAAAATTTGCTTCAATTAGTTAGCATTAGTTATTTTTTAATAGTAGGCACACAAGATTGTTCAGCATGTAGAAGCTGATATGCTTATCACCAGTAATTTATAAATTGTCAGTAATCATGAACTCAATTACTGGTGGCAACTTGGTGGGGTTTTGAAAGTGACTGCTACTGACAGCCAAAAAGTAGAGTTAAGATAATTTTGTTGTTCCTTTTGATGCCTACAAGGCATTAGAAAAGAATAAGAAAGAAAGAAGAGCTAAGAAAATTAAGAAACAAAATGTATGATTACAAGTAATAAAAATAGCATGCTGCACACACATGGCTTAAGACGATTTCTGGTTTAGGAATAATTTTTAGGGAATAATTAAGAAATACTCACTTCTTGGTGCCAGAATTATTTCTTGTCCAGCATGAAAAGACAGTTCTCGTGGACTTTCACTACGAAAATCATACTGTGCCTCTCCAATATAATGGCCTTCCTTTTTGCTGGCCCACAGTCCTGTTTCTAAAACCAGAATTTAAAATGATAACTTTATGAATACGCAATTATATATAAAAGGACACACACACACACACACTCCACTAATTATCAAATTTTTGACAAAAGAAATTGTATAAGGTGTAGCTTGGAAAGTTGAAGTGGATCTAGTTGCTGAGGTCACCAGCTGAGGTTCTGTTAGGAATAACAGATCTGATTTGGATGACAAACAGTAGTGCACATCATTTATATTACTGTTAAGCCTACATACGATGATAAAGAATCTCCTCCCCACTCCAAGTCCAAGTCAAGGCAGTCCTCAACTTACGTTTAGTAAAAAGGAAAATGAGGAACTTTGCTTTTTCTCCTTGACCAGTCTGGAAGACATCTGATAAAACTGTGACATATCTTTTATAATTTAAAAATCAGTTAATCTATATTACAATACAAATGTAATGGTGAAAAATTATGTTTTAAAGATTTTTGATTCATTTTTTGCAATCAACAGATTCACAGAAATAGAAGACTGAGGTGTTTTGCTAAGTAAGCATGCATCTTGCAACTTAAGTGTGTGTGTATTTATGCTTCTGCCCTGACAGTGTTTTTGTAGAAAATTACTTTCATATTTATTTCAACTTGAAATAAATGTTTTAAAATATTAAAAACAGAAGATCTAGTGTACTGGTGATGTTTCTGGCTGTGACAATAAAATGTAAAACCATAACAACGGCAATGAAGCTTGATATAATTACACGTTCTGTAAAAGGTGAGATAGCAACTGGCATCATTTGGGCCTTGGATCTTTCATATGACAGTTGAGACTATCATAAAAAAAGCAAAGTATGAATTATGGAGAATATTAAGAGCAGTGGTCGAATACAATCAAACAGCAAGTAGGGCTTATTGCATGTAAGTTGACAAACTTTTGATGATCTCTATTCAAAATCAACCTCAACACTGGATACCTTTGAGCATCACAAAAAAGAACAGAAGAGTTCTAAAAGTTTCTCCTGCTAACACAGACTAGTTTGCTTATAAAAAGTGAGTCAATTTTACATTATGGTAAATGTGAGTGGTGAATCGTTAGTTCAGAAGCTTGAACTTTTTGAAGAACATTAACTAAAATTATCGAGGAAGATGGGTAATATGGTCATTAAGTGTCTGATGTGAACAAAACTTGGCTCTATGGGAAGAAAATGCCATCTACAATGTATACTGCAAAACAGGCATAATAGTTACCTCACAAATCCTTGAAAGACACACTCTTTCTTTGATAGAATGTTGTAGGTGATTTTATGCTAAAATTTTATTTGTGTATCATTCTGAAAAACCTAGTGATTTCAAGAACATTCAAAGCAATCCCTTCCACATATCTGGACATTGAATGCAAAGGAATAGGTTATGCAAAGTATTTTGAGGATAAATAAGCTCAACAATAATTTTGATTTAGAAGTTAAGTATTATTGCTCTGAAAGTAATCTTTCATTTAAAGCATTATTAATCCTTGAGAATATGCCTGGCTACCAATAATCCTTGACAATTTACACCTGAATGTCAAAGTTGTGTATTAACTCATGAACAAGACATCCATTCTGCAACAATCAATGAGGGATTTGGATATTTTAAAGCTTATCTCAGATAAATATTTGGACAGGCCATCAGCATAATAAGGCTTTAAAGTGTGTGTGTGTGTGTCACAGGCTTACTCCAACTGCATTATCATATTAAGCTTCTAGATGACTGCCTTGTTTGTAATTGTTTTTACACCATCAGATTAAGTGAAATAAATAAATAAATAAATAGACAATAAATTGTCTATTTAAGTTTATCAAATTATCTATTTTATTTTACTACTTTACTTTACACTGTTCTTTTTATAATAAATTTAGTTTAATCCTTCATCCAGTGTGTGCAAACAAAGTTTGCGCCTGAAAGTATCTTCAGGAGTGGGGTAAAGTGATACAACACCAGGCAACTCCTTGCAAAGGTGGAGCAAGCTACCAACACTCCTATCTCAGTATCTCCCATAATGCAAAACACACCTCCTTGCAGATATGTATAGTGTTATGCATTAAGGGAAGGGCCACTACCCAGACTAGTTTCGACCTTTATTGAGGTCTCTTCAGTGGGAGCCAGGCTCAAGTGGAGATACCAAGGCAGAAGCATTAGCAAGGTCATCTCCTCCTATAGGAGCTGCCAAACGGTGTGCTACCTTTGTTGTACCACTTTACTCCAGTCCTGAAGATACTTTCAGGCAGAAACTTTGTTTGCACACACTTGGATAAAGGATTAAACTAAATTTATTATAGTCTGACCAAGTGAAAAATAAACTTTCAACATCTTTCTCTAAATCCAGAGTAATTTAATAAAAAGGTAGCACACCGTTTGGCAGCTCCTATAGGAGATGACCTTGCTAATGCTTCTGCCTTGGTATCTCCACTTGGGCCTGGCTCCCACTGAAGAGACCTCAATAAAGGTCGAAACTAGTCTGGGTAGTGGCCCTTCCCTTAATGCATAACATTATACATATCTGCAAGGAGGTGTGTTTTGCATTATGGGAGATACTGAGATAGGAGTGTTGGTAGCTTGCTCCACCTTTGCAAGGAGTTGCCCTGTGTTGTACCACTTTACCCCAGTCCTGAAGATACTTTCAGGCTGGGGTAAAGTGGTACAACATTTAATCCTAAATCCCAAGTGTGATTTAGATTTATTTATTTCACTTGGGATTTAGGATTAAACTAAATTTATTATAGTCTGACAAAGTGAAAAATAAACTTTCAACTGTTCTTTTTATTTTCCCAGTGGTTCTATTTCCATTGTTTATCTATTTTTTTATATTAGTATTCATGGTCAACTACACTTTTTTTTTATACCCAAAGAGAAGTACCTGGACTATCCAACAACCTATAATTCCTGAAGGTAGGTCTCTCCTATGAACTTTGAATTATAGATAAATGTTTCTTAGGCCAAAATTTAACTGCATTTTATGCTTCATGTTTATTAGGTAGTAGCAAATGAGGAAGGCTATGTAGGGATGTTCCATAAAACACTAAGCTTCACCCCCCAACAACACACACTTATATAGCAATTAAAAGCAATGAAAACCTAAAGTTCCAAAAATTCTAAAAATGTTATGCTTAATTTTTAATGTATTATGATTATATACTACACTTCCAATTATAGTTGAATTCCTGTTCACAAGTGCTTAAAAAAAAAAAGTGATATGCCACCCACAAAATACAGGCAACTTATAAAGTTCTATCATGAGTTGGCTTGGCTAAAGGTTAGATAATCTGGAAACACCTGCCCTAAAGGGAGAAAAAAAAAAAAAAAAAAAACATGCAATTTTTTCAAGCCGCTCCAGGCCTGCAATATACAAGATGATTGTCTCATGCTGGAAGATAAAATTTGCATCCAACCTAGAAATATTCACAAACCTGTAGTAGGATATGAAACTCTTCACCTATTGGGTAGAAAAGGAAAAAAGTTTCAACTTGGCCAATGCAAACAAATTTTCATCTAAGTTTATTAGAGGAAACAAGGTTACAATCACATACCTGATTGCTTTCCAGCAGTAAGTGAAGATAATAATTTCCAAATAAGCCATGGTGCACCAAATACAACACTTAAAAACATAAAAAATGGCCAGGAGGAGCGTGACCGATTCAGTTCATTAGGATTCACAAAAAGGCTTGTTACTTCTGTAGATGCTACAGACCACGCAGATTCTGTATCTGGATCTTCTTTAATAATTCCTGCAGAAAAGAAATACTTCATTAGTTTGTTCACTTGTAGTTTCATTTATAACTGACTAAAAAAAGGAAAGGAATTAAGTCTGATTTTTGACTGCCAAACGAGATGGAATAGTTTAGAGGCCATGAGTGAAAGATTTATAACATTAAAAGAATGTGTTGTTTTAGCTTTGAATGATATTGGTGCTTCTCATATGTATATCCTAAAATCATGGAGCTCCTTGAAGTGTTGGGACCATTACGTCTAGCAGCTGAGGCCTTAGGGTGGCGAGATGCCAATTCATTAACAAGTGAAGGCATATTTGAATTTCTATTAAATGAACTAAAAAATGTAAAGAATGAAATTAGTTCCGAATTATTAAATGCTTTAGAAATATGAATTCAAGAAGGAATACATGTTGGATTGGTAACCCTTTTGCTATATTTGCAAAATCCACAAAACATTTCAACAAAGAAATTAGTGTGTGATTTTCTTTCTTGACTACTTGTATAATAACTATAACACTTTTTTTGAATGTTAGTCAAGTGAGTTTTAATTTATCGTCCTACATGTTTCACTGATTTTTGCTATCGGCATCTTCAGGGAATACAATTGGTAAGCTATATGAAGGTAACAGACTAGGTTTTAACTGACAGTTCTAATTCATACAAAATTGGTATTGTGCGAGACAATGCGCATGTCTCGGGAACATGATTTATTTGTTACGAGACATAAATGTAATTGGCGTGAAAGTTCATTTCTTTGATGTTTACTGATGTAATTAAAGCTTTCCAAATTTCTGGTAGGATTAGACCTTGATTCTTATTTAGGTTTTCTGTTGAACAGGTGACCGTAGCAGCCTCCTTGAAGGTTCTGGAATGGTAGTTCTCTTCTATATAGGGCATATGACTCTTATCCCACTCAATGAGATGGTTGGTAAAGGCAAAGTGGCAAGAAAGGGCTTAAATATCTTGTCTGTTGTTTCTGACATATCCTATATGCTCCTTCTGTCTCGTTTCAAAGCTTCTAGAGGTCTGATCAATGTAACTAACACCACAGGAGCAAGGTATATTATATACTCCAGAGTACTTGTAGATTGGATGAGGGTCTTTCGGTGATCTTAAAATTTTCCGAATAGTATTGACCAGCTTGAATGCTACTCTAATATTGTGTGGTTTTAGAAGGATAGCCAATTTTTTGGAAATGCTGCTGACAAATGGATAAACACTACTCAAATTAAAGAATAATAAACACATCATCATACTTAAAGCTGACAAAGGCAACAATACTGTTATCTTAAATACAAAAGATTATGAAGAAAAAATTAAAAATCTATTATCAGACACATCTGTCTATGATGTTCTCAGTACAGATCCTATGCAAAAAAACCGTAACGACACCAATGAACTATTACATGGAATGACTAACTGGACTATAGACTTAATAAGAAAGCTAAAATCCATGCACCCGTCGACTCCAAGATTGTATGGCGTTCCTAAAATACATAAAGAAGGTATACCATTACATCCAATAGTTGATGGAATTTATTCTCCTACTTACCAACTGTCTAAATATCTAGCTAAGATTTTACAACAACACATTCACAACTGGGATACTTATATTAAAAACTCACAACATTTTATTGAAAAATTAAAAAACATCCCTATCTCTGAAGATGATATACTAGCAAGCCTTGACAACACATCTTTGTTTACAAACATTCCAGTTGTGGAAGTCATCAATATCTTAGACAACTTGTTCCCAAGAAACATCACTACTTTGTTCAATCATTGTTTAACTTCAAACTATTTCATTTGGCAAAACACAGTCTACAAACAACTTACTGGATTAGCCATGGATAACCCCCCCCCTCTCTCCTTCTTGTGCTGCTTTATTCATGGAAGACCAAGAGGTTAAAATCTTATCTCAAATTACCCCAAAACCGAAAACTTGGTACAGATATGTTGATGACATCTTTATCATCTGGAATCATACGAAAGAAGAACTAATGGATTATCTCAACCAAATCAATAGTTTCTACCATACCATCAAATTCACATTAGAAATTGAAAAAGATGAAAATTTCCATTCAAGACATCCTAATAAAGAAACAAACCAATAACAGTATCAACCTGTCTGTGTATAGAAAACCTACGAATACTGGACGTAACCTCCATTTCAACTCGTCACATCATATACCCCAGAAACTTAGCATTATCCATATGCTTAAGAAAAGAGCTATACTACATCGGTGAAACATGTAGGATGATAAATTAAAACTCACTTGACTAACAGAAAAGAGCTATATATTACACAACAGACCAAGATGACTTACAAAAAGAATTAATTACAATATTCAGAGAGCTATCCTTAAATGGTTATCCAAAAAGACTCTGCAACAAGATTCTCTTTTCAGATATACCACAAAGACAATGTGATGACACCCAATACATCAGTACTATAACTATTCCATTTGTCAGCAGTATTTCCAAAAAATTGGCTATCCTTCTAAAACCACACAATATTAGAGTAGCATTCAAGCTGGTCAATACTATTCGGAAAATTTTAAGATCACCGAAAGACCCTCATCCAAACTAGAAGTACTCTGGAGTATATAATATACCTTGCTCCTGTGGTGTTAGTTACATTGATCAGACCTCTAGAAGCTTCAAAACGAGACAGAAGGAGCACATAGGATATGTCAGAAACAACAGACAAGATATTTCAGCCCTTTCTTGCCACTTTGCCTCTACCAACCATCTCATTGAATGGGATAAGAGTCATATGCCCTATATAGAAGAGAACTACCATTCCAGAACCTTCAAGGAGACTGCTACAGTCACCCGTTCAACAGGAAACCTAAATAAGAATCAAGGTCTAATCCTACCAGAAATTTGGAAAGCTTTAATTAGATCAGTAAACATCAAAGAAATGAACTTTCACGCCAATTACATTATGTCTCGTAACAAATAAATCATGTTCCCAAGACATGCGCATTGTCTCACACAATACTAATTTTGTATGAATTAGAACTGTCAGTTAAAACCTAGTCTGTTACCTTCATATAGCTCACCAATTGTATTCCCTGAAGATGCCGATAGCAAAAATCAGTGAAACATGTAGGACGATAAATTAAAACTCACTTGACTAACATTAAAAAAAATGTTATAGTTAAAGAAATTAGTGTATTTCCACTAGCTTCAAAACTCGATATTATTACGTTACATGGAAAAATATTGTCTAGAGCAGTGTTTCCCAAACTTTTCCTACAACGGAACACTTCACAAATCCTGAAATTTTCACGGAACACCTTGGTTATTTTGTAATGTATTAATTAACTGTAATTTAGCTGGTTTTTATTATTAATTAATAATTGATCATTAATTATTAATTAATTAAACATCATTAAATTAATTTGTACTGATTTTCATTGACATATCCCATTCTGATCACCAAAAATTTACAATATTACTATAAGTACTTACAAGTGAATGCAGACTTTTTTCCTGTGTACATCCTGGAGATTGCTTTGTAGGCTGGTGGTGGATGACTCACTATCTGTTGCGTCAAACACCTTCAATAAGAGATTTCTTAATACCAAAATTAAACAAAGTCCCTTGTCTCTTATTCATATTAGAATTTAAATCTGTATTCCTATTACTTTAAAAAAAATCAAAGTAGTACGGTTTCGAAGAAACTTTCACCCCACAATACGAACTCGGGAAGAAAGTATTCAGTATTACTAGATTTGAGAACCGGATACAGACTACCTTGATCTTCAATTTTAGTGGAATAATTTTCTTTATACTTCCTTGATGATTGGTACTAACATTTGCAACACAGATGTTATTTCTTTCAGTTTTGAGAACAGAGGATACGCTTCGCATTGTTGTAATCAGCTTGCAGGCAATTTATGATCGGTCATAAACTCATAAACAGCGGTATTCCCTTTCCCAAATGTTGAAAGGTTTCTATGTGTGAAAATTAATGATAATTCATGAATACTTCAAAGTTTAAAAATACACAGCTTAGTCACTAACATTTGCTACGCAGATGTTATTAGGCGTTCTGGGTCTGAGCTTTTCAACATATTAATGAATATTATTCTCATCAGAATATTTCCACTATAAAATATTTATTCATGAAAAATGCTCAGAAAAGTAAAATGACAAATTCCAGGAGAACTTCTCGCAGAACACTTATTCACCTTTCTCGGAACACCAGTGTTCCGCAGAACACAGTTTGGGAAACCCTGGTCTAGAATATATCCAAATTCTTGAATGGAAACAGATTCCGATGATGAATATATCAGAGACGAAGAAAATATTAATCAGGGCAATGCTCTAAAAGAAGCCATGGAAAAATCAATTCATAGGTTTCTTGAGGAACCTGAAGAAATAACATCAAATCCAAAGATATTGAAGGCTGAATTTTCAATATTTGAGATAAAGACAACCAATAAAAGAACAAAGAATTTAGATTTATTATTTGATGCTCTGAAAATGATAAAACCAAGTTCAGTAGCCAGTGAGAGAGTATTTTCTATTTCAGGCAAATTTTGTATCTAGAATAAGAACAAGATTAAGTAATCATTCATTGGACATTTTATGTTTTTTGAAATCATATTTCCTGAAGAAAAATACTAAATAAAATGAAAAATTTATAATTTATATTTTGTAAGGATTTTAGTTGTTTTTTTTAATTTATTGGTTTTGTATAGTGTATATTTTATTTTGTTATATTTTTGTAGTTCCATAAATATTAATTAAACTGAAAAATTTTAAAGTATAAATTTTTTTTTTGTAAAAATTCGAAAACCAGGTGAATGGTTTTTTTTTTGGAAATACTGGAATTTGAAAACTGGTTTTTGTATAAACCCTAGTATGTAACAGTGTACACAAGGATCGAGGGTCTTGGATTTGAATATCTCATCAGAGAATATGGAAAATAAATAGTGTTAAATCATCCTCCATTTGGTGAAAGTGACCATGAAGTGATCACTTGGGTGGTGGCCATCCATATCAGGACCTTTGTGAGAAAGGGTTATATGTGGAACTAAAAGATGAGTGATTATAACCCAGGTGGCTTGCAGCTATATCATGGAATGAGGAATTGGATGAAAAGGAAATCAATGCTGCTTGGTTCCTACCCAGGAACTATTTGGCAGAGGCAGTGAATTCTGAAGATCAGGAGATTAAATAAGGTAAGCATGAAATGGATGACTGAAGATGTGAAGCATGCAATCTGGAAGAAAAAAGCATTGTGGAAGCAGAATAAGATGAGTGGCAATAATTAGTTAGATAAGGATTACAAAGGATAATTAAGGAAGGTGACTTGGGTAGCAAAAGTGTTGTATGAGCAGCAGTTAGCAAATGGGACTAAAAGAAATCCTAGGGAATTTTTTGATATGTGGTCAGTAGAAGGAAAACTGATTATGGGAGGATGTCACTGGTCAATGATAATGGTAGAATAATAATAGGAGGAGGATATAGAGCGGTATTAGATAAGCAATTCATTAAAGTATTCCATCCTTGGATGACAATAAGGCCAGGGACATATTGATATATCACCACACGTCTTGAAGAAGTGTTCTGGGGAGTTAACAATTTGAACTCACAGGAACACTTCCTCAAGGCAACATCACCTTATCACCTTTCTAACATAAGTCTTACATCGGCTCAAGTTCCAAAAGGGGGGTAAACTACAATGCCATTGATGGGGTCATATTTTGTTTCAGAAGCTGATAAACAAAACAGTTTTTTCAATTAAATGTTTTGGTATAATTTTCAACTTTTTTAAAAAAAATTGAAACAGATAACTGTGTTTGTGTGTTAATTTTTTTTTTAAACAATTTTTTTTAAAAAAAAGAGAGATTTAACACATTCTCATCAGGCTGTATTTTTCACATTAGTCATGTCTGGAAGCTGTATAACTGATAGGAGACCTCCACATAGCCGTTAAAGGAATGCAGAGAACCGACCAGGGCTTCTGACCTAATGTCCAATCCTCACCTTCTCGTGGTGCACCCTGATGGGTATCTACTTTGATACTGAACGAACGAGGATGGGCTGGCAATTGGGGATTTAGCCGACCAAATTGCATTCTTATTGGTTAAACCAAAATAAAAAAATGATGGTACAACATGACAAAATTTCACGCCGGCTGGGGCGTCGCCCGGTTAAACAAGGCCCCCGTTGTTTTCGCCAGGGAACCAGGGCGAACAGCAAAAAGTCAGCTACTGGAACAAATCTGAAAACAAACCCCAACTCAACATTACCAGAGTTAAAGATCGGTACTATCAACATAAGAAGCCTGAATGGCAAAGAAATGGAGCTAGATGAGGAATTAGATAAGTACCAGATTGACATAATACGGGTGACTGAAACAAAAAAGACCAAAACTGGTGAGATCTTTCTGAGCAATAAATACAAAATGTTATATTCAGGCAATGACAATCAAGGAAAAGAAGGAGTAGCCATAGTATTCAACACAAAATACGAGGCTAATCTTCTTGAATGGCAGTCAGTCTCAAGTAGACTAATGTGGGCAAATATGAGAATGGGGACCTGGACAATGAGACTTATTTGTGCCTATGGTCCCACAGAAGGTTCTATTAAGGTAGAAGTGGAGGAATTTTTTGACGCTTTAGAAAAAGCAACTGACACAATGAAAAAGGAAAAGTTGGTCCTTGTTGGGGATCTAAATAGCAGAGTAGGAAATGATTGCGAGACATACAAAAATATTTTGGGAAAATTTGGAGCAAAGCTAATAGTAATGGCAAATATTTGTTGGATTTCTGCTCAGGACATGGACTGGTTATTACTAACACCATGTTCCAACATAAAAATGTGCACAAATTCACATGGAGAGAAGAGGCTAGGAATAAGAAAAGTCTCATTGACTATGTTATTGTTGATAGTGATGTTTTCTCCCTGGTGCAGGACACCAGAGTGTACAGAGGATTTGAAATTGGAAGTGATCACTATTTAGTCTTGAGCAGGATAAAATTGAATTTCACATTGAAAAGAATAACATATAAGAAAGTTTTAAAGCGAATAAAAGTTGAGCAGCTCTCAGATGTGAACTGTAGACTAAAATACAGAAAGATTATTGAAAAGAAAATGAAAGAGTTTGAGAACAGGAATCAAACCTTGGAGATTCAGTGGCAAACTCTGAAGAAAACATTGATTGATTCTGCCAGAGAGGAATGTGGTGAGGTTGTGTGCAAGGATAAAAAAATCAGAACTCCCTGGTGGACACAGGAAGATAAAGAGGCAGTGAAGGAAAAGAAGAAAGCATATTAAAAGTTCCTGGCAAATAAGTCAGCTTTTACTCTTACAGAATACAGAGACAAATGTAAGAAAGCTAAACAGTGTGTAAAACTAGCTAAACAAAAGTCATGGGAGGACTTTAGCAAGAATATAGAAAATAAATATCAAGAAGGTTGCAAAATATTCTGGAGGTTGTTGAAGAAGCTTAGGAATGGAGGAAAGAGTGCTGTAAAAGGAGTTAGATATGATAAAGGTGACATGAAAAACAGGAGAAAAAGATATCCTTGAAGTATGGAGTAATTACTTTGAAAAACTGCTAAATGAAACAAGCAGTGATGACAGCACAGTGATAAAAAACACTGACCAGGCATGCAGTCAGGAATACATATCCATACTTGAAGTAGAAAAAGCCATCAAAGGCTTGAAATGTGGAAAGGCAGCAGGAGTAGATGATATTCGACCAGAAATGCTGAAGTATGGTGGTATAAAAGTCTTACAGTGGCTGCAATGCATAGTTCAGAAAGCCTGGACAGAGGGACGAATTCCCGATGATTGGAGTAGAGCTCTCATAGTACCCATATATAAAAAGGGAAATAAAACTGAATGTGAGAATTACAGAGGTATTTCCCTACTGAGTGTTCCTGGCAAGATCTACGCAAGTATACTTGAGAAACGGTTGAGAAGAATTGTGGAAGAAAAGCTTGGTGAAGAACAAGCTGGATTCAGGCTAAATAGAGGCTGTCAGAATCAGATCTTCACTTTAAGACAAATAGTTGAGAAAGCAGGGAATATAACAAAGATCTGTATTTAAGTTTTGTCAATTTGGAAAAGGAATATGAAAAGGTGCCAAGAGAGAAGCTATTCAATACGCTGCAGTTATATGGTGTCAATGGGGCATTATATCAAGCAATACTTAGTCTTTATTTGAGTTGTAAGTCAGCAGTTAGAATTGAAGGAAGTACAGGAAGATGGTTTAATGTTAAATCTGGTGTGAGACAAGGATGTACATTATCCAGTCTGTTATTCATTATCTATATGGATCACATTATGAAGGAAAGTGGTATTAAACCTGATATCAAAATTGGAGATGTTAATGTCAGCTCTTTGCTTTATGCAGATGATGTTATACTTCTAAATAAATCCGCTACAAGTCTGCAAGATTCTCTGACTAAATTGAATAGTTTTTGTAATAGACATGGTATGAAGGTCAGCAATAAAAAGACAAAGACAATGAAAATAGGTAGAATCATTGAAAATGTCAACTGTGTTGTGAATGGAACAAGTGAAACATTTCAGCTACTTAGGCACCATTTTTATTGAAGATGGTAAATTAAATATAGAAATAGACAACAGAATCAGCAAAGCTGGTATGGTAGGAAGTCAATTGAATAAATTCATATGGAATAAGAGAGAAATTAGTCGGAACACTAAATTAGCTGTATACAAGACAGTGTTCAAACCAGTTTTAACTTATGGATCTGAGAGCTGGGTCAGAAGTAAAACACTTGACCAAAGACTAGAGACCGCAGATATGAGAGTCCTGAGAAAGATTAGAGGCGTGAACAGATGGCATCAATGGCAATATCATATTAAAAATGAGGATATTAGGAAAGAACTTGACATTGTCAGCATCCAGGAATGCATTAGCAGAGCTAATCTCAGGTAGTATGGTCACTTAAATAGAATGGGAGAGGAAAGATTAGCAAAACAAGTGTTCTCTGCCAGGTTTGCAGGAAAACGACCCAGAGGAAGACCAAGATATAGGTGGATTGATACGGTACAAAGTGCCTTAGACGATAGAAATATAAGATCTGATAATGTTGGAGTCTTGACAAGTAACAGACTGATTTGGAGGAAAATTGTAGATAGGAAGTTAGTAATGATGTAAATTTTTCATGTAGTACTGTCATATCCTGTACACCCCTTGAGGGTACATGGCAGGAATTTGATGATAATGATGATATGTCGTTTCCACATTGGGTGGCCACATTTTTACATATTCATCAATATCTATGGCATGCCAATCATTAAGCAGATTTTTCAATGAAACTAATATGTGTGTGAACTATCTTCATGGAATAGAAAATCTCAAAATTTCATATTTTAAATTTATAAACATTACATTTTCTTTTAAAAATATTATGCATTACATAAACATGTTGGTTCTTGTGCCACGTGAAGTATACATGAATATTCAGGAATATTTATGTTTAATTATTATAACATGGTGCATTATCTACAAAAACAAAAGAAAACAAAGGCAATCACATTGCAATCAGTAGTTTTTCCTCTCCCCTTATCTCTAGAAATACAGAATACACTTTCCATATGGTAGTGCAGCAAATCTCTGAACTATATTTCCTATAACTGTTGTTTTCATTTAATAAAACATTGCTTTGGGAATATTCATTTTAATTATCAATCAATTTGGCAACCTTGAAATTATTATCATTATCATCAACAGACCTCCATGGAGTCAAGAGACTGATGGTGGGAGGTTCCATTCTCGCATGCATAGCTCATCATACCTCGACTTAAATGCATTCACTGTCCCTGCACTCACCACACTCTCAGACAATGTATTTCAATCACCCACTACTCTCCATGCAAAAAATCTACTCCTCACCCCCCCCCCCACACACACTCACCTTATACAGCTCACCTTACCAGATTAATACTCACCTTACCAGATTAATACTCACCTTATTAATCTGGTAATTATCCCTTACCAAATTTTATGTCTCAATCATGTCTCTTCTCTTCTTCACATCCACTAGGCTCTGTAATTTGCTTTGTCTCAATCTACCCTCAGATTCCAGCAACCAACTTAGTCTGCCATCACTGAACCCTGTCCAACATCTCATTATCCTTTTGAAAACCAGGCAATCAAATCTGTGCACAGTAATCCATATGCAGCCTTATCAAAGCCTTACACAATGGAATCAAAACATTTTTACTTCTACACATCAGTGTTTTCCACATCATTTCCATAATCTGCTGTGTTTTCTTCACAATTTTAGCAAAATGTCCACAAAATTTCAAATCTCTATCCACTACAACCCCCATATCATTCATATCCTCTAAAATATTCCCACCAATCCTATACTCTGCATCCCATCTATGCTTTCCAAATTTTAAAACCTTACACTTTGGTACATTAAACTGACATTCCCACACAACCCAGATAGTTTATTTAGGTCCCATCTTGCAAAACTACATCTGCTCAACTTTATATTATCTGCAAACTGTATACCACTATTTAAGCCCTTTCCAATGTTATTTATCTATAAATTAAACAACAATAGCCTCAAAACAGAAACCTGGGGTGCGCTGATTATTTTATTTCTAGTTTCCATTCTTATTTCTCACAATTTTAATGAACACAAAGAAATAATAGAAATAATAATAGAAAGAAATAATAATAATCAAACATTATTATCATCAATATAATGTTATTGTTCCTTTCATAAAATAATCAGGTTTTTTTTTTATATTCATGGAAGAAAATTCAAAACCCTGCAATATAAAACATCTCATATTTCAGTCTCAAAGTCTCTGGATACATCAACTGGTTTAAAATGGCAAATTGTGCATAAAGCTGCACGTTTCTTAATTTCACCTCAGGTGATTTCGAAAAACAAGATGAGCCTTGCTAATCTTTTAGGATTAGTAAGATTCCATTGTTATTCAATGTTGAAACTCATAAGCCAATTCTTAAAAAATTCAGATATCATCCACATGTTTTTTGTTTGAATGGTATTTAACTGGTCAACTCTCCATTCTAATCCCTTTAAAACATCAAGGCCTAGACATTTTTACAATAACTTACAGCTTTTGTTTACTAATTGCTGACATATCTGAACAGCATATCACTGTTACATGACCTATTAATTTCATTGACTCATCCAGTGTTGAATGTTTATAACACAAAGAACCATTCAATGTGGCATAATAAAATAGCCACGTCATCAGCACTAAATTTTTGAATGATGATTACGTAATTTTTCTAACACTCCATGTGGTAGAGGTTACTGGCTGACCTAATTAAACAGCATAGTGTCCAAATAAATGAAGCAGATTCTTGTTACGTTCTCATTTTGTTCTTCCAGACTTGTCCCAATAAAACAGCTGCCCCAATTAACAAGTGGACCAATTAACTGAAATCTACTGATTGTGGAATATGAGGCACTACCCAAAAGTTTGAGGAATTTGAATAGCATATGCAAACCAGTTGTAGTACAGCCTTCTGCAGCTATAAGGGGACAAGCAATATCCTTTGTGAATCAGCATGCCAACAGCTGGCAAGCTGAGAGGTTGTGTTCTTGAGTTATGTACCTTTTTGTAATATTGCATTTTAGTGGTTTAGTAGTTTTCTTCTCCAACTGAAATGGAGGATTTTAAGAAGTAAAGACCATGAAATTTTGCTTCAACTTCAAACTGCAGAAACCCCAAATGCTTATGGAAGAATTTGTTGACAATGCTATGAGCCAAAGCAAAACTTTTTTTGTGGTAAGCGTTTCAAGGGCAGACAAACATTTGTCAATGGCGGTGAGTGTTCTGGACTACCATGAACAAGCACAACACTGGAAAACATCGGAAAAGTGTGCAAGGCTATCCTTGAAGACTGTAGGTGAACTATCCATAACATTTGTGAGATTGTAGGACTGTTCAATGCATTTTGTCATTACTATATTGCATTGCTGCAAAATTTGTGGCAGTTCCTGGTTTCCAAAAATAAACCAGGAAACCTGGTTTTCTGGTTTATTTTTTTCCCCAAATGAAATTCCAGCTGAAAGGGTGTCACATTTTAACAAGATTAAGGAAATCCAGACAGAATAGCAAGAAGTGCTCAACACACACATTTGAGGATTTCCAGGAAAAACCACTGGGATTTCTGTATACATGCCCAAGGGGACTACTTCAAAGGAGATGTGGAAACTAGGAGTTAGGGTAAGTCATTTCTTTTTTGTGGTCAAATTCCCTGAACATTTGGGTAGATGCATCATCTTATGTTCAAGTTCTGCTGGTTCAAAAAATAAATAAATAAATAAAATAAATAAAAAATAAATAAATAAATAAAAAGAAAACAAATTTTTCTAAAACCAGTGCTGAATAATATGAAATCCCTCACTTTGTTCATTTTCAGGCAGCCTATTTCATGCTTCCATTTATTCAGGCACACAAAAACCTATCCATAGACAATCATAAAATGAGGATTCCATGCTAAACAGCATTTACAGAGTGAAGTTGTTCACAAGCAATTTAAAGTAATGAAAAAAAAAAAAAATGAACTTACTTAGAACATACAAGAGTTTTCTACAGAGCCAGTGAAGTGTCTTAATTAGAGATAATGTAGCAAAAACTTGGCCAAGATGAGCTTTGAGGCGAGAAAAATGATCTGCTACACCTATTACTGCACGAAAAGAACTATAGACAGCATGATAAGTTGATTCTAGCATCATACTAACTGATGCTACAGCATGTACAATTGATTCAATGGATTGGAATGCAGGTCGTGAACTTTCTTCAGCAAGTCTAGTAAAGTTATTTTCACTATAGTAATCTTGTCCATAGCCAATTCGATTATTGAATCCATATCCTGGAGTGGAATACATACCATAGAATGAATTATATGGACTGAAGTTATTATATCCCAGATTATACCTGGGAACTGTCATACTTTCTTGTGGCTCAGGACGTGGAGGAACAGGCGGAGGAACATGAGACATCTGCAATCTTAAAGCATCACCAGGCGGCAAAGATCCTGTTCCATTAACTGCTGAAGTAACAGAAGGACGACTGGCACTGACAGCATCAGTCCTGAAAATGTTCCACACTATATAAATGATTTAATGTCATTACAAATAATAACAGTAGTGATAAAATAAAAATTATGTTAGCTTATCTACACTGGTGTCCAAAAGCTAATGACGAACTACAGCCAAATGTTGACATAAATTTATTGCCAGCATACTAATAAATTGTATTGCACAAAAAATGTGTTATAAATTTCATACAAATTAAATTGCAATATATTTTTGGCAAAAGTTACAAATTTCCTAGGGATGTAGTTAAGGAATTGATGTACAATGCTTACAGAAACTATACAGAAAGATATTTCAGTATGGAATATGTCCACCCTGAACTGCGGTACAGCTCTCAGAATGTCGTATCATGCTTAGCACTAAGTGATTCAGGAGTTCTTGAGGCAAACTGGCCCATTCCTCCTTCAGAACAAGGATAAGGCCTTGTATGTTTTCAGCAGGGTAATTTCGAGCAGCAATGCATCTCCCTATTGCATCTCAAAAATGTTCTCTGGGATTGGGATCTGGGGAGTATGCTGGTCACTCAATTTGATTAATATTCCCCACTGCTCGTGTATGATGTGGTGTGGCATTGTCATCTATAAAAGTGAATTCTTTGCCTACAGCACCACAAAACAATTGAACATGACAATGAAGAACTTCATTGCAATATTGTTCACCAGCGATAATCCCTTTTTCCATCACTTGTAGCTTGGTGCATCCATTAAGCATAATGCCACCCCCCCACACACACGCGCCATGAACCCCAAGACTCCTTTATCTCTCTCTTTCAGGAACATTCTTGTGATGGTGAGCAGTACCAGTTTCACACAAGATCAAGGTGTCTTGTTCCGATTTTTATAAATACAACAGCTGAAAATGTGCTCTATGATGAGGTGTGGATAAAGAGATGTAGTGGAACACAGACTACAGGCCTTTGGGCATATAGGCCTACTTGTTGCAGACGTCTTGCCACAGTTGGTCGAGATATCCATGTATATGTGCTTGAATGGAACTGACTTGCAAGCTAATCTGCCACAGTGCACTGATTATGTTTTGCTGTTATAACCAAAAATCTGTCTTCATGTTCATGATAGAGTGAAGGTGACCTCTTAGCAAACATCTGGAACACATTCCACTGGTTTGAAATGCTGCCCAGAGCCTGGATACAACATTATGCAAGATTCCAAACCCTCTGGCAATATCAGTAATTCCGTGGCCTTCTTCATGCTTTTCAATAATTCTTCCCTGTGTGAAATCATCTAGATCATAGGTTCCCAAACTTTTTTGGGCTACCGCCCACTTTGCAAGACATAAATTTTGTAACGCCCCCTATTATACACACATATATACATGCTCTATTTTCTCGTTGACATTGAAAATCGACATCTATTTCTATCTGACATGGTAAATTTTCAAATGATTAAATAATTGAAATAGAAAATCGATAAAAAAATTGATCGTGTAAGACGGGCATAAGATGAATTAAAATGTAATATTTAAATTTTAAATAACTGTCTAATCGCAAAATCACGAAAATAATTAATTTTTAAATATATATTATTAATTTCTTCTATAAAGAGCCACCGAACCCTAGACCGGCTGAACGCCCCCAAATGCTTCTGATCCCACTATAGCCCCGCTAGAAGGCTTCAGCGCCCACTGGGGGGGGGGGGGGGGCGATACCTATGATTTAGAGGATGTCTTTGAAACATTACATGGCATCCAAGTTTGCAACTTTATTCCTTCACAAAAAGAACTCCCTTCAAACACAATTCGCTTAGGGCAGCTTTTGCTCTTTATCCTTTTCAGTGCTACCATGTGACACCTTCATGCACAATTCAAAAATTTGAATGTGTACCCGCTTTCTATTTGAAATCATCAGTTATACAAATTTGCAGTTGTAATCTTCAGAAATAGTGTTCGTCCTTAGGTTTTGAAACCAGTATAGTAATATTTTAAATTAAAAAAAGAACACAGATTCTACATGAATATTAAAATTTATTATTCACTGATATCCAAAGAATGATGCTTGCATTTTCTTATAATTAGGTATATTAGAGCAGCTCCCAGATGGTCTAATATACCTAATTGTACATAGTAGAGACTACCTTACAACCTTTAGTTGCTCTGCAGAGAAATTCTTATTTCTACTTCAGACTAAGTTCTGAAGGCATCTTCCTACAATTATATTTTAAACAGAAAACATTCTAGACAACTTAGATTATGCAATCAAATGCTGTCAAAGAATGTTTCAATGCTACATAAAACACTACAATAAATCTTAGTATATATGCATATATTAGCTTTACTACCTCAGATTGATATTATCATCAATATTTAATAATGTCTTGTAAATAATCAACAGGTCTCTGTGCTATCTTTTCTTTCATTAAGAAATTCATACACGAACACTGCTAATTCAGCAGATTTAATAAAGAACCTCATCGTAGTTATACATATAAAGGTACTAAGTACAAATTCCTTTTTTCTAATTGCTAATTTCTTAACTTTTTCTTCAAAGCACACATGGCAAAAGTTATTACAAAGGAATTTGTACTTACTACAAACCTTTATAGTTCTAACCATAACCAAAGCTAATAATACGCTCCCTGTTGCTAAATAACTTTCATGAATCTCTTCACTAAGAAATGTTTTGTTAAAGTTAAAAAACAAAGATAGCAAAGAAACAGTTTAGAAAATTCCAAAATTTTGAGTTTTCAGATTTTTGTTGAAGGTTACACACCTTCAAAGAAAACTACTTGCAGAAAATGTCAAAATAAAAAAAACAGATCTCACATCACTTTCCCTTTGAAGAGTAAGAAAGTAAAGATTGCAAGTCTGCTGCCTTGGTATGATAGGACAGAATTGAGAAAGGCTGTGATTGCCAATGATTGAATGAGAAGATTGTGTAGGAAAAATGGTGTGTGGTTTATAGATGTGTGGAGTGAATTTGATGGATATGCCTGATGGACTGCATTTAAACTGTTTTGGAGTTAGGTGCTTGGAGTAAGTGTTGTTCAGTGAAAGGCTGGAAGTGTAAAACCTGGGAAACTAGAGATTAAAGGGAAAGTATTCAAGCATGTGTCTAGCCATCCCTGGGATAAATGACTGTGAGTGAAAAAATAGCCACCCCTGGGATGGATAAGTATGAGGGCAGGAATGATTATGAAAAGCTGGGTGCAGTTTCCCAGATTTACTTGCTCATTCATTTAGAATCTGAATGAGCAAGTAATGATATTATGTAATAGTAACTGTGGGCCCAAGAGGATGTCGAAATGCATGTACACAAATGCCTGAAATATTAGGAATAAAGGAGAGGAGTTTTTAGCATTGGTCAGCTCAACTTGACTATCTGATAGGTATCAACAAGTTGTGTATTGGGGAGCGATATCCAGGAAAAGGAAAGTCACTAGTGGAGTGCCTCAGGAGTCTGTTTTGGGGCCATTACTGTTTAACTTGTATATTAACAATATAGGTGAAGATTTGGATGGAGATATTCAGTTGTTTGCAGATGATGCAAAGTTGGGACGAACCACGAAGAGTAGTGAGGATGTTGTGACCTTGCAGGAAGACTGGAATAAATTGAGTGATGGGACACGAAAATGGGGATGCGAGTTCAATGTTGCAAAATGTAAGGTTTTAAAATTTGGAAAACAAAGATGAGATGCAGAATTTATGCTTGGTGAGGATATTGTTGGAGGTGGAAGAAATAAGAGATCTGGGGGGGTGATAGTGGATAAGGATCTGAAATTTAGGGGATACATAGCCAAAATTGTGAAGACAACACAAAAGTTTCTGGGAATGATGCAGAGGACACTGACGTGTAGAAGTAGGGAGATTCTTGTTCCTTGTATAAGGCTTTGATTAGGCCACACATGGACTATTGTGCCCAGATTTGGTCACTTGGTTTTCAGAAGGATGTTGGAAAGGGTCCAAGGGCGACTGACTAAGGTAGTTTCTGACCTCTGGAATGTCGAGTATGAGGAAAGATTGAGAAGATGTAATTTGCAGAGTCTGGTGGACAGGAGGAAGAGGGGGAGATATGATAGAGACCTACAAGTTGATAAGGGGTTGTTATAGGATCAATGCTGGAGAAGTTCTACAGAAAATAGTGGGAGATGGGGGGAGAACCAGAGGTCATCCCTGGAAACTGTATAAAGAAGGTGTGAGTAGGGAAGTGAGGGGCAGGTTTTTTTCGCACAGAGCTGTAAATGATTGGAATGCCTTGCCTGAGAGTGTGGTGTCTGCAAGGAGTTTGAATGTGTTCAAGTCACGGTATGATGAGCTGTGTGCATGTGTGTGTGTGTGTGTGTGTGTGTGTGTGTGTGTGAGATAAAAGGACCTCCCAGATGAGTCTTTGACTCCATGAGGTCTTGGGGTAATAATAATAATAATAATGTAAGTTAGAGCAAATGGGAATAGATATGAGGCTGGTGGCATGAATAGGGAGTTGGCTGACATACATCAGTGGACGGTGGAGTGTAATCAAGATGAATGAGGGTGACTAGTGGAGTGCCTCAGGATACATTACCCTGATTACATTAATGATATAGCAGAAGATTTGAACGATTCGCACTGAAAGTTTTCAATATAAAATTCAAATTAATTACTAAAATTGCAAATTAAAAAGTTGAGAATAATGTTATGTTAAAGTGCTATAACAATAACTGCTTTTTTCACAGATGAAGTGAACAATTGAAAAAATTTCTGGATCAGTTAACTTGAAAAATACATATTTTTGGAATTTTCTTCGATTCACACTGAAAGTTAAAGATTATTTCAGTTACTTAATTTTCAATTACAAATCATTCCTTTAGTAGAATGTGTGTGTGTATTTTTTTTAATATCTCTAGCAGCTTTAAACTATTCTTATGCAGCCCACTTCACCAAAAAAATTCAATATTTGAAATGACAAATGCAATAATCCTCTGTTAGCAAAAGCAACGATTTCAAAAAAGTCCTAATGCTATAATTCAAACTATAAAACTACTGAAAATTTTGAAAAACTGATATTTGAGTGGTTGTATAAATTCTATTATCATTATTAGCTTTATCCTTTTCTCTAAATTTTTCCCAAAACATTTCTACGTGTCTGGTAATCATTTCCTACTCTGTTGTTTAGACCTACAATGACTATTTTTTTATTTTCTTTATGTCAGTTGCCTTCTCTAATGTCATGAAAAATTCCTACACGTCTTCCTTATAACCTGTTGTGGGACCATAGTCTCACTGTCTAGTTCCCCATTCTGATATTTGCTCACATTGCTCTACTTGATATTGCCTACCATTTAAAAAGGTTAGTACTGAATACTCCAGCTATTCCTTTCTGGTGAAAGAGGTAGACTGCTTTTTCAGCCGTAAACTCAGGTTTTTCGTCCCTTGTGGCCCAATGAACACACATGAATCTACAGACATAGGACACTCCTGGAATAAGGATTTACTGACCTATTCTGTGGGATTTTCAGTTTCAAATGTCTGCACGTGTGGGTCTATGTGCAAGCGTAATTCAAGAAGAATTTGTTGCTTAAAAAAATCTCACTTGTGTTTGCCTTCTTTGTTTTGGCAACCAACACCTACTAAGTAAATCTAATGCATATCCAATTCTGTTAGTTCCATTTCTTTGCCATTGATGCTTGCGTTGCAGGTCTAATCTTGAAGTTTGATGGTGTTGAGGTTAAATTTGTTTCAGAATCTGACTTTACTGTTCAAACTGTTTTCCCTGATGAAAGCAACAAGGACTTGTTTAACCAGGTAATGCCCCAGCCAGCATGGAATTTTATCATGTTATACAATGATCTTATTTTGATTTGAGGCAATATGAATACAATTTGATCAGCTAAATCTCAAATTGCCATTCTATCCTCGTTTGTTCAGTATCCAGTAAGATACCTACTAATGGGCACCAAGAGAAGATTAGACATTAGGTGAAAAGACATGGTTGATTCTCTGAATTCCTTAAAAGGAATATGTGAAGGCCTCCTCCCAGTTATCCAGTTTTGACTCCTAAGCACCCCACCTATTAGTTTAATTTCATTATTAAATACAAAAAAAAAAAAAAAAAAAAAAAAAAATCACTCTAGAGAGAGGATCTAAGATATATTTATATACTATATCATTAAATATACTATTCGTCAACAGATGAATTAGCCAAGCATCCCAAAGTTTTGGAACACTAAATAAAATATGGAAGTCAAGAGACATCAAACAAGTAACAAAAGTAAGAATCTACAGGACAGTGGTTGTCCCAATACTTCTCTATGGAAGTGAATGCTGGAATCTCAAAAAAACTGAAGAGAAAAAATTATTAACTACTGAAATGGGCTGACTAAGAAGATTACTTGGAGTATTTCTGCTGGATAGACTAAGACATAAGGAAATGACTAAAACAAGAAATAACAATAATAGACAAAATTCAAGAAAGAAGACTGCGATGGTTTGGCCATGTGACAGAATGGGAGAAAGACTACCAACTAAAGCCCTGTATACAACGATAGAAGGTAAAAGATCTAAAGAGTGGCCCAGAATTAGATGGATAGACAAAATAAAAGAGGACATGAAAACCAAATCACAACAAGTGAAATCAAACTGGACAGAGTTGTTCAGACTCTCCCAGGACAGACAGAAGTGGAAAGAGTTCATTCGGGCTCATCATCATCCACATAGATGATGGAAGAGAGAAGTAGAATACAGCTGGAACCTATAGTCCTTGGCAAACTAAGCTGACCTTTACAATCATTGGGATTATCTATTTCTTAAACAGAAATATAAAGATTGAGTGCTCCATATCTAATTTCCTTCTTTATATAGTTTTTTGTTATTTCCTGAAAACTAGTAATACCTATCAACAGCAACATGCAAAAGCATTGAGCTATTAGATTATTATTTTACGGAATCTCCATGGAGTCCAGAGACACATCGTAGGAGACCCAAATTAACCATTATACACACAAATGCTATCATGCCTCTACTTGAATCCATTCACTGTCAGGGAACTCACAACCAATTCTGGCAATCCATTCCACTCACTCACCATGCAAAAAATATGGTCTGCACACCTGCTCACCACACTCTTACATAACTTCCACAAATGGTCAATAGTTCTGACTATTTGTCATATATTGAAAAATTTCACTTGCATCAATTTTATAAAAGCCCTTTAATATATTAAAAGTTTCTATTAAGTCCCCTCTTTTCCACCTATCAACTAAACTTTGTAACCCACAAACCTTCAACCTATCCTAGCAGTCATTTAAATTGGAATTATCTATTTCTTAAACAAAAATATAAAGATTGAGTACTCTATATCTAATTTCCTTCTTTACATCGTTTTTTTTGTTCTTATTTCTTGAAAATTAGCGATACCTATTAACAGCACCATGCAAAAGCACTGAGCTATTAGATTATTATTTTACGGAATCTCCATGGAGTCCGGAGACTAATCGTAGGAGATCCAAATTAACCATTATACACACAAATCCTATCATGCCTCTACTTGAATCCATTTACCGTCAGGAACGACCTGTCACCATCTTGGTTACTCATCTCTGCCAAGAAATCAAGGTGACCCAATCTGTGTGCAGTAGTCAAAATGTGGCCAAATCATAGCCTTATAAAGAGGGATAATAACTTCCCTATCTTTACTTGTCAGCATGTATTTCAACATCCAAGTAATCCTTTCAGCTATTTTACCAACTTCTGCAATATGCTCTCTGAACTTCAACTATTTCTCTACCACTGTCCTCATATCCCTAGCTTTATCAATTTCCTGCAATCCAATACATCAATATGATACACCATATGCAACTTTTTCAACCTGTAGTCATTTAAATTGGGATTATCTATTTCTTAAACAAAAATATAAAGATTGAGTACTCCATATCTAATTTCCTTCTTTACATCGTTTTTTTGTTCTTATTTCTTGAAAATTAGCAATATCTATTAACAGCACCATGAAAAAGCACTGAGCTATCAGATTATTATTTTATGGAATCTCCATGGAGTCCGGAGACTAATCGTAGGAGATCAAAATTAATTATTATACACACAAATCCTATCATGCCTCTACTTGAATCCATTCACCGTCAGGGAACGACCTGTCACCATCTTGGTAACATTTTGCAACATTAATTTGACAATCATTATCCTTTGCGCACAATGCCAATTTTAAATCATCCTGCAGGATATCTACATCAGCAAACAACTGAATATCCCCTCTTAAATTTTTTTTCCTATGTCACTGATATACAAATCAAAGAGTAGTGGCCCTAGTACCAAACCCTGAGGTACTCCACTAGTCACCACCATTCTCCTAGATTTCACTCTACCAAATAATACTCTCTGGTGTCTATCTGTCAGCCACCTCTCTATCCATGCTACTAGCCTCATATCCATTTGCTCCAGTTTTTGTAATAGTTTTCCATGTGGCATTCTGTCAAATGCCTTGGTAAAGTCAAGCAGTATCATGGTATCATTACCTTTATCCAATTCTGTTATCACTCTATTTTTTAATTCCACATTATAAAATGTGAAATTACATGAAATTGTAAAAGATGAAACTATTATTATGATTATGGGCTACTCCATTGAGTCCTTACTCTCCGAGGGAGGCCCTAAATATCATGCCAAAGCACTACCCAACATTTGAGTATTATTATTATTATTATTATTATTATTATTATTATTTGACACCTCCAGGGAGTCCAAAGACTCATCGAGGGAGAGTGTGCCAACAGCATCAAACGATTGGCTCCCTTCCAACTACTAACTGTGCTCAAACTTACTTAACTGAGCCATTAGTAGCAGAGGCTCTACCAATCGACCAACCTTTGCTCGTTCATACTTTGAACTCATTAACAGTCATGTCACTTACAGACTCTGGCAACTTATTCCACTCATTCACTACTCTCCAAGCAAAAAACAGTCTTAACACCCTTGCTAACTATACTCTAACTCAGTTTCCCAGAAGCTCCTAGTTCTTCCACCAGACCTGTTTTGAAAAATTTCCTCTGTATAATCTTGTAAAAACTCTTCAGTAATTTGTATGTACCAATCATATCACCCATTTTCTGTAACCCATAAATCTTCAACCTGTTCTCATAAAGTTCATTCCATAGACCTACTACCATCTTGGTCACTCACCTTTGGATCCTCTCCACCTCTTCCTCATTGCCAAGAAACCCAGGTGACCAGATCTGCACGCAGTAGTCAAGAAGGGGTCTTATCAAGGACTGATAAAGAGGAATAATAACATGCTTGTCTCTGCTCGTCAAAGTATTCTACAGTAACCAAGTAATCCAATGAGCTGTTTTAGCCATTTTTGCTATGTGCCCTCTAAACTTTAACTCCCTATCCACTAACACTCCAAAAAATCTCTGGCTTCATCAATTTCCTGGAGTACAGTTCCATCAACGTGATATACAGCTGGTAATCTTCACTCCAAAATGCATAACCTTACACTTTACCATATTAAACTGAAATTTATAATCCTTTGCCCACACTGCAAGTCATTCTAAATCATCCTGCTAAATTTTAGCATCATCTGTATTAACTGCTTTACCCAATTTTGCATCATTGGCAAACAACCAAACAGTTCCTTTCAGATCCTTTCCTATATCATTAATGTACAAATAAAATACTAGCAAGAACAGAGCCCTGTGGCATGCCACTAGTCACAGGCCTTCTTCTGGATTCTACTCCTGAGTATACTACTCTCTGATATCTCTCCATCAACCACCCTCTTATCCACTTCGCCAACTTTACTTTACACAACACCAACTTATGTGCTATAATTTATTGATTAGAATTCCATGTGATATTCTGTCAAAGGCTTTTGCAAAGCCCACATCATCACTAAACCCATTACCTTTACCAAACTCAGCTATCAGTGCATTATAAAACAGTGAGAAATTAATAAATGTAAGAGGCACATCTTACATTCTGCAAAAACCTGCCATACAGTATCCCATTTCTGTCTATCTATTCTTGTATTTTGTTCTTGACCAACTTCTCCAGTACCTAGACAACCACTCCTGATATGCTGATTGGTTGGTAATTTGCTACATCAGTCTAAGAGCTTCTTTATGCAATAGAACTATCCCCCCTCTTTTCAGCCCCCTTGGAACTAACCCAGGGCTCAGACTTAGATTAAACAATGTGATCAAAAGCTCTGACAATTCCCTAGCACTTCATGTAAAACTTCAGCTGGTATATCATCTAATCCCACAGCTGTATTCACATTAAGGTTCTGTAATATGTTATGCACCACCATTTCATTTACCTCAGTTTCAATATTATTATTTTTGGTAACATCCATGGAGTCAACAGATTAATCATGGGAGGCCCACTCAACCAGCAACATGTCTATCATAATGAGCTTTGAAGTTATTTACACTACTTGCATTCACAATACATTCCATGCATCAACCCACACAAAAAATCTACTCCTCACACACCCTTCTTCACCAAATCTTTATACAACTTCCAGGGATGACCTCTTGTTCTTCCCATCTTAACATCTGCTCTTTTTATAATTCTTTCTGTATTAATCTGACAGAATCCATTAACTAACATATAATATCATATCTCCACTTTTCCTCCTATCCACCAATCTCTGTAATCCATATTCCCTCAAACGCTCTCCATGACCAACACTCCAGACTCCCAATATCACTTTGGTCATTTGTCTTTGGATCTATTGCATTTCCACATCACAATGAAAACCAAGTGACCATATGTGGTCTGACTAATGCTTTATTATAGAGGCACCATCAATTCCTTATCCCTACATGTCAATGCACTTTTTATCATAGCAGTGATATGATGTGCAATCTTTGCAACACTTGCAATGTGATCTTGGACTCCAGTCCACGGTCTACCATCACACCAAGATCCCGAATCTCATCCACTTCCTGAAGTACAGTTCCACCAAAACAGAATGTAGCCTTATATCTCTGTATCCCAAACTGTAATAATGCCTTGCATTTATTAATATTAAAACTGCGATCCCACTCATTTGTGCAAGCTAAAAGTCTATTCAAATCTTCCTGTAGAGTATTAACATCAGCACTACTCCTGATAATTCTACTTAACTTTGCATATAAGTCTTTATCTCTCTCTCTCACTCATTAATGCAATATCTCCACCTGGATGATATACACTTGCAAAGTGTTCACTCAGTAATTCTACCATTTCGACTGATTCGGTTACCTTAAATTAAAGATGCCAAGTGGATGAAACCAAGAAATTATATTCTTGGTTTCATCCTCTATCCAAGTGTAAGCAAACAAAGTTTGTATGTGAAGTCACTTCAGGACTGGGCTACTTGTATACAGAGGCTAATGACTTCACATCAATTGCCTTAGTATCCCACAATGCAATGCACATATCCTTACAGACATGTATAATGCTATCATTATGGAAAGGGCCACTACCCACACCGGTTTTGATGTTTACTGAGGTCTCATCAGTAGGAGCCAGTTACTTGCATAGATTCAGTTACCTCCCTACCACTGGCATTCATTAAAATCATTCTGTCATATACATTCTTTCTTTTACTTGCAGCATATTGAAAGAACTGTTTGGCATTATCTTTAGCCTGCATTACTAACTTCCTTTCATACTCTGCTTTTGCCTTTATTACCAACAATAGTTATCCTTCTGACCTGTGCTTTGTACTGTTCATGTGTCTGCTGGTCACCATTCTCCTTAAATTCCCTCCACAATTGTTTCTTTTTTTGTAACTCCAGCTTAATGATGATAATCATCCATTTCACTCCCACTTGATTTACTCTCCTGATTCGAGGTATACAGTCTGCCATTACTTTTCTCAAATACTCCTTTACCACTTTTCATGCACTACAAACATCCAGCCCTTGCGGTTTCGTATGTTATGGCACTGATCCAAGCATTCTCCTAAGATTGCCATATTGGCCCTGTAATTCCACATATCCCCCCCCTCCACACACACACACTCTTAACTGAAAATTTCACACATTTAGCCACCTCCCAGATCACTCTCACCAATTGGTGGCAACGTGGTCATACTGGCTATAGACAAATTCTCAGATGCAATTACTAGATCTAGCACTCTCAAATCCCTAATATATTCCATCACATGCTGTCTCAGATAATTATTCCTTAGTAACTGCATAAATTTCATTTCTTTCCTCCCATATGTCCTCTTCTTCCAATCTATGTTTCTATAGTTGAAATCCCACATAATAATTACCCGCCCTCCACTTATTGAGCTTATTTGATGATACATAGTATCTCCATCTTTTTCAGTCCCTGGTCTATAGAAGCATCCAATGTATATTTTGTTCTGCTGGCCTCTATCTCACATCAGATAGCCTCAAATGTGCTATTTTCACTGGCTTGCAGTTGAACTTCTACTTCTTTGGTTGCAGTTCATCAGCTATCATCAATAACGCTCCTCCCTGAATACACTATACCCTTCACATTCTACCCTGCTAACTATACAACCACTGGCAAAAAGTATCTGATCAATGTTATCATCACTACAATGACAGAAATACACACTATATTTCTTGGAAAGTTTAACATATAAACATTCCAGCATGCAAGAAATGAAATTATTCACTTTAAAATATAAAATGAAAATAAAATGTTTTGTATGATTCAAAGATTTAAAGGCTAATTTAGGGAAAATAAATTATCTGTGTTAGAAAAAAGTATTTGATCAAGCTGACAGTTGCGAAACAGTAAGCGATCAGTGAGGAAACAAATGCATATCATTTCCCAATATGAAAATCTACAACTGTCTATGCACACGTAAAGCATAAAGAAAACATTTATAAGGATTGCAAAATCTGAATTTTATCTGCAGTGTTAAAGGGTGGTTTAGGAGATTTGCAGAAAAAAATTTTGATCTCTCTGATCGTCCTCAATCTGGAAGACCTCTTACTCTAGATGACGATGCTCTTAAGACTCTCGTTGAATCAGATCCAAAACAAACCTAATTCATCATGGTCAACTGTCAAAGAACACTTACATAAGAGTGGCAAGGTTCTTAAAAAGGGTGTATGGGTACGCATGAACTGTCAGAAAACAATAAAGCACAGAGACGGGCGATTTACAATTCATTGTTGACCAGACTACCATATGACCCCTTTTTAGAAAGAGTTGTAACTGGTGACAAAAAATGGGTACTGCATAAGAATAATAAACGCAAAAAACAGTGGCTTTCTCCAAATCAAACTCCAATTCTAACACCTAAAAATGGACTTCATCCACAAAAGGTTCTGCTGTGCATTTGGTGGGATATTCATGGAATTATTCATTACGAACTCATGGAACAAGGTAAAACTATCACAGCAGCCATCTACTGTGAACAATTAGAGCAACTACATCAAACATTGTTAATCAAACGTCCTGCGTTTGTCAATCGAAAAGGGGTAATTTTGCAGCAAGATAATACAAAACCACATTCTGCAAGAATGACTCAAGAAAAAATTAGGCAGTTAGGATGGGAACTCCTACCACATCCTCTATATTCGCTGGATATTGCCCCCTAGTGACTACCACTTATTCAGGTCCTTAGAACACTGCATAAGAAATAAAACCTTCCGTTCACAAGATGATGTCCAAAGGAGTTTGATATCATTTTTTGCCTACAAAGAAAAACTTTTTTCAAAAAAGGAATTCTAAACTCAGTAGATCGTTGGAATAAGGTTATAAATAACGATGGTGATTATAGAATTGAATAATGTTAATTTGTTCTTTAATAAAATTTATATTAAAAATGTAGTTCAAAAAATTGATTACTTTCCAGTCCCCCCCACCCTTATACTTCGAGAAATTGCTAAATGAAACAAGCAGTGATAGCACAGTGGTAAAAAACACTCAACAGACATACAGTCAGGAATACATATCCATCCATACTTGAAGTCACCGAAGGTTTGAAATGTGGAAAGGCAGCAGGAGTAGATGATATTCGACCAGAAATGCTGAAATATGGTGGTATAAAAGTCTTACAGTGGCCGCACTGCATAGTTCAGAAGGCCTGGACAAAGGGACGAATTCCTGATGATTGGAGTAGAGCTCTAATAGTACCCATATATAAAAAGGGAAATAAAACTGAATGTGAGAATTACAGAGTATTTCCCTGCTGAGTGTTCCTGGCAAGATTTATGCCAGTATACTTGAGAAACGGTTGAGAAGAATTGTGGAAGAAAAGCTTGGTGAAAAACAAGCTGGATTCAGGCCAAATAGAGGCTGTCAGGATCAGATCTTCACTTTATGACAAATAGTTGAGAAAGCTTGGGAATATATCTGGAAAAGGCATATGACAAGGTGCCAAGAGAGAAGCTATTCAATACACTACAGTTATATGGTGTCAATGGGGCATTATATCAAGCAATACTTAGTCAGCAGTTAGAATTGAAGTACAGGAAGATGGTTTAATGTTAAATCTGGTGTCAGACAAGGATGTACATTATCCCCTCTGTTATTCATTATGTATATGGATCACATTATGAAGGAAAGTGGTATTAAACATGATATCAGAATTGGAGATGTTAATGTATGCACTTTGCTGCTTTATGTGGACGATGTTATACTACTAAATAAATCCACTACAAGTTTGCATGATTCCCTGACTAACTTGAATAACTGTTGTAATAGACATGGTATGAAGGTCAGCAATAAAAAGACAAAGACAATGAAAATAGGTAGAATCACTGAAAATGTCAACTGTGTTGTGAATGGAGAACCTGTGGAACAAGTAAAACATTTCAGCTACTTAGACATGATTTTTAGTGAAGATGGTAAATTAAATATGGAAATAGATAACAGAATCAACAAAGCTGGTATGGTAGGAAGTCAATTGAATAAATTCATATGAAATAAGTGAGAAATTAGTCAGAACACTAAAGTAGCTGTATACAAGACAGTGTTCAAACCAGTTTTAACTTATGGATCTGAGAGCTGGGTCAGAAGTAAAATACATCTTCATATCTGTGGTCTCCAGACCAAAGACTAGAGACTGCAGATATGAGAGTCTTGAGAAAGATTAGAGGTGTTAAGAGATAGCATCAATGGCAATATAATATTAAAAATAAGGATATTAGGAAAGAACTAGACATTGTCAGCATCCGGGAATGCATTAGCAGAGCTAATCTCAGGTGGTATGGTCACTTAAACAGAATGGGCAAGGAAAGATTAGCAAAGTAAGTGTTCTCTGCCAGGTTGCCAGGAAAATGACCCAGAGAAAGGCCAAGATATAGGTCGATTGATACGGTACAAAGTGCCTTAGATGATAGAAATATAAGATCTGATAATGTTGGAGTCTTGACAAGTAACAGACTGATTTGGAGGAAAATTGTAGATAGGAAGTTAGTAACAATGTAAATTTTTCATATAGTACTATCATATCCTGTACGCCCCTTGAGGGTACATGTCAGGAATTTGATGATGATGATATAATTTCATGTCGAGTATAATTTATTTTATAACCAAGTAAAAAAAAAAATTTCGGCAAATATATTTCAATCCAGAATATTTTAACAAAAAGGTAATACATCTTTTTTTCTACTTGCATTTGGAAAATATATGATTCCTACATTAATCTTCCTGGTTTGGCTTCAATAAGTAAATTCAATAAATGTCAAAACTCATCTGAGTAGTGGCCATTCTAAGGCATAGCATTAGAAGTCTGACATGAAGTCAACAGCATCTATATACAAATAGCCTAATCATGACAATACCTCATACAGAGAATGTTTGCTTACAATTGGATAAAGGAGTAAATAAGAATACTGTTTCTTGTTTTAGTGCAAGCCTCTAGGATTCTCTAACTAAATTAAACAACAGCTGTAATGAATTCTGTGAAATTCAATAATAAAAAGAGAAAAACTGAAAATAGGCAGGAACATAGAAAACTTCAAGGGAGAACCTATAGAACAAGTAAAACATTTCAGTTATTTAGGCACAATTTTCAGTAAAAATGGCAAATTAAATCTGGAAACAAACAACAGAATAAGTAAGGCTGGTAGGATGGGGAGCCAGTTGAAGAAACTTATATGGAATAAGAGAGAAATTAACCAAAATACTACACCAGCAGTATACAAGTGTTCAAACCAGTGTTAAGTTATGGATCTGAGATTTGGGTTAGAAATGAAGCACTTGATCAAAACATTTCAGATCACAGATATGAGAGTCATGAGAAAAATCAGGAGCTTGAACAAATTGCATCAATGGCAGAATTGTATTAAAAATAAGATATCAGGAAGAAAATCGACATTGTTAGTATTCAGTATGGTCACGTGAACAGAGGAAAACCAAGAACTAGAGGACTGATTCACGCAGAAGTGTCTTAGAAGACAAAATGTTAGATATGACAATATTGGAGTGTTGACAAGTAATAGATTAATCTGGAGGAAAATTGTTGACAGGAGGTTGATAATGACGTAAAGCTAATCACGTTGTGTTACCATAGTAATCTGAACACCCCTTGAGGGTAATATATATCAGGAAATTGATGATTATGAACATTTTTTGTCAAGTATAATTTACTTCATAATAATAAAAAATAAAAATAAAAAAAATAAAAAAATATATATATAACCCTTTATAACGATTTCTCTCATCATTAACAAAAATCAAACACATGCATTTTCTGATCATTTCTCTGAATTGTGCTACAGAGGCATTTGTTTTATAGTGGATGACAAATGTCATGGTCGCACGTGAGTGTGTGTAGGGGGAAATAGGTATAATGGCTTAGATTTGGTTCTGTTGAAAGTTTATTTTTCACTTGGTTAGAATATAATAAATTTAGTTTAATCCTTTATCCAAGTGAGAGCAAACAAAGTTTATGCCTGATAATATCTTCAGGACTGAATATGGTGTTGTACTAACTTACCTGGATAAGTAGTACGACACCAGGCAACTTGTTGCAAAGGTGGAGCAAGCCACCAACACTCCTATCCCAGTATCTCCCATTATGCAAAACACATCTCCTTGTGGATATGTATATAATGTTATGCATTAAGGGATTGGCCACTACCCAGACTAGTTTCAACCTTTATTGAGGTCTCTTCAGTGGGAGCCAGGCCCAAAGTTGGAGATACCAGGCAGAAGCAATAGCAAGGTCATCTTTACCTATAGGAGTTGCCAAAAGGTTTGCCACCTTTTTTTTATTAAATTACTCTGGATTTAGCAAAAGATGTTGAAAGTTTATTTATCACTTGGTTAGAATATAATAAATTTAGTTTAATCCTTTATCCAAGTGAGAGCAAACAAAATTTGCACCTGAAAATATCTTCAGGACTGAATATGGTGTTATACTAACTTCCTGGGTAAGTAGTACAACACCAGGCAACTCGTAGCAAAAGCGGAGCAAGATACCATCACTCCTATCCCAGTATCTCCCATAATGCAAAACACATCTCCTTGCAGATATGTATAATGTTATGCATTAAGGGATTGGCCACTACCCAGACTAGTTTCAACCTTTATTGAGGTAGCTTGCTCCACCTTTGTTACGAGTTGCCTGGTGTTGTACTACTTACCCAAGTAAATTAGTACAACACCATATTCAGTCCAGAAGATATTTTCAGGTGCAAACTTTGTTTGCTCTCACTTGGATAAAGGATTAAACTAAATTTATTATAGATTTGGTTCTGTTGCAATGATGCAGCCAAAACAAGTACAAGAATGGTTGCAGGGCTAATATGTATTCTGCAAATTAAATGTTTTTATCATTTGTAATGCTTGTAATATGCTTACACATGGGCTCACAACATACCATGCAGGCTTTCATTATTATTATCATCATCATCAACAGACCTCCATGGAGTCAAGAGACTCATTGTGGGAGGTCACACTCTAAGGTCCCACTCTCTGGGATACTAAGGCTAGTGATGTGAAGTCATTAGCTTCTATAGCAAAGGCACAGAGTTTGTGCCTGAAAATACTTCAGGCACAAACTCTGTTAGCTTACACTTGGATAAAGGATTAAACAGTATATAATTTCTTGGTATCGTTAATTTATAGTATAACCAAGTGGAAAAACTATCTCTAATCCAGAGTATTTTAATAGTAAGGTGATATCCTTTGACTACTAATATATGAAAATATGACACCTGCATTACTCAATCTTAGTATCACCTCTGGGTCTGGCTTCCACTGATGAGACCTCAATAAAGATCAAAACCGGTCTGGGTAGTGACCCTTTCCATAATGCATAGAATTATACATGTCTGGAAGAATACGTGCTTTACATTATGGGATACTAAGGCAAGTGGTGTGAAGTCATTAGCTTCTATAATAAATTTAGTTTAATCCTTTATCCAAGTGTAAGCAAACAAAGTTTGCACCTGAAGTATCTTCAGGACTTCTGGGTCTGGCTCCCACTGACGAGACCTCAATAAAGGTTGAAACCGGTCTGGGTAGTGGCCCTTCCCTTAATGCATTGTATTAATCATGTCCGTAAGGAGATGTGCTTTGCATTATGGGAGATACTGAGACAAGGAGTGATGAGAGCTTGATCCACTTTTACTATGAGTTGCCTCAGTCTTGAAGATACTTCAGGTGCAAACTTTGTTTGCTTACACTTGGATAAAGGATTAAACTAAATTTATTATAGTCTAACCAAGTGAAAAATAAACTTCCAACATCTTTCTCTAAATCCAAAGTAATTTAATAAGGTGGTGCACTTTTTGGCAACTTGTATAAGTAAATATGACCTCTCCGTTGCTTCTGCCTTAGTATCACCACTTCTGGGTCTGGCTCCCACTGACAAGACCTCAAAAAAGGTTGAAACCGGTTCGAGCCTGGCTCTGAGAGGCGCTGCTTGGGGGAAGGTTTTTGCCTATCTCTGAGTGGGGCCACTGCTGAGATTATGGCTCTGCTTGGTGATGGGGTGAGCCTGCCACTGGACAGAGCCAATACTGAAAAGTTGTTCTCAGTGACGGAGTGAGCCTGTCAGTGAGTGGAACAATGCTGAGTTGGGCGATCTTTCGGGATCGTCTTATTTTTAGAGCCTGCTTCACCTATACAAAGGTCTGGATAGTGGCCCTTCCCTTAATACATAGCATTATACATGCCCACAAGGAGATGTGCTTTGCATTATGGAAGCTACTGAGACAAGGAGTGATGAGAGCTTGGTCCACCTTTACTATGAGTTGCCTCAGTCCTGAAGATACTTCAGGTGCAAACTTTGTTTGCTTACACTTGGATAAAGGATTAAACTAAATTTATTATAGTCTAACTAAGTGGAAAATAAACTTCCAACTTCCATCACTAGCTTCTATATACGAGTTTTCCCAGTCCTGAAAATATTTCAGGCACAAACTTTGTTTGCTTACACTTGGATAAAGGATTGAACTAAGTATATACTTTCTTAGTATCTTTAATTTATAATATAACCAAATGGAGAAACTTCCAACATAACCTGTTGTGTTGTACTCACAATTTTAGCAAACTGTCAATTAAATTTCAATTCGCTATCACCACAACCCCTAAATCCTCTACCTCCTCCAAAATATCCGTACTAATTCTATACTCTGCATCCCATCTTTGCTTCCCAAATTTTAAACCCTTACACTTTGCTATATTAAACTGACATCCCCACACACACACTTAACCATTCAGACAGTATGTCCCATCTTGCAAAACTACATCTGCTCTAATTCTCATAACTCTCCTCAACGTTATATTATCTGCAAACAACTACATATCACCATTTAAGCTTTTCCCGTGTCATTTCCATACAAATTAAACAACAATAACCCTAAAATAGACCCCTGGGGAATGCTACTAGTGACTTTCTCTTCTGGGAACCTCCCATACACAACCTACTGATACCTATCAAACAGTCAATCTCCAATTAAATGCTCTAATCTAATATCCAACCCCCATCTGTTCCAAATTAATTACTAGTTAGATTGCAGATTGCAAAAAAAAAAAACATGATATTCCTTTAGCAAACCCATGCTGTCCATTAAAGAGAATTCTACTGTTGTCAACTTCAATCAGTTCTGGATCCTTGTCCTCATTAGCTCTGCAACACCTAGACCACAACTCCAGACAAGCAGATTGGCCTATAATTTGAAGCCTTAGTCTTAACCTCCTTTATGAAGTGGAACAATTTTGCCATCTTTCCATTCCTTTGTTGGGACCTGGGCTAATCTAAGACTCATGTTGAAAATGTATGTTAAAAAGGTATTAACTACCTGGAACATTCCCTCAAGACATGCAGTGATATATACCCATGAAGTCCCATGGCCTTATTAACATCAAGTTTACTCAATTCTTCATATCCCTCCTGCTCACTCACCAACCATGATTTCTCTCCCCTTCCCACTGCTCTCAAGTTTTGCATTACGTTACGATCACAAGGATAGAATACTCTAACAAACTGCTCATCTAATACCTGTACTATATCCTCCTCAATCATTCTCCCACTAGCCACATATTGAAACAACTCCCTAGGATTTCATTTAGCATCATTTGCTAACTGCTGCTCATATCGCACTTTTGCTACCCTTACTGAGTAAGTAAGTCACCTTGCTTGCTTGCTCTTTGTGCTCATGTAAATGATTATCCCCAATCATCTTGTGCCATCTCTACAATCCCTTTTTCTTCCAGAATGCATGCTTCAACTCTTCAGTAATCCATTTTACACCTACCTTATTTAATCTCCTGACCTTTGGAATACACTCCATCATTGCCTCTGCCAGATAATTGCTGAGTGGAGACCAACCAGCACGGATTCCTTCCCATTCAATTCCTCATTTTATGATATTGCTACAAGCTGCCTCCAAAAGTCCTGATATGGCTGGCCACCACCCAAGTGATCACTCCATGGTCACTTTCACCAACTGGAGGATGATGTGACACTCAATTTACAACAATATATTCTGATGAGATAATCAAACCAAAGACCCTCGATCCACGTATGGCCTCTGTTACATACTGCTCAAGGTTATCATCCCTTAAAAACTCAAGAAATTCATTCTCTTTGGTTTCTGATGCTGACTCTTCATTCCAGTCTATATTACCATAATTGAAACTGTCTATAATGATCACTCTTTTCTTATTAGCCAGACTATTATATTCAATAAAGTTTTAAGGTTGACAATGACTATCCCATAATGTAACACAAAATAAATTTTAGCCTTATTTAAAAAAAAAACAAATAAACTAATGTTTAATCTGTTAATCACGAAAGTAGCACGGCGCTTGTAAGATTTTGCAAGACTTGCAAAACGCAAACGAGAAATCCATACCAATTAGTTATTACATCGTTGCAAATTCTCTACGAAGGAGCTGAAAGCGTGAGAGATTACTGGGTTTACTCTTGTAAAACACAAAAATTAATGAAAAAAAAAACGCAGCTACGCAAATCAAAAACTTCGCCAGGTTATTACATACATTTATTGTGTGTAACCGATATGTTAACAATATAAACGATGGCAGTGTTAGTGTTTAATACCTTCCAAAAAAACAGAACAAATATTCAATCAACACTTAAAGATAATCCCAACAACTGCGTTAGCAATAATCCTATTTTCCTTATATGATATTCCAGTTGTAAAATGAGCTTACCAAGAATTAGAGCTTAGATATCCAATATCACTATTGTGGCGATTCAACCTACTATTTTCCCATGGCTTTTTGGGAACAGCCATATTCCTTATAATTCTAAAAATATTTGATCATATCATGTCACTCACGGTACAACATCAGCCACATACGACAGCCAGTAGAAGTAACCTATTTTTCTCACGAAATTGTATTTAAAGTGGGATATAAAAATTAAAATACATAAAGATGTTTCACCTACACCAAAAACTACTGTAATAAATACTATGATGTATTTTTAATATCACCTAAAGCAGTAGCATGAACGCAACATTTGAAAATAAAAATAAAGAGTGAAAAGGGGGAAATTTATAGAAATAAATCTAGAAAAATAAATCATTTAACGCCTTTTTCCAGAAAAGGGAAGAGGCAGAGCGTCTTCAGCTATAACCAGCTTTTGAAGACATATTGGCAGCCAGTCTTCCTTCAAGCCTTACACTGGCAGTGCTTTGGAGATATCAGTGAAACAAAGCCGTTGGATAAAAGGTGACTTCTACGATTTTTTTATTATTTATTATTATTATTTTTTTTTTTATTAGCGTAAAGCCTAACGCTATGTGTAGCTCAGTGGAAGTGACACTTGCGTCCTCTGCGCTTGGTCTCTCGAAATTAGACTTAGCTTCAAGTCCAGTCGTCGACTAGCCGACTGGAGGAACTTTTCTAAGCCTATTTTCGACCCATTCCCGAGTTAGTCGATCTCTGGCACCGGCAAGCGGGTTTTTCCTCCCGGAAACTCGGGTTTTTAGTCCTGCAAACTCAAGAAAATCGACCGTTGTACCCACATTATTTCAGACAATAACATATCTGGACGATTTTCAATGGAAGGTGAATTAGCCGATCTCATACGGTGGTAGCAGGGTTTTTCTCCTGGAAACTCGAGTTTTTCATCCCGCACACAGACAAATCGGCCTTTCAGAACACACGCAATTTACAGACATAGAATACCAGTTGTGGTGGTGGAGGTAGATGGCGTTGATTCGTAGTAGAGGTGCGATCTAGTGGTTGAGACAGTTGTAGGTGTCCTCCCGCGATGAGTCTTCAGACTCCTTGGAGGTGACAGGAATAATAATAATAATAATAACAATATCTTGTTAGGGTTAGATACCAAGAGATGGAAGCACTTGTTTGCCAGCCTCTTCATCGGTGGCTGCCTATAATTAATGACAGACATGGGCCAGCTATTTGTGATTGGCTACCGGTGGCGACTGAACTGCCCACTCAGTCTCCAAACGCTAAAATTAATCAGCTAACACGTTTTATTTATTCCCTTATAGGGAGTAGGCAAGGCCTTTATAAGGGAATAAATAAAACGTGTTAGCTGATTAAATTTTTTTAAATTTATTTTTGGTAGTAGTGGTTTATCCCTTTCAGTCATTTCCGACCCTAGGTGATGATTTTGTAGGCTTGCCCACAAAGTGTTCCTGGTGAGAATTTTTTTTTTGAACAGTAGTTCACCATTGCTTTCTCAACTCCTACCACCCCATTTTACCTGGGCTCGGGAACGGAGCCAGTTTGCCTGCTTCTGGGTGATGAAAAACTCCAGTTTCTGGATGAAAAAAAAAACCTACCACCGAATGAGACCAGCTAACTCACCTTTCGTCGAAAAAGATAAGGATTCCTCACGTCACTGACGGGAATCGATCCCAGGTCTCTCTTTGACCAAAGTGCTTCATCTATACTGACTAAACTACAGAGGCTCATTGTTACATTATATTTGTCAAGAAATATAAAATAAATCAGCTAACGCCTTTTATTCCATTATAGGGAGTAGGCAAGGCCTTTATACCTTATCTAGCTTTTTTTTGGAGACTGAGTGGGCAGTTAAATCTCCATCGGTAGCCAATCAGAGATAGATGGCCGATGTCTATCACTAATTAAAGCGCCTCCATAGAGCAATTGGAAGAACGACGGTAAGTTGCGCCATTCGATTGGAAAATGCCTAAGTTCGGTTCTCGTCATGACGGGAGGAATCTTTATATGGACTTTTTCAATAGAAGGTGAGTTAGCCGATCTCATACGGAGATATCAGGGTTTTTTCTCCCGGAAACTCGTTTTTCATCCCTAATACAGACAAATCGACCTTTCAGAAACACGCAATTTACAGACAAAAAATACTAGTCGTGGTGATGGGCGGCAGATGGCCTGATGTGAATGATTGGTAGTAGAGGATTGGTGGAGATGGAGAGTTATACAATAGGTGTCCTCCCGCGATGAGTCTTTGGGCTCCTTTTAGGTGTTATGAATAATAATAATAATAATAATTATTATTATTATTATTATAGCAGCCACCGATGAAGAGGCCGGCAAACAAGTGCTGCCATCTCTTACAAGCTATGCTACTGTCAGAAATAATGTGGATACTATGGTCGATTTTCTTGAGTTTATGGGATAAAAAAACCGAGTTTCCGGGAGGAAAAACCTGCTTGCCCATTCCAGAGATCAACTAACTCGGGAATCTGTCGAAGAAAGGCTTATAAAAAAAAAACTCCTCCAGTCGGCGACTAAACTGGAACTTAGCTCTGGCTTCGAACGACCAATCGCAGAGAACGCAAGCGCCACTTCCAGTGAGCTGGAAGTGGCGCTTGCGTCACTTCCAGCTCACTTCCAGCTTAAAATATGTGACTTGCGTCACATATTTTAAGCATTTACGTAAGCATATGAAATCAAAGTTTGTGTGAGAGGCATCTTTACGGCTAGTCTACATGTACATATAAAGGCTATTGACTTCACATGAGTTGTTTCAGTAACCCATAATGCAAAAACATTATAGGCTACTGTAATGGGAAGAATCACTATCATAACCATAATACAAAAACATTATGGGGAGGTCAGACTGGTTTTAACATTTATTGCGATCTCATCGGTGAGAACTAGACCCAGGATGATTAAGGTTAAATCCAAAAATCGTATATTTTCAGGCTGACCATATGTACCGTTTTGAACGGAACAGTACCGTTTTATTCATATTTTCTGGCCGTCCCGTCGTCTTAATAAAAATGTCAATTTTGTGCTGTTTTTAATAAAAATATAAATATACTTTAATATTGGTCAATTATAAATGATTATTTATAATATATAATCGTTTGCGGACACACAATACATGGAATAAAGAAAACATTGCTGTATCTGATAAACGGGTACAGATTTTTTCTAAAATGAGCGAAAAACGCCAAGACTTTTGTAATATTGCAGAGTTTATTCTTTGTCTTCCAGGAAGTTCAGCACCTGTTGAGAGAATATTTTCCGTTATGAATAGTATGTGATCAAAGGAGAAATCATGAGACAATGAGGGCTATGTTAGTTGTAAAACAAAATTTCGTCATGGAATGGGAGAAGTTTTATGATAAGCTGCTGAAAGACCAAAATTTGCTGCGTAAGATCACTTATCGAAGAAATATTCATGGTACGATCGTGATGACAGTCCCTCTCCCCCACGTCTACCTAAATTTTTGTATGGATTCTGTCACTTAAGAATAATGGTATGCTCAATATGTTTATGTAATAAAGCTTTTTTATCAACTTACTTTTTCATGAATACAGAATATTATTACATAATCCTCGTCTCGTTTTTGCCATCCCAATCTCCCGTTTTTGTCTCAAGGAAATATGGTCAGCCTATATATTTTATATATACGAGTACGGAAAAAAAAACTGGTCTGCATAGTGGCCCTTCCTGTAATATTTTTGCATTATGGAACACTGACGTAACTGATACGAAGTCAACAGCTTTATATACTGCTAGACCAATCTTGACGATACTTCATGTGCAAACTTTTTTTGCTTATGCTTGGGCAAGGATAAAAAACAAGATTATAATAATAATAATAATAATTATTATTATTATTACAGTAACCCGCTATAACAACTATTATAATAATAACTATTATTATTATTACAGTAAACTTCTACATGTAGAGTATCCAGTGTCCCATCTGAAGATTCTAAAATTTAAAACTTTACATTTAGCAACGCCAAATTGATATCCCCGTTCATCTCCCCACGGATCAGATCCTCCTGAAGAGCCACCGCAACAGCACTGCACTTGATAGCCTTTTCCAGCTGAGGTCACTTGCAAATAACTGAACATCTCCCTGAATTCCAATGACAATATCACTAATATAAAGGTTTAAAAGTAATGGTCCTAGCACAGAGCTCTATGGAACCCCACTAGTAACTTTTATTTTACGCGATATTACTCCTTTGTACACCACCCTTTGATATCTATCAGACAGCAAGTGCCCTGAAGAGTATTGAGAAAATATTTAATCATTCGTTGCTATGTATTATTTTTTATGACATTCCTCATAAAATTATCTATTACATAACACTTTCAAATTGCAATCCAATTTAGCATTTCCAGATTCCATTACTTTTGTTGCAACTTTCATCCTCCCATTTTTAAGATTTGATGTTAAGGATTACATAAAACTTTTATTTGTCTTAGAATTGTTTATTTATTTATTTATGATATGTTTATTTTTATTGAATGTTCAATAATAAATTATTTTTAGATTAAGTGAAATGATCAGGACTGTGTATCCATCTGGCTTTCATAATGTAGAACAGTCATAATACCATAGCCATGATTTTAATCAGCAACTAGAGGAACTTATCATTATTATTATGTGACACCTCCAACCTCCAGGGAATGTAAAGACTCATCGAGGGAGAGTGTGCCAGCAGCATCGAACGATTGAACTCATTCCAACTACTAACTCCGCTCAAACTTGCTTAACTTTTTGCGAGCTTTAGTAGCAGAGGCTCTACCATCGAATTTCCATAGTATTTCAGACAACGTCTATTCGGGATTCAGGAATACAAATTGCATTCAGTTGCCTCTCATACTCCAAGGTCTTTAAACCATTGATAGCCATGACATGATTATCACTGATCAATATGGTTGTTGCCCAGTTGCCTATGAATTTCCAAATGTTTGTCAGACTAAACCAGTTCTCTCTTTGAATATTTCTTTAGAGGAAATAAAATGTTGAGGATTTACCATTTCTTTTAAAGTGATCAGACAGGAGTTGAAATGTAGCAATTTCTTCATCCATTTTATAGGAAGTAAACGCAGCACAATACACAATTTCTTCTCTGAGATTGATATACGAGAGCATCATACTTATTTCAAATGTCCAAGAAATAATAGTAAAAATTCAGTCTGTAGTTTTTCAAGTCATTGCCTTGAAAAATTATCACTAAATCCCTTAGAAAAAATGAACTTTAAATATAAATCGTCAAAATCAACAACATGAGAGAACTGCAAATTTGCAGATGTTTCAGATGCATTGTCAAATATTCCTTAAAGTCCATTAATTTTTTTTTAAGTAGATGTATATAAAATAAATCCTCTAATGCCTTTTATATATCTCAAACGGTGATGTGGTTTAAGTTGGTAAGAAGATTAATATAATCCGTACATTTCTCGTCCATCCCAGATGGGTTGAGTCCCCCAATTAGGATTTTAGGCAATTCAATTCAGCCACATTGCCAATTATTCTATTCCTCTGATTGCCAATTTCTGGAATGAAAAACTCAAGTTTTCAGGATTAGGTAACCCTTCCACCTCTGTATAAGACCGACTGACTCATCTTCAGTTGAAATGCCCTGATAAAGGTTCTTTGCATCCTAGATTCGAACTTGGGTTTTTCCAATCAAAAGGCTTTGTCTAACGAATGAACTACAGGGGCTAGACATTAATAATACTGGATTAATAACTGTAGAGATTATGCATAGAGTGGAGGAAAGGAGAGAAAAAGAAGAAGCAATCTCAAAAAATTGTTAAAGGGTATACTGAAGGAGAAAATTTATAACATAGAGAGTCGAATGCAAATGTGTTGGGTATGTCAGGAGTGTGAATGAGTTAGGGCTATATGTGTTGTTTCAAAGATAAGTTTGTTGACGCCATGGGTTTCTTATTAATATATCAAAGGATATTAACTGATATCCTTTGATAAAATAATAGAAGTTTCAGAGCAAGTTGATATACTCAAAACAAAAAATAGCAACTTGTTCTGAGACTTCTCTTATTCTATTAGTGTTTCTACTTTGATATTATTAACAAGCATTTCTGATGGGGTTAACAAACTTATATTTGAAACAACACAATGAGGTTTAAAACTGATTTTCACTCCGAATAAAAAATACATTAACTGCGATTTATAAGTCTTACATAAATTGTAACTTGAATAAACATAGGTTCATCTTACAAGGGGGGGGGGGGTCTGGCTAGTTCCGATAAACACCTAGTACAAAAAATAATATTAAAGCAACTGATATAATCACAAAAAAGAACATATCTTAAAACCCCTTAACCCCCATGTTCATTAAACTGTAATAATCTGTTCTTTTTCTTTTAGGATATATAAGAAGCAAAAATTAATTAATTTTGTTCTAGGTGTTTATCAGAACTTTGCAGACCTCCCGTACATGTTGAAAAGAATGTATATCTTGACAGGAGGTTCAGAAGTCATTATCCACGTTATTTCTGATTTCTTAGGTTTCCAATGAGATAAAAGTTCGTTGATAATTTTACTTATGGTGGTTTCCATAAGTAAAAAAATACCACTGATTCCAAAGCAGTTTGGGAAACAGGAAAAAGTCTGATGAAGCTAAGTCCGGAGAATAGGGTGGAAATATCAGGCACAACGGGTGCCTGATATTTTGCCATATATAACTGCGGATGAGAAGTGACGCGTGAGCCAGCGCATTGTCATGGTGAAACATCCAAGTCTGGTTTTTCCACAATTCAGACCTCTTCCTGTACACACCATCCCTCAAACGCGCTAAAACGTCATGGTACAACTCTTTGTTTACCATTTGACCACATGGTACGAATTCATAATGAACAGTGCCTTTCCAATCAAAAATCACAACCAACATCACCTTGATCTTTAACCGACTCATCTGTGTTTTTTTTGGTAAAAAAAGCACAGATGAGTACCTTTCCCCACCCACTGCGACGATTGCTTCTTGGTTTCAACATCATGGCCATAAACCCACATCTCATCTCCTGTTATGGTATTCTTAAGACATCATTACCATTTGCATTGGCAAGCAGTTCCTGGCTGATTTCAACACACTTCTCTTTCTGATCGTCAGTCAACAAACGCGGCACGAATTTTGTACTGACGTGACGTATCTGAATTTTTCAGTCAAAATTTCATGGCAAATCATATGCTGATACTCACTTCGTCAGCAATTTCTCGCACAGTTAAAAGACGATTTCCACGAATCGCATCACGAACTCTCCCGACATGGTCGTCGTCATTTGTTGATGTGGAAGGTCCAGGCCTGAGATCTTCAAAGACCGACGTTCTGCCTTTTTAAAATGCTAAACCAATCATAGCACTGCGTTTGGCTCATACAATCCTCCCCGTGTGCTTGGTTGAGCAATTGAAATGTCTGCATTTTTGAAGCAAAATTTTACATACACACACAATTGTTCTTCAAGGTCTTTCATTGTCACTAATCTGACCAACAGCTTGTGCACATGCTCACATCAGCGCATGTAACTCGACTAATGCTCATAGCAGGACGGGGCAAATGGCAGTTTGTTATCAATACCTGCCGCTAGGTGAGATCAGTAGCCCAGCGCGCTCTCTGTGCCGGTTGGCGTGCTATTTTAAAAAAGTTCGGTCTTTTTTTTGGAATACGCATCGTATTCGGTTTGCAGCATGCGTTGTAAGCTGGGCATTAACTTTCCTGATGAAATCTAGTTCTACGTGCGTATAGTTTTGGCTATACTGTTTTTCTAAACTGTCAGTGAAAGCGTCTGCTTTCTCCAGTCCCAACTGTCACCTCTAAAGAGATGATTAATACTTCAATACATAACTTGGAAAAACTGTCATCTTTCAAAATGAGTGATTCTCGGTGCACAAGAACAGCAGTTTCGTTTCCCACTGTTCGCTCTAACGGCACTGGCCCATCAGGCTGGCCGAGTGGGTAGCGTATCTGCTCTCCAGCCAAGAGGCTGCGGATTCGAATCCCGCCAGAGGCATCGATGTTTTTGATTGTCCTGCTAATCGTTTACTATATGTACTGTTGTAATCTTTGTCCTGCCGCAGTATGACGTTTGATGTCTTTGCGTCATTAAAATTTAAAATAATTATGTACCTTCATTGCTTCTGGAATGAATAGATGGCGCTGTTGAGGGATTGTTGGTCTTCAGGGCCAGCTCATTTTGATTTCTTCTGGCAAGCGATCTGGGTTTGAGCATGGCATTATGGAGGTGGGTGGTTCTGCTGTTATTTGTTTTTCCAAGTTACTTATTGAAGTATTAATAATCTCTTTAGAGGTTACCATTGGGACTGGACCTATGAACTCGAGAAATGTGTTAGCTTTCACCAATTGACTACTGATGGATAGTATTTTCCTGTTATAAGACTAAGTGAAGTAGTACTTGATTATGGTCGGAACTGAGGTTTTTCACTCATGGCCGTACTTATGCACAGGAGCACGAGGCTCTAGCTGGGATCCCCGGAAAATTAGAGCCCATTAAGGGCCCAAACAATGAGAAGGACCTACAGCACTCTAGCGCATCGAGCCCCTCCCTTCTCCGGAAAACTGTAAGTACCATTCACCATGTTCAGCTAAGCTTGTGTGTGTTCTAGAAGTCCCACAATCGCGATATTCCTTGCGCCAGCAAAATCGTTAAGGATTTTACAGTTCTGTTTAGTGGTCCTGCTACTCCAGGCTATGTGCTTCGCATTTAAGTCACTACCATACATACTTGCCACCGAATTTAAAACTTTTATTAATAGTGTGTTGGAGGTCCTTCAGTACGAATTCAAGCACAGATGCAGCTTGGCCAAGATTCCACAAGGTGTTGGATTGCATCTATGTCTAGAATATATACCTGACGTTCTCCACACAATCCTTTAACTTGTTCAGATTTGATGGAAGAGGGATTTGCTCCTAGATTTGTTTTTCTAACATGTTCCATATATTGTAGGTGTTCTCTCGCGATAAGTCTTTGGACTCCTTGGAGGCATCAGGAATAATAATAATATTCCCAGTGGAGTTACGTTTTGGGCTTTGGTGGTGGCCAGGGCAGATGGTAGAGGTTGCTGTCATACTCGTTGAACTGTAGCAATGTCGTCCATGAAACAACCGTCAATTTCTGGATAAAAATCAACATTCCAAAATGGACTTGATCGGAAACAATGTTCAGATATTCCTTGGAGGACATCTACCTTCCAACAATATTAAGGGACCCGTTCGGTACCAACAGCACATGCCCCACACAATGAATGACATCACCTCCAGAACCGGGAATTGTGTTTACAAGACAAGTTGGGTTCATTGCCTCATGGAGTTCGTGCAAGTTCTCTATCTTCCATTGATACAGAAAAAGGTGTAATGTGACTCGTCGCATCACGACTTTTTTTCCAATGTCCAGTCACGGTGTTCCTGACACCCCTGTAGACAAACTTTCTGGTAGTAGCAGAAATCAGTCATATAGGTACGCAGCTGCCAATACCGAACTTCTTCAATTTCCTGCGCACAGTTCGGTGAAATATGGGTTCGGAACAGCCTTCATTAAATGCGTGGGTCATTTCCTGCACACAGTTACTTCTGTTTGTCTGTACAAACCTTCTCAGACGACGATCTCTTTCTTGGTAGACTCTCATGACCAACAGTTACACCTCTTAGACAAATGGGTTATTTTCCCACTGATTAAATACCAGGATATCTTACCTTTTAAGAAACTAGTCAACTCTACTGTTTTCAAAATCTTGGCTACAACCATACGGGCACTTATAATAAGCCCTTTATCGAGCTCAGACAGATCCTTTGTTTATTTCATTGGAATCAATCCTATTGGCGATTACTGACCAGCAGCATTCTTAAAGTTGCCTAGAATACGTGGTGACAGGGCCGCATTTATAATTCTGGAGACCCGAGGCGCAACATCATTATCAGGCCCTCAAAAATAAGCATTTTTTTAGTTTATTGAAAATAAAAGTCAACATTTCCATAATAACTCATTTTAATAACACAATACAACATTGGTATACACATATTTGCATTTTAAAAAAAGTATAAAAATAAATCAGTTCAAATTTAAATACAAAAATTAATAACTAAAAGTTTTTTTTTCTGGCTTTGGTTTTAGCAAATATATCTATAATGTCATCATAATTGATCGAGTCCATTACATCTGATTCAATGCATAATAACGACAGGTCACTTGTTTTATTTTGGTGCAAGTTGCTTCTTAAATAATTTTTTATTCGTTTCAGCACTGAAAATGAGCGTTCAGCACTTGCATTTGAAATAGGCAATCGTCAAAAATATTTTTAAAATTGTTTTTACGTTCGGAAAAGTAGACCATAACCCATCGTTTATAAATTTGTACATATTTTTAATTGAAGAATTTTCTTCTTTTATCATTATTAAAAATTGCTTAACTTCATCAGTAAATTTTTCTGGATCAATATCAGTCCCATAAGTTTGTAAAATTTTATCAATACTAGTCTTGCACTTGTCTTGATCTATATCTTTCTTCAAAAAAATGTCAAACATATCTAATATGTCGAAATAGCTTTTTATTCTTTCATTAATTTCCAAAATTAGCTTATCGCAAATGACATTAAAAGTGTTCACAGCGAAATTTTCTTTCCTATGCAATATAATCTCATTGTTAGATTGTGAAACTTCGTCACTCATTTTTTTCCCGTTTTTTAACTCTTCTGTTAATAAATTCGCTTCTTCATTTACAGCAGCAAAGCTATTTCTGATATCTAAAATAAAACCAACTAAAGAGTCTAACAAATTATTAGCAAAAAACAAATCCATATCGAGATCTTGTAGAGATTTACTAGTAGCATTTATTCGTTGTAAAATTTTGTCCCACATAACTATTAAAATTGCTGTTTCTGGTTTGTCAAAATGTTCAGCCAATGATGAGTTCTCTAATTTAGAAATAGGTTTTTCATGAGGAGAAATGGATAGTTCAAGTAATGCGTCTTTAATTTGTTTATATCCACGTTTCAAAGCCAATATAGCGTAAGCTCTTGCGGTCCACCTCGTTTCACTTAGTCTTTTAACTGTTAAAGATTTTTTTTCTAAATATTTAAGGAGTATGTCCCATCTTCTTGTTGAAGATGAAAGTAATTATATACATTTTGAATAAAACAAAAATATTGCACTGTTTCCGGACAAGATTCCGCGGCATAGTTGCCAATTAAATTTAAGGAATAACTAAAGCACGGTATATAATGCGCAGAGAGATTACGTTTTTTCAGCCTAGCTTGTATTAGATACCTTTCATATTGACAGCGTTATCATAGCTTTGCCATCTGCACATTTTAATATCAAAAGATAATTCTTCTAATTTTTTTTAATACTACCTCTTCTAAATATAAGGAATTATGTGTGTAATTCTGATGAACCGATAAATGTTTTTCTAATGTCAGAATTTGCGGCAACATACCTAAATATCATAGCTAGTTGGTCATTATTGGCAATGTCTGGCGTTGAATCGAGTATTACTGCAAAATAAGCAGCTTCCTTAATTTCTGATATTAATATTTCTCTCTTTTTTTTTTAGCTATTAACGCTATGAATTCATCACAAGTGTGGTAAGAAAGATAATTTGATCTGCCAGAACCGCAGTTGGCGTACATTTTCATGTGATGTTTTAAAAAAAATCACCAAATTCACTTAAATAATGTAAACACGATAAATAATTTCCGCAAGAATCAGAAAAAATATTATTTGTATTTCCTCTAAATGCTAGTCCTAGTTTACCCAGTAACTTAATGGTAGCTATTATTCTTTTTAAAATCTCTCGGAAATAATTTTCTTCAGATTTTATTTGTTTGATCAATTCAGAATCAATTCGACTATTTACAGAACTTGATTTTCTTTTGCGATATGTGCACATCGCTCGTATATGCTCAGTAGAATGCTCGTGATCACATAAGGTTCGTGTTACATTTCCCCAGTCATTAAAACCCTTCATTAAGGTATTATTTGACTTAGAAAACAATTTACAAACAAAGCAGTAAATTGCTTTGCTGGTTTCTGAAAAAATTAGCCACTCTCGTTTCTCCTTTCTTCCATTCGCCTTTTTACAGTAAAAATGTGATATATTTACATTTCTGACATATATTCTATTGCGTTCTGTGTATTCTTTTTTAAATTTTCGATTTTACCAACATTCTGGGGCATATTTATTAAAATATGCTCGATAAACTGTTCATTAACAGTAAGTGGCCACACTGCTATATCGGTAGGATAAGAGATAGCTTACTTGCTGATAAGTACAGACTCCGATTGAAACTTTTCTTCAGAATTCTCTTGATTTGTTTCATTTAATTCTTTCTCTCCTATGTTTTCCACATCATTTTGATGTTCTTTATTTTCACTTTCATCTCCTCCTGATAATGATACCAATGTTTCGTTTTCATTCCGAGAACTGTGAAGTACAACTTCAGTTCTACGAAATTCTGCAAAATTCTTCTAAGAAATGTCTCGCCTTTTCTCCTCTGATTGGGCTCGCCAAAAATGCCTGGACGACAGCCTCCTTTTTCTGCCGCCTCCACTAACTCGAATTGCCGTCAACTGTCAACCAGGATTCCTCTCTTTGGCTTGGAAACTTTTCTCCAGCGATTGGAACATTTCCTTTCGTCAACTCGAAGTCTTCTCTTAAGACTGGAACCGGGAAGCTCCTCTCTGGCAATGTCTGGAAACGGGAAGCCCTCTCTATCTAGCGACTTCTGAATCCGGGAAGCTCTATATGCTTGGCTATGTCCCCTTTTATTATGCATTCTCTGAGACCTCGCACGAAGTTTGTAACCCCCGAAGAATTCGGGATGACTCTTTCATCTTAAGTTTCAAGTTCGGCCTGGTCTTTGTTCTCTTTTGTGTCTTCTTTTGATTGTAAGTTGCCGACCATCGGAAAGTTGTTTGAACCTTTCAGACTGATTTCGGAGGTATTTACGTGCAGAGCTTGTAAATCTTTCTCATACACACAAATAATAAACAACCTTTCTAATGCTGCCATTTAGATCTATTACATACAGCTCCGGCGAAAAACATTGCCTTTTTTTATACAGAGACAAACAGGGTTATTTTTTACAACATTCTTATGGGAACTGACCTAAGTAAAAAATTGATGTAATGTGCTTTGGAATATTTAAGCTACAATCGAGTTTTTACAATATTGATAAGACAATAGTCTAAAATTCCAGGTAGTCCAGCGAAAACCACCTGTGACAAAATGAAACTAGTTTATTTATTTAAAAACACAAAAATATAAATTTATTAAGTATATCTTTATAGAGTTCATAATTAAAAGGACTCTAATAATAATAGATTTCTACAGATGTGTCTCCTCTTGTTTTGGTATTATCAAAATTATCAAGTTATTCTGAAGCATTTATGAATTTTGCTATTTTATTATTATGCCGCTAATATTTCTTCAAATGCGGCACTTTTTACAACAAAACTGGCTAAGTTATGTTGACTATACCTGTTCGCAAATATACTCAAAATCCCTTTGACCTAATAAAAAGGCAGAATGCTGATGAAACTTCATCAGCATTCTATCAGTTAAAATGCAATCCCCCCCCCGCAGTTAACGTATTATTGTAGTTATGTGCACTGTATTTTTTGGATTAACCACTTTTTTGCTACACAATTTACTTATTGTGTTTCTTCCCAAATAAAAACGAATCTCACATGTGTGAAAATAAATAATCAAAATGTTTGTTTGCATTGGAAATATTATGTCAAATATTTATATATTTTTAAATAACATTTATTGAAATAAATATGACATTTTGCTTCCTTCCCTTGCGAAATAAGATTATGTGGGTCGCACATTTCAATTTTAAGAACGATTTTTTTTATTTTTTTTTATGAACAACAAATGGTGTTATTATTATTATTACAAAAACCTCCATGGAGTCAAAGACTCATCGTGGGAGGTCCACTGTTATACACACAGTTTATCACACTGTGTCTTAAATATATTCACTGTCTCTGCACACACCACACTCTCGGGCAAAGCATTCCAATCACTCACCACTCTCCATGCAAAAAACCTGCTCCTCACTCCCTTGCTCACACCCTCCTTATACAGCTTCCAGGAATGACCTCTTGTTCTCCTGCTATCCTCACCCATTCTGTGCAAAACCTCCCCGACGTTAATCTGGTAATAACCACTCAACAGCTTATATATCTCAATCATATCCCCCCTCCTCCTTCTATCCACCAATTTCTGCAAATTGCATTTTGTCAATGTCTTCATACTCTACATTCCAGAGACCAGAAACCACCTTAGTCAATCGCCTCTGAACTTTTTCCAACGCAATTTCATCTTTTTGAAAACCAGGTGACCAGATCTGTGCACAGTAATCCATATGTGGCCTGATCAAAGCCTTATACAAAGGAACCATAACATCCTTACTTCTACAAGTCAATGTTCTCCGCATCATTCCCATTATCCGCTGTGTTGTCTTCACTATTTTAGCAACATGTCCCCGAAATTTTAGGTCCTTGTCTACAATCACTCCCAGATCTCTCATTTCCTCTACCTCTTCCAAGATATTCGCACCAATTGTGTACTTTACATCCCATCTCTGCTTCCCAAATTTCAAAACCTTACACTTTGAGACATTGAATTGATATCCCCACTTATTTACCCATTCAGACAGTTTATTCAAGTCCTCTTGCAAAGCTACAGCATCCACACTACTCCTGATAGCTCTGCCCAACTTTGCATCATCTGCAAACAACTGCACATCACCATTCAGACCTCTCCAGATATCATTTACATACAAATTAAACAGCAATGGACCCAAAACAGACCCTTGAGGTACACCACTAGTAACTTTCCTCTTCTGCGATATCGCTCCTCCATAGACAACTCGCTGATACCTATCAGACAACCAGTCTCAAATCCAGTGAACCAATCTACTGTTCAGCCCCATCCGTTCCAATTTAATTACCAGCTTGTCATGTGGCAATTTATCAAACGCCTTTGCAAAATCTAAATATACCACTGTATATGCAATACCCTTATCCAACGCATTTGTCACTTTATTATAAAAAGTAAGCAGATTGCTAAAGCATGATTTTCCTTTAGTAAATCCATGCTGGCCACCAAAGAGTATTTTTCTGTTGTCAACCCAATTCTGAACTTTATTCCTAACTAACTTCTCTAATACCTTGATCACAACTCCAGATACACAGACTGGTCTATAATTCAAAGCCTTACTCTTATCACCTCCCTTATGAATTGGAACAATTTTACCTTCTTTCCACTCTTTTGGAACTTGACCCAGTGAGAGACTCATGTTGAAAAGATATACAAAAGCTGTTGTTAACTCTCTGGCACATTCCCTCAAGACACGTGGTAAAATAGCATCAAGTCCCACAGCCTTATTTACATCAAGTCTATTCAATTCCTCATATACCTCCTGTTCACTTACTAACAGTTCCTCCTCCTCCTCTTCTCCCACAACTTTCAAGTTCTGCATGATGTCACATTCGTAAGAGTGAAATACCTTTAGAAATTGCTCATTAAATATCTCAACTATATCCTCTGCAGCGGTTATCATTCCTCCGTTTTCACCAATCAATCCCATTCTACCATAATCATTCTTTCTTCTATTGGCGACATATCGAAAAAACTCCTTAGGATTTTTTTTGGCCGCTTTAGCTAACTGCTGCTCATACTGCATTTTAGCTACCCTTATCAAGCTAGTCACCTTCCTCGCCTGCTCTTTGTACTTCTCATGCAACTGGTTGTTATACTGTATATACTCATTTTGTGTTTCTTCCATAATACCTTCTTCTTCCATATTGCATACCTTATCTCTTGATTCATCCATTTTACACCCACTCTGTTTACCCTCTTGACCCTCGGAATACACTCTGATATTGCCTCCACCAAATAGTTCTTGAGTATGGCCCAAGCAGCATTGATATCCTTTCCATCCAGTTCTTCTTTCCAATTTCCAAGCGGTTTCCTGAGCTTTTCGTAATTACCAGTCTTATAATTCCACATATATCCCTTTCTAACAGACGTCCTCAAATGACTGGTCACCCTGCACGTGATCACCTCGTGGTCACTCTCACCAACTGGTGGCAGATTTGACACCTCATTTATAATAACATCATCTGATGAGATGATCAAATCCAATACTCTTGATCCTCGTGTACCCTCCGTTACGTACTGCCTAAGGTAATTATCTTTCAAAAACTCCAAAAATTCATTTTCTTTACCCCCAGATGCAGTCTCTTGCTTCCAATCTATATCACCATAATTAAAGTCGCCCATAACGATAACTCGTTTCTTGCTAGCTAGGCCAATTTGCCTATACATTTCCTTCTCATTACCTTCCATATTACCAGGTCTATAGCAACACCCAACTAAATATTTCCTCCTGTTAACTTCTACCTCACACCATACGGCCTCAAAACCGTGACCACAATTTGCACCTTGCAATTCCACCTTAGATGGGCACAACTCATCTGCTACCATTAACAGTACTCCTCCTCCCTTTCTTCCCTGTCTATCTTCACGAAAAATATCATATCCGTTCATCTCTATTCCTGTCAGGATGTCATCGTCATCTAACCATGTCTCACTTATACCAACAATTTTGGGGCGAACAGACTCGAGCAAAGCAACAATTTCGTTCCCCTTATTTCGAATACTTCTAGCATTAGTGAATAAACATAATAAATCATTACTGCTTCTACAAGTCCTAAGAACATCACTCCTGCGATGTAACTCTTCAATACCTTCTCCTGTCACTTCCTCTATATTACCACCAATTCTACAACTTTCTTCACACCTAAACTCTTTCCACCCATCTCAGGCCATCTCAATTTGTGTTTGTCCGCTTACACATTCACTTCTAAATTCAACACCCGCATGTTTCATAAAGTTTAAACTGCATTACTCGGGGTTTCCGATTGTGAGTCTTTTTAATTTATATCCAATGGTATTTTATCAGAGATTCTACGCCTTTATCTTTTGCTTAAACTGCAATAGTACAATTACTTTGGAAAAATAACGAATTCAAACAAAACGAAAGTGCGCACATGTTATCTAGCAATATTTGTGTGTGTGGTGATAATTTTTTTTTTTTTTTTTTGGGGGGGGGGAGTTAGTCATTAAAGGCGAATTAATTCTGTTATGAAAATTTTGGAAATAAAATTTCATTTTGACGCATGCATCTACACCTGCTTCAAAAGATAAACTGTGGGGAAAATATCGCTACTTCAAAACTGTCCCATAATATCGAAATTAGCCGAAAATATGTACATAATAGTTGACTTTTGTTTATTTTGACCGTTTATTTTGATTTGTAGTCAGTGATTAGGGGGGAAACCAAGAAAGTTGAAATGCAAAAACCTACAGATTATGTTATAAAAATTATGCATTACATGATATGATTCAAGATTTACGTATGATAACTAACCTTCGAACTAAGATTATGAATAAAATGGGAAACTTAATTTGGAACAGATGGAGGCTGTATTCATTTTTAGATTCGGATTTTCATGAATTTATAAAATATTATTTGACAAAAATAATTATCTTCAATCAAGTTCTTAGAGAATTTTAAAATGTATTGGCGATTAAAATAATTAGCAAAAAAATTGATAGCGACATTGATCTTCCAAAGTGATGCAATATGAAGTGAAGAAAGTATGAACGGATTTCTTATTTTGCGCTGACATTAAAACCTATAATTATACGATAAAAACAAGCAGCAAAAGGAATATAACTCATTGGTATTTAGGCTGATATAACTTAGATTCCGGTTACCGAGCAAACGGCAAGCAATTGCGTTTCTTGCTGTAGGCCACAGAACGTAGCTACTACGTACACCCGGTAATGTAGACGTAGATAAGTGTACTTTTCAGCGTGAAGGATTGTCGCACCTTCTAATGGACATGACGGTCAAACTACACTTCTTATCCATGTTCTTTCAGCAGGCGGACAGAATATTATCCAGGTTTGCTGGACGTGAATATACGTCCATCAAAGAAATGGTATTTACATACATGAATTTTATGGAATACTGGAGTTCCTGCTAGTTTTATATTCTAAGGAAAAAAACAATGTATTTCAAATGGAAGCGGGAAGCCTCACAAAATTTTCAGCGGCCTCTAGTTTTTATATTATGAATTTAATATTTAAAAATAAGTATTTTATTTTGCAACTATAACTACGCTGGTTTATTTATTTTTTATTGTTCTTTGTGAGGAGTAAGTTTTAAAACGAGGCCCCCCCCCATCTTGCGCCTCATGGTAAATACGGCCCTGCGTGGTGCCCAAGTATTTTGCATATATGCTGCATAAGTGACGTTTATGTACATCTGCATAAATGTTTCTAATTCAGTGGCTGGTATGTGTACTAGCACTGTTCGATTTGTATTCAAGTAGCCGTTTATTGGCAGAGTTGCACACGGAGTAAATTTTCAGGCTGTCAAGATTTTCATTCCTATGATCTAAATGTTGGCGGTTGAGCGTTTTTCGATTTTCCTGTACCTAATGTTGCATCCGCAGACGTTGAGCCCGATGTCGGGCTCAACGTCTGCGGATGACTACGATATAAAACGTAGTTTCTGGGCCTAGGATTGTTGCCTGGGCAGAGATGCGTTTTGTTTATCAGGAATAGGTCAGCGTTCTGAATACTTGAAGCTTGTACATTTTGTTTGCTAGGCCGTTGGCATCACAGGAAACGATCTGAATAGAATAAGGTCTTCTACGTTCGTTAATCGTCATTGATTTGTGTGACAATTGCTTGCATTTGTCTCACAAATTTGTGGTTTCTTGACTGGGGTTGGATTTGTAATATCTAGTAAATGTGTCTGCCAGAATGGATTAGGTTTGGTAGTTTTATCGAATCTCACAAAGAACACCAACGAAATTGGTGTTCTCGGTTTCTTGCATGTAGTCGAAGTTCGTTCATTCAAGTGTAGGGAAACGAAATTCGGCCTTTCAGCAATGCTGTGAATGGAGTTTTGGCATAGATTCTAGCTTGATGACCAGGTCGCAGACAGTCATGATGTCAAATATCTCGCACTGCTGTTTACTGTTTTCGATTAGCACAAGCGGCATGACTTTCTTTGATGGGCTGTAGTCAGCAATTCGGGAAACCGGCCGCCACTTCTGTACCACATCGCACCAACTTCAGGTGCTTTACTCTTTTCAAGGCTAAGGTATGGAATGGGACTCATTTTTTTCGTCCATGAATTTGTTGACTGCGCAGTAGTCTGCGTCTGTCTGTAGTTGAATGCAGATGCTTTGGTTGTTCTTAACGTGCTGATTCTATTTAACCGATTTTTAGAACTGAGGGTACTGCGGTCCACTGTACCTTGTCTTGCAATACGACCTGTGGAATTCTTTCTCCTTTGTTGATTACTGAGACCATGGGCATTTGTGTTTTCAATAGTTATTTCTTTGTGCTTTTATTTTTTTTCCCGGTTGACATATTGGGAAACCAGTCCCAATAAGTCTGCCAGGTTCTTTTGTTGACTTGGTATCGGGCATATCGGGAGACGGATTAGGCGTTATTTGAGAAACGGTGGCCATTTATTCTGCAGGAACTATATTAGTCTGCTCATGCATCTTGAGCACCTGTTCATAGTGCAGGTGCTCAATTTCAATTCTATCATTTGCACCTGCTCTGTTGGGAATGGTTAAAGTAAGAAAATGGAACTTAGTGGATACTTAACTATGAGGTTTGAAAAGTTCTTGGCCAAACAATGAAAAAACTAATTTATAATAAAAAAAAAATCAGCTGCCTTTTTATTCCTGTATATAGGGAGTAGGCGAGGCCGTTTTAGCCCTATCTGACTTTTGGAGATTGAGTGGGCAGTTCAATCTCCACTGGTACCCAATCAGAGATAACTGGCCCAAGGCTATCACTAATTAAGTGGCACGCAGTGAAGAGAGATGGCTCAACAAGTGTTGCCATCTCGTGGTCTGTAACACACGTATTTAATGTCTGAAATAGTGTTGGGTTCTACAGTCGATTTTCTTGAGTTTACAGTACGAAAAACCAGAGTTGCTGGGAGAAAAAACCCCGCTTTCCCATGCCACAGATCGACTAACTCGGAGACCAATCGAAAAAAGGCTTAGAAAAATTTCTTCTAGTCGCCGACTAGATTTGAAACCAAGAAGTCTTCCTTCATGCGGTCAAGCGCCGTGGTGTGCAAATGCCACATCCACTGAGCTACACAGGCTCTAATCATCCACTTTACACCAAATTATGCTCTTCTTCTTCACTCATGGTATACAGCTTGATATTGCTGCTAATAAATATTTTTTTTCTTTCCAAGCGCTAATGATATTTCACCCTTCCAATTCCTCCCTCTATGGAACAGCCCCAGGTTGATATCTGACTATTATAATCACCTGACTTATAATTCCATATACATTCCTTTTTCTTTGATACTCCTGCATGTTTATTCATCTTCCAACTCAAAACTACATAGTCACTCTCCAACTGGGGACAGTGATGGCATCTGTTATAATCAGCTCTTCTCATGCTATTAACTAATCCAAAACTCTTGACTCATGTTCCATCTATTACATGTTGTCTAAGACATTTCCCCCTCAATTCTAGAAATTACATTCTCTTATTACTACATGCAGTTTCCTCTTCCCAATTAATACCTCTGTAGTTAAAATCTCTCATAACAATAATTTTTCTTGCAGTTGCCAAGCTCAACTACCTAAATGTCTCCTGTTCCTCATTGTCAATGCTCCCTGGCATGTAGCAACACCCCACTAAATATTCCGTCCTGCCCACCTCTATCCCACACCATATGCTTACAAAACCATTAGTGCTAATGTCCTCCAAATCCCTCACTCTGAGAGGACATGTCATTACGTATCATAAACAGTACTACACCACCACTTCATTTTCCCTTCCTATCCTGTCAGAAAATACTGTTCCCTGCTACTTCTATTCCTGTTAGTATATCATCTTCTGTCAACCATGTCTCAGAGATCCCAATAATCTTTGGACAGGCTGATGCTATCAGCACGACCAATTCATCTCCTTTATTCTGAATACTCCTGGTATTAGTATAAAGAATAAAATGTCACTGTTTCTATACTTATCCCCTCCAGATTCAGCATTATCCAACGTATTCCCCCTTTTCCCAAGCACTTATTCCCACAGAGGAGACCCCCTGCTACCACCATCCTAATAATTTGTTCCCCTGCATTGACACACTGACACCCTTCCTTATGCAAATATAAGCTGTCTCTTGCATACAGCTACTCAAATACCCTCCAATTGAACGTTTTGTGTCTGCAATTCTTTCGCTGAGGAGATCTATCTTAGCTTTATGATAGATTCTTTTAGCGCGTTCCGTTTATCCTTTCTTTAAAAGAGATGAAATTGAGAAAAACTGTATGGAACTTACAACGTTTGAGGAAAACTAACCTGTTTATTTTTAATCCTATTTTCTTCAATGTTTTTTTTTTAAATTCCTTTGTATGTTCATTAGAGACGCCTCGTCATTTAGGCTATAGATATGGTGATCAATTATGGATAATGTTAACTTAGATGATTTTATCATTAACAGTGAAGCACAAGCCACACGAATACAAAACAAGAATAAATATACTCTTATCAAGAAATTTAATAATCTAATAAGGACACAAAACAGATCTGGTCATAGTGAAGCCCGTATTAATCCTGAAAAGGTAGTAGTGAACAAATCTTCTCATATGTTAACGGATATTCTTAGCAAAAGTCTCAATTTTATTTCCTCACCAAAATTTATCCCTAAAGAATCCCTCCTTACAAAAACAGAAAAAGCAAGTTCACTCATTCCTAATCATTTGGCGAAACTTCTTCGTATTGAATCGATTTTCATTATACATAATGCCAAACCTCCAACAGATAATATTTCAGTGGCTGAAAGAAGAGCCCTAAAAAATCTAAAACAGAACAGTAACATTATATTTTACCTGCAGATAAAGGCAACTCCACGGTCATCCTCAACTCCGAAGATTACCACAACAAAATGCTTCAATTACTTGGAGATAGTTCAATATATTCAATTCTTCAGGAAGATTCTACAAGAGAATTACAAAACCGTACAAACAACTTGTTAAAGACTGCGAGTGAACTTCCTCATAATGTTCGCCTCTCATTACGCTCTCTACATCCTCTTATCCCACGCATCTATGGAGTTCCCAAAATTCATAAAGAAAACACCCCTCTTCGCCCAATTGTGGAAGGAATTGATTCACCTACATATAAACTTTCAAAATATTTAGCAAAGTACCTGAAGTGTTTCTCCAATAAATCTTCATCTTTCATCAAAAACACCACAGATTTTGTTTCTCATATTAAAGATATTCCCATCGATGAAAATGACATTCTAGCTAGTTTTGACATTATATCTTTATTTACTAACGATCCTACGGACGAGGTACTTACATTACTACAGGACAAATTATCCAAAAAAATGTTCACTTTATTAAAGCATTGCATTCATTCTGGTTACTTCAGATATCAGGACTCCATTTACCAACAAAATCAAGGCCTGGTAATGGGCAATCCTTTGTCCCCAGTGATAGCTAACATCTTCCTTGAAGATTTTGAAAAGAAAGTCATATCTTCCTTCTCATTTAAACCAAAAGTTTGGAAAAGATATGTTTGATGATATATTCATTATTTGGAATCACGGGCACACATCTCTCACAAATTTTCTTCGTCATCTAAACATCCAACATCCTAATATAAAATTTACTGCTGATCTAGAAAATAATAACTCCTTACCTTTCTTGGATGTTATGCTTACATGGTACTCTGAAAGATTAAAAATCTCTATGTACAGAAAACCTATGCATACCAATAGATATCTGCATAATCTTTCTCATCATTTTCCACCACAAAAACTTGGAACTATATCTACCTTAGTACACAGAGCACGTTCTCTCTTAAATGAACAAGATGAACTACAAAAAGAAATGAATCACCTCTCTCTTATTTTTAAACAAAATGGATACTCTGAAAAAACAATTAAGAAATTTCTTCTGGATCCTCCTAGGCAGTGCACAACAGAGACTATTAATTTTAAAGGTAGCATCTCAATTCCATACATTAGCACAGTCTCCAAAAAAATATAATATCAAGACCTTCTTCACCACACTTCCTAAAATCCGTTCTCTAATCAGCCATCCAAAACCTACTCATCACAACTTTAAGTACCCTGGAGTATATAAATTGTGGTGCGATTGCAATATCCCATATTTTGGACAAACAAACAAATCTATTGAACAACGGATAGAAGAGCATAAGAGAGACATCTCTTATAAAAGATCTCATGCAACTGCATTATCCAGTGATGTTCTTTTTTCAAATAATCCTAATGATGACCAACAAAGCCACTCCATTTGCTGGAATAGATTAGAAAATATCTTTCGCTGTGATGATGAGTTTGAGAGGAAAATTGTAGAATCAAGGGAAATCCTGCTGAACCCGGTCCACTTAAACAACAATTTAAGTTATAACATCCCAGATAGCCATGCTGCAGTTAATCAATATTGGCGTTCACGTGAACCTGCACGCACAATTGCAACAAACAATGGCAGGCCAGTTGGAACAACTTGAAAAAATACAACGTTTTTATGTATCGATTATGTGAGGCAATTTGTACCTGTAATTTCCAGTTTGTTTAGATAATTCAATGTTTATTAGTATTCCTTTATAAAAACCTGAAGAAGGCTGCTATATGCCGAAACTAGTAGTATTTATTATTAAAATCTTTATATGTTATCTCGGTTTTATAGTCATTAAATCTATATTTTTTCAAATATATATATATATATATATATATATATATATAGGATTAATTCAGTTACAACTTCATTGCACAATTAAGATTTATTCAACTCCAGATTTCATTTTTTTAAGTTGCAGTAATAAGCATAATAATTCAATGGTAACGATAACTTGCTATGCTCGCTAACATCCATTTTTTTACTCGACATTTTACCCTAAAATAACTAGAATCTTGATGCACAAAAAATTAACTCAAAAAATCAATTTAATTTATAAATAATAAAAACTTGAAAATCAAATGCTCTGTTTATGTGATATAGAAAGTGCTCCTACCCACTAATTAATACAAATAGCAGCAGCACACACAAAAATCCCTCTGTTGTCTCAGAAATGTGTTTCAAAATGATCGCAAGTTCAATACTCAGCGATTTGTTCTTTCCTAACAGGATTCTAGGAAATCACAGGGTGAAATATTCTTAAGAACGTTATGGATTAAACTGACCATATATTTAATCTCTGCATTAAACTGCTAAGTCAGTGATTGGTCAACAAAGGCAAACATTTAGTAAGAGAAAATTTCCAGAGAAGGAGATTGGAATTTAGTAATATTGATAAGAACAATAGTCCAGGTAGTTGAGAAGCGAAAATCATCTGTGACAAAATGAAACTAGTTTATTTAATTAAAAACACAAAAATACAACCAATTTATTAATTATATCTTTATAAATTTCTACAAATGTGTCTCATACTGTTTTGGTATTATCAAGTTATTCTGAAGCATTATGAATTTTGCTATTTTATTATTATGCCACAAATATTTCTTCAAATGAGGCGCTTTTTACAACAAAACTGGCTAAGTTATGTTGAATATATCCAGGGCCGGCTCTACCGACGGTGGAAACGTGTATTTGCACGGAGCAGCAAAATATGCTACTGCATGGGGCAACAAAATTCCTAGGGGTGGTCCTGAATATATCTGTTTGCAAATATACTCAAAATCCTTTTTAATGAACAACAAATGATGTTAAACTGCATTACTCGGGTTTCCAATTGTGAGTCTTTTTAATATCAAAAATTTATATCCAATGGTATTTTATCAGAGATTCTTCGCCTTTGTCTTTCGCTTAAAACTGCAATAGTACAATTACTTTGGAAAAATAACGAATTCAAACAAAAAGTGCACATATGTTATCTAGCAGTATTTTGTGCGCGCGCGGTGATAATTTTGGGAGCGAGGGGGGGGGGGGGAGTTAGCCATTAAAGGCGAATTAATTCTGTTATGAAAATTTTGGAAATAAAATTTCCAAATCATTTTGACGTATGCACCTACACATGTTTCGAAGGATAAAGTGTAGGGAAAATATTGCTACTTCAAAACTGCCGCATAATCCCGAAAATATGTACATAACAGTTGACTTCATAACTGCCGTTTATTTCGATTTATAAGGAGTGATTGGGGGAAACCAAGAAAGTTGAAATGCAAAAACCTACAGATTACGTTTATAAAAATTATGCATTACATGATATGATTCAAGATTTACATATGATTCTCTATAAAGCAAAATTTAAAAGTGCGAACCTCCGCGCAATCTGCGAAATAGAACAAACGCAATTTACAGACAAAAAATACAAGTTGTGGTAGTGGTGGAGGTGGGCAGTAGATGGCGTTGATGGAGATGATTGGTAGTAGAGGTTCAGTGTAGTGGTTGAGACAGTTGTAGGTGTCCTCCTGCGATGAGTCTTCGGACTCCTTGGATCACGAATAATAATAATAACTAACCTTCGAACTAAGATTATGAATAAAAAAGAAAACTTAATTTGGAACAGATTGAGGCTATATTCATTTTTAGATTCGGATTTTCATGAATTTATAAAATAACTGTTTGACAAAAATAATTATCTTCAGTCAAGTTCTGGGAGAATTTTAAAATGTATTGGTGATTAAAATAATTAGCCAAAAAATTGATAGTGACATTGATCTTCCATAGTGATACAATATGAAGTGAAGAAAGTATGAAAGGATTTTTTTATTTTGCGCTGGCGTTAAAAACTATAATTATACGATAAAAACAAGCAGCAAAATGAATATAACTCATAGGTATTTAGTCTGATATAACTTAGATTCCGGTTACCGAGCAACTGCGTTTCTTGCTGTTGGCCAGTGTTTCTCAAACTTCAGATATCCGTGTAGCCCTTCTTAAATTTTCATTATTACCAAGTACCCCTAATTAATTAATTAATAAAATAAATAAATTAATTTAAAATATTAATTAAAATTAAATATCTATTTTATTTGAATTTATATGTTAATGTAAACAAAAAATATGATTTATTTTTAAATTTTGGTTCTCTAGAGATGTCAGACAACACACTCATCAATTTCATTTGATCCAGATGCAATGTTTTCTTGTTGCTTACAGCCACTTGTATTTGCTATATTGCTCTCTTTTGGGGGTTTTATAAATCCAATCTTTAATCAATGATCGATACATAAGAATTTGAAAGCTAAAAAAAAATACTGTATTTACTCGAATATAACCAACTTTTTTCCCAAAATGAAAGCTAAAAAATCGTGGTGCGAGATATCCCCTTTAATGATGCAAAAACAGAAAATGGTGCGCCTTACCAAGGAGCTCCTACTCGCTATCACTACTTTTGGCATCGAGAATAGTTTCTTTGTGTGCATCGTCAAAGTCATCTACCCAAATAGGTCATCTTCTTTCTCATTATTTCAAGCAAAAATTACCAGTAATTTACAAGACTTGAGATACGTAGAGCAGCGAAGATCTGCATACTATTGGTGCAGTATTAACAAAAGATCGCACGTACCAAAGACAAATTAGCATTTCAACAGTTGAGTTGAAATGCTAATTCCCTTCAACCGAACTCCATAATATCTGAAACACATTCACTATATATTTCTTAGTTTTAACACGTTAATGACAGGGGTAGTGTCAAGCAAAACCATATGTTCCACCGGCAACATATATTTGCTTGGTCTATACAGCAGCTTCTGTTGGAGAGGGGATATGATTCATTAGTCACTGCCGTTTTATCCTGGTTGTCTCTAATTGCACTGTTTGTTGAAAAATAGACTCCTTTAATTATGCATAGCCGAAAATTGCCACGTACCCCTGGGGGTATGCGTACCACACTTTGAGAAACACTGCTGTAGGCAACTGAACATAGCTACTACATACGCCAAGTAATCTAGTTAAGTGTTCTTTTCAGCGTGAAGGATTATTGCCCTTCTAATGGACATGACCATCAAACTACACTTCTTATCCATGTTCTTTCAGCACATGGACAGAATATTATCCAGGTTTGCTGGATGTGTATATACATCCAGCAAAGAAATGGTATGCTTACATACATGAATTTTATGGAATACAGGAGTTCCTGCTAATTTTATATGTAGCAAAATCTGGCACCCATAAGCAATTGCCTAGGTTCGTCCAATGATAAAACTGGCCTGTATGTGTGTCTGTGTGTATATATATATATACACACACACACACACACACACAAATAGTAAATTCATGTAACTGGGACACATCTGGACTAGAACATTTTGGCCCAATTAAGTGCTGCCCCAATTATGTGAAGTTTCATGTTAATAGTTAAAAAAAGATATAAAAAGACAAACTAACATTTCACTGAGCAACAAATCATTCATTGAAATTAATTATAATAGTGAAATATGTACATATTTAAATTTCCTTCATTATCAATATTAACAGAGATAATGACCTGTTGTCCTTCAATGTAATTGTATTAAGACAAAATACAAAACACATTAGAAAATATTTGATATGACAAATATAAATGGTGGAGAGTTGTGAGAGAAAGAACGGTCAATGAGTGATATGATAGACTTTTTGTTTCCTAGGAAGGACCTCCCACAATGAGTCTTTTGACTCCATGGTGACTGAATAATAATAATAATAATAAATATGAGCATACTTACTTTTCAACTTTTAGTTCCTAATACTTATTGCTGGAAGAATTTATCCAGTGTACCCTGCAATGTTCTTTTGATTAACTGTGAGTGCATAAAATCTGCACAGATATCTAATACAAACAATGGACTGCTTTCCTGCATGAAGTATTGTCATAACCAATCAATACATTTCTTGGCATCCTGTGTAGTCATTTGTTCAAATTCAGATGTATCATCTTCATCACTTTCTTTGCTTTCTAATTCCTCATCTTGGTGTATTTAAAGAATGCTTTCATCCTCACAATCTTCATTTTCATTGCAGCATCCAGCATTATTGTCAATACCTTCAAATTATTTATAGTTCCTAACTTTTTTCACTTCTGAAATATATCTTCATTTTCACTTTTGGCTGTTATAGGCATCCCCAAGCTTGAATGCTTTAAACTGCAATGAGAGAAACAGTTCTGAATTGTCTTATTTCCTGTTTCTCGTCAACTATTGGCCACAGACTATAACGTATAATAAAATTAGTTTAATGCTTTATCCAAGTGTGAGCAAACAAAGTTTGCGCCTGAAAGTATCTTGGGTTAAGGTGGTACAACACCAGGGCAACTCGTTGCAAAGGTGGAGCAAACTACCAACACTCTTATCTCAGTATCTCCTATAATGCAAAACACATCTCCTTGCGGATATGTATAATGTTATGCATTAAGGGAAGGGCCATTATCCAGACTAGTTTCGACCTTTATTGAAGTCTCTTCAGTGGGAGCCAGGCCCAAGCATTAGCAGGTCATCTCCACCTATAGGAGTTGCCAAATGATGTGCCACCCTTTTTTTTTAATAAATTACTCTGGATTTAGAGAAAGATGTTGAAAGTTTATTTTTCACTTGGTTAGAGTATAATAAAATTAGTTTAATCCTTTATCCAAGTGTGAGCAAACAAAGTTTGCGCCTGAAAGTATCTTCAGGACTGGGTTAAGGTGGTACAACACTAGGGCAACTCGTTGCAACGTTTATTATACTCTAACCAAGTGAAAAATAAACTTTCAACATCAAGACTATAACGTATAGAGAAGGTTAACTTTTGTACTCCCTTTCTTGGCTGTGGAAGATGATGTCAGTATATTTTCTTCAATCATACAGTGTTCCCATTAAGTAATGAGATTGATTTTTTACAGGACAGCCCTTTGAATAAAAGCAACAAACATGGTTTAAGTTTTGACCACTAGAGTGTGTTGTTGTAATCACAGGTGCACTTTTAAATTGGATGATGCAGCAGTTTTTGTGTGGCAACTATTGAAGTAGGAATGTGTGAGTGGAGTATGTCAGAAATTGCATCATGGGGCAAAGAGCTGTGATAAAATTTTACTGTAAATTATGAAAAAATGTATCAGGACCTAAAAAAAAATTTATGGTGATGGCTGTCTGAGAGGGGCACAGGTATTTTGTTGGTTTTCCACATTTAAAGAGGGGAGGAAGTCCCTGGAAGGTGAACCACACTGCGGTTCATCCTCCATGACAGGCAAATAACCACTAGGCTACTCGTTATACAGCTTAGAGTCAGTAACGAAACAGCCAGATTAATCTTATAAAGAGATTTACACAAGAGAAAGATTTGTTCGAGATTTGTGTTGCACACATTGACACATGAACAGAGAGCAGTGGGTTGCATGTTTTCAAAATTTCATCTATGCAGTTGATTCATAGATTTAATTTCATCTATGCAGTTGTTGATGTTTCAATTTAATCCAGAAATGAGACACCAGAGCATGGAATGACATAGAACAACTTCTCCCAAGCAGAAGAAAGTCAGTTTGCAAAAATCATATGTCAAGATGATGGTAATTTATTTTTTTTTGATACTGCTGAAATTATCTGTTGTGAATTTGTTTTTGAGGACATCACATTGGATAGCCAATATTATTTAGGAGATGCAATGCTTGTATGCCTCCATGCAATGTCAGGAAAGAAATGTTCCAACAACTGGTTTCTGTTGTATGACAATGTGCCTGCACACCGCCTGTGAAGCAGTTTCTGGCTTTGAAGTTGATCTGTGTGAACACCCCCTTTATTTGCAAGATATGGCTCCTGCAGACTTTTTCCTCCTCCCAAAGATGAAGTGTGCCTTGAAAGGGGAGGCATTTCAGTGACACTGAGGGCATCCAATTCAGTGTGAACCAGAGACCAAAAAGGATTCTGTTCAGGACTTTCACCATGCCTTTGAACACCTTTATGATAGATGTAAATGTTGTGTGGAGCTGGAGAGAGATTATTTTGAATCTGTATAATTGACAATTCCAAATATAGTTCACTTTTGAAATTATAGATTCTACAACCGTGTTCAAATAACTCTTTTTATTATCCCGACGTTTTGATCTTCATATCAAGATCATCATCATCTGGAACATACATAAATATACAAGACAAGCTGCGTTATATTTCAAACCGTAAGCTAGAGAAACAATGATACTCACTGGTATGACCTCTAGTGGGGGAAAAAAAAAAAAATTGCATCAAGCTAATTTAATTTTTTAATTACATGAATAAACATTCTTGCTTACAGATGGTTTCCCTTCCAGTAACAGTGATGTCCTATTTCTATTATTACAATTGCTATTTTTGATTTAATAAACAAAAAATTATTTATAAATTACAACATAAATAAACTTCCTTATAGATTTTTTTTTTTTTCCTTAGCAGTGATATCCTATTTTTCAGTATTAAAGTTGTTATTTTAGATTTAGGATCCTGGATTTTCCAGAGTTCTCTTTATAGTTGTTCTTAGAGAGGAAGGATTCGTGGGATGAATATATGCCTTCCATATGTATGGGATTTTTAGACCATCATTATTGTTTAGATTGGGGTGGTTGATAATGATCTCACAAGCTTCCTTAAATTTGCGTTCATACCATGTTTTGGTGTGATGTAGACAACTAGTGCTTTTCCAGTCAATTCTATGTGATCAGAAAGGCCAGCTTCACCATAATTATTATATTTGATGTGTTGTGTATGTTCTTTTTGTCTGATCGGAATTGTGCATTCTGTTTCTCCTATGTATAGTATGTTGCAGGTGTAGTAAATACGGTATACTATAGGGTGGGCCAGCGGAGGGAGTGGGTCTTTGGATGAGTTGAGTAAGCTTTTTAATTTTTACCAGGAGGTTTAAAGGTGGCTTTGAGGTTGTATTTTTGTAGTACTCTGTTTATTTTGTCTGATGTCCCTTTAATGTAAGGAATGGTTATAGTTTTACTGTAGTCTGGTTTGTCTTTGTTTTTTATTGAGGTCTTGTAGAGAATTTTGTTAATAGTGTTTTGGCTGTATCCATTTTTTTGAAAAGTATTACTGATCACTTTAAATTCGTTTTTCAGTGCCTGTTCACTGGAGCAAATCTTCAGAGCCCTGTTTTTTAGAGTATTGATGACACCTAGTTTTTGTTTTGGATGGTAGTAGGAGTTTATGTATATATATTGGCCAGTATGTGTCAGTTTCCGGTAAACAGTGAAGGAAAGATTGCTCGAGGGAAGACGTGTGACAAGTGTATCTAGAAACGGCAGTGTGTTATGTTTTTCAATCTCAATCACATATGTCACTTGTCACACATCTTCCCTAGGGCAATCTTTCCTTGACTGTTTACTGGAAACCGACATATACTGGCAAAATATATACACATAAACTCCTACCACCACCCAACACAAAAACTAGGTGTCATCAATACCCTAAAAACCAAGGCTCTGAAGATTTGCTCCAGTGAACAGGCACTGAAAAACGAATTTAAAGTGATCAGTAATACTTTTCAAAAAAATGGATACAGCCAAAACACTATTAACAAAATTCTCTACAAGACCTCAATAAAAAAACAAAGACAAACCAGACTACAGTAAAACTATAACCATTCCCTACATTAAAGGGACATCAGACAAAATAAACAGAGTACTACAAAAATACAACCTCAAAGCCACCTTTAAACCTCCTGGCAAAAATTAAAAAGCTTACTCAACTCACCCAAAGACCCACTCCCTCCGCTGGCCCACCCTGGAGTATACCGTATTTACTACACTTGCAACATACCATACATAGGAGAAACAGAATGCACAATTCCGATCAGACAAAAAGATCATACACAACACATCAAATATAATAATTATGGTGAAGCTGGCCTTTCTGATCATGCTCTGAACACTTTACATAGAACTGACTGGAAAAGCACTAGTTGTCTATATCACATCAAAACATGGTATGAATGCAAATTTAAGGAAGCTTGTGAGATCATTATCAACCACCCTAATCTAAACAATAATGATGGTCTAAAAATCCCATACATATGGAAGGCATATATTCATCCCACAAATCCTTCCTCTCTAAGAACAACTATAAACAGGACTCTAGTAGAAAATCCAGGATCCTAAATCTAAAATAACAACTTTAATACTGAAAAATAGGATATCACTTTAAGAAAGAAAAAAAAGAAATCTATAAGAGAGTTTATTCATGTTGTAATTTATAAATAATTTTTTGTTTTTTAAATCAAAAATAACAATTGTAATAATAGAAATAGGACATCACTGTTACTGAAAGGAAAATCATCTGTAAGCAAGAATGTTTATTCATATAATCAAAAATTAAATTAGCTTGCTGTATTTTTTTTTTTTTTTCCCCACTAGAAGTCATGCCAGTGAGTAGCATGTGATCAAATCATTGTTTCTCTAGCTTACGGTTTGAAATGTAATGCAGCTTGTCTTGTATATTTATGTATGCTCCAGATGATGATCGAAACGTTGGGATAACAAAAAGAGTTATTTTAACACGGTTGTAGCATCCATAATTTCAAAAATGAATGCTGATCACCGTGTAACACTAAAAGAAAGGATCCAAATATAGTTGTCTCATTACTTAATGGGCACACTGTGTATTTAGGATGTGGTTCACCACTTTGTGCAGTACATCATCTTCAAATTTCTTATGATTCCCATATCCATTGCCAGCATCAAGGATGCAGTATTTGCAGGCAGAAATTCTAGCTCGATGTTTATCAAGCACTCTGAACAGTGAGGGTGTGCTGCACAAATGTCAAGAATCAAAACAATATTTTTAAATTTACCGTTTAACTCCATATTCTATCTCATTAATCATTTAAAAAAAAAAATTCAGAAGTGATCCATGCATTCTCATTAGCATAATACTCAATCAGTAAACTATCCATTCTTAGCCCTTGAAAGCATTGAGGCTTAGAACCTTTCCCAATAACTAACAATTTCTTTTTATCAGTTCCTGAGGTGTTTGAACAGCATAACACAGTTATGCGCTCCATTGCTTTCTTAAAACCTGACAATTTTACATGACTGTAGCAGAGAGCCATCTGGTGTGGCACGATAAAACAGGTCTGTTTCATCAGCGTTGTAGATATCACCTGCATAAAATTTCTGAAGTAATTTGGGTACTTTCTTGGATATTCATTCTTTTTCACCTACAACATCAGCACTATCTTTTTCATCACTGTGTGCTTTCTTAAATTTAATATCATGCCTACATTTCCATCAAGACAACCAACCAAGCATCTGCCGCTCAAAAATCATGACTTAGCTTCTTAGCTAGGTCATTTGACTTCTTTATTTAACACTGGACCACTGATGCACACTCCTTGTCCAGTTATAATGGAGAACCACTGATTTAGGGGACCCTCAATATTAGGATCTTTACCTTCATGCTTCCATTTTTGGGATATTCCCTGTTTTCCATGATGTGTCCATATCATGGAAAACAGGGAATATCCCAAAAATGTATCGAGTGTGCAATCATAGATTTTGGTACTCCAGTTATCTCTGCCAGATGACAATGAGTATTGGGTGAACGGCCCTTGATTTTGGTTGGTAAGATAGTTTTTTCAGCTAGTGACAAATCTTTATGTAGTAATGCTAGAAGGATCCAAAATTTCATAAAATTAAAAATTATCCAAAATTTTCCAATTTTTCTAATTAGGCACCTGCTCAGCAAGACAGATGACAAGTGCATGCAACTGATGCTAGTTAGAAACTGTTTCCCCTAAAAGGATAATATAATATGCTGTATAACCTGAGTCAATGAAAGGAGACATGCATTACCTAAAACACATGGGGAACAAAGCAGATGAGTCATTTACAAGCTATAGTTTGGCACAGTATGATCTTTGCTCTTCTTGATCCAGTAATCCTTAAACCATTGAATATTTACAAGTGATTACCTCAGAGGGAAAATTTAGAGTGCTGCAGTTTTCTTCCCAAATAAGACAAGAAAACACTGGCAATTTTCTTGATTTGGTTTTGTTCTTTATACTTTCTTTCAAGGAGATGGATGGATGTTAAAGGAGAAGGATGAACTAGCCAAAGAACTTCAACATTTAAAAAACATTTTCTTTTAAAATGGCTATAATCACCATATCGTCTCCATTCTACTCAACTGACATGAGACTTTCAACACTTGATGGAAATGTTTTCCTCTTTCAACATCAAGTGTTGAAAGAGAAAAACAGAGGATTCATCATGCATCTATATATTAGTTCTATTTCCATAAAATTGGAAAAAATACTTAAGGAATATAAAATCAAAGTAGTTTTACCTCCTTTATTAAGATGAGATCACTACTCTGATCCACAAAACCTCGACATAGACCACTACATTATTATTATTAACCAAGACCTCATGGAATCACAGACTCATCTGGGAGGTCCTTTTATCACACACACAGCTCATCATACTGTGCTTTGAGAACACATTCAAACTCCCTGCAGACACCACGCTCTCAGGCAAGGCATTCCAATCACTCACAACTCTGCACGAAAAAAACCTGCCTCTCACTCCCCTACTCACACCCTCTTTATACAGTTTCCAGGGATGACCTCTGGTTCTTCACTGATCTCCCACTATTCTCTGTAGAACTTCTCCACCATTGATCTTATAACAGCACCTTACCAACTTGTAGGTCTCTATCATATCTCCCCTTTTCCTTCTCTCCACCAGAATCTGCAAATTACATCTTCTCAATCTTTCCTCATACTCAACATTCCAGAGGTCAGAAACTACCTTAGTCAGTCGCCTTTGGACCCTTTCCAACATCTCTTCATCCTTCTGAAAACCCGGTGACCAAATCTGGGCACAATAGTCCATGTGTGGACTAATCAAAGCCTTATACAATGGAACAAGAATCTCCCTACTTCTACACGTCGGTGTTCTCCGCATCATTCCCAGAAGTCTTCGTGTTGTCTTCACAATTTTGGCGATGTGTCCCCTAAATTTTAGATCCTTATCCACTATCACCCCCAGATCTCTTATTTCTTCCACCTCCAACAATGTATCCTCACCAAGCATAAATTCTGCATCCCATCTTTGTTTTCCAAATTTTAAACCTTACATTTTGCAACATTGAACTCACATCCTCATTTCCGTGCCCCATCACTTAATTTATTCAAGTCTTCCTGCAAGGTCACAACATCCTCACTACTCTTCATGGTTCATTCCAACTTTGCATCATCTGCAAACAACTGAATATCTCCATCCAAATTTTCACCTATATCATTAACATACAAGTTAAACAGTAATGGCCCTAAAACAGATCCCTGAGGCACTCTGCTAGTGACTTCCCTTTTCCTCCAGGTGTTTTTCGGCTAAGGTGTGATTGCTGGTTATCTTACTATGGACAGACAGAAAAATCAACTGAACAACATTTTGAAGAACACGTTTGCGATATTGAATATTTTAGGAGTGAAGCCTCAGCATTGTCGTCATGTGTTCTCTTCAGCTGACCCAAAGGATGCTTCGTATCAAGTGTTATGGGATAAATCAGAATTATTATACCATTGGTATTATACAACAGAGAGTAAAATCTGAGTGTCTTTGGAAATGGCATTACATCCTAAACATCTAAATATTAACCCAAGTATCAACTTGTCTGAATACATCCTGGCCTCTGTTAGTCAAACACATGGACATGAATGCATAAACACACACAACGTTCTAACCAATGCAACATATGATTAGAAATATTTAAAAATAACATCAGTCTCTTCTATAACTGCATAACAGTTGTCACCTTTATTAGTCCTTACTGTTTTGTCTGCTAGTTCGTATGTTTACACTGTGAAGAAATCCTGTGCAATTAGGAAAAAACATTGTGCTCTGTCTTATAAACTCAGTCATATATATGGGCCTGTATGAGTAGCCATAGATTGAGGAGAGATAGAACACTAGTAAGTTTATAATTAGGATTTAGGATATTGAAGAAGAAGAGCATGTTGTTTCTCCATTTCAATTGTAAATTGACAGTTTATGTTGCTGTTTAGGCATAAATAGCTGAGGAATGTGTGAATGGTCTGACAGACATCAGGAAACAATGAAAATATCATTACGTATCTTAACTAAACTTTGGGTTTTAGTAAGGAGTAATTGAGTGCACAAAAGCTGCTCAAAAGATTTAATACAGAAGGTGGTAATGGGAGGTTAGCCTATAGTAATGCCCTCTTTTTTTTTGTAGGTAAAAAATATTTTCTATACCAAGTACCCGAACTGGTAGACATGGGAAAAAAGGATAGTGATGAGTGGGAATTTGTTCTGTAGCAAAAGTACCATATGTGAATATGATCAGGACATTTGTGAATAGGACAGTTACATTATAGATGACTGAAATGCATTTTATGTCAAGAATATGTTAATTAGACTGAGAAAGCATTGGATGTTTATCTTACATCATTCTTTATGTAAGAGAAAGACCTACCACTTTCTTTATTGCAGTTGCTAATTTCTTTCTAAGTTGGTAATTAGTCTAACGACAGGTCTAAGAAGAATGTTATTCTTATCAATTTTGGGTAATCTGTACATTCCAGGAGGAAGAGAATTCATTTCTTCATGGCAGTATTAGCTAAAAGCTGGCCAAGAAAAAATGAATTAGGATGGATCTCAGGAGAATAGTGAGGAGGGTGAAAGACAACAGCATGGTATAAAATGTAGTCAATGTGTTGCCCAAGTTAGACAATGATGTTGAGATAGACAGAAAAAATCGTGATTGGTACTTTTTTTTTTTCATTACTTTTTAATGCTGAAATGCTAACAAGGCCATCCTTAGGAAATGCTATTACTGTTTGAGACTCCAATGTTCAACTTAATATAAAGAAATCTTATCTTAAAATATTCTAGTTGAAGTTAGGAATTACTTCAGGTATATCAAAATAAATAATTTATTATTATTATTATTATTATTAAACAAGACCTCATGGAGTCAAAGACTCATCTAGGAGGTCCTTTTATCTCACACACATCTCATCATACCGTGTTTTAAACACATTCAAACTCCTTGCAGACACCACACTCTCAGGCAAGGCATTCCAATCACTCACAACTCTGCATGAAAAAAACCTACCTCTCACTCCCCTACTCACACCCTCTTTATACAGTTTCCAGGGATGACCTCTGGTTCTCCCCTGATCTCCCACTATTCTCTGTAGAACTTCTCCACCACTGATCCTATAACAACCCCTTACCAACTTGTAGGTCTGTATCATATCTCCCCTCTTCCTTCTCTCCACTAGACTCTGCAAATTACATCTTTTCAATCTTTCCTCATACTCGATATTCCAGAGGTCAGAAACTACCTTAGTCAGTCGCCTTTGGACCCTTTCCAACATCTCTTCATCCTTCTGAAAACCAGGTGACCAAATCTGGGCACAATAGTCCATATGTGGCCTAATCAAAGCCTTATACAATGGAACAAGAATCTCCCTACTTCTACACGTCAGTGTCCTCCGCATCATTCCCAGAAGTCTTTGTGTTGTCTTCACAATTTTGGCGATGTGTCCCCTAAATTTTAGATCCTTATCCACTATAACCCCCAGATCTCTATTTCCTCTACTTCCAACAATATATTCTCATCAAGCATAAATTCTTCATCCCATCTTTGTTTTCCAAATTTTAAAACCATACATTTTGCAACATTGAACTCACATCCCCATTTACTTCCCCAATCACTCAATTTATTCAAGTCTTCTTGCAAGGCCACAACATCTTCACTACTCTTTATGGTTCATCCCAACTTTGCATCATCTGCAAACAACTGAATATCTCCATCCAAATCTTCGCCAATATCATTAATATACAAGTTAAATAGTAATGGCCCTAAAACAGACCCCTGAGGCACTCCACTAGTGACTTTCCTTTTCCTGGATATTGCACCCCCATACACAACTTGTTGATACCTATCAGATAGCCAGTCTCCAATCCAATGCGCTAATCTAATATCCAACCCCATCTGCTCTAGTTTGACTGTCAACTTATCATGAGGTACTCTATTAAAAAGCTTTTGCAAAATCCAAGTAGATTACTGTGTATCCTTCTCCTCTGTCCAAGGAAGCAGCCACTTTATTGTAATAAGTAAGTAGATTACTAAAACATGACCTCCCTTTAGCAAATCCATGCTGTCCATCAAAGATTATACCATTTTTGTCAACCCAACTCTGGATCCTAGTTCTCACAAGCTTCTCCAACAACTTAACCACAACACCTGACACACAGATAGGCCTATAGTTTGATGCTTGAGTTTGATCACCTCCTTTATGAAGTGGCACAATCTTGCCCTCCTTCCACTCTTTAGGAACTTGACCAAATGCAAGACTCATATTAAAAAAATATATCAAGGCAGGTGTCAACTCTCTGGCACAGTCCTTCAGAATAGGCGGTGATATATTATCAAGTCGCACAGCCTTATTTACATCTAGTTTACTCAACGCCCCAACCACCTCTTGCTCACTTACAGTCAGTCTCTCCTCCCCATCATCAACTGCTCTTAATCTCTCCATGAAGTCACTTTCACAAGATTGAAAGATCTTTATGAACTGCTCATTAAGTATTTCCACCACACATTCTGCAACAGCTGTCTTTATACCATTTCCTCCAATCAATGTCATTCTTTCTTTTGCTGGCTACATATCGAAAGAACTCCCTAGGATTCTTTTTGGCTTCATTAGCTAACTGCTGTTCATACCTCTCTTTAGCTACTCTCACTAACCAAGTCACCCTCCTTGTCTGGTCTTTGTAGACCTCATGAAATTGGTTACTTCCACTTCTCTTATGCTGCCTCCACAATGCCCTTTTTCTCTGTATTGCATGCTTAATCTCTTTATTCATCCATCTCACACCTACCTTATTTAACCTTCTCACCCATGGTATACATTTAGACATTGCATCTACTAAATAGTTTTTGAAAATCCCCCAAGCTGCATTTATCTCTTTTCCAGCTAACTCCTCATTCCATGCTACACCTGCAAGCTGTCTCCTGAGCTCTTCATAATCACCCCCCTTGTAGTTCCACATATACCCTTTTTTCACAGGGGTCCTTGCACTGCTGGCAACCACCCAGGTAATCACCTCATGGTCACTTTCATCAATTGGTGGATGATTTGACACCTCATTGATAATTACATCTTCCGATGAGATGACCAAATCCAAGACCCTTAATCCTCGTGTGCCCTCTGTTACATACTGTCTGAGGTGGTTATCCCTCAAAAAATCAAGAAACTCATTTTCTTTACTTCCAGTTGCTATCTCTTCATTCCAGTCTATATTGCCATAATTAAAATCACCCTTTTCTTATTTGCTTGGCTTATTTGACTATACATTTCACTATCACCACCATCCACATTACCAGGTCTATAACAACATCCCACCAAGTATTTGATTCTATTCACCTCTATCTCACACCATACTGCCTCAAAACCACTGGCCCTATTTCCCTCTTGCATCTCTACCTTGTATGGACATAACTCTTTCTCTATCATCAATAGCACTCCACCTCCCTTTTTACCCCTTCTATCCTCACGAAACACATCATACCTTTCCATCTCTATTCCTGTCAGGATGTCGTCCTCATCTAACCATGTCTCACTTATTCTGACAATCTCTGCGTGCACAGACGCAATTAGTGCAACCATTTCATCCGCCGTGTTTCTTATACTTCTAGCATTGGTATACAAACACAACAACTCATTTCTGGATCTACAGCTAGTTCCACTGATACCACTCACTCGATGTGATCTCTCCATGCTGGACTGGGGCCATTTCCCTTTCTGCTTCTTCATTTTAGAACCCTTTGCAATTCCATCTGTTTCCTCTTGATCCCTGGTCATCCCATTACTTTCCTGCCTACACATGCTCTCACCTCCTCTTGGAGCATCCACCTTTCTCACGCTGTGTACCCTTGTCCACCCTGAGCTCCCCGTTTCCCTGCTCCTCTTGCACACCCATTCTCTATACTCATACCACTCACTTCCCCATTCATTTCCACTTCTTCAATCTTTCCTGTCTTACTCTCCTGCTCTTCCGCATCACTCCCCTCTCGATCTGATTCATTCTCTCTATTCACTTCTGTACTTTCCAGCAGCAGTCTCTCCAAGCGACTCACACCATAACCACTTAAATGCAGTCCATTCTCCCATACAGCTCACTTCGTCCCTCAAACTCATTCCACACATTAACAAACTGTACTCCAATCTCCTCACACATTTCAGCCAGAATATCATTCATAATCCTTGCTCTCCGCCTCATTTCACCACAATCATACCTAGGCAACACACTGACTACCCTTCCTGACACACTATTCTCTTTTATCTTTCCAAGCAGTCTCCTGACATTCATTTTGACATGCTCTTTGTTCTCTCTCAAATCATTTGTACCAATTAATACAATTAACTCTTTTGCTTACTCCTGCCTCATATTCAATGCCTCAATCACTCTACTCATTTTACCGCCTGGAAAACATACCTTGTGCATTTTATCCTCTAGCACACCTTTAATAATGGAGTTGCCATACAACGCCACTCGCTCATCTTTCGTTAACTCTTTCATGACATCATGATTTATTTTAATAGTTTTGACCAAAATTCTCTTAATTTCATTCCGCATCCATTTCATTTCTTGCTTCATCCAATCCAATTCACTTTCCGAACCTCGCGACACATTCTCTCTATCATTAAATCTTTCTAACTTTCTAACTCTCGACCCCCTCTTCTCACTTTCCCTCTCATTCATCCTTCTTTGTACTTTTGGTCCAACATACGTCCAACTTTCACTATCATTCTTCTCACTTTCACATTCATTTATCTTTCTTTGTTTCCGTACTTTCGGACTAACATGCGTCCAACTTTCGCTATCATTCTTCTCACTTTTACTGTCATTCATCTTTCTTTGGTTCAGTACTTTCGTTCCAACATGCGTCCAACTTTCGCCATCATTCATTCTTTTTTCGCTATCATTTATTCTTTCGATTTTTTTTAATTGCGATTTCTGCATCACGCCATTTCTACTTTCATTCGTTCTCTCAATTTCGTTTCTTTCTGCCTCACTTTCATCCCTTTTGACCTCCGTTACGGTTGTCAAATCGCTCTTTTTCTTTTTTCCTGATTTTTTAACATTTTTTCGGCTCTCTTTTTCACCATCCTTCTCTTTCAAACGTGCACTCGCGACACAATCGGTACTAGCACTTTCTGTCATCAATTTCATATTCGCATTCATCAGTTCCTCGTTCAGGTCACACTTCGCACACACCCTTCTTCCATCCACACTAAACATCCACAAATTATTTATGTAATCGAAGGAATACATATAACAGACCTCACACTTAATGAAACGACTGAAATCTAAATTAAAATCATGGAATGACAATGCCGCCGCTATTTTTTTTTTTTTTTCTCTGCAGGTTACTAGGTCTAATAATAACGATTTCGTAATTTAGTTTAGGCAAGAAAAAACCCCCACACTAATAATATCAGTAGCGTACAACGTTTACAGCCGCTCTTACTTAAACAATTACGCATATATACTTAATTATTCCTAGTAAAAACTTATCTGATTCAGGAGCTCTTCAAATCGCGTCTGCAGCGCTTGTATAGATTGAACAAATCAATCAAATATTTACAGTAATTATATACAAAATCATCAGTAAACACATGGACAAAAGTATGTTTGTAATTCTAAATTAAAAATATTAATTTTGCTCTCACCCACTTTAATTCAATTTGTGTAAAAATAATGGATATTGAATTCAACTAATTTAAATATTGAGCAAACTCACAATGAGAAAACATAGGCCACGACAGTAATGTAATTCATTACAAAACTGCATTCTAGGAAAATTCCAGCAATTATAATGACAATAACTTGTACTGCATTATGAATTCAATGCTTATTCTCAGTCATCCATTTCTTTCCAACAATATAATTTAGCTGAAGAGACAGTCTTACTTTCAGTTGTAGAGAGGATATTCACTGTCAGAAAGTGCTTATGACATAATTGTAATATGAAGAATGAAAATTTTAACACAGCATTACATGGGCATGTATATTAAAATATTTTTTTCTAATCCAACCATCAAAAACAGGAAATAACCAGCAGGTTTATATACCACAAAAAACTTGTGAAAAGAAGTTTGAAAGTAGCAGTAGATCAACTGCTTTTTAATAAAATATTTTATATTCTCTGTTTTTTTTTCAATCAGCATTTTAATTGCCAATCAATGCATCCTGTGTAGTATCATACAAAATGTATTAGTTATATATATATGAGTTCTTTACTATCATGCTTGAATAAAAGTATGAATAAATACTTTTTTATTCATAAGTTAACTAAGACAATTACAGTTCCAAACATTTCCTTGTGCCTTGTCTAAAACCTGTTTCATGAACTAAAATAATTAACCTTCAGTTTCAGAATTTTTCTGTTGTGATGCAAACAAGCACTAACATCAGTTCATGTACATTACTTTAAATCAGCATTTCCTAAAGTGTGATAAGTGTACCCACAGGAGGTACATGAGAGATGTTTAGAGGAGCATGGAGGCACATTTTTGTAAATTTTTTTATTACTCTTTACCTTTTATATTTATTTATTTTAAGCTATATTATTCCAAATAAGTTTGTCCTGTAATTAACTTTTCTATAACTTAAAAAAAAAAATCTAAAGCAAGTTTAAAACAATGTGTCTCTTGGAATGTATTGGGTGAGACTTTCATTATGGCCACCTCTGGCTCAAAGCATGATCACATTCCATTGTGTGGTTCAAACTGTTTGCACTAAAAGTTTAAATTTAAATAATTCAAACTATTAGGTTGAAACTCTCCACTCTTTCATTCATATCATTAAACTTTTGATTACTGAAAAGTTAAATTTCATAATTTTTGTTTCTATTGTATACTATATTGGATTTGTATAACTGAAATGTATTTTATAATTTATAACTTCATGTTTGTAAAACATGAAATAATACAATAAAATAATATATTACAATAAAATATGTCAGGAACATCTGTACATTAAAATAATTCCAGTTAAGAATACCATTTTATTATTATTATATTTCTAATAAAAAATCATTTACTAAAATTATTTGTAATTTTAATATTTAAAGTAATATTTACTTACATTCTTGCAGGCCTGGATAGCCAAGTAGTTAGCATATCAGGAACCGAGGTAAATGAAATGGAGGTACATGGAATATTACAGAACCTTAATGTGAATACAGCTATGGGATTGGATGGTATGCCAGCTCGAGTTTTATGTGAAGCGACAAGGGAATTGTCAGCTCAATCTACTAACTAAAGCAAACTGCATTATCTACACTAGTGGTTCTCAAACTTTTTGAAGTCGGGGTGCATTAAAAATCCTACAAATAATTGTAGGTGCACTATATAAAAATTTCTGAGAAATGTTATAATAATTAAGTCAAATATTACAGAAAAAAAATAATGCGATAAAAAAAAAATAAAATAAAACATACCTTAAATTTATTCATTCTTGTGTTTATGAGAAACATGAGCCTGATGTGTAATAGTGAATGCTTCAATGTTTGGGCACATATTTGAAAGGCAAACTCTCATTTCCTCGTCAATACATTGAAGAGTTCCTCTCTTTTTACACTTAATTGTGGTGAGGGTAGAAAATCCTAATTCACATAAATATGATGTTGAAAATTGTAGTAAAATGTTCAAAGCTTTTTTAGATATTGACACATATTCTTCTTTTATAGAAATCCAAAAGGCTTCAAGAGACAATTCCTTATTTTTAATCATCAATGCACGATCAGTGCATATAGCTGCCGGTTCTTCTTCTTCTGTTAATGTTAAACCAAAATCACTTGAAGTTTCCATAAATGGGTTTCTAATCCAATCGTATTGTTCAGTGTTAAGTGATGGAAAATAAGAACTCAATTTTTCTTCTAAACTTGTTAAATGTTCAACTATTATTGGAAGTGTTTCATTTATGCAAGTGTTACTTACCAATGGAAACATTTCCAAATTACCTTCAACAGCTTTTCTTTTCCAAATCTGTAGTTTTCTCTGAAACGCTTTCATTTTGTCAGTGGATGTGAGAATATTTTCTTCTTTCCCTTGCCTGCTAGTATTCAAAATAGTGAGCAGCTGAAATATATTGGCCAAATACTGTAACCTGGCAATCCAAAATTTGCACCGAAGGAGGTTACAAAAATGTAATTGTTTCATCTCTTCAAAAAACGCAAGAAGTTCTTGTCGTAGCTCGTGTACACAGGTAAGTACTTTCCCCCTTGACAGCCACCTCACCTCGGTGTGTAAAAGCAGCCGTCTGTGTTGTGAATCCATATCGATACAAAGCTTTTCGAATAAACGCGATTTGACAGGTCTTGTTTTAATAAAGTTTACCATTTGAACAACTTGATCTAAAACTTCTCTTAATTTTTCCCCCAATGTTTTTGCCATCAAGGCCTCCCTATGAAGAAAGCAGCGAGTTACGATAACATTCTCATTTTGTTTTTTTACAAAAAGATGTAAGGCCCTTAACACAGCCTACCATGGAAGGGGCACCATCTGTACAAATGCCTACACACGACTTCCATGATAACTGCCATTTATCAAGATAGCTATTCAAAATGTTAAAAACGTCCTCACCTTTTGTAGGCACACTTAATTCTTTTCAAAAAAGAAACTGATTTACTATTTGATCTTCATTAATAAAACAGATGAATGCTAAGAGTTGCGCCTTGTTGGTAATGTCTGTTGACTCATCAACTTGCAATGCAAAATTTGAATACTGAAGTTTATTACTGCATACATTTTTCTCGATATCAGAAGACATTTCTATAATACGCCTGTGAACTGTATCGTTGGACAGAGGAATCTTGCTTATTTTCATTGCTGCTTCATTTCCTAGCATTGTCATGACCATTTTTTTGCATGCAGGCAAAATAAGTGACTCACCTAAAGTATGATCTTTCATATTTTTTGCTATCAGTTCTGAGACTTGATAAGAAGTGATTTGAGCTTTATCAGAAACAGTCATTATACTTTTAAAAGAATTTGCCGCTTTTGTTTGCTGTTCAGATAATCTCTTGAAAAAACTTACAGAATTATCTTGTAAATTAGAGTGTATAGTTTTAAAATGTTTACTCAATTTACTAGGAAGCAATGATTCATTTGCCATTTTACATCCACATGCTAAACATAGCGGCAAAGGATGATCTTCACTTCTGGTCCGAGTGAAACCAAAGCTTAAATAACTTTCATTATATTTGCGAGTAGGCCGCAATTTTGTTTTCTTACTTGCACTTAACTTCTGCTCACTTCCAGAATCTAATTCTTCAATATCACGCTTCTTTTTGAGAAATCTATCCATTTTATTTGGGTGTATTTATCTAAAAATAAGTAATATGCACATAACATCCACTTCCAACACATTTAAAATAAGTAATATACACAACAAGAATAAACCATATTCTTGTTCTCTTTCAAGAAAAACTGCTGTTAATTAACATAATAATGATGTGTTGACAAATCATTAAATAATAATTAAATAAATATTTAATTATTATTATCTGTATATCCGTAATGAAAAGGTATAATAGAGTAACTATATTTATTTTTATATCTGGACACATATTTCTCTGGAATACCACAGGGCGCACCAGTGCACCCGTTGAGAACCACTGATCTACACCAACGACATCAGTAGTGTGTGTAGTGATATGATTGAGACATACAAATTACTGAAGGGTTTTTACAAGATTAATTGAGAGGAAATTTTTCAGAACAGGTCTAATGGTGGGAGAACTAGGGCTATCCATGGAAACTGAGTAAGAGTATAGTTAGCAAGGGTGTTAGGACTATGTCTTGAAGAGTAGCGAATGAGTGGAATAGGTTGCCAGAATCTGTTGTGGGTGCCATAATTGTGAATAAGCTCAAAACAAAGTATGATAGATATTGTGCACATGTTGGATAGTTCTTGATATGATGTTTAGGGCTTCCATTGATGAGTCTAAGGACCCATCGAGGGAACTTGGAGTTGCCCATAATAATAATAAAAATAATAATCTGCCCCTCCAACTAACAGGCTGTAGGCTAGAATTGCACTATGGGTAAGGATGTTTGTGACTCTCTTTAGGTGAGAGATGATTTTCATCACTTGGTGTGAGATTGCCACCTTGCTTATTGGAGGCCTGAAGTGGTCTGAGAAAGTTTCATGATTGGTCTCTAGAGCAGAGTTTCTGGACTATGTAAACAATAAATCAAATAGACAAAATAAATAAATAAAAATGAATATGAAACGAGTAAAAAATTCTTAGTGTATCCATCATGATACATATGTACAAAAGGTTTACAAAAATCTTTTCTGGGTGGGATCTACATAAAAAAAAATAATTACCTAATAGCAATTAATAGCAAATAGGTTTTTATGAATACTTAAATAAAGTGCATGTTACGCGAATAAATATTTCCTTACACAGCTACACCAGCATTTGTGTAGCCATGTTAGGAGAAAATAGTGCTATTTATTTATGCATAAGATGACTGAAGAACAGATGGAATTGTTAGTCACAGTAAATAATAATTATTATTATTATTCCTGACACTTCCAAGGAGTCTGAAGACTCATCGCGGGAGGACACCTACAACTGTCTCAACCACTACACCGAACCACTACTACGAATCATCTCCATCAACGCCATCTACTGTCCACCTCCACCACAACTGGTATTTATTCTATGTCTGTAAATTGCGTGTGTTCTGAAGGGCCAATTTGTCTGTATGTGGGATGAAAAACCCGAGTTTCCGGGAGAAAAAACCCTGCTACCTCCGTATGAGATCGGCTAACTCACCTTCCATTGAAAATCGTCCAGATAAAGATTCCTCCCATTGCGACAAGAATCGAACTTAGGCCTATTCCAATCGAAGGGTGCAATGTACCATCGTTCTTCCAATTGCGGTACGGAGGCGCTTAATAATAATGAAAGTAGTACAAACAGGTATTAGAAGCTTCTGATCTTTTAGCCAGCTTTAACAATGTTTCTCTATTTACTATCCTTAGCTGACACAATTTATCTTTCATATATTTCATTTTGGATGTTGAAGATATTTGAATTTGTTATATAATCAGAATATTTTAGTTGGAAAAATCAGATATATAAAAAGACTGAAGGCACAGCCACAGGGAGTCTTCTTTCCAAATCCATGGCAAACTATTATTGAAATCTTCTAGAAGATACTTTGTTCTCAACCATTTATCCTTAATCCTCTTTCTTCTTTGCTATGTCAATGACATATTTGCCACATGGCTTCATTCTGAAAATACTTCTTACCACATGGCCTTTAGTACTTTGTCAACCAGCATACATCTGAAAGCTACTTTTACTGGCAGATATGCACATCAAAGTTCTGTTCACCATACCGACTAAAAATCAAAGTTTTTCCAAAATTGCAAAAAAGCAGAAGTGAGGAAAAGGTGAGACTCAAGCACTTGTGAATGAAGAAGAGTATAGTGTGAAAGATGAAAAGAAAGAACAGAATGTAAAGATGGGCAGAGAGACAAAGCATAAGAAGAGTGTTGGTTGATAGAAGCAGATGAGTTTATAGGGATGGGATGGTTTGGGATGCAAGGGGAGTAGTTGAGTTGGGGGAAAATATAGAGGTGGTGATAAGGGTAACAGTTAGGGGCAGGTGTTTAGAAGCAAATGTTCCCTCTGAGTTGTGCATGTGTGGTTGTTGTATGCATGTGAGACTGCCTTCTGCTTAGTGTCAAAGACAATGCACTAACAAAGTGTATTTTCGTTATTATTATTATTACATGACACCTCTAAGGAGTCCAAAGACTCATCAAGGAAGGGCAGCTACTCTACAACTCTCCATTTCTCATCTACACCAATGTCATCAGTAGTGTGTGATTTTCAAGAGTTTTAAGTTTGACCAACTTAAAGAAATCACAATTTAAGGAAATGGCTAAATTGCAAAATATGATATAGTTTCATGCAGACCATTAAATGAGGTTATGTGAATAGACATTTTGCAGGGAAAGGATTAATTAACAATTATGAATCATTAATCCAGTATTTTTCAATGGCGGTTGAATATGGAAGTGGTCCTATGTAGAAAATGTTACAGAATCTACAAAACCATGTTTTTCCTGCAATTACAAATGTAGGAATAAAGTGTGTTCTAATCAGCAAAGCTATGGATAGAATTTGAGGTTCATGAGAAAAGGCATTAATATACAAGAGGAAGCACAGAGGCTGGGATACCCAGGTACTGACAGAGAAATCTGGTAATCCAACGACAAAGGGTAGGAAGGAGACCATAAGATAGCAAGACCATGATCATCAGTAAGAAAGCCAGAAGTCAGACTCAATGAAATGCCTTGGAAATATCAAGAGCAATCATGTGACCTTTCCCTAACTTTTCTGCAGCTTTTTCTACGAATAGCTAAAGGGTATGCTGTAGAGCAATGGAATAATCCATATTGATGATTACTAATTAAATGGTAGATCTCTAGGCATTATCCAAAGGGAATAAATATTATTATTTGACACCTCCAGGGAGTCCAAGGACTCATCGAGGGAGAGCACCTGCTCTACAACTCTGTCTCCACAATTTAATCACCAACCAACCGCAACTACACCAACGCTATTTACCGCCAACCACCAATGGTATTTCCACAGAAATCACAAACATCCATGCTCACAGTGGGATTCAAACCCGCAGTCTTATGGTTGGAGAGCGGATGCGTTATATACTCGGACGACCAGCTAAATATTAAATTATTGTAAATCTGAATATTAATATTGTTAATAAATTAGTATTGTTGGCCTGGTTGGCTGAGTTATTAGAATATCTAGCTCACCAACCAACAAGCAGTAGGTTCAAACCCTGCCATAGGAGATGTCATCGAATGGTGCAAAACCACTGCCCTAGTTATTGAGGCTTGAAGTGTCTTGAGAATAAGTTCCATGTTTAGGCTTCAGAGCAGGGTTTCTGGACTATGCAACAAATAAAATTAGATTAAAAAAATCCTTAGGCTGTATACAGTACTAATAAACTATCAGTTTATAACCTTTCATAGGTGAGAGTGAAAAAAAAAAAAAAAATGGAAATTCCACAGGCTTCTTTATGCACTAACAAATGCCTAAAAATAATTCACACCAAGGAAAGGAGCAAATGACACAGCAGAATGTTTAACTAATAATTATACCAACAGAAATGTAAAACAACATGAGAATGGTTATTATTCATGAGGTATTTTGTTCATTAGTACATTATTTATTAGTGTAATTATCTATTTACAATGAATCAAGAACTATAAGTAGCTTATAAACATTTATTTCATTCTTCTTTTCCCTACCAGGTTTTAGGGTCAATGATGTCACAGACAAGTAACATGGCTTCACAGAAAATTATTATAGAGTGGTAATCCTATCTACACAGTTTGCTAGGCCCATCAATTGCATTATTCTTTTCAGAACCTCAACTGCCCAAATTACACATTACACAGTTCTTTCCGCCACAAGGGTGGCACGTGCATTCATGAGAACCGACATACAATGCCAAAAACTTCAAATCCTGAATCCCCACTAAATGATCTGCTTTGGTTCAAAATTTGTCTACCAAATCAACCCACTCTTTTTACATATGTTCTTTCTGTTGCTCTCCAAATTCAATAAACTCAACCACTTTCTTGGGGAATTCAATGTTCACAATTCATATTTGCTCCCCTTCTCCAGTTTCGCCGATCAAGCAGGCAAGGATGGCAAACACCTCAACCACCTATCTGAGATCATCAATCTTTCCACCAGCACACCAGACAACCCTCCCCTCCAATTTGCCAGCACACTTGACCTCTTCCTAACAAGCTCCCATTCCAAGTATACTGTGGTTGTCAGTTCTCCTCTTGGAAACTCAGATCATAATCTCATACAAGTCTCTTTTGCTGCAGAACAACCTACATCCACCAGTTCAGTCTTGTGTCCTTTGGCACTACAAGGATGCCAAATGGGAGGAACTCTGTGACTTCTACTCCTCCTTCACATGGTCCGACTACTGCTTCAGTGCTTCTGATCCAAACACCTGTTCAGATAGAACAGAAAAACATTCTCACAGAAATGAAGGCTTTCATCCCCTATTCCAGTACAAACTCTCAGCCACCATCTAAGTCTTGGTTCTCAAAAAAGTGTGCAATGCTGTAAAAGAAAAAAACTCTGCTTATCACAACTGGCTGAAGACCAAAACTCCAGTTGCCCTCTTTGCCTATACTGCAACCAGCAACAGTTGTAAAAGAATCATCAACAAGTCCAAGTCAGACTTTGAAAGGGTCAAATGTTGCAAACTCACCTCCTGCACAAATGGCAGTTGTTCTTTCTGATCCTTTGCCAAGGCCATTGGGCAAAACTTCTGTCCACTCAGGTTTCCATCACTCACATCCAGATGGTACTGTAGTCACCTAACAAAAAGACAAGGCCAACTTACTTGCCAACATCATTCTTCTCTTCCAATTCCTGCATTGATGACCTGAGCAAAGTTCCCTCCACTCCACAAAGAACAGCTCCCTTCATGTCTCCCATAGTCTTGTGACAAAAAGAAATTTGAAGAATCCTTAACAACCTGAACACAAACAAGGCATCTGGTCCCGACAGTATCCCTTGCACCTCTTCTACAAATACTTTCATGGACAGTGCTCTGCTGAATTGGCCACTATCATGCCTTCACTCTCCTCCAAAATTATTATTATTATGTGACATCTCCAGGGAGTCCAAGGACTCACTGAGGGAGGGCACCTACTCTACAGCTCTCTGTCTCCACCACTCAATCTACCAACTACAATGAACTGCAACTATGCCAACGCATCTGCTGCCGAACAGCACCACTAGTATTTTCACAGACAATCACAAAACATCCATGCCCATGGTGGATTCAAACCCTGCCATGGGCATGCATAATCATTAACCACGTTACCGGCCCGGACGTATATATACGTCCACATTTCTATGGATGCGAAGTGCATATTAAAATTGTAATACCATTGATATTACATTGAAATTCATGATGGATACGAAGCTTTTGAGGGTGCATATTTGATCTTTAATGGCCGGTAAGGTGGTTAAAACAAGAGCCACTGCTAACCAACAGCCTTTTACAGTCCATCTTTAAACTCACTGAACCGACTTCATTGTCTCCTCTTTTATTCCATCTACTTCTGTACTTTGGAACAATTTCCCCCTCACTGTGCCTTCTCCTAAGATAACAAACCTTACATGTTCAAGCAAAATGTGAACAGCCCTCTCCTTTTTTGCTATTCATCTTGCTCACACGTCTATATCCTGCAATCCTTATAGACATGCATAATACTATGCATCATGGGAAGAACCACTACCCAGACCAGTTTCAACCTTTACTGAGGTGCATTTAAGTGCAGGGATACCTCTCCAAAATCTCAGAGTGATCTACAACAGGGGTTGACAGCTTTTTCAGACTCACGGGCCATATTCAACTTTTATTTTTAATAATCAGGCCACAAGTGTTTAATTAACAGAAAATAGTGAATGAAAAAAATACTTAAGTTATCAATTTTTATTATATCAATCTTAAAAAACACAGAAATATTTAAAGTACGAGATTACGAGATAAAGTACAACATTCTCGTAATGATGTCTGATATTATATTCTTTCATAGCAGCAACACTCTTATGACAAATTAACAAAGGGACTTACCCTAATTTTCAATAAAGAAGTACTTGCTGTTCCATTCATCATTAAATCTTCCTTTATCTGCAATTTTACATTTTCTTGAACCCATTTTTGAAATTATTTTTAACAAATATATATCTTCTGAAAATAATATTTAATGTTATTGAATTATATTAATAAACGAACCAAGGAATGCAACTGCAAAAGTGCGCCAAAATCTCAGTTGTTGTCGGATGGAGTTGTTTTTATTCTCCTCATGATGACTAATTCATTATTCATATTATAAAATGTATTATTTAAATAATTCAACATTCACGCCACGTTCCATGTAAGTATGGTAAACCTTTTATGGGCCACCAAAGACGCAGGTTTGGGCCGCATGTGTCCTGCTGGTTGCCAACCCCCTGATCCGCAAGATCACTCTAAATCTCACTGAGACCCTAGAATATCACTACTAAACTCATTGCACCTGACCTGAATCACTCCAGGACAGGAAGCTCAGTGGTGGTTCCTTTCCATTCAGTGACATGAAAAAAAAAACAACAACAAAAAAAAACATATCCTTGATATGTACACATTATGGGATACTAAGGGAACTGATGTGAAGTCATTGGCCTTTACATATAAGTAGCCCGGTTGTGAAGTTATTTCACGTGCAAACTTTCATTGTTTTCACATGGATAAAGGATGAAACCAAGAATATAATTTCTTGGCACCTTTAACTTATAGAAAAAGAAAAAGCAAGAAGCTATGAATTTGCCAAGGGTACTAGTAACCTAGCAATGTTAGCATGTTTCATTATTTAATCATTTTTACAAGGGTGGTTTGAAAAGTTCTTGGCCTAACAATGAAAAAACAAATTTATAATGTCAAAATTATTTTTATTTCTCAACATAATCTCCCTTAAGACATACATTTATTCCAGTGATGCTCCAATGATATTATCCCGTACTACCTCTACAGCTGCAATCACCTCTTGATCTGAAGAAAAACATTGACCAGTGAGGAAGAGTTTTAGTTTTGGGAACAGATAGAAGTCAGAGGGAATTAAATAGTGCAGATCCTTTAATTTCCCATTGCCAAAACACCTTTGTGGGCAGGTGCACTGTCCGGATGAAAGATAATTTTTTCTTCTGCAATTTTTTTAATAATTTGTTTCTTCTTTTCTCAAGAATTTTTTCGTCTAGCCTGGTTAAAAGATTGGATTAATATTCCGCGGTTATTGTTTTACCCTTTTCAAGATAATTAATAAACAAAATGCCTTTAGCATCCCAAAACACCGATGCCATGACCTTTCCTGCTGATGGAACAGACTTTGTCTTCTTTGGCATTGAACAACCGGCTTCTGTCCAGTTTTGACTGCTGTTTGGATTCTGGTGTGTAATGGTGAATCCAAGTCTCATCCATAGTAATAAATCAACACACTAAATCAGTTTTATTATTTTAAAATGCTCCAAGCACTGTTCAGAGATTTTCATGCGAAGTGTGTTTTTGATCTGCTGTGACCAAGCGTGGCACCCATCTTGCACAAAGCTTTTCATTTGCAATTCTTCATGCAAAATATATTCTACATGTTCTTTTGAAATGCCTATAGTCTCAGCAACTTCACGCACTTTGACTTACCGGTCATCCAATGTGATATCGTGCACTTGATCAATGATTTCTGGTATTGTTACACTTTTTGGACGTTTTCACGTGTATCATCTTCAAGGCTGGTACGGCCACGTTTAAACTCGGCAGCCCATTTCTTAATTGTCAAAAACAAAGGAGAAGAGTGCTCATAAACTTTTATGAACCTCTTGAATTTCATATTTTCATAGTTGCCGTTAAACAAAGAATTTTATAACTGCATGATACTCAATTTTATCAATTTCAAGGGATACAGACAACACTTTTGCTTCAGACAGCTATATAAAACAAACTACTTGATAGAATGACTTGCAATTTCACATAGATGCTTATGACAGATGTACCAATTTAGAAAAAAAAAATCTTGCCAATAGTGTTGCCATCTATGGTCGAGGCCGAGAACTTTTCAGGCCACTCTTGTATTGATTACTTCAATGTTTATTACGTTCAAGGTTCTCCAAAATAAGTCAAAGAACCTAGATTATCACAATGTGCACAAGCAGGTACAATATCTGAAATAAATTGATGGATGCAGTGAAAGACAAAATGTAATGGAGCACTTGGGGGCTGCCAAACCATTAATATCATTTTTGCAAAAGTTTTCCTTGTTGATAAAGAAAGCATTTTAATTTTACTTAAAGTGTAAAAAATAGACCATGATAAAAATGGGGCACTACATATTTCACTAATATAAGTTAAGTAATTAAATAAATTTTGTGTAATAATAGTAGAAGAAGTGATCCCTAAAACCTTAATAATAAATTTAAGTGAATCACTGTGAGCAGGTTGTGAACCAGAATCAGGCAAAGAAAGAAGTTATTTTAGAATTCAGATTTTTAAATTTAAGCTTTGTATCTGATATATTAATATGGCTGTTTCATCTGGTTCGAGAACTGAAGATAGTGAATTTTTTTGTACAGTAAACCCATAACAGGTCTTTCCTCTTTTCAGGAGAGGAATCAGATGATGTGCTGTCTTTTTTTTCTTTTGTTGAAAAGCTTAGGGAAATAGCAAACTGGACTGACTTTCAATTATTAATATTGTTAAGAAGTAAGTTAACTGGTAAGGCAAAAACATTTTTGTATTCATCCCCTATTCTTACAGAAACATTAAGGTATCAGAAATTTAAGGATGTTTTAATTTCACAGTATTCAAGATTAAGAAGTATTGGTCCCCAACTTATGGAAACTACAGAGAGTCACCAAAAAGACAAAGAAAAGTGTCACATATTTTTACAATTGTTTGTTGACTTTATCCAACAGTTTAAATGTGACTAATCAAGATAAACCTCATTTAGCTTGGGCTGTATTCCAACAGTTTCGACAAGGAGTAAAATTAGAGTTAAGAGAGACTGCCTACAAGAAAAGAATTAACACCTAGGAAGAATGTTTTAAGGCTGTCAAAGAAAGAGAACAGGTGATTAGAGACTTTTGTCCCTCATCCAATGTAGGCCTTATAAATGTTGTGAATAAAACTGATTATCCCTTGGAACAGTCTAAAGTTGGAGGCAAGAATAAAAAAGAAGAGGAGAAAAGAAAGAATATGAGAGAAAGTCCTATTAGAGTTAATCACATGACTGTGAATGAAGAACAATCTAATAAGAAGTTGATGGAAGATGTACAAAGCTTAATTCACCAAGAAATTTTAAGTTAAGAAATTGTGAATGAAGATATTTAAGAATTATAATACTTCATTCACATTTAACATAATCTGCCATAACTTAAGCAACACTTGTAAATATTTGTAATAGATTTCACGGTATGATATGAACACAGATGGATAAGAAAATAACTATTTATTGACTTAGAAGCTAATATTTTGCTGGTATTATATCCAGCATCTTCAGAGCACACAACACAAAGTTTGTTACAAAAGCAAGACAACCACAATCGGGTGTAACAGTGGGGCTAGTATAAGTAATTGCAGCATGCAACACAAGACTAAAGTCCTAATATGACCTGACTTGCCATAGTGAAAGTGTCGGATATATTTTTTGTGTTCACTGAGGCGGATGTCCACAGTTCTTCCTGTCTGTCCGTAGTAGGCTTGATGGCAAGAACAGGGCACTTCATAGACTCCTGGATGTGATAAAGGAGTGCATTTGCCCTTAGGTGAATGGATGAGAGTTGCTAATTTTACATAAGGTTTGAATACTGTGCGTTGTAGGTGTTTGTTAAGCACCCTAGATATCTTTTCAGATGTGCTTTTAATGTATGGGATGGTGATGGTTTTGTTGTAGTCTTTTGTGGTATATAGAGGGGATTTCTGGGTAGCATTTAGTATGTTATCTATCTTATGGGGATTATAACCACTGGTTAAGAAGGTGTGACGTAGGTGAGAAAGTTCAGCAGTAAGAGCAATGTCATTGGAACAGATTGCTCTAGCTCTATGGGTTAGTGTTTTTAAGATACCATATTGTTGAGAAGGGTGATGGTGTGATTGTTTGTGTAAGTATCTCCCTGTATGTGTGAGTTTTCTATAAACTGAAAATGATAAGGAACCTTCTGGAAGACGTGTGATCAATGTGTCCAGGAAGAGCAGGCAGTTTTTAAAACTTTCTAAGACTTGGACTACTATTTCAAAACTTTGAACTTTTTTTTTTTTTAAATGTAGATGGCGCCATATTAAGACTTTAGTCTTGTGTTGCACACTGCAATTACTTATACTAGCCCCACTGTTACACCAGATTGTGGTTGTCTTGCTTTTGTAACAAACTTTGTGTTGTGTGCTCTGAAGATGCTGGATATAATACCAGCGAAATATTAGCTTCTAAGTCAATAAATAGTTATTTTCTTATCCATCTGTGCTCATATCATATACCGTGAAATCTATTACAACATGTCTGACGAACACATAGGCCTATCCACGTGTACTTGTAAATATTATGTGATGTTAATCTCTTGCTCGTAAATTATTATTCACATAATTACTTTGAGTTTGTTTATTATTATTTAATCTAGAACATGTATTAGTACTGAAAGGACTCTGTATTAAAATGTCATTCAATTTATTTTATTTATTCCTGTGTTAATGTTGTAAGAAGCTGTGCATATATATTATAAGAATTTGTATTTATCATATTTAAATGTATTTTATATGAATTACGGATTATTTCTTTGATGAAAAGCCAAACGCCTATTTTTTTCTGGCGAGGTTGATATATACGTTAAGGGGATAAAAATCCCTATTGTTTTTCAGCCAGTGAGCAAAACTAAGATCGAAAACTACGATCTGTAACATTTCATGCCGACGAACTGTCAGCGTATCCAAGCGTAAGTGACCACTTGGTAGTGCCACACCACGGCAACTCGTTGCAAAGGTGGAGCAAGCTCCCTCACTGTTCTTGATATTTTCTCATAATGTAAAACACACAGCTCTTAAGAGATGTAGTACTGTTTTACATTATGAGGAGAGGTCACTACCCAGACCGGTTTCAACCTTTTTTGAGGTCTCATCAGTGAGTAGCTAGACTGATGAGACCTCAAAAAAGGTTGAAACCGGTCTGGGTAGTGACCTTTCCTCATAATGTAAAACAGTACTACATCTCTTAAGAGCTGTGTGTTTTACATTATGAGAAAATATCAAGAACAGTGAGGGATCTTGCTCCACCTTTGCAACGAGTTGCCGTGGTGTGGCACTACCAAGTGGTCACTTACGCTTGGATATGCTGACAGTTCGTCGGCATGAAACGTTACAGATCGTAGTTTTTGATCTTAGTTTCGCTCACTGGCTGAAAAACAATACGGATTTTTATCCCCTTAATGGATTATTTCTTTATTTGTTATTTCTAAAAAAGAATGTAAACATGTGGAATTCTGCTATGATTTTATGTAATTCTTCAGATTGAATTTGATTGGCTAGTAAAGGAGAAACGGAGTTGCTTTTAGTTAATGCGTGCTTAGAATGTGAACAGCTATGATATGGAGAGAAGCCTATAGATGTAAGCTGAACTGGCTAGAACCGGATTTTTGGGTGGGAAGAATAAAGGCTGTCAATTGAAAAATGAAAGTAAACTGGCGAGAAAGCTTAGGGACTACGAAGAGAGTGCTCGTGTGTAACGAAGGACGAGTTGTGATATGCAGAAAAATCGACAAGGAAAGGACTGAGGAATAAATAGGCATTAAAAACTACCTCTATGGAATTCTTATATTATGATAGATTCCTAATGATTAGAGGAAGAAAGCTGCAGAGCTGAAGTCAATACATAGTGGAAGATAAGGAATTAGTACATGAATCTAATTAGTAATTAAATCTAATGTGTCAAGACTTAAGTAACTCTGTGTTTAATATTTTTAGTTAACATAGTGAAGATTTCTTTGAATTGTATTTCCTCACGATAATTAGTTAACAGGAATTTTAAGATGTGCCTAAGTGAATTCAGTGTGCTGAAGTTGTAACCCGGTAAGACTTATCCTTTTTACATCCAGTGTGAAGCAAATGGAAATTAACTCCACTTAATATATCTTAACTTTAGCTGTGGCCTTTAACTACAAATAGTCAAAAGAATGAAGCACTAAAGTGTTTCACCCTTGAATTGATAACTGCCTTGTGATTCAATTAAGTGTTTATAGACTAGAAGTGAGTTAGAGAACTGCAACTATAAAAATATTTGTTGTGAATTCTGAATTGTGAGAACTATTTTCTATTAATTGGCAGAATATAGAGAACTGAGAGTTGAATATTTGATACCTAATGCATTGTATCTGTTCTAAACACTAGAACTAAATTGATGTGTAGATGATATGATTTGTCTCATAGAATAGAGACAGGTTGTGATAGAAAAACTTATGTCTTGAATAATAAGATCTAAGATTTGTGGCTTTAATCTTAAAACCTAACTGAATAGCTACCTATATCTCAGAGATATTTTGGATTTGTTCAATTGCATTATCTTGTTTATACTTAGATGTACATATTATATAACCTAGCATTAAATGTTTTGTTTTATTAAATTCAATTTGATGTTTGCCTGATTTTCTTTCATTGTACTGCTCATAAAAATTTATCGGACCTTGCGGAAGCCTTAAAAGATAATATTAACCTCGGCCTGTAGAAAAGTGAGATTGCAAACGTTAGTTGATGATTGATTCCTCTGCAATATATAGAGAAGTCTGAATATAAAGTGGTGCAGGATAATATAAATTTCTTTATATTCGGATCAGTATCAATCAACATCTAACAAATAAAAACGGAATTTTAAGGAAATAACGATAAGTTCGATTAACCAACATAAACGAATCAGTCAGCAAGATATGATGACACAACAAAAGCATTATAACTTTATTTAAAGTGTAAAAAACAGATCATGATAAAAATGGGGCACTACATATTTTTTAATGTGAATCCTACTGACAAATGCATTGGTATTAATGGTACTGGTATAAATTTATAATGCATTGGTGTTATTATTGTGGGTAGATTAAATGTTAAATAATCTGAGAACCTTCTAGAGACTAAACATGCAGCTTTTTAAGTCACTTCACGCCTCCAATAAGTAATGTGGTGATGGTGGTTTACACTTGGGGATGAAATTCATCTGCCACTCAGAAATGTTCAAAAACATCTGTTTGTACTGTGGGATTCAAAACCCACAACCTGTTGGCTGGAGAATATGATATCTACTCGGCCAACCTTACAAACTATTGTTTTCATCTGACCGAAGTAATTGTTTCATCTAAAAGCATATGTAATGTGTCATCTTCAACTTGTATACCCCCCCAAAATGCAAAATGTTTCGTGAAAAGAAAAAAAAAGGAGAAAAGCAAGCAGATGTGGATATGGCAACAAATAAAACAACTTTGGTAAACAATTTCATCTGAAGTTAAAGTATCTTTATTTGATAACATAGGAAAAGTTAAATGATCTCAATAATGATTTGAACTTAAAAAAAAAAAATCAAGCTGCTTGGTTCTAAGTTATAAGGATGAAAACCTGTCATAAAAAAAAAAAAAATTAGTACTAGTTCCTGTTAGAGTCGTGACAATATTCTAATGAAAAATCTTTTGAAGAATGACTAGTTTTATTGAATCAATTAAATTAATAGTGGTACTAGGTGGCAGCATTCAGAGTGAATCAAAATATTAAAGAAAATCACGTTTCACTTGGACTTAACATCGTTCTCACTCTCTTGAGGAAAATAATGGTTTATCAGAAATAAAGAAGCACTTGTATAGAAATTGTAATTTAGTTTTTTTATATCTTATCTTATTTAGTAATGTGAAATTGCGTTGTATTATTATTATATAGTTGCTTAGTCTAAAATACTATGTAAATAACTAACCATTTGCTGGGTGAGAAATAATAACCTAAATGTGAAAAACCGCCGACTTCTGAGACACGTGGTGAATGCACTAGTATATCTGTTATGTAGCACGGTGCCTCCCCCCCCCTCCACCGCGACGCTACAAAAGGATTCCGTGAGTGGCGCTAAGTGCCATGTGACGTAGTGAAAGCATGACGTACACATCGATGACGAAAGAGAGAAAGCGGTGTTTAAAAGGAGATGTAACGCTGTGAACCAGGCTTTTAGACGTTTTCCTGCTGCTGTATTCCTGTCTTGCGGTCGCCGGAAAATTTTTTTGCTTATAGTTACTTTGTTGGATTTATTGCGTTTTTCTTTTTTTTTCTAACATTTATACTAACTTTGTTGTTGTTTTGTTACTAACAATTAACTTGCTGGTAGTGCTTTTTAGTGCTACAGGATTATTCTAGAGTCTTCGGACTCTAATTCTTTTTTTCTCTTTTTTTTTTTTTAGATGCAGAGACCATGAGTAGAGTGATCCCTGTTCCCCCCCAGGACCTGGACATTAGGAGTGGAGATTCCAGGCTTGGAGGACCCCAGAGTTCTTACAACAGTACTTAAGGAGCTTGTAGGAGTTAATAACATCTTTTCCTTCACCTATGGAGTAGGACGATTCTTGTTCGTCGTTAAAAATGCATCTACGAGAGATAAACTTCTAGAGGGTTTCTCAGTCCAAGGGAAGCAGGTGACCCCAACCATGGTGGGGTCGCAGGTTCGTCAAATCAGAATCGACCACTTCCCTATGGAATATCTTGAAGCCGGGGACGACGTGCTCACCCAGACATTCAGCAAGTGGGGGAAAGTGAGCAATATCAAGAAGAGCGTCTCCAAGGAAGACCCCGCTTGGTACTCGGGAGAAGTTACTTTCATGATGGACATGCGGCAGCCCGTGCCCAACCTAGTCAACATCGGCACGTTGTGCGTGATGGTAAATTATCCCGGGGTACAGAGGCAGTGTCTGCGATGTGGCTCGATTGAACATCTGGGGAGTGACTGTCCCCGAGCCAAGTGCTTCAACTGCATAGGTGTAGGGCACATCTCCAACCAGTGCCCACACCCCTGCCATAAGTACTCCAGCAATGAATACAAAATAACATCTTGTTCTTTACGAACCTTTGCAGAGCGGGCAGGGGCGCCCATTGAAGCACTTCCTCTGCAACCTGCAAAAGATGCCGGTGGATTTCCGGTACTCCCCAACATTATCGGAGAGAAAACATTTGCACAAACTGTCCTAGGGAAAATCAAAAAGTGTCCCACTGCAACAACATCAGCAGAAGAGACTGTTTCCCCCGCCGGCAACAACATCTGATGAGGAATCAGCTCCCCCCCCTTGGCCACTTCCGACATTCCATTACCACCGTCGGAAGTAGAACAACATACAGCTGAGGGTACAGATGATACTATGGACAGCACAACAGCTATCCTCCCCCTCAACAACATCAGAGGAAGCTTTGTCTGTGGACGCTTCACAAGCCCCCCCCCCCCCCACAGATCGACGACTTAGTAAGATACGTGAAACACCGTAATGTCGCCACCCCCCCCCTTCTGTGTTGCCTCTCTTAATATCCGAGAGGGCACCACTCAACATCAAAACAAGAGGAGGTGTGGAAGCTTATGCTAGCCTTCAACATCTGGCTCTTGTTCCTGCAGGAAACACACTATTTCAACTTTAAAGACATGCAGGAACTGAGCCATAAGTACCCTGTACAATCATTTTGGAGCTTCGGCAACAGAAACAGCGCCGGGATCGGGGTACTTATGCTAGCCTCCCCGCCCCCTCCTCGGAGCCTTCCATAACATCCAGAGAGATACAGAAGGGAGAGTCCTTGCCATTAGCTGGAAGTACCGAGGCTGTACCACCAAGTACATTAACATCTACGCCCCGGCAGACCGACCATCTAGGCCTGCATTCTTCCAGTCGTTACATAACTACTTATATGGCACCCATCATGTCATCCTGATGGGGGGGGGGATTTTCAATTGTGTGGCGGACCCGGCCTACGACAAAGTAGGGGTATTCCAAACAGAGGTACAGTTGGCTACAGGGAATTGGAAATCCACCTTAGGAACCTCCAATTGACAGACATTTGGAGGGCTCACAACCCCTACTGTTGGAATTATACTTGAACAGGCCGAGGCATCGGTATCGAGGCTCGACCGTTTCTACTTGTCACCATCCCTTGTCTCCAGAGCTGAAGCAATAAGGCACGTTCTAATCAACTCTTCCATCTCGGACCATAAATTAGTCATGCTCACGCACCATCCTTTAGAAGCTGTAGATGTTGGTCCGGGCCCCTGGAAGTTACCGCCAGACTTCCCGTCCCAGTTCTCAGTTAAGCTTAACCAACTGTGCTCCACTTGGAGCACTGCTAGCTGGGACTGGGACGTGTGGGCACGACTCAAAGTTAACATGAAAGAAAATATGATCAAATGGGGCCAAGAACATGCCTTCCAACGAAGAGCTTGGCTCCATGATCTCTACAAGGAGAGAAGCTGGTTTGTGGCCAGCCAATACCAAAGCTTTCCATGTCACAACGCCATCCGTGACATTAATCTCGACACTGAATTGGAGAAACAAAAGCAGGTGGAAGAAAAGAACATGAAGATCTGTCTCCACCTCCGCTTGGAAGACAGGCAATTGGCCGCTTTCTATAACAAGCGATATGTCAACTTCCAGCAGGAGTGAACCATTACTACCATCAGTGAAGGCGGGTGTAATCACACCACTACACCTAACATCATTAATGCCTTCTGGGGGTACTACAGTCAACTCTACCAAGACAACAGTGCCCCCCAGGATTGCTCCTGTTTGAAATTGACTCCTTCCCTGCACGCATCCAAGCAGGGTTGGATGCACCTTTTACAGCGGCCGAAATAACATCAGCCTTCAATGCCGTACAAAGAAGGCGCCTGGGCCAGACGGATTAGGCATGGAACTCTACTGAGAGGCCTGGGACCACATCCTCCCCATTCTTGTGGCGATATTTAACATCTTCCTTACCACTGGAAACATGCCAACAGAATTTATGGAATGCCATACCGTCTTCATCCTGAAGACCAACAGGGACCCCTTCTGTCATCAAAAACTGGCACCCCATCAGTCTGTCGAACACGGACTATAAGATCCTCACCCATGTTCTCAACAATAGACTGAAGATCGGGATGAGCTACATCATCAAAAGTACACAAGTGTATGGTGTTCCTGGTCGATCGATGGAGTTCAATCTCATCAGAGAAGTGCAATGTCTGGTTAACATCAAGAACTATTCTATGGCATTGTTGACTATCGATCTCAACCGAGCATTCGACAGTGTCCGGCATTCCTTTCTCTTTAACATCTTAGAGAAAGTTGGGGTCAGCATTGGACTCCTTAACATCATCAGAGGAGGCTACAATAACAGCTCTACTTGTCTCCTCATTAACGGATACCTATCTGATCCCATCACCATCCAGAAAGGGGTCAAACAAGGGTGTCCCCTTAGTTCGCTGCTCTTTGCTCTAGCCCTTGAACTGTTCTTACGGGCTGTCAACAACTCTCATGTGGTTAGAGGAATTCCACTTCCTCTCACCACAGATGATTCCAAGGTAATCAATCGCCTACGCGGATGACGCGGTGGGACAATGACTCCGTACTAAACTTCTTCAACATCCTAGAGAAGTTTGTTGTATGGAGTCTGGGACTTACACAACATCCCTGCAGGTCTCGTCCCTACTGCCGACCCCCTCACCATCTTGGGGGTCCCGTTTGAAGAACAGTCCGTGCTCAACATAGAACATCTCGACAACAACAACACCGTCAAGAAACTCAAGGACTAGAAAAATGGGCAGCTGTCATTCTCCTCCAGGACTTCTGTCATCAAGACCATCATATGCCTTGCACTTCAGCACGTCCTGAACATTACCAACATCAGCGAGGATCAGGAAATCCAGCTCTACAGGAAGCCCCTGAAGTTCTTCTGGGGCAGTTTACGCCAGGAAGTTGGCATGAAGATCCTTCAACTTCCGGAGAAGCGGGGAGGCTTCGGCCTCCCCTCCTTTAACATCAGATACCTAAGCAATACTGCTTTCCATTTAAACAGGGTACTGCAGACTACACATCCCTGCAGCTATCCTGTGCGGTATTTCTTAGGTTGCAAGCTTCCCCTTTTTGGGATCCCAGTCCACCAGGGTCCCAAGGCGTTATACATGGTACGACCATTTCTTCAACGTCCTTCGTACTGATGTTCCGGATCAGGGGATCAACAACGAGATCCTCTTCGGCCACCTTTCCAAACATCGAGGCTACCTGTCGAGAAAGGACCTGGCATGGAGAATTGCGTACGGACACCTTCCAGTCAACACCAACATCCGATGGTTCCACACCACCCGGAACCCCTTTGGTGACTTCTGCGGGAGCCTGGACACCATGGAGCACACCTTCTACCAGTGTCCCATTTCCATCTATATCTGGAGGAGGCTAAGCATTGGGCTCTGCATCCCCCTCCTACTGCAGGAGTAAGTCATCTTCCTGCAGTTCACTCCCCCAGCCAACAACAACAAGCAGAAGTTAGTGGTATTTATTATTAATGAGCTAAAATACCACATCTGGAAGGTAAGAAAGAAAATTTTCTAATCCTACCAATCCTCCCAATCTGTTGAATCTCTCTCGGATCGTTCTTTACATGTTCTACGGTTCCTTAAGGAGGTTTTTACATCTTGAAAGAGAGGCTCTGGGTGACACCACATTTAAGATCAAGTGGTGTTTACCCCCAATCCTGTGCAATGTCAGACACAACACCATCAAGTTCTGCCTGCTGCTGCTTTAAGATCTCCATCTGCAGCAGCAGCTCCACTCCGAGTCATTTCCTTGGTCTCTGCACCCCCCCCCCCCCTGAGGTCTGTTTTGTTACCTGGTCTCCCACGGGGGTAGTTTGGAGGAAAAACCCAGGCAGCGCAGGCCTACTCAAGGTGTGCTGTCCTGAAAGGGCGGGTCACCTGGGCATGGCTACCTCCGTGGTCTTTTCGATCTTGTGAGCCGGGGGCTCGAGCACAAGGGTGAAAAGTTATCATCTGATAGCGTGGAGCTAGCAAGATGTGAGATATGAGCTGAGGCCTACCTTTCCTTTTCCCCATTCCCCCACCACCACCACACCCGCCCTCCTCATCCTATTAACTCTCTTCTCCTTTTCCATCCCCCCCTTATTTCTCCACCTCAACCTCACTGTCACTTCCCTTCCCTTCTTTCTCTTTTCTAATGGGGCACTCTGACCCCGCCTTTTTCGTAGGCCAACGATGAGTTTCCCCTTTACTTTCACCCCGTGCCTTGGAAGTCCAGCTGGTATGGAGCCTCCACACGGGTTTCCTTTGTTCGAGGAAGTTACGATCAAATGACCAAGGGAACTTACCAGTTGGAAATAAAAGCCCAGCAGATCACGATAGTGGAAAACTACAGAATAATTCCAGTATGAAGTATAGAGGGAGATCGTATAGAAAATCCTGAGGAAGTGTGAAGTAAAGCGGTCATATAAGGTAGTTGTCTGACGAAAAAATGAAGTGGCCAAAGTAGCATACCAGCAAATTGATAAGGTGAAAACTTTATGTCTACTAACTAATGAATTGAATGAGAAGATTTTAATGTGTGTGCTAAGAGAGACTCTTTGAACTGTTGCTGATAGATTTAGAAGGAAATATAAAAGTGTCTCCTAAATGTATCTTGAAAGAGAGTGAATTACAAATGTTCTTAATTAGGTCTGAGATATATGTAAAATTTAAATAGGATTGTTAAAGAGAATCATGAATGGAATTTGATAAGTATTAAGAGTAAAATTTAATTGATTAGAGTAGAAAATTGAGACTAAGTGATTAAATGTTAGTATTTATGTTTCTCAGATAGAAATTCATGAAAAGGGATAATTAACTGTATGTAAGAGTGCTAATGCTGTATATAAAATTTAGTTGAATGATTAACTCAGTGCTTCTAAATGTAATATATGTATTCTACCTGTAATTAAAATGTTTTGTTTTAATGTGAATGTTGTCTTGCCTGTACTTAGATCCTACTGCACTTGCTCATAAAATATAACGAACCACAAAAGGGCAGGAAATTGTATAATATAAGGTCATGACTGCAAGTTGTAAATTTATAGCTGAGAAGAGTGAATGCTGACTGTGTTCTGACTCCTTGGTCATACATATTTGGTATAATCTAGGATTCAGGGTGGTGCAGCGTTAATAAATAAATTTTCTCTGAGTTTGAATAAGGAGTTGGAACAAGTGCTGAGACAAAGAAATAGGCTTACGCCATTTGCATTTCTTTGTCTCACAAAACAACAGCTTCACTCTTATCAGGGATTCGGCCAGTAGCGTTATTGATAAGAAAGGATTAACCTGGAAATAATAAGTGTAGGATAGAAATAAGAGTTATAATATATATATATAGTTGTAATGGATATAAGAAAGGGCACATAAGGATAGGAAACGACACAACAATGGCATCTTCTTATAGATTCCTCCAAAATTTGATGACTGTTGATACAGGAACATCAATCCTTTGGCTCTAATTGCATACAGTGTTCACATTAAGGAATCATACTCAGAAAAATACGTTAGATGCACAATAAATATTAATTAGCTTTATATAAAGGCAAGTTACTAAACAGTGGTAGGCTGCTGAGCTTTTGAAAAAGATGAAATGATTATAAGGCATCTCATATAAGAAAAACATGCCAATAAACACACAATGAGTTCAGATAGAATCAAGAGATATTTATATCTGGTATAAGAATAAATTTGCCTTAGAAGATAGAAATATAAAATCTGATAATGTTGAAGTCTTGACAAGTAACAGACTGATTTGGAGGAAAATTGTAGAAAGAAAGTTAGTAATGATGTAAATTTTTCATGTACACCCTCTGTCCAAAAAGAAACTGAACTTCGAAAATAGAAGAAACTGGTGGCACCACCTGTTGTATCTTTTTGTTGTCGAAAGCGGCAACCTTCATTAGTGTTGTGTCAACTGTTTATGACATTTGTTTCATTAGAAGTCGAGTCATAGTGCAAAGAGTGACAGTGCGTTTTGACGGACGGTCGGAAAATGAGTTTCAAACAGAGAGCTGCGATTGACTTTTGTGTTAAACTTGGTAAAAGTTTTACCGAAACTTTTATCAAATGCTTCAAACAGCATACGGTGATGAATGCTTATCCCGTACGGGTGGTTTAAGCAATTTCAAAGTGGTTGTAAGATGCTTGAGGACGACGAAAAGCTGGGTCGTCCAAAAACTGGACTGAAGAGAAGTTAACAACCAAAAAGTGCATGATTTCATCAAAGAAAACCTGAAATCATCAGTGACATTGATTGAAGATGAATTGAGGATTCCAAAATCATCTGTGCACAACATTTTGACCGAGAGTTTGGGCCTACGTGAATTGAATTTGCGATTTGTTCCCCACAAGTTGACTGACGACCAAAAATGGATTGAATTGAACACTGCAAGGACCTCATTAAAACTGCTTGTAAGGACTCAAACTTCCTTGAAATGATCGTTACTGGTGATGAAACGTGGTGTTTTGACTATGAGCCTGAAACAAAGCACCCAGAGTGCAGACCACCAGAAGAGGGGCATCCGTAAAAAAGTCGTTTGGAGAAGTCAAAAGTAAAGACAATGCTGATTTGTTTTTACGATTCCAAGGGCATTATCCACAAAGAATTTGTTCCACCTAGCCAAACGGTGAATGGTGGTTTTATGTGAGTTTTATCTTGAAGCGATTGATAGAGAGAATTTGTTGCGTACAGCATGAATATTGTGATGATCGACCATTCATCAAAACACACTGTCACTGTTGGCACTATAACTCGGCTTCTAATGAAGCAAACGTCATAAACAGTTGACACAACACTAAAGAAGGTTGCCGCTTTTGACAAAAAAAGATACAACAGGTGGTGCCACTAGTTTCTTCTATTTTCGAAAAGTTCGGTTTCTTTTTGGACAGAGGGTGTAGTACTATCATATCCTGTACATCCCTTAAGGGTACATGGCAGGAATTTGATGATGATATGAAAAATGTCAGAAAGTACTGAAGATGTCAGAAAAATAATAATCATAAATATCTTTCCATTCAAAAAACAATGGATATAAAAATCTAGAGAAGAGATCAATCATCTACATATGAGTTTCACAGAGAAGGTTTCTTCATTTGTGTCATCCATGTTATTAATATAAATAAAGATATCTTCAGTTCTAGGTGTAGACTGTGGTAAGAAATGAAGTCCAATGGAATAGTTTTGACAACTTTCAATATCCAACTGATAGTCTTTCAGGTGAAGCAAATCTGGATTGCTGCAACATACACGAAAAGACTTAGAATAACTGTAGGGATTGGTATAGGTGATTTTCTGCAAAAAAAAAGAAACAATAAAACATATATATGATACACATATATATCAAATATATATATATATATATATATATATATATATTGGAATTCTAAAGTAAAATACAGTATATAAATAAATTAATTAAAAAACTTAAATAAATGTATAATAAAAAAACATAAAATACATGTTCATTAGTAGTACAACTTCAAGGTGTTTAAGAGATGCATCACTCACATATTACAAAGTAAAAACTATCTTCACAGCATTATTAACAATGCCCTTATTCTGATTGCCTAGTTTGGTGAGTGGATAGTGTCTTTATCCAAAACATGTGATTTTGAATCCCACACAAATAATCATAGACATGGATGTTTGTGAGCCTGAAGTAGCTCCATGTTCAGTCGACATAGAGCAATGGTTTCAGATTATTTGTTGGTCCACACACACACAGTACTAATGTATTTTTGTTATATGTATCTCACCTTTCGTGGGTGGATTTACATAAAACATTAACTTAATCAATACTCTAAAATTCCATAAGCTGTATGTATGTCTCTATTACCTCTCCTCTTCTCTGCTTCTCACATTTTGCAGTCCAATTCACTGACTCGATCTTGATAATCCACATATTCCACTGACCAATATTATCTTGGGCATTTACCCTTTAACTTTCTTCACAGTTATCTAATTCCCAAACAGGAATTACAAAGAACAACACAGTCTTTATCTATGAACAATCAGATGGTAGTCTCATATTAATAATGGGGAAAAAAAGCCACTTTGATGTTGTTGTTTTTTTTTGTTATTGTTGTGTGCAAAGCTATGAAGAACTAGCTAAACCATAAAAATATTATGTTAGCTGATGCTTGTTATACTTCACATCATTATAACAAATTTTACATTTCAAATGACTTCCTTATTTTTTAAGCCTTCTTTTGAAGCTATTTTCCTAACAAACAAACTGGTGATAATCTCCATTTGCTTGAAGAACTTAAGGAAAGATATGGAATGATGGATCTAATTATGAAGCTTGCTAGTGTTGCAACAGTGACTTGAGGTGCAGTTAAGTCCTTGACTTAAATGGATTTGAGCTATGCAGATTTATAGATAACTGGTTGCCTGTAACTTCACCTTAAGACTAGCAACTTTGTGAACTTAATAGATGGCTAAAGCATAGAGCCAAAAGCTTCAGTTTGGAATAGGTAAGATATTAAAATAGAAGATATTATGGATCAGCCATATTTTATAGTCAAATGTCAAAAGAAAATTTGAAAGGTTTTCAAAAATTTAACGTAAATCTTAGAATCGGAGAATATAACCTTCGACTTCAGAGTTACCTTGGTTTGCACCACTTAAAATGCATAAGGTAACTCTGATGTTATATTCACATAAGCTCAGTGGTAAATTTTCAAAACTTTAAATTTCTTTTAATTTTTATCTGTTTATAAAATATAACTGGATTCATAATATCTTTTATTTTAATATAATAATCAGCTTTTGTTAGCTAAGGAGGACTTCTTCACATTAGAATTAGTTCAAAAGAAAAAGTTTGCATTATGCAGCAAATGAAAAGTTCAGCCAATGCAATCCATAATCACTTCCAAGAAAACAGGCATATTAACACCCCATCCGGCCATGCTGTCTATAGACGTTTAGCAAAATCTGGATACAATTCTGTAGCACCTATTCAATAGCATGGATAAGACGTGCAATTTGGTCTCACTATTTCATCCACCACAGCTGGTAGAGAGGACATGGTAGTCAATCTCCTGTAGGGAGAAGTATGGGAAGAGTTTTCAAAAAGACGAAGAAAACAGAAGTAATGAAAAATTATTGGCAATTTTGATTGAAGACATGCAACAACGAATAATAAGTTTTATGCTTACACATGAGAAAACCCAAGATGCAACTGCATACTGTAAACTGATTTATGACCAAAAAAAAAAAAAAAAGCTATAATAGTATGGTACATATTTAGTATCTGGATGCATCTTTTACAAATATTTCTATGGTAAATGTTCATCAGAAATAGCATCAATAATTCCTCCTCTCTTTCTACAAAATTCATTAAAACGTGCAGTTGCCATCCTTTCACAGTCCAACTCGATACTCATAGAACAAGCTTCTCTTCTTGATTCTTCATTTCTGCTGCTGCCATATCCTGGAACAGCCTTCCCTCTTATGTGTTTCCAAAGGAATACAATGAACAAGTTCCTTCTTTTTGAAAACCCTTCCCATACATGGTCCTGTCAGGTGTCTTTTCCCTACAGGAGATTGACTACCATGTGTCTCCACCATGTCCTATTCTGCACCTCTCTGCTGCATTCCTCATATGAGAAATAAGTCTAGCCTTCTATAATTTTCATCCACTCCAGTCTTTGTCTTCCTCTCCTTCTCTTTCCCTCAACAGTTCTTCCTTTGAGAGGTGTCCTTTGTAGGCAGTTATGTCTCAGAAGATGTCCGAAATAGCTGACTTTTCTCTTTTTAATTTCTTTGATCAGGCTCCTGTTTATGCCTACCATCTCTAGTACCTCTTCATTTGTCTCTTAATGATATCCTCATAATTCTTTGCAGCATCTACATTTCAAAGGCCTCCAGTTTTTTCACACTCAGATTAGAGAGTGTCCATGTCTCTACTCCGTATAATAATGTGGACGATATGTAACATTTGGAGATTCTTAGTCTTATTTTCATATTTAATTCTCTAGATGCCAGTAGATTTCTCATATTGTTGAAAGTTGACCTTGCAATTTCAATCCTTTTTCTAATTTCATCTTCTGTCCTGCCATTCTCTGTGATCAAGTGTCTGAGATATATGCATGTTTGCACCTGTTCTAATATATTTCCTTTCATATTGATGCATATTTTTGATATTTCCTTTTTTCTCAAAATTATCATGATTTTTGTCTTTTTAAAATTGAAACTGAAACCATACTGTTCGCTGTACTTGAGAGTTTCATCTATAAGAGTCTTGAGGTCATATTTGTTTTCAGCTAGAGGAACTATGTCACCTGCATACCTTAGATTATTAATATTTCTGCCCCTACAGTGATTCCTTTGAGGTTACTAATTTTATTAAATATTTCTTCTGTGTACAGGTTAAAGAAAATTGGAGACAAGACACAGCCTTGTCTTACACCTTTCTGAATTGGGAATTCTTCTGAGGTCTCTCTATTTATTCTCAAAGATGCAGTCTGTCCCCAGTAACAATTAGTTATTAGCCTAATGTCTTTTCCATCCGTGCCTGTTTTTGAAAGGATTTCAATTAATTGTTCATGTTGAATTGTTGAATGCCTTTTTGTAATCTATGAAGCAGAGGTACACAATCTTTTTGTTTTTCTAGATATCTTTCTATGATGGTTCTGATGTTGAAAATACCTTCTCTTGTACCTACATTTTCCTTGAAGCCACTCTGTGTATAATTTATTTCTATGTTTATTTTTCTTTTATTTATTTCAAGAATAACGTATAGGAGGACTTTTGATACTTGACTGATGAGGCTAATTGTCCTGAACTTTTCACATCTTACAGCTTTTATTTTTTTGGGAATTGGAACAAAAATTCAGGGATTAATATCTTTCGGTAGAAATCCAGTCTCGTATATCTTATTGCATAATTTTGTTAGAAATTTCAGTCCTCCTGTTTCGAGAGCCCTCAACCATTCTGCCAAGATATTATCTATTCCTGCAGCTTTATGTGGTCTTAATTTCCTGATGACGTTTTCAACTTCACAAAATAAAATGGGTGGTCTTTCTAAATCAGTTTGTTCGGGAATATTATTTCTTTGTTGCTCGTATAATTTCCTTGTGTATTCAATCCATCTCACCACGATTTCTTTTTTTTTTTTTTTTTTTTTTGTATCCATTAGAGACTCAAGAGACCATATTAAAATATGGTCTCTTGAGTCTCTAATGACACTTGTGCGATTTACTGTATTTGTCCTGCTTGTCATTTCTCTGCTTCTGTGTTTTCTATAAAGTTTTTCTATGTCTGTACATTTTTCTTAATCCATTCCTCTTTGGCTTTCCTGCATTCTTTTTTTAATTTTTTTATTCATGCTTTTATATTCAGGTTTGTTCTTTAACTTTTTTTCTTTGTTCCATCAACTTTAATATTTTTTCATTTATCCAAGGTTTATTCCTTTTCCTTCTTAATTGTGGGAGCGTGTTTTTGGCTGCTTCATTGATGTTATTCTTGAATGTTTGCCAGTTCATGTTAATTTCATCAATTGGTGTTCTATTTTTTTCTGTGTGAGCTGTGGTATCAGACTTGTTAAGGGATTTTGTGAATTCTTTTATAAAGCATTCTTTAACTTCTTGGTTGTTAAGTGAGTCTGAATTATAACTTTCTCTTATGAATGGTTGGCTTGGTATTTTAAGTTTATTTTGATTTTTGCAATCACTGGGTTGTGGTCTGATTCTATGTCTGCTTCAGGATATGTTTTTGTTTGTGTTATTGCATTTCGGAATCTTTTGCTTATTATTATATAGTCAATTTGGTTTCTATGGATGTTTCTATGGAAATGCCCCCCAGGGCTTTTCCATGTATATATTCTTCTGGGAGGATGTTTAAATAGTGTGTTGGCAATTGTTAGGTCACTGGTTTCACAGAATTGAATTAATCTTTCACCTCTTTCATTTCTGATTTCAAGCCCTTGGTTTCCCATGCAGAATGAGATTTTTTCTGAGCCCACTTTTGCATTTAGGTCACCCATCATTATAATAATAATATCACCTGACTTAGCACTAGAGATTGCAGTTTGGATGTCTTCATAAAATTATTCCAACTCTTCATCTGGGTGGTCTTGGGTTGGTGCATATGCCTGGATAATATACAAGTTGAATGGTTGTGCAGTTATTTTGGCTATTATGATTCTGTCATTTATGGGCCAATATCCAGGTAGAGATTTTGCAATTCTATTACTTAGAATTGCTAAATCAATGACAAATGCTACTCTGTTAAGGTGTAAGTCACTTCCAGAGTAGATTATAGTGTGATTTTTTTCTTCTTATTATGCCTGTATCTGTCCACCTCACTTCACTGATACCTACAATATCAGCCTTCATCACTTTTAATTCCTGGATTAAGTTGTCTAATTTGTCTGCCTCGTAGAGTGTTCTGATGTTCCATGTTACTATTTTCAAGAGATTGCTCCTGGTTTTCAGACAAGGGACATCTGAGAATATCCTCCCCGGAGGGTTTGGGATATCATCTTCGTACACTACCTTAGAAGTTCTTGTCTTACAATTCCCAGTTTCAAGCTCTTCTTCCCTGTAGCTATAAGAGCTGCATGGTTGACAACGGAGAAATACGTGGTGAGGCTCCAATCTCTTTCATGATGGCCGGCCACAAGTCCCTTAGATCATCGAGTGTGCCATCGATATGTTGCACATCTTGCTGTCATGCCCTTGATCAGTCAATGTTGATTCTTCTGCCATCTTGGCCATTCCAGACTTCGTGCTCATAAAGGTTGACATTCCCTATTCCCCATACATGGTAATAACGTACTACAGGTTGACCAACCAACCTCTCATGTATGGTCTCAACATAAAAAAAAAGTTTTTCTTACAATAACATATGCTCTTATATTTATATAATTGATAGGATACTGAATAACCTTTCATTTTCTCAGTTTTCTTTTCATAAACAGAACCTGTTTAGCTTTAATTATCCTTTGAAATAAACATATTGGTCAAAAATGCATTGTATTTAAGCACCATTCAACTTATGCTGAAACCTTTGGACTGAATTAATGGCACAAGTTGAAGATTTACAGTATTTTTGAACATCAGTAGTGCGTAATAAGTGTTTTGTTATAATTATGTTTAAAATTTTTTTAATGTGTCTCATGCCAATGAAGAGGTGTAAACCTATAAGAACATCAATATCATGTGTAGGCTAAGATTTTTATCATTGTATTATTATTTTTTTATATTTTTTGTACTTTTTATTTATTATTTTTATATTATTTTTCAATATTTGTTGCTTAACTTTATTTCTTATTAACTTTCGAGAGTGACTGTTGAGTGCATAAGTTGTATAGCTGGTAATAATATTAAATTATTTTATTCTAAAATTCTTCATTGTTAGTAATAGCAGATCATATTTAAGATGGCACCTTTTAAATATCATGGTCTGAAGTACTAATTGCAGAGAAAGCTGGATTTTATCCAGTGGGTACAATGTGACAACTGCTACATGTACACAGCTAAAGTGTAAAATAAGTTTGGCTAGAATGGGATAGAATGATGGCATTAGAGCATAATGATCAAAGAGAAATTACATAGAAAAGAAAGGTGAATGCAATTGAGCATAGTGAATACATAGAAGATAAGAATAGTGATGGATGTAATTTGGAAAAAACGGATTAAGTAAGTGACTTAACTGACTGAGTAAGCAACTGGCAGACAAAAGCAAGAGAGTAAAAGTTAGTATATGTAAAGGAGGTGTCAAAGGATGCAAACGTGGCACTGTATGAAGATGGGGGGGGGATCTGATTATCAGAATTATTGTGACCACAATCAGTATTCATAATAGTAAACGTGTAGGGACCAAAGGAATAGTTAGTTCTAGTGGATAGTTTGCTATAGTGAATTTCATTTGGCATGCAGCAAAGTTTCAATTATTCTCCAATGAGGAGAATAACTCAGTCATTGGCTGAGTTAGTTTGAGAATGATTATTGAGAATTATTGAGAATGAGAAAAATTACAATATAAGTTGTAACCTAAAGATATTAATTAATACGGCAGAGAGGCTGAAGGTTAGATAATCTGGGAGCTTTGTTCAAGAGACGAAACAATGTCTTTTGAAGTAGGTAGACCTCCAATAATCAGGGTAGTGTTTTTACATTTGGAAATGAAAATGTGATGTTTGAGGAATATAAGGGCTGACACATAAAGGATTCACTTACCACTGAAAAGGATACAGTGAAATTATTTAATGAGCATTTTATGAGGGAACTTCATACTGGTTAGAGTAATGTAGCCCAGAAGGTAGAAAATTACTAGAGAGACTATGAATGAAGGAAATGCAGGTGGGTCAGGTTCAGCAGACTAGATATTAATAGACTGGAACTCAGTGATATACTATTGCATATTTTAACTAATAATTAAGGAATTGACAGCGTACACTAGAAATATAAATTAAATAAACACTAGAAATATAAAAATAAATTAAATAAAAAAAGAACATTGGCCATGCAGGCTAAAGAGAATCCCAAACAGTTTTTTCGATATGTTACAAGTAAAAGAAAAAATGTATATGGCAGAATGATTTTAAAGAATGCCGATGGTAGGGAGGTCACCGAATCAGCTGATATAATTGAATTACTGAGCGAGCACTTTGCAAGAATATATCTTCCAGGTGGTGACATTGCAGAAATGAATAAACCAATAGATTATACAGGAATTGTGGTGAATGAAGTGGAGGTGAGTAGTCTATTGCAAAACCTCAATGTCAATACATCTGTGGGATTGGATGGTATACCAGCTCGTGTCGTATGTGAAGCGGCTAAAGAATTGTCGGTACCTTTGACCATTTTGTTTAATTTGAGTCTCGGGTCTGGGTTAGTCCCGAGGGGGTGGAAAGAGGGGAAAATAGTTCCACTGCATAAAGGAGGTTCCAAGACTGCTGTTGTAAATTACTGACCAATTAGCATATCAGGAATCATTGTCAAGGTCTTGGAGAAATTAGTCAAGAGAAGAATACACTACTGGATAGATGAAAATGGGATACTGTATGGGGGTTTTGTGAAGGGTAGATCATGCCTCAGTAACTTGCTCACGTTTTATAACACAGTGACGGTTAAACTGGATAAGGGTAATGGGTTTACAGTGATTCTACTGGACCTTGCCAAGGCCTTTGACAGGATACCACATGTTACTCTAATCAGTAAACTGGAGCAGATGGGGATGGATATAGGGTTGGTGAGATGGATAGGAGGGTGGTTGATGGAGAGATACCAGATAGTGGTTTATTCAGGAGTGGAGTCCAAAAGACGGCTTGGTTCTAGTGGTGTGCCGCAGGGTTCTGTTCTTGGACCACTACTTTTCAATTTGTTCATTAACGATATAGGAAAGGATCTGAGAGGAAGTGTTCACTTGTTTGCTGATGATGCAAAGTTGGGTAGAGCAATTGTGAGTGCACAGGATGTCAAAATTTTGCAGGATGATTTGGATAATTTGGAGGACTGGGCTAGGGAAAATGGATGTTAATTTAATGTGGCAAAGTGTAAGGTTATGCACTTTGGGGTGAAAAGAATAGCAGCAGTATATCGCATTGGTGGAACCATACTCTAAGAGATTGATGAGGCCAGGGATTTGGGAGTGTTGGTGGATAGGGAGTTGAAGTTTAGGGGTGCAAAAGTGGCCAAAACAGCTCATCAAATCAGTTGGTTGCTGAAAAATACGTTAACAAGTTAATGTTACTCTATATCGAGCCTTGATAAGACCCCATCTAGACTACTGTGCCCAGATATGGATGCTAGGGTTTCTTCTTGATGGGGAGGAGGTGGAGAGGATCCAGAGACGAGTGACCAAGATGATAGCAGGTCTGTGGAATGAACCTTATGAGAACAGGTTGAAGATTTGTGGGTTGCAAAAATTGGTTGATAGGGGGAAAAGGGGTGATATGATTGAGACATTCAAATTACTGAAGGGTTTCTATAGGATTAATCCAGAAGATATTTTTGAGAATAGGATTGGTGGTGGGAGGACTACGGGCCATACATGGAAGCTGGGCAAGAGTGGTTAGCAGGGGTGTTAGAACTAGGTTTTTTACTTGGAGCATAGTGAATGAGTGGAATAAGCTGCCAGAGTCTGTTGTGGGAGATATGACCATGAATGAGTTCAAGGCGAGGTATGATAGATACTGTGTGAATGTCGAATAGTTGCTCTTGACATGATGTTAGGGCCTCCCTCGATGAGTCTGTCGACTCCTTGGAGTTTCCTGAGATGATGATAATAATAATAATATATTCAGCTTTTTAACAATAAATGATAGATATTTTGTGCCTATGGTCTCACAGATGGTTCTCCTAAGGATGAAGTGGAGGAATTTTTTGAATCAATAGTAAAAAGTGGTACTTGTTGGAGATCTAAATAGCAGAGCAGGAAGTGAATCCCAATAGGAATACAGAAATGTTTTGGGAAAATTTGGAGAAAAGGTCAAGGCTAATAATGATGAGAAGTATTTGCTGGATTTCTGCTTGGGATATGGACTAGTCATTACTAACACCATGTTCCAACATAAAGATGTGCATATGTCTTATTGACTATGTTGTTATTGATGATGTTCATGCTGGTTTAGGATACAAGAGTGTATAGAGGATTTGAAATTGGAAGTGACCATACTTAGTTTTAAGTATGATGAAACTGAATATCACATTGAAAAGAACAGTATATGAAATATGTTTTAAAAATAATTTAAATTCAGCAGCTTTTACAGGTAAACTGTAGACTCAACTCTATAAACATTACTGAAGAAAGAATGAGGTAGGTCGAAAACAAGAACCACACCTTGGAGAATCAGTGGCAAATTCTGAAGAAAACAATTGACAGATTCAGCTAGGAAGATATGGAGTTGTCTGCATGGATAAAAAAATAAGAATGCCAGAAGTTAAAGAAGCAGTAATGGAAAAGAAGAAAGCATACTGAAATGTCCTAGCATATAATCGGCAGATGACCAAAAAGAATACCGAGAAAAATGCAAGAAAGTTAAGCTATGTGTGAAAGTGGCTAAACAAAAGTAATTGGTAAGAATATAGAAGGTAAATATCAGGAAGATGGTTAAATTGGAAAAGCTTTTGCAATGCAGAAAAGAGTACCGTAAAAGGAATCAAAGACAATAAAAGTGACATCAAAACTAAAGATAAGAATATTCTAACTGTTTGGAGTAATTATTCTGAAAAACTGTTAAAGAAAAAAAAAACAGTAACAGATCAGAAGAAGAAAAATTTCAAGACAAATGCAAACAGGAGAACACATCAATATTGAGGTAGAAACAGCCATCAAAAACTTAAAATGTAGAAAGGCAGCTGGATAGATGATATATGACCAGAAATGCTCAAATATTGAGGTATAAGTCTTGCAGTGGCAACACTGCATAATTCAGAGGGTCTGGTCAAGAGGTTGAAGTCCAGACTGGAATAGAGCTTCCATAGTTCCCATCTATAAAAAAAAAATAAAAAATTTAAGTAAAAGTAATTTCTCTACTAAGTGTTCCAGGTAAAATTTATACAGGCATTCTTGAAAAGAGGCTGAGAAAAATTGTTGAAGAAAAACTGGGAGAATAACAAGCTAGATTCAGGTCAAATAGGGTTGTAAGGATCAGATTTTCACTTCATGACAAACAGCTGAAAAACTGTTTGTTATCCAACTACTGTGAGAAACTGTGGGGAAAGAGGAAGATGGTTTTGGACAACAAAGAGACATCAGAAAGGGAGACATGATATCATCAAGCATCTTTATCATACTTATGAAAGAACAATGGATATCATAAAGGATAATATAAGGAGAATTTTTAATTCAAAGTACAAAAATAAACAATTTGCAATTTGCAAATGAACAGAAACTAGAAAGAACAGTACTGAAGCTAAGTGAAGAAGGAAAGAAATATGGGCTGATAATGAACATCAATAAAATAAAAAACAATGATATTTGGAGAGAAGAGGATGAAAAAAAAGTAAATATAGGTCAACAGACAAGAGCTGGAAGAGAATAGGAAGTTCACATACCTAGGATGCAACATGACCAATGATTTAGACTGTAAAAAAAGAGATAAGATCTCGGATAACAAAAGCTAAAGGGAACCTTCAGGCAATGGACAAGATATGGAAAAGTAAATCAGTGAACCTCTGCATAAATTTAGCTGAGACTGCTGGAAAAATGCATATTTCAAAGGGCTCTCTATGGCTGTGAGATGGGGGTAATTTTCAAAGACGCTATGAGATGAATATTGGCCTTCAAAAGAACATGTTATAGAAAGATTCTATGAATTGGATGGTGCATAAAGAAACAAATGAAGAACTGTATTGCAAAGTAAACTGCAAAGAAAATCTAATGCAGAAAATAACACAATGGAAACTAGAGTTTTTTGAACTTTATATCTAAGGAATGGGTAACTTTATATCTAAAGAATGGATAACATAGAAAGATCAAAACCTTGATGCTTGGTACAATAGCCAAAGCAAGAGTGGACAGGTGATGCGAAAGAGTGGTGTGGAAAGCGTTTGAAGAATTTGAGTCACCTGACAATGATGATGATGCTGAAGATATGGGGTAAATGGAACATTATACAGAGCAATATACAACCTATATTTAAGTTGTAAGTCAGCAATTAGAATTGAAGGAAATACAAGAATATGATTAGACGTAAGAAAATGATGTCGCAACACTTATTTATCATCTATATGGATCACATTATGAAAGAAAGTAGTATTAAACCTGATATCAGAATTGGAAATATCAAACTTAGTTCTTTGGTTTATGCAGATGATATTGTACTCGTAAACACATCTTGTACGAGTCTCTAGGATTCTTTAACTAAATTGCATAACAGCTGTAACAAATTTGGCATGAAAATCAGCAATATAAAGATGAAACTATGAAAATAGGAAGGAAGAAAGAAAACTTCAGCTGCATTCTGAATGGAGAGCCTATAGAACAAGTAAAATATTTCAGCTGTTTAGGCAGTTTTTAGTGAAAATGGCAAGTTAAATCTGGACATAGACAACAGAATAAGCAAACTTGGTATGATGGGTAGCCAGCTGATTAAATTTATATGGAATAAGAGAGACATCAGGAAAAACAATAAACTAGCAGTATGTAAAACAGTGTTTAAAGCAGTTTTAAGTTATGGATCTTACAGTTGGGTTAGAAATGAAGCATTTCATGAAAGATTAGAGATCACAGACATGAGAGTTCTTAGAAAAATTAGGCATCTAAACAGATGGTATCAATTGCAGAAATATATTAAAAATGAAGACATTAGGAAGGAACTTGATATTGTTTGCAATCAAGAATGTGAGAGCAGGGCTAATCTAAGATATGATCACTTAAATAGAATGGAAAAGGAAAGGTTAGCAAAACAGTTGTTTGATGCCAGGATAACAAGAAAAAGACCAAGGTCTGGGTGGATTGATTTAGTCAGAAGTGCCTTAGAGGAATGAAATGTTAGATACAACAAAACTGGAGTGCTGATAAGTAATAGATGAATTTGGAGGAAAATTGTTGATAGGAGATTATTAATAATGTAAACTTAATTATATAGTGTTGATTCTTTCTTTGAAGGTTACACGGTGATCAACATTCATATTTATGAATTTAGGGACACAAAACACACGTGTTGAAAATTATTTTATTATTATAATTATTATAATTATTATAAATAATTATAAAGAATTATTTTACTGATTAATAATAAAATAATAACTTGACGTTTTGACCCCTGTATTGAGGTCATCATCAGAAGGATACATGTGTATAAGAACCAAGCTACATGCTGTTGCACTCTATACAGGTAAATTACATCTACATTGTTAACTAATCTTTTTTCTTAGCCTGCCTTCTAGTGATAAATAAAAAAATGGTATCAGACCACAACACCTACCAAATGGTAAATTACAACCCCATGCAACGCAACAAAAAGAAAACTACTGAACTACTTAAATCAATAAACACATGTTTACTTAAATCAGTAAACACGTGGCGAGAAGAAACAATTAAAAAATTAATACCGCAGTATGCCCAGAATTTATGGCCTGCCAAAAGTACACAAAACAGACACACCACTACGTCCAATTGTGGAAGGAATCGACAGCCCGAATTACCACTTAGCCAAAAAAATTAGCGGCCACACTCAAGGAATTGGTTGGTCACACAACATTTCATAAACAAAATTAAAAACATTACACTCAATGACCAAGATCTATTAGTCAGCTTTGACATAACTTCCCTTTTCACCAATGTCCCAATCAATGATACTATCTTGCTCTTACAGAACATATTTCCACACGACATCATGGCCCTCTTTGCCCACGTACTCTGCTCCGGATATTTCGTGTGACAAAACAATTTTTACCTTCAAAAAGAGGGTACAGCCATGGGCTCACCACTTCTCCGCCCCCCCCCAATAGCGAACTTTTATATGGAAGACTTTGAGCAATGAGCTCTAGAGTCGGCTTGCCTAAAGCCCAAAATTTGGCTGAGATATGTCGACGATATTTTTGCCATTTGGCCCCACGGCCGCGAAGCACTAAATACATTCCTTAGCCACCTGAACAAACAACACAAACGCATCCAATTCACCATTGAAATAGAAAAAAACAACTCTCTTCCGTTCCTAAACACGCTTGTCACACGTCTTCCTTCAGGCTGTCTCTCCTTCTCGGTTTACCGCAAACCTACACACACAGGCCAGTACATACACAAAACTTCTTATCACCACCCAACACAAAAACTAGGGGTCATAAGCACCCTTAAACACAGAGCTCAAACTATTTGTTCAAATGAACAAGCTCTTAACCATGAATATGAGCCCATTAAACATACCTTTATAAAAAATGGATACAGTATAAAAATCATTCACAAGATCCTCCACAAAGATACCACTAATAACAAAAAAGATTTCAAGAATGCTATTGCTATACCATATGTTAGAGGCATGTCCGAAAAAATAGAACACTACACAAATACAACATCAAAACCACTTTTAAACCCCTGACAAAATTAAGACACCTACTCGGTTCTTCCAAGGATCCTCTGCCACACCTAGCCCACCCAGGGGTTTACAAAATACAATGCACATATAACATACCATACATAGGGGAAACAGGGCGAACCATCCCAATCAGGAAGGATGAACACAAACAACACATAAAATACCTCCATTTTGGAAAAACCAGCCTTTCTGACCACGCACTCCAAATATACCACAGAATTGATTGGAAAGGTACCGTCCCTACACCGCACCAAAAACCTGGTTCGAGCGGAAATTCAAGGAAGCATGTGAAATGCTCAAACATGATCTGAATCTGAATAAAAATGATGGTCTAACCATTCCAAGAATGTGGAGGACCCATCTGCAACCTTCATAGCAACCACAAAGAAAAATCTCAATACAAGAAGACTTGGTGAAGTGTTTTTTTTTTTCTTTTCCCTGAACATTTAATAGCAACCTTACTGTACAAATCCAGAAGATAATCGTAATATAACAATGTGAACTGTATAATTCCAGAAGAATCCTAGTACGTGAAGACTTTAGTAGAGTTTATTGTAGTTTTTATTGTTTTTTTTATCACTAGAGAGCAGGCTAATAAAAAAGATTAGTTAACAACATAGATGTAATTTACCTGTATAGAGTGCAACAGCATGTAGCTTGGGTCTTATAGACATGTATCCTTCTGATGATGACCTCAATACAGGAGGTCGAAACGTCAAGTTATTATTTTATTATTAATCAGTAAAATAATCTTTTCAACACGTGTGTTTTGTGTCCCTAAATTCATAAATATGAATATATTGCTGATGATTATAGATATTTAAGATTTTTTTTTAAAAGTAATATTTCAGCTCTTTGATAACATTCAAAAATATTTTCCAAACATACTATATATCACTTACCTTTGTACATCCTTTTTGCAAAGGAATCTGCACTTGAAAGGATTTGGTTACTGGTGGTGGCTGACAAACTAATACTACCAACCATGATCTTAGTAAGTGATGCAGATCTTTGTCTATCATATTAATATGCATCCACCTATCATCACATTAAAAATATATATGAATTTGTAACCCAGCATTCATTTCAGCAAATTAAGTGCAAGTTGTTATTTAGTATCAATTTTTCATTTAATGCCTAAGATATGTATTTAAAACTTTTTAATTTATAGTTAATTATTAATTAGGACTTGAGATCTTTTGTCCATCACAATTTGAATTGCTTCACTTACTTATTGCTACATGTATACATGTAACAATTACATGTATACATGTTTCATATACATGTTACATGTTTCATATACATGTAACAATTACATGTATATGAAAATACTGGTTTGAAATCCAGTGAAATATAAGTCAGTTAATAAACATCTTTTTTTTTTATATAAAATAGTTTGTTTGGTGTTGTTAATACTGTTAAAATAACTTATGAATACTGTTCAAAACCTAAGCTCTTGTCTCTTTTATATTACTTGTATAGAGAGGCTAATGACTTTACATAAATTACCTTAATATTCCATAATGCAAAGCGCACATCCTTTTCGGTGTGTATAATGCTAAGCATTATGAGAAGAGCATTACCCAGACTGGTTTCATCCTTTATTATTACACCTCCAGGGAGTCCAAAGACTCATCGAGGGAGGGCACTTACCCCACAACTCTCTGTCTCCATCACATCCACCAACTACTTTCATCATCTATATCAGTGCCATCTACCTCCAACCACCACTAGTATTTTCACAGACAATCACAAACCTCCATGCCCACGGCGGGATTCGAACCCGCAGGCTTTTGGCTGGAGAGTGAATATGCTAACCACTTGGCCAACCAGGCCGGCATTATTATTAAGGTCTCATCAGTGGAAGCCAAACCCAGAAGTGATACCATGGTTGAAGTAATGCAGAAGTCATACATTTTCCCATATACAAGTAATGAAAAAGGGGATCAGAGCTAGTTGTTGAAAGTCTTAAAAAAACTTACAAAGTTTTTTGTTAAAACACTTTCAACAATAGTTCTGATCCAGAGTATTTTAATAATAATGTGCAGCCCCTTTTCACTCCACTGATGAGACCTCAATTAAGGTCAAAGCCAGTCTGAGTAGTGGTCTTTCCTATAATGCTTAGCATTATACACACCCAAAAGGATGTGTGCTTTGCATTATGGGATACTAAGCCAATTAATGTGAAGTCATTAGTAATTACTTTTCAAACTGAAGTGCATATTCTTACATTTTGCAACATTAAATTGACAATTATTATCTTTTGCCCATAATGCCAATTTATTTAAATCATCTTGCAGGATATCTACATCACCTTTAATAACTATTGCCCTCCTCTGTTTTGCATCATTAGCAAACTATCGAATATCCCTCCCCCCTTTAAATGTTTCCCTACATCACTGATATACAAAATAAAGAGTTGTGGCACTAGTGCAGCACCCTTGGTTACTCCATTAGTCACCCTTTCTCCTTGATTTCACTTAACCATATACTATTCTCTGGTGTGTGTGTGTCTGTCAAACTTCATCCACTCGACCTTGTGTATTGCTATACACAAGGTCAAGTGGATTCCTCCCTACCAATCACGCTACAAGCTTCATATCCAGTCCCATTTGCCCTAACTTTTGTAATAGTTTTCCAGGTAGTGTTCTGTCAAATGCTTTTGCCAAGTCCATCAGTATCATAGTGCAGCCATTTTACTTATCCATTTCTGCTGTCATTTTATTATAAAATGCGAATAAATTACTAAGACAGGCCCCTGCCCTTATCAAAGCCATGCTACCCACTATAGACTATCGTATTCCTATCCACCCGCTGTTGAATTTCACTTTTAAACAACTTTTACGATACTTTAAGAACCACTCCTGATATGTTAATTGATCTCTACAAGGGTGGTCTGAAAAGTTCTCGGCCTCAACCATACATGGCAACACTATCAGCAAGATTTTTTTTTTCTACGTTGGTACATCTGTCATAGGCATCCATGTGAAGTTGCAAGTTATTCTATCAAGAATTTTTTTTTATACAGCTGTCTGAAACAAAAGTGTTGTCTGTATCCCTTGAAATGGATAAAATTGAGTCTTGTGCAGTTATAAAATTCTCTATAAAAGCAGGTTTAACGGCAAAAGAAATGCATTTGAAGTTCATAAATGTTTATGGGCACTCTTCTTCATTTTCGACAATTAAGAAATTGGCTTCTGAGTTTAAACGTGGCCGTACCAGCCTTGAAGATGACCCACGTGAATTACGTCAAAAAAGTGTAACACCAGAAATCATTGATCAAGAGCACGATATGGTATTGGATGACCAGCAAGTCAAAGTGCATGAAATTGATGAGACTATAGGCATTTCAAAAGAACGTGTAGGATATATTTCACATGAAGAATTGCAAATGAAAAAGCTTTACATAAGATGGGTGCTGCGCTTGCTCACAGCAGGTCAAAAACGCACTCGCATGAAAATCTCTGAACAGTGCTTGGAGCATTTTAACAAGAATAAAACTGATTTTATGCACATTAATTACTATGGATGAGACTTGGATTATCCATTACACACCAGAATCCAAACAGTAGTCAAAACAGTGGACAGACAGTTATTCAGCACCAAAGAAAACAAAGTCTGTTCCATCAGCAGGAAAGGTCATGGCATCAGTGTTTTGAAATGCTAAAGGCATTTTGTTTATTATCTTGAAAAGGATAAAACAATAACTGGGGAATATTATTTTGATCTTTTAACCAGACTAGACAAAACAATTTGTGAGAAAAGACCCGGTTTGCAGAAAAAAAAAAATCATCTTTCATCAGGACAATGCACCTGCCCACAAAGGTGTTTTTGGCAATGGGAAAATTAAGGGATCTGCACTATGAATTGTTGGAACACCCCATTCCCCAGATTTGGCTCCCTCTGAGTTCTATCTGTTCCCAAAACTAAAACTCTTCCTCATTGGGCAGCGTTTTTCTTTGAATCAAGAGGTGATTGCAGCTGTCGAGGAGTATTTCGTGGATCTTACTGAGAATCACTACAAGGACGAGATAATCGCACTTGAGCATCTCTGGAATAAATGTATTAGTCTTAACCACCTAACCGGCCATTATGGATAAAATAACATCCTCATACGCTTCATATCAACTGTTTCTTTTGCCTCTGTTATCTTCCTACTATCAGCATTGATTAAGGCCATCCGTCATACTCATTATTCCACTTACTTGTTAGATGATAAAAAATATTTTATGATATATTTCAATGTAATATCAATGGTATTGCAATTTTAATATGTACTTCGCATCCATTATGACCTTGATGTCTATAGCCATCTTGGCCGGTAGCGTGGTTAAGGGAATGTTGAAAAATAAAAACAATTCTGTATGGTTAGCATAGTGGCTGTGCGCACTGCAATCATTTGCCTGGGGAAGGAGTGTCCTAGGTTAGATTCCCATCCATGACGTGAGGAGCTGAAGGATCTTCCTCAGCCATAGCCAAGTTAGCTGATCTTGGATATGGACAGTAGGGTTTTTTCCCCAGTTTATTCTGGGGTTTTTCATCCCGCAAAGCAGGCAAACCAGCCTTGAGAATTCAACACTACAGGACATAGGACACACCGAGGCATAGGGGGCTGACCACCTTATCCTGTGAACGGTTGAGGTCTGATGATTAATAAACTCTCGATACCGCAAGGTAAAAGAGGGTAAAAGGAAAATGAGATGAGACGAGATAAAAATAATTTTGAAATTATAAATTCGTTTTTTCATTGTTAGGCCGAGAACTTTTCAGACCACTCTCGTAGTTTGCTACTTCTGTCTTGGAGCCAAGTTTATGTAATGGAACTATCTTGCCCTCTTTCCACTCTCTTTTGGAACCTTGCCAGAGCTGAGACTTAGATTGAACAACTTCATCAGAGGCAATGCTAATTCTTTTGCAAATTCATGTAATACATGAACTGACATGCCATCCAGTCTGCTGCTTTATTCACATTGATATTTTTCGATATGCTTAATATTGTCTGTTCAATCTACCTCAATTTTGACATGCATCTCTGTGACATCAACTGCAAAATCTTCACCTGAATGATAAATCTTTGCAAAATTATCACTTAGCAAGTCAACTATTTCTTTGCCTCTGTTATCTTCCTACTATCAGCATTGATTAAGGTCATCCATCCTACTCATTTTTCCTCTTACTTGCTAGATGATAAAAAATATTTTGGATTTACTTTGGCCTTTCTTACCATACTACTCACCCTTCTTGCTTGCAAAATTGTATTGCTCATGAATATGCTGATCACCTTTATCTTTATATTCCCATCATAGTGTTTTCTTTTTTTTGCATCTCTTGCTTATATCTCTACTCATTCACTTAATCCCCACTTGGTTTATCCTCCTGAACTTGAGTATGCAGCTGATACTACTGCTTCTCTCAAACAATTTTTGGCTACTTCCCATGCACTAGTGACATTCTTTCCTTGTAGCCTCTCAAACCATGGCACTGCTCCAAAATGCCATCTAAGTCTTTCACAATTATCAGCTTTCTAGTTCAACATAAACCATTTCTTGATAGATTATTCCACAACTTCCTAGAACAGACTGCATGTCACTCTCCCTCATTGGAGGAAGAGTATCTATCTTGGTTATGGATATATTTTCTGATGCTATTACCAGATCCAGTGCTCTCAAACCCCTGGTCCCCCCCCCTCTATAACATGTTGTTACAGGTAATTATCCCTTAGCAACTGCATAAATTTTACTTCCATCTTGCCATGCACCCTTTCCTCCCTCCAATCTATGTCCCTATAGAAAGTCTCCCATAATAATTGTTTGGCCTGCACTCATTATACTAATATGCCATGGTAATATACATGATATCTACATCTTCCTGTGGATCCCATGGTCTATAGCAACAACCAAATATACAGGGTGATTCTAAATTATTCTCGGGGTTTCCATAGCCTATAATATAATATTCAAACTGGAAACAAAATGAAACTGCTTACAGAATATGAAAGTGTAACTCAAAAAGTTTTATTACCTACAGAATCAATACTGCAGAATGCTAAACAACTCCAACATGTGCATCTTTTGATGCACATAAGATGTCCAAGCAATAACAAATTTCCCTCCAAGCATTCTCCATCATTTGTGGTATAACTGTTTCTATCGCAGTAACAATTCTGGTCTTCGGTTCATTGAGGGAGACAACGGAGATCTGGTAAATAATGTCCTTCATGTATCCCCAAAGGAAGAAATCAACTGGCATAATATCAGGTGAGCATGGAGAATATGCAATCAGTTCACCATGCCCAAACCAGCACCCAGAAAAACGCATGTCAAGAAGTTCTCAGACAATAAGAGCCAATATGCCAGTGCTCCATCTTGCTGGAACACCACATCTGGCTAATGATCTTCCAACTGGGATAACAGATACAGCTGTAGCACGTCCAAATAGTTCACTGCTGTCACTGTTTTTTTCTGCAAAGAAAAAGGGCCCCAAAACTTCCAAACATGACAAAGCACAAGGAGACATTCACCTTTGGACTATCTCTTTTGAATACTTGAATGGTGTGAGGATTTTCTAATCCCCAGATTCTGCGGTCATATGATTTACCCTGCCTGATATGCAAAACAGTGCTGAACACTACCAGTCTCTTGAAATTATTTAACCAATGGCAAATAGCATTATCTGAAGGTGGATGCTTTCCATACTGAGTTCTGTAATGACCATGTGTTGTGATAATGGACTTTGTTTCAAAAAAACAAAGTATGCACATGGCTTTCTCTTGAACAGTCGCCATTTTGAAGTATGATGTCATATTATCTCCCAGACATCAATGCGACAAGTACAGCATTGCATGGAAACCCCCTGACAATATTTTAGAATCACTCTGTATCTTTTCTCTTGACCTCCATCTCCACCAGACAGCCTCAAATGAACTGTCTCTCCCATACCTAAAATCCTCCTTAATTTCTGATTTTGTTAATTGTAGTTCACCTATCATCAGCAATACTCCATTTTATCCATCAAATTCCATACATTGCACACCACTGCTGGTGCACAATCTTCTCATTGACTCGTTAGCAATCATGGCCCTTCTTAACTCTGTCCTATCATACTGAGGTAGCATAATCACAATCTTTACTTCCTCGCTCTTCATTTTCACTTCTTTCATATCCTCTCTTATTGCATATTTTCTCCCCTTTCAAATCATTCATACCAGCCAAAACAAACAGTTCTTTCACTTCTCCCTTCTGCAAACTAACAGCATCACTAACGTCCTTGATGTCTGCACCTGGGAAACAAGCTTTCGTCACTTTCTCATTAAGTATACCTCTTATCATTGAATCTCTGTACAATACCTTCTTTTTATTACCAGTTTCTCGCACTTTCATATTTCCACATCTGGCTGATGATCTTCCAACTGGGATAACAGATACAGCTGTAGCACATCCAATTCACTTTTTCTTCCATTCTCCAGTCTTCTGTACCCACACAACAATTGTTTCTCTAGTTACTCTAGGAACGTTGAAAAATTACTTATTAGGATGAGTCGTAATGCAGAGTCAGGGAAACTAGATCGTCAAGGGAGGAATGGGAAAAATGTGTGTAAAAGTTTAGCTACGGTATACGAATGTAATAGAGATATGAATAGCTTTGAACATGGTTATATGTCTGGCAAAGGAGTGGAAATATATGCTTTGAGTTCAGATCTTTTGACTATGTCTGGGGAGAGAAAAGAGAAAGTTCTACAACAAGGCCAAATAGACTACATATCTAATTATAAGAATAGGCTAGGTGGTAATTTGTTATGTTTATATACAAATGCCAGGAGTATCAGAAACAAAGGGGTGTAGTCATTGCTTTATTGAATATGTTGTGGCCTAAGATTGTTGGCATTAATGAAACTTGGCTATCAGAATTAGATATCATAACAGGAATTGAGTGTAATGGGTACACTATTTTTAGGAATGACAGAAGAGATAGAAGAGGAGGGGGAGTGCTACTAATGATATCAGATGACTTAAGTCCAGTTAGGGTAGAAATGCAAGAAAACAATAATGGTAACAATGTCCCTATAGCAGTGAGTTTGAGGCTATCTGGTGTGAAATGGAGGCTAACAGAATGAAATATATAGTGGGATGTTACTAAGACCTGGCAGCCCAGTTGCAGGGGACAAAGAAAACATTGTCAACTTAGCCTTATGGGTACCAAATGAGTGATCATTATGGGTGACTAATTACACTGTCCAACACAATTTTTGCTGACTTTTATGAGACTTGTTTTTTACTAATTTGGGTGTGCTGATTTCAAATATCAAACCCATTTTTCTCTATCACGTCAGGTTTTTCCTCTATGGCATTTTCTTTTTGCTAATTTGTAAGTTTTTGATAGTTTTAAGGAGGCAGTACTATTTAGAGGATCAAAAAAATCATTTTAATATTATTTTCTGAAAGTATGTACTTTTAAAAATCTGTTCCTAACTTTTTATCAAGAAATTCAAAAAATTCCCAAAGATATAGCCTATTATTCAAAGCAGTGCGCAGATCAGAATCGGAGTGCTCACCGCTCTCGCTTGTTAGTAAACGAATAAATGCGTAAGAACCTGCAATGGCACGTACTGGCTCTTTGAATGCGAGAGAGGATGATAATGCGCATTAGCAAGGTCATCTCTACCTATAGTATTTTATGTTTATGTTAATAGGAGTGATGTTAGCTTGCTCCACCTTTGCAATGAGTTTCCCAGTGTTGTACCACCTTACCCCAGTCCTGAAGATACTTTCAGGCACAAACTGTTTGCTCACACTTGGATAAAGGATTAAACTAAATTTATTATAGTCTAACAAGTGAAAAATAAACTTTCAACATCTTTCTCTAAATCCAGAGTAATTTAATAAAAAGGTGGCACACCGTTTGGCAACTCCTGCAGGTAGAGATGACCTTGCTAATGCTTCTGCCTGGTATCTCCACTTGGGCCTGGCTCCTACTAAAGAGACCTCAATAAAGGTCGAAAATAGTCTGGGTAGTGGCCCTTCCCTTAATGCATAACATTATACATATCCGCAAGGAGATGTGTTTTGCATTATGGGAGATACTGAGATAAGATTGATGTTAGCTTGCTCCACCTTTGCAATGAGTTACCCGTGTGTTGTACCACCTTACCCGAATCCTGAAGATACTTTCAGGTGCAAACTTTGTTTGCTCACACTTATGATGCACTGTTATTTTCAGTATGAAATATCCGTACTTTCATTTCATTAAAGTTAATTACTGTGTTAATTTATTATTTATTAAGTTAATTAATTATCATGTAATTTATTATTTATAACCATGCCACAGGTAGCTTTAAAGATTAGACTTATTTTGGTTATGTTGTTTTCTAGTGCCAATATGTAAACATCTTCATTCTTCTGCAATGAAGTGGACAAAGAAATCTTTTTATACACTTCAACATTTTTTGCACAATGTTCTAACACACAAATAATTTCAACTATTTTTTGCAAACAGAGAGACACTTTCTTTTAGTGGAGATGTTGATATAAGGGTTTATTTTAACTGATTTTACAGTCATGGCAGTCTCTGGGTAAAGTGAGAAAGGCTGGAGGCTAGTAAGTAGGGAAAAGATGGTTCCAAGGACAAGAATAGGTTATAAATCAGCTCATAGCTGAGGCAGGTAGTCATAAAAGCCAAGATACTCCTTTCATTTTTGTCTATTCCAAGATCTACCCAAGCGATTAAGAATGTTTGCATAGTTACCAAAACGAGCGATTATATGGGAAAATGTGTAAATTAAAATCATTATGGATTTTTGCTCATTACAGCTGTGATCTCATTATTTCCATGCTTGTTACAGCAAAGTTATATTGAATTTTAATCTTATGGCTAAAGGCTCTCTATCCCCTCCCCCTTTTGTGTGACTCCTACCACCATTTTTTTTTTTTTTTTTTTTTTTTTTTTTTTTGTAAACCTATAGTACATTCATATTATGGGTGAGTTAAGGATTTTTTAAAATATTTTTATTAATTTTATATACACTATCTACCAAATAACTGTCTGGACACCACTGTTATTTAAAGTTATGGAAGAGTAGGAAGCAGTATTTCATCGTAGCAGTTGAATACAGGTGGTATGGCAATATGACGTGAACTCACCGACTTCGAGAGAGGTGTCATCGTAGGGCTGTCGCATTGTTGGCATATCCATACGTGCCATTGCTGCTCAACTGGGGTATTCAAAATCAAAGGTTGGTGATGTGATCAACAAATATCGACATTCTGGTGTCACTAGTGCAGGAAAACACCCAGGGCAGCTGCCAAAAATGACTAACAGGGACATGAGGGTATTAAAACGGTGATACACAAAAACTGGTTACAATCAGCACAGACCATCCATGATGAGTTCCAGAGCACCGACACATAAGCCAAACATCACAACAACGAACAATGCAGCTTGTCTGGCCTGGCGCAAAGAGCGTACAAACTGGACAATTGACCAGTGGGAAAATGGTACTCTGGAGCAATGAATAAAGGTTCACCTGTTTCCAGTCTGATGGCAGAGTGTGGGTGTGGAGGCAGCCTGATGAATGCTTGTTACCACAGTGTGTTGTACCTACAGTAAAGTTTGGTGGTGGAGGAGTAATGGTGTGGGGATGCATTCAGCTGGTTTGGAGTGGGACCAATGGTTATTGTCCATCCATGGTTCCACGAAGACAGCTCAGTATCTTGATATTCCAAATAATCAAGTGCTGCCTAACTGTGCAGTTTTTATGGAACAGACCCATGTTACTATCAAAACGACAATGCTCCATGCACGAAGTGCAACCGGTATGGAAGGGTATGAAGAGATGGGTGTTAAACAACTGCCCTGGCCTATGCAGCACCTGAGCATCAGGTGCTGCCTACACTATGGAGTTTTTATGGAAAGGACCCATGTTATAATCAAGATGGCAATGTCCCATACCACAAAGGTGCAGCTGTTATGGAATGGTATAAAGAGATGGGTGTTAAATGACTGCCCTGGCTTGTGCAGAGTCCTGACCTCAACTCCCACTGAACATCTGTGGGATGAATTGGAGTGGTGATTGAGGTCCGGAGCAGCACGCCCTTGATCTGTCACTGAACTTAGTGCTGCTTTGATGGAGAAATGGAGGCAAATTCCACCAGAAATCTCCTTCAAAGGGTGCAGGAGGTGATCAAAGTCAAAGTGGTAAATTGCTTAAGTGTCCAGACAATTATTGGTAGATAGTGTGTGTGAATATATATATATATATATATATATATATATATATATATTTTTGAGTTTTTATTTATTGGTCTCTATAAAATCTAGTCATTAAATTCTTACTAATTACATTCTTATGCCCTCTGAATTTAAAAACTCTGTCCACCATCACCCCCAATTCACTAGCCTCATCAAGTTCCTGCAATCCAGTACAAGAAAACCTCGCTTGATGCGAATTCGATATGCGTGACAATCAGCACGATTGAGTGAAATGATACTATTTCCCGCTTTAAGTGAGTGATTAATTAGTTAATGTTTTTTTTTACATTATGCAAAATTTCACATTACATGAATTTTTTTGTCGCCAATCTGCAGTGAGCTGAAAAGCTGGAAGTCATTAAGAGACAGGAAAGTGGCACTAATACTATAATGATGGTGCGAGACCTGGGATACAGCGAATCTGCAGTTTCAATTATACTCATATTAAATAACAGCAAAGAACAAGGAAAATTGTTACTGGTTCTTTAAGCAGATGCAGATTACCCAAAATAGAAGCCATTTAATGATCGAGATGGAGCGTCTTCTATCATTCTGGATTGAGGAGTTTAACTAGAAAAGAATACCTCTTAGTACAGGGAATATTAAGGCAAAAGCTCTCAATATTTTTACCTCATTGAAAGAGATCAAATTTCAAGAGGAATGTGAAAGATTATTGTGAGTTTAGGATGGTTTGACTGTTTTAAAAATCGAACTGGACTGCATAACGTAAGAATAAATGGGGAATCTGCTAATGCTGATAACAATTCTTCAGTCAAGTTTCCTGAAGAATTGCAAAGGATAATTCTGGAGGGTGATTATGATGATCGGCAAATATTCAATGTTGACAAAACTGGTCTCTTTTGGAAGGGTATGCCAACAAAAACTTTCCTGGCTAAAACTGAAGCATCTCAACCAGGATACAAAGTATCTAAAGATCGTCTTTTATTTTTATGCTTTTATTAAGAGGCAATGCATAGGCTTTAAACACAAGCCTATGTGTTAGTTTATCGTGTGCAAAATCCAAAATCTAACATTATTGAAGAAATCAGCAAAATTGGAAAAAAAAAAACAAAAAAAACTTGGATTTAATGAACTGGATAATGACGACTTGAGAAACTTGCTCAATTCTCATTCAGAATATTTTAGCGAGAATGATCTCCTTCAACTAGAAGAACAGTGCGCATATGAAGAAGAAGAAGATAAGGAGTGCGAACAAGAAGAGAATGTCACGACTAAGAAGCTAACTGCAAAAGAACTTGGGCTAGTTTTCAATCGCATTGAGTATGTTAAGGAAATTTTGTTTGATGCTGATTCTGATATGCAACGAAGCTTCGAAGTCCGCTGAAATGTTGATAAAGCAATAGCCAACTATCGCAAATTGCATGACAAGATGAAAAAGTTGAGCATGATTCAAACATCTGTACTTAATTTTTTTGTAAAAAAGTAGCTCAATCAAATGTTCAGACATTAAATAAAAATTTAAGCAATCGATTTTTATTAACTTTGATGATTTTATCCTCTAATATAGCTTATACTCTAATTTTTTTCCCAAATTTATGCTAATTGTTGGATGAATTATAATTATTCCTATTGTTTATTGTATTTGCTTAACGTGATTTTGCTTAATACACATTCATTGATGGATTAATTAACCGCGCTAAGCGAGTTTTCCTGTACTGTGAATAATACATGGTATGTAACCTTTCATCCCAAAGAGATTATCTTAATTGCCACATGAAACTGATAACTATTATCCTTTGCCGACACCACCAATTTATTCAGGAGGGTGATCTTAACATCATCTTTATTAACTATTGTACTTCACAATTTGCTTCATCAGCATAAAAATGAGTCATTCTCTATATCAAGGATATACAAATTAATCAGGAACATTTCTATGTACAGAGCCCTGTGGCACTCCACTGGTCACTGTTATTTTCATTGATTTTACTCTGCCATATGCTATTCTCTGGTGTCTGTCTGCAATACTACCAGCTTCACATCTATTCCCATTTTATTACTGATTTTCACATGACATTTGTTATAGCAGTTATTCAATTTAGTTGAGATTCTGAACCAGCTTGTCCTGGATTTATTTAGAAGAATAATATTTGCATAAGTAAGTAGCCGAGTTTATTACCTCTGATTTTGATTTCAGATTTAATGCTAGATAATTACATAATGTGCTCCATGTAGATGATAAATAACAATGGAGAAATTGTGCATTGTCTGAAACCTGATTTTGTATCAAACAATCTTTCCAATTTTCCTAACATTTCCATGACCGCCTGGCACTTTATCATATACTAAAAAAAACCTCTTAAAAATAGATTTTTGTTATATTGTTATGATTTTTCTACTGTTTCTTCATAAAAATCAGGTCATAAGAATTCCCAATTGTCCTGAACCAACTTCATTATTCATTTATTGAATAATGAAGTTGGTTCTGCAATTTTCCTTAACCTCTTCCCTCTTCTTAAGTATGCTTGTGTAAATCTTACTTACTGGGAAAGATTGGTTCATCTATAATTCTCACATTCAGTTTTATTTGTTCTTACAGATGTATGTCATGAGAGCGCTAATTCAATCGAAATGAGAGCTCTCATAACATCCATTAGCTATTATAGAACTTTTATACCTCCATATTCAAATATTTCTAGTCAGATTGTATGCTCCAACTATTTTCCCACACTTCAGATTTCTGATGACTTTTTCTATCTCCAATAATGAAATTTACTCACGACAGAGTTCCTCTGGAATATTTTCTAGCACTGTTCTGTCGCTGTTTATTTCATTTTAATAACTTTTTAAAATAAATACTTCACCCATTCTGAATACCCTTAACAAATATAATAACCTACTGGAAAGAAGTTTGTTATAGTGAGTCTCATACGTAGAATGCTTCACTAAAATAAATTCACTACAGCAAACTGTTCCTGTGGTACCTATGAGTCTGCCATAGTGAATGTTGATAAGCACAAAAGTATTGATGATCATCATTATTCTGGTGATGATCATTAAACTAATGACAAAACTATCATCATCATCAAATTCCTGCCATGTACCCTCAAGGGGTGTACAGGATATGATAGTACTACATGAAAAAAAATTTACATCATTACTAACTTCCTATCTACAATTTTCCTCCAAATCAGTCTGTTACTTGTCAAGGCTCCAACATTATCAGATCTTATATTTCTATCATTTAAGGCACTTTGTACCGTATCAATCCACCTATATCTTGGTCTTCCTCTGGGTCGTTTTCCTGCCAACCTGGCAGAGAACACTTCTTTTGCTAATCTTTCTTCGCCCATTCTGTTTAAGTGACCATACCACCTGAGATTAGCTCTGCTAACGCATTCCTGGATGCTGACAATGTCAAGTTCTTTCCTAATATCCTCGTTTTTAATATGATATCTGTTCACGCCTCTAATCTTTCTCAGGACTCTCATATCTGCGGTCTCTAGTCCTTGGTCAAGTGTTTTACTTCTGACCAAGCTCTCAGATCCATAAGTTAAAACTAGTTTGAACACTGTCTTGTATACAGCTAATTTAGTGTTCTGGCTAATTTCTCTCTTATTCCATATGAATTTATTCAATTGACTTCCCACCATACCAGCTTTGCTGATTCTGTTATCTATTTCTATATTTAATTTACCATCTTCACTAAAAATCGTGCCTAAGTAGCTGAAATGTTTTACATGTTTTACATTTCTCCATTCACAACACAGGTGACATTTTCAATGATTCTGCCTATTTTCATTGTCTTTGTCTTTTTATTGCTGACCTTCATACCATATCTATTACAACAGTTATTCAATTTAGTCAGAGAATCTTGCAGACTTGTAGCGGATTTATTTAGAAGTATAACATCATCCGCAAAAAGCAAAGAGCTGACATTAACATCTCCAATTTTGATATCAATGGTGTTGATATCAAAATAGTGTAATTCAAAATAGTTGAAAATAGTGTAATTCATTTATTTGTAATCTACAAATATTTAATATTCAGAAAATTGATGTACCAGTGTAATATTAAACCAAATGAATTACACAAGCCTTTCGTTGCTATGCAGGGATTTTACAGTTGTTTTGATGTGTGCATTTTTTTCCCTCCCATAGAAAGATTACATAATGAAGCTTACAAATAAAAAATATTAACACAATTTATTATATTACCTTGTACCAGGAAGAAGAGGTGTTGCAACAACTGTCATTTCCTGAACAGAACCTGTTGCTAGGACAAAAGGCTCTGAAGGACTTATACACAGTTCACTAGGGCAAGATGAAAAAATCTGTACAAGATGTGTAGACTGGCTTCCTCTACAGGATTAAAGAAAACACTTTTATTTCAGTCAATTAATTTAGAATAAATAATATAATTCAATAGTCTAAAGCCCTTTATAATTTGTTTCACCTTAAAATACAGAGTGTCATTTTGTAACCCTTTAGCTAGCAGTATTCTTTAGTAATTTGTTTTAAAGTTATGGAACTTTCAAAGGACTTTATGTGAATCTTGCTCATAAAAGGTTATAAACTTATCACACATTTAGTACCCTAGGTGGGCTGGGATTATATAATCAAGAAACTCTACTGTTGCCAAACATGGAATGAAAATTTTTCAAGACACATAAAAGACATTCACAAACATTCATACTAACAGGATTTGAGTGCATAGCACAATGGTTGAGGAGCAGGTACTATTCACATGCCCAACCATACCGACTAATTTCAATGCTATCTTTAAATTGAATTATCAAAATAAACACCTTGCAGTTTACAATCTGCTGGCAAACATGCACTATGTGAAGTAAGGATTTTAGAACCCCTGTGGGAGAATGAAATATACTGATATGTATATTCCTGTCATCACACATAGCCTATATTGCTACATAATGTAAGAAGATATATTTGGAGTCAACTATATATATATATATATACTACAGTGGTATATGAGAACTTGTGGACTTCAGAGGATATGTTAATCATAGAATGACATATCAGCAGTGATTCCATTTGTGACACTGGTAAAAGCCTATGATTTCAACAATGCACTATGTTATTATTATTATTATCTGAGACCTTCAGGGAGTCAAGGACTCATTGAGGGAGGCTGTAAATTACCCAACCCAGCTATCATACCTTCCCCTAAATTCATTTACATTAGATGCACTCACTACCCATAAGGGCAAATTATTCCACTCACTCACTGCTCTCTGGAAGAAAAACTTAGCTCTTAACCCTTTCTTGACTGAGAACAACCTTAACTTCCATGGATGCCCCCCCCTCCCCGTGTTCTCTCCCAGCCTTCCATATAACGAAAAATTATATCATTTGAAATGTTATAACACCCATTCAAAAGTTTATAGACCTCTATCATATCACCCCTCTTTCTCCTGTTAACCAGAGTCTGTAATCCGCATACTTGCAATCTGTCCTCATAATCTAAATCTCAATTAATCTGGATATAATCTTTGTAACTCTTCTTTGCACCCTTTCCACAGCTTCTTCATCCCCTTGGAACCTAGGAGACCAAATCTGCGCACAGTAATCCAAGTGTGGTCTTATCAAAGCCTTATAAAGAGGCAAAATTATTTCCTTATCCTTACATGTCAAGGTTCGCTTCAACATCGCAATTATCCTCTGAGTTGTATTTGCAACTTTTGCTATGACCTTTGAACTTCAAATTCTTATCCACCAATACACCAAGATTCCTTGTCTTCAGTTTCTTGTAGCATAACCCTGCTAATATAATATGCTGCCGGAACTCTAATCACTCCAAAGTGCATAACTTTACACTTACTAACATTAAACTGACAGCCATTTTCGTTTGCCCAGATTTCCAGTCTATTTAAATCATTTTGTAATTGCTGAATATCAGTAGCATCCCTGATTGTCCTGCCTATCTTTGCATCATCAGCAAACAATTGCAGATCTGATGATAGACCCTGCTTGATGTCATTAATGTATAGATTGAACAACAATGGCCCAAGGACTGAACCCTGAGTACACCACTGGTTACCTTAAATCTGGCAGATTCACACCCACTATATACCACTTTTTGATATCTGTCTGTCAACTATCCCCTGATCCAAGTCAATAGATCATGTTCCAATCCCGTATTCTCTAATTTACACACCAGTCTATCATGTGGTATCCTATCAAATGTCTTAGAAAAATCCAACATTATCATAGTGTATCCATTCCCTTTGTCCAACTCGGCTGTAACATTGTTATAAAATGGGAGCAAATTGCTAAAAAATGAACTTCCTTTAGAACCCATGCTGTTCCCTGCAGAGTATAGAATACTTATCTACCCATTTCTGTATGCGAGTTCTTACCAACTTCTCTAAAATCTTCACTACTATATGTTATACTGTAGGCACTCTTGCGACATGAAAAAAACTTTGCAGCAACTGCTAGAAAACAAAGGAATAAAAGATGCTCAATAATAACAACAAAGGTGCTCAATAATATCAACAAAAGAATAAAAGGTGCTCAGATGAGTGATATGGAAGTCTTGGCAGCAAGATATGGAAATAAACACCACATCGTGTTTATTTACATATTTAGTTGTAGTTTCTATGGAAGTATAGCTACATACAAGACAAACATCAACATGACAATCAACATTGTTGGTATAAAAAGCATTGTGACTGGCTTGAGGAGCACAAGAAATCTGTGATGGGTGTAGCATATGATTGTGGAATGCCTTACACTAGAGTGCATCAAAACAAGCATAACAAACATGAAGGTTGGTGATAAAAGTGAAATGATCTGGAGTTATTTCTCCTGGTATGGACTCACTTTGGTTGTGTGATATCTGAAAGGATGAATGCTGACAGATAACAACTCAACTTCTGAATAAAATAATTCCTACATTGTGGTAGTTTTACAGAACAGTGCCCTTCTCTTTCAACGTGACAATGCACTCAGTCATACTGCAGGCACTCTTGTGACATGACTCAAGGAAAACGACATGGAAAAAAAACTGGACTAGCCAGCATAGAGTCTCACTTTTAACCAAAAAGAAAAATTTCCTGGGAAAGAGAGAGACTGATAGTTATAGAAGACACCACACACAGACTTTTGGTGTCTCTATAGTACAAACGTTCCTCTTACAGATACAAAATAGTACAAAAGTTCCTGTTACAAATGACAATGTTCATTGTCATTTGTAAGAGGAAATGCTGCTAGAGGGCCACTTAATGCCAAACAATTGAGAATCATCTGCTGTTGAAAAGATAAGTTTTATTTGGTAATTAGTGATATCAATTGCATTTTGGTATAATTTTGTTTATTTTTCATAGCTTAGTGTGATTGCATGATTGCAGAGCACACCAAACATGGACATCAAATCCATGACCTATACTTATTGGTTGGAGAGCAATGGCTCTAACCAATCAGCCAATGAAGTGGGCAATTGCTCATTACCAAAATAAGATTTTGGTAGTGTATATATATCGAATATCTACAGAGTGTTGCAAAAATTGTATGAATATTGCCATTTTTTTCAATTACTACATGTCATGTGGCACAGCAAGGTATAAATAAAAAAAAAGAATATAGAATATAGAAAAAGAATATTGTAGCTTATAGGATATGACTTAGAGTTAGCTAATTTTCAGCAAGGTTTTGACATAGGCTGCCAAACTGACAAAAAGAGATATGGAAGCTGAAAAGGGTATTATAAGCCCAACTGCTGTACATCAGTGGATCTTCTCAAACAGAAGTTTTAGGGCATCACCTTTATAGCACTAGCAGTTTTTGTCAACACATTACATTATTGCCTTGGTACATATGGAAGGGTTGCTGCATATAAGCTTAACATTGTCCTAAAACTATGCTGAAATCTGAATATGGAGTACAAATCTTACCGTGTTTTTTTTTTTTTTAATGAGTATCTCACTCATAAAAGGTTGGTAACCTATTGCACAGTACTAATGTGGATGGGGCTAACATTTAGATAGTCTGGAAATTCTAGATACTCATAGAAACATTAACTTTTTCAAGTCATCAATAAGGAGGGTGGTGGTGGTCATCTCATACTGAGTGGTGAAATTCATTTCCCACTTACAGAAATTCACAAACAAGAATTCATGCTAACAGTAGTCTACTGATTGGCATGTAAGCACAATCCACTTGGCCTACTAAATTAAAAGCAAACTAGTCAGATCATTGGCTTATTATTTGTCACCTCATACTGCTGGTATAGAGAGTCAAGTAATGATATATATTCTCTTCAGTGTTTAGGTATGACTGTTCTTGGATAGGGATATGTTACTTAGAGTTATTTCTCAGAGTGTATCATTCTATTTATTTATTAAGATAGCATGATAGCAGTGGTATTATAACATAGACATGATTCTCCTGTTTTGGATTAAGAACCTTTATTGCAGTGTCAAGAAATAAAAAACAACAAATATCATGTGTGAATGAGTTGAGGCATATATTTGGAAACAAATCAGTTGAATATTAACAAGAAAATGCATATCATTGTGAAAGGATGTGGCAACATGTTTTTGTAAATAGAAATGCAAAATTACACTAGACAGAGTGTCCCATTCTCAGCTCAAGAGGGAGTACCTTTGGCAAAAGTTAGAACAGTGATTCATGGGCCAGAACTTTACTACAGAACTGACTGCTATTTTAATCAAGGAACAGACTAAAATATCTGTTTATTTAGGAACATTTAATGGAAAGGTCTATCTACCCAGGAGAAATGCATCTAACCAAAGCCAAAAGTGTATTTCTAGTTTATGAAATCATTGATATAAGATATCGATATAATTTCTGCAGTATAGTACAAAAGTAGTGATGAATTAAAATACTACGGTAAGTCACTTCCGTAATTTCAGGTGGAATAGATAATATGAAATAGACTGAATAATGCAGATGAAATGCAATGTGGTATCTGTAAGAACAATACTTGATATGTACAATATACATATCAAGTATTGTTTTATTGAAATAAAGCACTGAAATTGTGCTATATTTCAAAAACAAAATAAAACAAAGAAACTCCCTTCTAAACTGCACACACATCTCAATGACATGTGGGTTCTCCTTCGGTCCTGATGATACTTGCCATTTCATTCTTCTAGGCATACAATATACATATCTCTAGTGAAAACAGTGATAATCAGTTAATATAATACTCTACTTTGATGAGTCATATATATTAACCATTCTTAATTCAACATTACTTGCACATCCATTCTTATAGGCACTACAACTAAAGGCAAGTCCATAACAGGATAAATAACTGAGCACTGCAACTCCATCATCGAACCTCATATTTGTGATGATATATTTAGACATATTTCCTCTCAGATCATTCCCAATTTATTTAATGTACAAATTAAATGGTAGTAGCCCAATGCCCTATGGTATGCTACTTATAACCTGTCTACTCCTTGATTAACCTCTACAATACATTCTGATGTCTGTTCATTAGCTACCTTCTTATCCACATCACCAACTTCATATCCATTCCTATTTGCAACAATGTATACAATAGGTTTCTGAGTAGAATTCTTTCAAATGCTTTTGCAAGGTAATATGGCATTTAAAAATGAAAAAGTCACAATGTAAAAAAACAACAAAACAAAACATTATTTATATGGGATAATGACACAGGAGTAGAAAAAACAATAAGTTCAAATTCTATAATTCAAATTCTACATTTTTTATGTTTGGCAGAAAGTCATTCAAATAAATCTAACAGGTAAAGATGCTAAAAACTGAAAATAGTTTAAAATTGAGGTCACATAGCTACAGAAAGTTTTTTCACTTGGTTAGAAAGTTAATTAAACTTATCAAGAAATTACATTCTTGTTTAATCCTTTATCCAAGTATAAGCAAATAATGTTTATGCATGAAGTATCTTCATTCCTAGGCTAGCCACTTCTATACAGAAGCTGATGGCTTTACATCAATTGCCTTAGTATTCCATAATGCAAAGCATACTTCCTTTAGAACATGTCTAATGTAATGTATTAAGGGAGGATCACCACTCAGACCAGTTTTGACCTTCACTGAGCTCTTGTGAATGGGAGCCAGACCCAGGAGCATAGCAAGGTTGAATTAGTGCAGAAATTGTGAAAATATTTCACGTGCAGACAATTTTTGTTTACACTCGGATAAAGAATTAAATAAGAATATAATTTCTTTGCAAGTTTAATTACTTCTAACCAAGTGAAGAAACTTTTGACAATTATCTCTCTGATTCAAAGTATTTTAATAATAAGGTGATCTACCTTTTTGCTACTTGTATATGAGAATATGACTTCTGCATTAATTCAATCCTGGTATCTGGCTATCACTAACAAGACCTCAAAAAGGTTTAAACTGATCTGGGTATGATCCTCCTTTAATACATCATATTATGCACATCTGAAAGGAAGTGTGTTTTGCATTATGAGATACTAAGGCAACTAATGTGAAGTCATCAGCCTCCATATACATGTGGCCTAGTTGTGAAGATACTGCATGTGAAAACATTGTTTGCTTACAACTGGATAAAGGATTAAACAAGAATATAAAAGTTGAAATCACATAGCTATCTGAGAGAGCAGACTTGAAATTTTATAATAATTAAAATAAACTGTACTGTACATGTACTTATCTAATTTTCACATCCTCATTGATAACTCATTAAATATAATTTTTTTAAAAATTTGTTTTTAATAAATCATACTGACTGACTCATTGATATAAAACCAGACTTTTATAAAGAACATTTTTTGATTCTTTGCAAAGATTTTCAATCTCTGTCAATGTCCAAGCTGAAAAAGTTACCAAAGATAACACATAACAAAAATGGCAAAAGTTGCAACAAACAGGATATGGGAAAGGTGCATATTTGGAATTTACAATAGTTTGATCTTTCTGTGTGCATCTCATTACATATTGGCTTTCTATTATCATTAAGAGGGCCTCCCAAAACTTAAATCCCTTTATAGTTGTTAATATTAACGTTTGTAGAGATTCTTAAATCATTTGCTTATTCTTTTGCTTTCCTTAAGAACTGAATTTTGTGCACAGCATTTTGACAATCAGTAATAAATATACACTGTACTCGGATTATATTTTTAGTTTAAGATATTTTCGTTGCCTCTAAAAATAAAACACTTTCACATAATATAATATAATCAATTATTATTATTATTATTAAACAACACCTCATGGAGTCAAAGACTCATCTAGGAGGTCCTTTTATCTCACACACATCTCATCATACCGTGTCTTAAACACATTCAAACTCCTTGCAGACACTACACTCTCAGGCAAGGCATTCCAATCACTCACAATTCTTAGTATAAAATCTCTTTCAATTTCAAACTGCAGTCAACATGCATGCACATGATATTTATATTGTTATATTGTTACCTGATTAATATAGAAGACACTACAGAACACACTCCTTGCAGACACTACACTCTTAGGCAAGGCATTCCAATCACTCACAATTCTTAGTATAAAATCTCTTTCAATTTCAAACTGTAATCAACATGCATGCACATGACATTTATATTGTTACCTGATTAATATAGAAGACTCTGTTTTCTGTCCTGCAATACATGTGATATCTATTCTCTGCTGAGTATGAATAAATACCTGCCATGTCTGAATTGGAATGTGCATATAGCAATGATCATAGAGAAACAAATAAAATATCTTCACATTTCCTGTTCTGCCTGTAGCAACCTGATTATCAGAAAGAAAATAAAGGTTACTTTAAGTAATAAATGTGAATGATAATATATGTTTAAAACTTCTTAGGATAATAAAAACATTTGAGTGTATGTGTGGCATGTTATAATGTGTTGTTATTCAAAATATAATAATTGCTTCTTTGTTCAATGTTTAATGGCATGCAACATTCAAATTATTTGACTGAGTTGGGGAGAGTGATCATGCAATGTTGAGCTGGGAAGTGGCTAAGCATGTGTAATTTTCAGCTAAGAAGTATGCTGCTTGGAAAAAAGTCAATGGACACCCCATGGACAAGGTGCATTGTGCCATGAAACAAGTCAAGTGTTTGTAGCCAGCAGAAACTGGAGGAACATGATCCTCCCAAGTCAGTGCAACTGCGTCTGGTGAAATGGCTGTGAGAAGGGAACCGACTGCATCCGAAGGAGGCATTGTGATAGGATGCCATGTTGCAGGCCTATCTATTCAGAAAACTGTTGACATATTGGACCATCCCAGGTCAACAATCAGTGATACCAAACCTAGATGGAAGCACAGGAAGTCAACTGCAAGTGATACCCACAGTGGACAACCCACCACACTCACTGAATGTGACTATAGGGCACTACAAAGGATATGTAAAACTGCCATTTGTTGGCTGACACATCGAATATGGGGTTCTGGCATCCACTGGAATACAAATCTGGAAAAAACATTTAGAATCGAGGCTCACAACATGGGTTTCCATGGTAGAACTGCAATATGCAAGCCCCACATTACTCGAGCTAACATGCAGCTCTGTCTTCAGTGGTGCAAAGAGTATGTGCAGTAGGATATGAAAGCTTGGAAAGCTGTGTTATGGAGTGACAAATCACACTATACCTTCTACTAAGCAGATAGATGGGTGTGGTGGATGTCCACACCCATCTATCTACAGCTCTTACTAGTGTGTGTGTAACCACAGCCATGAAATTTGGAATGGCAGTGTGATGGCATGATCCAGTTTTTCCTAGTTTGGCCTCGAACCTTTGTTTGTGCTGCCATGAACACTGAACTCAGAAAGGTATATAAATGTTCTGGATAATGCAATGCTTCCTACTTTGTGGCATTTCTACAAAACTGACCATTGTCTCTTTCAGCAAGACAATGCACCAAGTCATAAGGCTGCTGCTGTAACTGCATGGTTTGTGGACACATAAACATCATCACACTTGACTGGCCTCCACAGATTTCTGATCTCAACCATACTAAACATCTGTAGAATGAATTGGAGAATTGAGTGAGGTCAAAGAATGTCCACCCCACAACAGTTCAGGGCTTCATTACATGCCTAATTCTCATTGATTGCTATCATACTGTTGTGGAAAGTATGCCCCATAGGATTGCTGCAGTCATCACAGCAAAAGGAGGTTCTATATTTTATGAAGGTGGGTGGCATGGCTGTTTGTTCCTCATACTATGGTGTCCATTGATTTCTTTCTAAGCAGTGTATATGTGGAACTACACAGCTGGTAAATATGAAAAACTTAGGAAGAAACCTGGAGCAGTACCATGGCATAAGAAAATACAAGAGAAGGATCTTAGCAGAAAATGGTCAAGGAATATTTGAGGAAATGAGCATCAGACTGCATATCCAGAATTAGGATTACGAGGTTAAATCAAATAGGAGTAAAACAGATTAGTGGCATTATAAGATTTAGTGGAATAAAACAGCACAAGTAAATTATTAAACACATGTTTAATCAATCCTATGTTTTATCGCAGGCACTGAAACATCATCAGGGAAGCAATATTAACATTGTAAAAGCATGCACAAAACAATACATGGAAAAGATTAGAACGAAAACAAGTCCTATGATGGGCATCTTCTGATGGGTGCTGTTGACTAGTCTTGTTGTTGGGTAGGAGGCATAAGAATTAAGGTTTTTCTAAAACTTGGGAAGTTTAATAGAACCATAATTATTAAGATTAACCTAGTTTCTAGTTTTTTAAATCTGCTGTTGATTCTAAAAAAAAGTCTTTCAAATTTGTATTTTTTTGTGGTGAAGCATAGTAGTTTCTTCCATTTGATTCTGTGCAGGATATCCACGGCATGGTCAGTTTGACCTGACTGACCACACTAATCGTGGGAGATGTATTTTTTATGTTCCTCTAGGCAAATGTCCATAGATCTCCCAGGCTGACCATAATATGATAAATTGCAAGAGCAAGGAACACCAAACACCTGGAATAGAGAGAAGGTAGAGGATTCTTGAGAAAGTAGATGAGGGCAGCTAGCTTCAGATGAGGTTTGAATGCAGTGCAGAGAAGAGGTGTAGAGTTCTGGCTATTTTTTGTGAAGAGCCTCAGATATAAGGAACAATGATGGTATTACCACAGTCAGCATGCTGAGAGAGGATGTAACAAACAATTAATTTGTTGATCTTTCTGGCATTGCAAGCATTAGAAAAGAAGGTCTCGTGAATAAAGGAGAGTTCAGCCTGGATAAACAGATTGGATAGTAAATTAAAGATACCAAGAAATTATATACTGTATTTGCCAGCATATAAGACACACTTTTTTCATTGAAAATAGGTCTGAAAAACAGGGTGCGTCTTATATGCCGATACTCAGTTTTTTATTATTTTCATTTCTGGAAATTTTCTCTGTTCCAAGTTATGCGATTTCTTTATTGCTTCCTTGCGGTGTGTGTGAGAGCATTCCAGTTACGTAGAGCAGTGTTTCTCAAACTTCAGACATCAGCGTTCATACGATTGGTGCGGTATTAACAAAAGATCGTGCTACTAAATGACAAAGACAAGCCAACAGTTGAGTTGAAATGCTAATTCTCTTCAATCAAATTCCTTATATAATATCTGAAACACATTCACTATATATTTCTTTGTTTAAACACGTTCACTCAAACAAAACCATATGTTGCACCGGCAACATGCTTGAGTCATACAGCATTTTCTGTGGAAGGGGGACATGCGATTAATTAGTTAGTGCTGTTTTTATCCTCTGCAAACAGTGCAATTAGTTGTCTCTAATTACACAGCCTGCAGATGTCTCTGTACCTTATTCAGTGATAAAATAGGAATGTTTTATGATCTTGAACTTCATGGATATATCGAATTTTATTCTATGCGTTAATGATGCATAGCCAAAAATTGCTACGGACCCCCCTCTCCCAAAGACCTTTCACGTACCCCAGGGGATATGCATATCACACTTTGAGAAACACTGATGTAGAGTTCAGTGGATGCGCATGCACTGTCATCGATGATCACAGCTGTGTCCTGTTCGTTTAAACTTTCCAATTGTTGTTGCAGTTGTGAACGGTGATAATTTTTTGCTGTTAAATTTTCTCTAAATTTCTTGGCAAATTATGGTTGAAAAACGTCGGTATTGTTACAATATTGCATACAAGCTACGTGTGATTGCGTATGCTAAAGAACATGGAAACAGGGCTGCAGAGAGGCATTTCAGACCACCCCCAACTGAGAAAACGATAAGAACTTAGCAGAATCAGGAAGAGGATTTAAAAAAAGCAACTCACAGTAAATATAACCTAGGAAGTGGAACTGCAAAATGGCCAGAACTTGAGGTAGAACTGAATACTTGGATTTTAGACCACAGAAAAGCGGGACTTTTAGTGTCTACAAAAATTATTAAAACGATAGCCACTAACAGAGGGATCGTCAACTTTAATGGATCAACATCATGGTGTTCAAGATTCATGTAAAGAAACCAGCTATGTATGCGGACTAAAACAAAAATATCACAAAAGATGCCAGCTGAATATGAAGAAAAAATGATTGAATTTCATCGATTCGTCATTAACGCAAAAAAAGAGAGAAAATTTTGAACTTGCGCAAGTAGGAAACATGGACGAGGTTCCACTGACTTTTGATGTGCCCTCAAACAAAACTGTAGATTCCAAGGGCACTAAAAGTGTTACTATTAAAACTTTGGGGCATGAAAAAACTCACTACACGGTTGTTTTATCCTGCTGTGCTGATGAGACAAAATTGCTGCCACTATTGATTTTTAAAAAGGAAGACGCTATCCAAAGAAAAACTGCTTAAAGGAGTGTTTGTACATGTTCATGCAAAAGGCTGGCTGGATGGATGGAGGAGGAATGAAGTTATGGATAGATAAAATTTGGTCTAGGCGCCCTGGTGGACTGTTGAAGAAGCCTGTCATGCTAGGATGGGATCAGTTTCGTTCTCACAGAACAGACGATGTTACAAATAAACTCAAGGAATTGAAAACTCAGCTGTAATTCCAGGAGGTCTAACTAGTCAGCTTCAACCTTTAGATGTCTGTATTAATAAATCATTTAAGGGATTTATGAAGGTGAAGTGGAATAGCTGGATGCAGTCTTCAGATTTTGAGGTTACACCATCAGGAAGAAGCATAGCATTTTGCAAGTTTGGCAAAGCTTCATGGGATGCTGTTAAAACTAAGACAGTGGCTAAATCATTTAAGAAGTGTGAATTAGTAATGCGCTGGATGGTACAGAGGACAATTTGTTGTATGAGGACTCAGATTCTGATTTAGAAGAGGTTTCAAGTGTCTCTTCATTTAGCTCTGGAGATGAATTTCTGGGTTTTGACGATTAAAAGGTGGGTACTCTTTCCTAGTTAGATTAGGTATTTGTTGAAAGTAGACCTACTTATTACTTTATATTTGAAATACTGTAAATTCATTATAATATTCAGTGATAAAGTTTTTTTCCTAAAAAATGTGTACAAAAAAGGAGGTGCGTCTTATACGCCGGCAAATATGGTACGTGGTTTAATCCTTTATCCAAGTGAAAGCAAACAAGTTTGCGCCTGAACTATTTTCAGGACTGGGGCAACTCGTATAAAGAAGCTCATGACTTCACATCACTTGCCTTAGTATCCCAAATACACATGTCTGCAAAGCATATCTCCTTGCAGACATGTGTAATGCTATGCATTATGGGAAGGGCCACTACCCAGATTGGTTTCGACCTTTATTGAGGTCTCATCAGTGGGAGCCAGACCCAGATTTAATTTATAGTATAACCAAGTGGAAAAACTTCCAACAATTTTCTCTAATCCAGAGTATTTTAATAATAAGGTGTGACACCTTTTGGCAACTTGTATATGAAAATATGACTTCTGCACCACTTGAACCTTAGTATCACCTCTGGGTCCTCCCACTGATGAGATCTCAATAAAGGTCGAAACCGGTCTGGGTAGTGGCCCTCCCATAATGCATAGCATTATACATGTCTACAAGGAATGGTTGTGATGAATGTAGCCATATCCCCTACTATGATGGGTTGGGTGTCTGGATATTTTTGATTAGACAGCATACAGGATACTATTACAGTGCTACATGAAGAGTTTAATTAAATGTTACCTTCTATTGACAGTTTTCCTCCAAATTAGTTTGTTGTCTGTCAGCATATCAATATTGTCAGAAATTATATTTCAGTCTTCTAAAGAAATTTCAACTGCATCAATCCACATAGATCTTTGCTTTCATTTGAATTTTTTTTCTAGTATCAAACACCTGCTCTGCGTAATCTTTCCCATGTTGTTAAGTGACCACATGACCTGAGATTAGCTTTGCTCACATATTTCTAAATGCCTACATTCACTCCTCTATTTTTTCTCAAAACTCTCACATCTGTGGCTTCCACTTAATTTCTAACCTAGATCGCAAATCGGTTTGGATGTATTTGATTTGAAAGTGGCTTGAATATTGTTGTGAATCAGGTATGTTGGTTTTGACTAATTTCTCTCTTATTCCAGATAAACTTATTCAACTGACTCCCTACTATGCCAGCTTTGCTTATTCTGTTGTTGATATCCATACTGAATTTTCCATGTTCAATCAAATTATGCCTGAACAGCTGAAACGTTTCTTGTTCTATAGGTTCTCCACTGAGCAATGTAGTTGAAATTTTCAATGTTCCTTGCTATTTTTATAGTTTTGATCTTTTTATTGTGATTTTCATAACAAATTTATTACAGCAGTTATTCAGTTTAATTAAGGAATCCTGAAGACTTATGATGAATTTATTTAATAGTGTAACATCATCGGTATAAAGAGCATGAAATCAACCTTTCCAATTTAGATATCTAGTCTAATGCTATTTTACTTCATAATGTGATCCATATAGATTAAAAATAACAGTGGAGATAGTGTGTACTTGATTTTATATCAAATCATCTTCCTGTACTTCCTGCTGTAATTCAGCAGTTCAAACTACTGAATTACTTCTCAAATATAGACTGTATTGCTCAATATAGTGCTCTGTTTGTACCACATAATTGTATTGTTTAGTATCAATTTCTTGGCACAATGTCATATGCCTTTTCTAGACCTATAAAATTTAAATACCCATTCCCTTGGTTTCCACATTCCCTTGATTTTAAGCTATTTGTCTTAAAGTGAAAAATCTGATCCTGACAACTTCTACTTGGCCTAAATCTAGCTTGTTCTTCTCATTTCCTTTCACAATTTTTTTTTTTTTAACTTCTTCTCAAGTATGCTTGCATAAATCTTATCCAGAATACTTACCAGGGATATTTGTCTGTAATTCTTACCTTCAGTTTTATTTTTCTTTTTATACATGGGTACTGTGAGAGTTCAACTCCAATCATTCCTATTTATTTTATAACTATACAATAATTTTGGATGCCTCCTATTGTCCATTTGATTTAGATGATGTATCCATTTTTCTTTATATTTACTCATACCATTTCTGCCCTATTAATCCTTCTGTCACTAATGCTTCTGCCCATATTCCATCTTTTAAATCCTAATTTAGATGATGTATCCATTTTTCTTTATATTTACTTATACCATTTCTGCCCTATTAATCCTTCTGTCACTAATGCTTTTGCCCATGTTCTATCTTTTAAATCCTAATGAAGATACTTATGACATAGTGACTGAAACTTGTATGAATAAAAAAATTAATTATGCAAATAAAGAAATATTTAAGCATTAAATCTGCACCTAATTTATTATATTTATTACTATGTCAACTCACATCTCAATTAAAACAAAAACACAACACATTATTCTTCTTATATTGCAGAATATCACTCACTTCACACAGTGCATAATGTACAATGAGTATATTTATATATACTCATTGTCCATAGTTTTTTTTTTTTCCTTCCAAAATTAGAGTTGGAAAATTCAGAACTCAAAAACCATAAATCTCAACAATAAAGTTTCTTAAATACCTCAGATGGAAAAAAAAACAAACTAATCAAATTCAATGCAACCAAAATACAATTATGTCTTGGCCATCACAAAAATATCCCTCTTCATCCTTGCTGAAGATATTTCTTTTTAAGATAAATTTATCTTTCCTGTGTAAATTTAGTAAATCTAACTGTTCCAGTCCATTCATAAGAAAATGGCTTTTTCTTCTCTTCTGAATCCATTTAAATACCAAAAAACTCTGTAAAAATCAACCATATCTTAGACTGTTCCCAAATTAGGAGTGATACCAAAAAACATCTAAAAAAAATTCTAGATTAAGTATACTAGGTATACTCTTAAGAAAGTAATTCAGCTTATTGATTACCCATCTAATTCATTTAAATTTCTATTCCACAAACTGTGTTTCTGTTGTATAATCTTCCTACAGAGGGATACCATGAACAGTCATCTCTAATCTTTTCAATATTCAAGATATACATAAAACCACCCAACTCTAAACTTGAATCAGCTTTTCTTCTTCTTTTTTTTTTTTTTTGTATTCTTCCTGTATATAAGAGGGCTGTTCAATAAGTAATAAGACTAATTTTACTGTCACGAAACCACTCATCACAATATTAATTTCTGTGGAATAAAGAAATGTTGCTGTCTGTATTAACAAAAGAGGTTGATAGATGGCGTATATGGGCTGATGTGCCAGAGTGTCATGTGACTAAACACAAGCTTGTTTCGGTGCGCCTATGAGCCGCGACCAGTCGTCGAAATGGAAGCATCCTTGGAACAGCGTTATGCGATTAAATTTTGTGTGCATTTGCAAAAATCGGCATCAGACACTTTTAACATGATACGCAAAGCTTTCCGCGATGAAGCAATGTCGAGGGTAAGTGTTTTTCGCTGGCATAAAACTTTTAAGGAAGGAAGGCAAAATGTGGAAGATCTTGAACGTGAGGGAAGACCTTCAATGTTCATCACAGAGACAATGATCAACACAGCAGCGATTATCATCAAGGAGGATCGCAGAATTACATTATGCCAGCTCATTGTCCTGAATATTTCTGTGGGAAGTGTTCACTCAATTATGGCTGAACATTTGGGACTGAAACATGTTTGCGCCCGATGGATTCCCAAACTCTTGACACCAGAGCAAATGCACCATCAAGTGGATGTGTGCAGAATGAAAAGAATGGAAAGAAAGACTGGAACCAGAAGGCAAAACTTTTTAAAACGCATCATTACAACAGATGAAGCTTGGTTGTATCACTATGACCGTACAATGAAACAACAAAGCAGTGAATAGAAGCATCTGTCTTCGCCTACCCCCAAGAAAGCATAAACTGTAAAATTGGCTGGTAAAGCTATGACCATAATGTTTTTCGACTACGAAGGCATTGTTTACCAACACGCTGTAGAACCCAGGAATACTGTAAACGGCTCATATACCGAGAATACTGTAAAACTATGCGGATGTTTTACGGACAATGGTACAGCACGCCAAAAGGAAGCGTCCATTGCTCAAGAATGGCTTCTTATTGCACCACGATAATGCAAGGCCACATATTGCTGGTTGTGTAGTGGACGTTTTGCAGAAGAACAACATAGATATCCTACCACACCCTCCATACAGTCCTAATCTCGCACTGTGCGATTTCTGGCTGTTTCCTCAGCTCAAGAAACCACCAAGAGGCCACCATTTCGAAAGCAACAAAGCATGTGTAAAAGCTTTGGAGGTGGTTTTGAAAGAACTCTCAAAAAACGGACTTTCACATGTGTTTAAGAAGTGGACGCAACGTTGGGACAAATGCATTGCGTCTCGCGGTAGTTACTTCGAAAAAGACCATGTAAATGATGACGATTAAAGGTAATCTGTTTTCTGTATAAATATAGTCTTATAACTTATTGAACAGCCTCCGTACATAATACAACATAAATATAATTTACAGGGCATGTGTATATATTTGAAAATTGCAAGCTTCAGAAAACATGAAATGATGGCCAGAGTTTTTTCATTACCCTCTACTCTCTATTCCTTCATGTACTACATACTGCATTAATTTTCATGTTTTGAATTTACTTAAAAAATACATTAAAAAAAAAGAAACCCATTATAAGTTAATGAATCTAGTATCACCTTAAAATATACATCAATGCATTCACTCTTTTCTTCTTTTCTCTGTGTTCCACATATTACTTCAGGATCAGAGCACCTAACAAACAGTTCAGATGCTAGATAAAATTTAAAAATATACACATTACAATTTACAAGTTACAGTTTCAAATTTATAATTCAGAAAAATTATAATTTTTGATATTCACATTAACATTCTATTAAATCAGTTTTCCATTTCTTCATCATTGTCATCATGCTTTTCAAGAATTTAGGCCTAGAGTGGCATGCTCCAGCCTTAGAAGCCATCATTGAATAGAGGATATCCTAGTTTTCTTTTCCCTACTGGTTTGTTTTCCATTTTGTACTTCTTTTTATATGAAATGGAAACCTCACTTAGTAGAAAAATAGGTAGAATTTGGTAGCATGAACACTTTAATGCCATTTTTTAAACTAAGTTTAAAAATGTTTCAAGAATGTGGAATAAACACTTGAAAACAAGTAATGAAATAAATAATAATGTTAAATTTAAACATTAATCAAGGAAAAAGAAAAAAACTACCAGGTAAAAAAAAACGTAATTATGATATGAGGACTTTTTCTAATAAAAACCATTCAAGTCTCTTATCTTCACAGATTCTAATCATTCATAAAATCTACAATAAATCTCAGGAATATGCATGCAGATAATTTGGGAGATTGCTTAAGGGTCAGAACCTGGAGGCTTCAATCTTCACAACACCAGCTAGCTCTCTTATTCCAGCTGCACAGTTCAAACAGATAGAGACGCTGAGGCAATTGCCATCACCAGCAACCATAAGCAAATAGTAAAATGCCTACCAGAATAGCAGTCTTCTAGGACCTTCAAGACCACAATCTCATGCTGTTCTCTTCTCCCACAAAACAATATAATTACATACATGCATCATACAGCATTACAAGAAAGCCAAGTGGAATGATCTTCACAACTACTAAGCCACATTTCATTGGATGGATTACTGCTTCTGACCATCTGACCCAAATCTATGTGCTCAATGTATCATCAAAATAATCCTTATTAACATGGAAACATTTATTCCCTGTTACACTCTAAGTTCCCATCTCCTATCTAAGTCATAGTTCTCCCACAGGTAAGCCAAAGCCGTACAAGAGAAGAATCGAGCATATCATACACATATCATCATCATCATAATCAATCCTTATCCATCCACTGCTGGATGATGATCTCCTCTATATTTTTCTACATTTCTGTCTCTGGGGACCAGAAGATCCAGTTGTTTTCCATTGGATGATGTAGTTCATTTCTCCACCTTGTTGATGGTCTGCCAAGTCTTCTTAAACCTTCTCGTACTTGCCATTCTGTACAAATTTTTGTCCAGTGGTTGTCTCTCTTCTTACGTGTCCTGCACATTGCCATTTTTTTTTACTTTTATTTCTTTAATGATGTCTTTTAATTCTGTTTTTTTTCCTGATATCTATGTTTTTTTACTTTATCTATTCTTTTTTTATATCTAACATTGATCTTTCCATGTTTCTCTGTGCAGCTCCTAATTTATTTTCCAAATTTATGTTATATTATGTATATTATACAAATATACAAATCCAAAATCCATCTGACCACATCTGAGGTGTTTCATCATAAGAGTTCCCTGATGGCCACTGTTCATCAGAATTAACATTAGTATCCGCACTCTGTCAAATCCATTCAAATGTGGGAAGCAACTAATCAACACTTGCTAACAGTACATCTCCAAACTCACAGAACAGATCATTCCTCCTCTTTGTTCATCCCTTCCACTTCTGCCATCATGTGTTTCCCAAGGAACAGAATCCACAGATCTTCAAGGTAAATGTGAACAAATTCCTTCTTATCCATCCGTGGGACTAGTGTACCACAGGGATGACTAACCTCTTGTGAAAATTTAAAAAAGAAAAAGAAAAAAAGCACTGCATGACAGGAAAGAGACCTTCACATAGCTTTTAGAAAATAAGAATTAATTGAAATTTATGACTGAAAGTCCAATCTTTCAAGAATTATAAGAATTATAAACACGTTAACACAAGAATATTTTAATGTTTGCCAAATATTTCAGTCTGAAACTAACAGACTATCCTAAGTAGTGATAGGAACAGTTTTTACAAGGAGGGATACAAACAATTGATCATTCAAAAGTAGAACAAGCCACGTGATGTTACATTGCCTAGCATTAAAGAGAGGTAAATTTCATCAGAGTGATGAATAAATTATAGGTATTAATTCAAAATTTCATATAACAATCATAATTTGTAAATTCAATTAAAGATAACATTAGACTAATGTAAGAATTAAAGGTCTCGATTAAAAAAAAACTTTTAGTGTGTTATCCAGATTAAACTTTCCTATATTTTTGACAAGGATATACAGTGTTTTCATATAAAAAACAGAATCGACATCTAAACTGCAAATTTGATGTCCTTGTTTCTAGACAAATCAAGCCTTTCCATGTTCCAGATAATTGGGTCATCAATGTGTCCGGTCGCCCTTTAACGAGTAGTGAAACACTCATCCTCTCAAAAAGACATGATTTTGTAGTCCCTAAAAAGATTCCTTATTTAGATTTCCTGGTTAACATCGAACAGAACCTTAGTCATCTCTTCAGTGAAAAGTCTAATTCTCTCAGCATAGAAGTTGCTTCTATGCTACTTAAAGCCAAGCTTCCTCCTTCTAACATATTTCCTTCTGAAAAGAAAGCGCTACATTCCTTAAGAAGCAACAGTCACCTTGTTATCACTAAAGCAGACAAAGGAAAAGCTATAGTAATTACGGATTCTTCAAATTACAGAAGAAAAATTTCTCTTTCACTTCGAGATCGCTCAACATACCAAGAACTTGATCACGAACCCACTAACTGGCACTGGAAGAAATTAAATTCCCTTTTAAATGAGGTGATAAGTTTAGATGCGGACACAATAGAAAGGCTAAAACACATCTTGCAAGACCTCCTAGATTTTATGGTCTACCAAAAATTCACAAGACAGACATTCCTCTCCATGCTATAGTTGACTGTATTGATTCACCTACTTATCGCATAGCCAAATATTTAGCGAAATTATTGAAATCACATATACGCAAATCACGCTCTTTTTTGAAAAACTCTTTGGATTTCTTAAATAAATTAAAAAATATCTCATTACAACCTACTGATCTTATGGCAAGCTTCGATGTAGAATCTCTATATGTTAATGTACTTCTCAAAGAGACTTTACAATTACTTGCTGACATCTTTTTATAAGATTGATCTAGAAGATATTTTTGAAAATATGACTGGTGGTGGGAGGACTAGGGGCCCATGCATGGAAGCTGGGCAAGAGCATGGTTGACAAGGGTGTTAGAGCTAGGTTTTTTACTTGGAGAGTGGTGAATGAGTGGAATAAGCTTCCAGAGTCTGTTGTGGGTGCTACGACCGTGAATGAGTTCAAGGCAAGATATGATAAATACTGTGTGAATGCTGAATAGTTGTTCCAGACATGATGTTAGGGCCTCCCTCGATGAGTCTGTCGACTCCTTGGAGTTTTCCGGAACAACAATAATAATAATAATAATAATAATAATAATAATAAAAATCTTCCCACAAGATATCGTAAAATTATTCGATTGCGTGATGCACTCTGGATATTTCTTGTGTCAAAACAAATTCTACAACCAAGTGGAAGGAACGGCCATGGGAAGTCCACTTTCACTTGCTTTAGCTAACTTTTACTTGGAACATCTCGAAGACATCCTGTTTTCATCTATATTCCCTCAACCATCCTTTTTAGCCAAAATCAATTCCTTACATCCTCGTATTAAGTTTACTATGGAGATTGAAAAAGACACGTTATCCTTTTTAGACATCCTCCTCATCTGCTCACCTTCAGATATTCTGACAACAACAGTTTACAGAAAGCCCACTTTTACTGGACGTTACATTCTCAAATAATCTGCTCATCATCCTTATCAAAAAATAGGAATCATAAAATGTTTAATTCGAAGAGCTAGAACTAATTGCTCAGCTTCCCATGAATTACAGAAAAAACTTCCAACTATCAAACATCACATGAAATTAAATGGCTTCTCTGAAAAAACTACACAACATCTATTTGATTCCTACAATCCAATCCAGAACAACAAAGAATCAATACGGGATTTCAGAACCAATTTCAAGAATTCTGAAGAAATATGATTTAACAGCTACTTATATCCCTATTAACAAAATATTCAACTATTTCCCATCTTCTAAAGATAAATGCTCAACAATGTCTCTGCACCTTCAGATGTAATCTTTGCCGGGTGTGTGTGTGTGTATATATATCAAGTTCCTTGTAACAGCAATCTGTCGTACTTTGGACAAACCAGAAGCTCTATAGAAAAAAGAATACAAGAACATCAATCATACATTCTTCACAACAAATCCGATAAGTCTGGATTGGTGCAGCATGGGATAGAGACAAGCCACAACATTCTCTGGTCCAAGATTGCCTTCTACACAGATGTTGCTATAAATTCGAATGCCTATTCAAAGAGTGCTGAGGCATTACTTCAACGCCCTAACTTGAATCGAAATGACTGTATATCCTTGCCAAAAATATGGGAAAGTTTAACCTGGATAACGCACTAAAGATTTTTTTAAATTTTAATTGAGACCTTTAATTCTTACATTAGTCTAATATTATCTTTAATTGAATTTATAATAAAGATTGTTATATGAAATTGTGAATTAATACCTATAATTTATTCATCACTCTGATGAAATTTATTTCTCTTTAATGCTTAGCAATATAACATCATGCGGATCGTTCTACTTTTGAATGATCAATTGTTTGTATTCCACCTTGTAAAAACTGTTCCTATCAAGCCACTGAGGATAGTCTGTTAGTTTCAGACTGAAACATTTGGCAAACATTAAAATATTCTTGTGTTAACATGTTTATAATTCTTAATTTAACGTCACAAGTGTCTCTCAAGAATAGAGTCGAATCTTTCGCCTTCTCATGGGAACATCCATCAGGATAATGAATGAAAGAAAATGGGATGGCAATTTGGGATTTAGTTAACCAAAATGTATGCTGCATTGGCTTAAACCAAAAAAAAAAGGATGGTACAATGTGATGAAATTCCATGTTGGCTGGTTGGGAAAAGGAACTGACAAGTTAAACAAGGCTGTATTCATCAGTGAATCAGTGTGAACAGGCAAAAACTCAGCTACTGAAACAAATTCCAACTTATTATAACCAGAATTCAAGACAGACATCATCATTGTAAGTATCTACAGAAAATAAGTTAAACTGGAGGTACCATGTTGACATAATTGCTATTACTGAAACAAAGAAGACAAACACAGGTAAGATTATTCTAAATAGCTACTATCCTATCCTTGCCATCCGTTCCTTAGGACGGGTTGAGCCCCCCCCCCCTTCCCCAGTGAGGGGCTTACGACGAATTAATGCAGTGGTACGTCACTCTTCTGCTGTACCCCCCGAGGGCTATATTCATGACTGTAATCCAGTTTGCCTGTTCTAAGGGATGAAAAACCCAAGTTACCAGATGAAAAAAATCTCCCACTCTCAAGGGAATAAAGCTGAATGCAAGAATTACAGAGGAATTTCTCTACTAAGTGTTCCAAGTAAGATTCATGCTAGCATACTTGAAAAGAGGTTGAGAAAAATTTTAGAAGAAAAACTTGGAAAAGAATCAGCTAGATTCAGGCCAAATAGAGGCTGTCAAGATCAGATATTCACTTTACAACAGTCAGAGTATACACTGAATAATTTAGAAGGCCTAGTCAGAAGATTGACATGTACGAAGTATAGCTCTCATAGTTTCCACACACACACACACACACACACACACACACACGACACACACACACACACACACACACACACACACACCGACATATATATATATATATATATATATATATATATACACACACACACACACACATAAAGGGAATAAAGCTGAACAAGAATTGCAGAGGAATTTCTCTACTAAGTGCTCTAGGTAAGATTTATGCTAGCATACTTGAAAAGAGGTTGAGAAAAATCCTAGAAGAGAAACTTGGAAAAGAACTAGCTGGATTCAGGCCAAATAGAGGTTGTCAAGATCAGACATTCACTTTACAACAAGTGAATATCTTGTTGTAAAAAAACTCACAACAAACAGTGACCCACTTAAGTAGGGTCGCTGTTTGTGGTGAGTCTCCTCCACAACTTCCTGTCTTGGGCTTTAGCCACATCCAAGTTCTTCATTCTCAAGTCCTCCTTCACAATCTCCCTCCATCTCTTCTTTGGCCATTCACGCTTCCTCTTCCCCTGCACATTCATCTGCATGACCTTTTTTCCCACATACTCTTCCTTCCTCCTCATCACATGACCAAATGGGGTGGGGGGGGGGGGGGGTGGGGGGGGGGGGGGGTGGGGGGGGGGGGGGGTGGGGGGGGGGGGGGGTGGGGGGGGGGGGGGGTGGGGGGGGGGGGGGGTGGGGGGGGGGGGGGGTGGGGGGGGGGGGGGGTGGGGGGGGGGGGGGGTGGGGGGGGGGGGGGGTGGGGGGGGGGGGGGGTGGGGGGGGGGGGGGGTGGGGGGGGGGGGGGGTGGGGGGGGGGGGGGGTGGGGGGGGGGGGGGGTGGGGGGGGGGGGGGGTGGGGGGGGGGGGGGGTGGGGGGGGGGGGGGGTGGGGGGGGGGGGGGGTGGGGGGGGGGGGGGGTGGGGGGGGGGGGGGGTGGGGGGGGGGGGGGGTGGGGGGGGGGGGGGGTGGGGGGGGGGGGGGGTGGGGGGGGGGGGGGGTGGGGGGGGGGGGGGGTGGGGGGGGGGGGGGGTGGGGGGGGGGGGGGGTGGGGGGGGGGGGGGGTGGGGGGGGGGGGGGGTGGGGGGGGGGGGGGAAACCAAAAGAAAACCTGATCCAGAAAATAATCAAAAGGAAACTACATCTATTTGGCCATATATGTAGAATGAATGATGAGAGAAAATTAAAAACGTTGCTGTTTGGAATGATTGAAGGAAAGAACAAAAGAGGAAGACCAAACAGATAATGGGGCGATGACATCGTCAAATGGTGCGGAAACTCTATACACAAATTGAGTCATCTTGCACAAAACAGAATGCAATGGAAGAATCATATCAAGATGGCAGCAGACACCTACGGGCATTGGACCCATGGTTGCTGATGATTAATAACGATATTGGCAATGATGGGATAATAATCATAATAAGGTAAATCAATTAAAATATAAGAAAAAAAGATGTCACATGGTTTGGAGATTCAATAATTTAATTAGCACTTAAAATTCTATTTTTATCAGCAACATGAGTGGGTAAAGGATCTTTTTATGTATTTTTATTAAATTTCTATATTTAATTTATATTTTAGATAATTGTGAATACCTGCTGTGGAGATCCAATAAGAAACTAATAGACAGGGAGTTAAAGTTTAGAGGACATATTGCTAAGGTAACTAATAAGATTACTTGGCTATTGAAGAACACATTCACAAGTAGAGATTAGGAAGTTGTTATTACTCTTTATAAGGCATCTTATAAAGAGGAATAACAACTTCTTCTCTCACATCTGGATTACTGTGCTCAAATCTGGTCCCCTGGGTTTCTTGGGGATGAGGAAGTGATGGAGAGATTCAGAGGCAAGTGACTAAGATGGTGAGTGGCCTGTGGAATGTTCCCTATGAGGATAGATTGAGGGGTGTGTGGACTGCAGAAGTAAGTTGACAGGAGAAAAAGAGGGGAAAGCTGCCGTAGTGCAATTGGAGGAATAGTGGAAATTGCGATCTTCGCTTCAATTGGAAAAGAGCTGGGTTCGATTCCCATCGTGATGAGGGGAATCCTTATATAGGCTTTTTCAGTTGAAGGTGCGTTAGCAGATCTCACGGTGGGGTAGCAGGGTTTTTTCTCCTGGAAATTTTGGTTTTTCATCCCTCATACAGACAAATCGGCCTTCAGAGCACATGCAATTTACAGACAAAAAATACTGTTGTTGGTGAGGATGGACGATAGATGGCTTGATGGTAGTTGGAGAATTAGTAGTAGTGGAGAGGATGAGATGTATTTAGCAAAGTAGAGCAGTGTGTCCTCCTATGATGAGTCCTTGGACTATCTGGAGGCTTAACATAATATAATAATAATAATAATAATAATATGATAGAAGCATTTAAGTTCTTAAAGGGTAAGGGTTTTATAGGATAGATGAGGAGAAATATTTCAGAAGTTGGCTAGAGGGACCAGAACAAGCGGTCATCCCTGGAAGATGAATAAAGGTTTGGTTAGTAAGGTGTGAGGACTAGATTATTTGCTTGGAGAGTTGTGAATGAGTGGAATGGGTTACCAGAGTCAGTTGTGGGTGTTTTGTCTGTCATTGGGTTCAAGGAGAGGTATGATAGATTTTGTAGATAGACTGGGTCTCCCACGATGAGTCTTCGAACTCCATGGAGGTGGCCATATAATAATAATAATAATAATTATAAATTTGATGCATGGAAATTTTTTGAATATTTATTCAAGTAAAATACACATTAATTTTATTAAGTACTTATAGAATATATTTTATTGTAATATCACATTTTCTCTTGCATGCTAAACTCAGTGGCCCATCATGGCCAAGTAACTACACATTAATTACATTAATTATTAATTATATATTTATTATAACTATATTTATTAATTATACAAATATTATTAATTATATTAATAAATTAATTTTATTACTTATTTATAAAATGTAAAAAATGTAAATTTATAAAATATAATATCCCATTTTCTCTTACATATTAAGCTCAATGGTCCATCATGATGAAGTAATCTGGTTTCTTTGAAACTAATTAATACTCTGCATGTCTGTAATTTGGGTGTTCCTCTGGCTGGTTTGTCTGTTTCGTGGGATGGAAAAACCTGAGTTTCTAGAAGGAGAAACCCTATCACTTCCATGTGAAACTGGGTAACTCCCCTTCAACTGAAAAGCCATATAAAGATTTTTTACATTCTAGATGAAATTTAAATCTAGGTCTTTCCAACTAAAGGGCATTGCTGAAACCAAATGAGCTATTGCAGTGTATATTGTAGTATTAAATGTTAATAATAACACGAAAGTAGTCAAGAATTGATATAATTATTTAGAGCAATATATGTGACTGATGTTAGTAGTGCTTACCATTGTTTACATCATAGTAGAGCAATTTTGAAACAGGAAATAAATCACTTCACAGTGTGGAACAGATATTGGACAAAGTACAAAAAATATTTAAAGAAAGTTAAAAATTATAATTTTTTTAGTGAAGGAATAAGAAATCATTTACCTCTGACAAAGTTGTTGACAGCCTTTCAGCAAGTGAGGTAGCGAAGAACCTACATGTTGATGTAATGTGATGTCATGCAGTATGTTGAATTGAAATGGAAAACACTAGGAAATAACAGGTGAAAGGAAGAACACAGAGAGACAAGAACGGGTGGAAAATTAGAATATTACGGAATAATATGGACCGAGATTTTCTGTAAAATTAATTAAGGAATGAAACTCAAGTTTTTATTAAGAAGTGCACAAACACAAGTCTGTGAAATGCAACTGATGTGCTACTCATTTTTCTGAAGTACTTACAGGATTTCTTTCTTTTACCTGAGTAAAGCAAAGGGAATGCTGGTATATCCTGTCTTTAATGACTTGGAATAGAAGAAACCATTTTAATATATGTGCCTTTGTTATGTTACGTAAGAAATGCTTATCACTGGAAGATGACTGTTTTTGTTTTTTCATTAATTGAATTCTCTCTCTCACTTTCTTGTTAAAGAATGGAAGAATTGATTAAGAACAAATTTTATACTAATAATTCAGTACACCTCTTGAAATACATTAAGAAGTTTGAATATATTTCAAAAGCTTAACTTCTTTCCATTCACTAGGTATTTTGTCAGTCCAGAAGAGTTTTAAAAATGTGACAACAAGCTCAATCAGAATAAATTCTAATAATAAAGAAATGAATTTATTTATTAGTGGAAATATTTCCAATCTTTATTTTCCAAATCCGTGCAATTTAACAAGAAGGTTTATTCAGTAAATGAATTATTTTATAGAGAGAATGCAGAGATTATTTATTATTTGTGTGCTCTATTCAAAAGTTTGGCTTGACAATAATAATTCAACGATGAATTTTTTTAATAAAATGAATAAAATGAGCAACTGATGTTATCAGATATTTACTGAAATAAATACAGTTGCAAAAATTACTTCCATCACCTGTAAAATTCCCAGGATATGGCATATACTTGTCATCATGCTTACAATTTTAAATACACTGCTTATGAAAAATAGGCAATGTTAAACTGCAAAACTTTCTGTTTCAATTTTGAGATTGATTTTCAAAATATTATGAATTTATAAGCATTAATATAATTTTTTTTTGGTTTTTTGTGTCTGCAACATATCATCATACAGCTCAATTCAAAATTTATATTTGTTATTCACCATTTCAGTTATATCTTCTACCCTCAAGTACATGAATTGAATTACAAATAACTATTTTCTGAGTGTAACTTCCTTATGGTTTTGAATTTTATCACAATGAGAATTTTGTATTTATGTATCATACCCCAAATTTAGTACACCATTTTACCATAAAAAAAAAAGAATAAATAAAACTAAAATCAGAAGTAAAATAAAGGAATAATACTGTTGCTTCTGCATTTGAAAACACCTGTTAAAACAGGTAAGAAAATAACTATTTATTAACTTATTGCTGATATTTCACTAGTATTCTATCCAGCATCTTCAGATTACAGAATAATTACAGTCTTTGTGCTGTACATTATCACATCCAAGAGTCTCTGAAGTGCCCTGTTCGTGTGATCGAGCCTACTAAGGACAGACAGGAAAAACTGTGGACATCTGCCTCAGTGAACATAAAAAATACATCTGGCACTATCGCTATGGCAAGTCAGGTCTAGCAGACCATGCTTTAGAAAGCCTTACAGGATGATTTTTGGAAAAAAACAAAAGTACTGCACAGAAGTTGTTATAAGTCAGAGAGATTGTTCTTGGAATCAACAGACGTCTTGAAACATACTCCAAACCTCAACAAGTATGGCTGTATAAATTTGCCAAAGATTTGGGAGACAGTCATATTAAGACCAAATCAATACCTGCTTTCTCTCTCTCTCTCTCTCTGTGATGGCCTAACACAGATGGCCTAATTAGGACCTTTAGTCTTTGCATTGTACGTTACTGGATTGTTGTTGTTTTGCATACTTTAACAAAGGTTTTTTTTTTTTTGTATTCTGAAGATGCTGGATAGAATACCAGTGAAATATCAGCAATAAGTTAATAAATAGTTATTTTCTTATCAGTCTGTGTTCTCATCTGTACCGTTAAAATTAATCAACACATTAAAACAGGTGTTTTCAAACTCGGTTATTTCTCAGTAATCTGATTATTCTAGCCATCTGAGCTTGGCATTCAGTTATTTAGGTGACAATGAAAAACTGAAATTATTCTAATTATTTTACAAATAGATATTACTATTATATTTTTAATATTTTAAATTTTAAATGATTATCGAAATCTATTTCATATTTGTCATAAAAAAACGTAGTATGTTGAGTTCTATTATATAAGCATTAAAACAAAAGAAAAGGCTGATAAGAGAAATTGATCTAAAACAATGACTTTTTCAAAACATTACAATCTACCCAGGTATTTCCTTCCTGTATATGAAATTGCAATTGTAATTGAAATAATTGTGAGAAATCAAGCATGTAGGGACAAAGAAGTGATTTTGCCACTGTATAAAGCACTGGTCAGACTACACTTGGACTACTGTGCTCAAATCTGGTCACCTGGTTTTCAGTGTGATGTGGAGACATTGGAGAGGGTCCAGAGGAAGTGACTGAGACAATATCAGGACTTTGGACTGCTGACTATGTAAAGATGTTGCAAAAAATGTGGATAGCAGAGTTTGGTAAATAGGAGGAAAAGAGGTGATATGATAGAGACATTTAAATTAGTGAGATTTTATTGGATTAATCCAGATGAGATTATAAAAATAGTATAAGACGAGAGGGGAAGAACCAGAGGCCCTCCTTGGAAATGATGTAAGAGTGTAGTGAAGAGGGGTATGTGGAGTAAATTTTTTACACGGAGAATTGTGAGTGAATGGAACACATTACCAGAATGTGTTGTCAATACAAGGAGTGTTAAGAATTTTAAGATTCGGTATGATAAATATGTTGTCAGTTGAATGAACCTCCACAATGAGTCTTCCAACTCCATGGAGCATGCAATAATAATAACACACAAACACAGATGCAATATATATTTTATATGAGTTGCAAGTTATGCAGAAGTTAGTGGGTAATAATAAATTGTTTCATAGCTGTTTGTAGTTGATTTGTAATGAATGATTCTGAATCTGTAATGAATAATTCTAAAATAGTACAGCTGTTTGAGAATTATACCTTTCTTGTACCGTCTTATTATAAATTTCATGATACGTGTAAAGATTTCTTTTTTTTGGGTTTCCTATAAAAATCATATAAGTATGGAAAGGATACATACAAATTCTGTGAAATGATTTCCAAGATTACCAAAAAAACAACAAACAAAACAATTTAGGACAAACAGTGAATTCTTAATGAGCTGGATGTATATGATTTGTTCATAATATAACTGTTTCATAAAAATAATCTTGAACAAAGTTCATTAAAGGGAAAAAAAAAAAAAAGAAACTGCATTGTTAGGCCAAACTGACACAAAAAACCAATTTTGATATTTATTTTCCAGGCTGATATGATATATACATGCAGCAAATGATTTCAAGCAATTGTTTTACTCATCAGTGGTCAGAGAGGTTTTTTTCCTCTCCTTCCCATTGATAAAAAAAAAAATCATATGTTGCAGATACAGAAATTTCTCTCTCATTTTGTCTTGATATTAACAACACAATATGTCATAAAATGACTAGAAATATAAAAAATAGTGGTACATAAGGGAAGGCTATGATTCATGTTTTGGTCAATGTCTGCAGACAATGCAGTGAGCAGGGAGGTTAATGAAGCTACTAGCCTCATAATAAGATGATAGTTTCATAGTTCATAAATCATTATTTTTTTTTATTCTGAAAATGAGATACATTATGTTAATTTATGTGTTAATTATTTCATCAATACATTTTTTGGATTGTGTATTATGAATGTCAGACATTTTGTTCCTGTTTTGTTCATGTGTTTGATCATCATATGCTTTTGTAAACAAAATGAAATGAGAAAGAGACCTAAAAAAAAGATAGGGTATGTCTAGTGTCTAACCATGCTAATCTTTGGAAGTCTAATATTCTGGTGAAATTGATGATCAAAACTTCAATCTTGGTATATACTGAACTGTGGTGATATCTGATCAGTAGAAACCAAACCCTTTGTTTACACCTTCATATTAGTAGGCCTGTACAAAACTAATCTACAAGTAAGATGAAGCAGTTAGTCAGGGGCTGAGGTGTGACATTCACACAATAACTCTTCAAGGATAGGTCAAAAATTTTTTTTGAAGGTATTAGGCACCATTAGGTAGTAGATAAGTTTCATCACCTGTTATAATATTACTTATTTGCTTAGTAGCATCTCATATCAAAGAGAGATCTAATATTTCTTTTTAAGGATATTACTACTACTTTAAAAATAGTTATTCCACGGATTACTGTTAGAGAGAGACAGTGGAGTGAACCTAATGGTAATGCTTTAGGACAATTCCAGGTCAGCTAGTGAATAGTCTTACTACCCCTATTCTGCTAGGTATGCCTGGGAAGTTCAGCAGTATGCTGAACTATTATTATTATTATCATGACACTTCCAAAGTGTCTAAGGACTCGCTGTGGGAGGGCACTCTACTCTACTCTACTCCAATACACATGCTTCAACTGCTTCCTCTACTTAATTCTTCAAATACAGACAATGGCATCTGCCACCCACCAACAATAGTATTTTGTGTCTATAAATTGTGTAGTATGTGTTCTCATGGCTGATTTTGATGAATGTGGGATTCAGTATGAGACCTCTCATACTGAAGCCAGATCTTATCATGGAATCTCACGTTTTTTATCTCAAATAACATGTAAGCTGGCCAGGGAACACATGCAGTTAACAGACATAATATACTCACCATATACTTTTCACTGCATGGGCATAATTTAAATAAACAAATCTACTGTCTGTTTTTTTTCCCATGAATTTTTATTCATTTATTTATTATTATTATTTTTACTAAAATAAATATAACAACATACTGTCCTTAAGAAGACAGATATAATAAGTATTCAATTAAAATAGTGAATTTAACTTACACTGTGTTACACATAATCTTTTCTTCAGGAGTGTATTCTCTGGTGCACAGAAGTGAAACAGCTGGCAAACAGGAGGAGGAAGAACTTGAACAGTTATGATGAATACAGAAATCAGCTTATCCTTGTTATCTGCTCTGAAATGTACCTAAGTAATAAATTTTTATTAGTACCTTTTACTTGTTTAATAAGTACTGTCTATGGAAGTATTTGCAGAAAAGGTACATAACAGAGATAGGAGGGAACAAGGAGGAGAAACAGTTATGAATCCATTTGCTCACTGTTGAATAAAGTCTCAGATTTTAAAGAGTTAACCTTAAATATTTAAGGTAATCTTACTAAATGTGACAGCAGTATTCAACAGCTGGACAGGTCTGGGATTTAGTAGTGTCTGTGACAAAAAAGAAATCTGAGTTTCTTTTTTTTTTTTTTTTTTTAGATAATGGGGACTAAAGTTTGCTCAATTCAGTATTTTGAAGTTTGTTCACTTTACTCCACTCAAAACTGGTTCCCATTTAAGAAACTTATCTTCATGATTAGTGTTAAATACTACAGCTACTCATTTTCTCTGATCCTAAGAATAAATGATGCATTATTTAGAAGGAACTCATCAACAGATAACTGATGAGTCAGATAACTGGAAAGAGAACTTATACAAAGCATGGAAAATGAAATGGAGCTTCAAGCTTACTGTCTGATTCTCAGTTTCTCATAGCATGCCCTATTAGTAGGTATCCACTAATGACTTGGAAAATGAATAGACATGTGGGAGTTTCAATGTGAAAGGAATTTATATGGAATTATAAGGCAGGCAACTATCACAGACTTAGAAACCAGCTTACAACAATACAATGGATGAAAGAATTTGAAGGAAGAGAGGGCCAGTAGTGCTTGGGAGATACTTAAGAAACAATTGTTGACAGTAATGGCAAATTATATACCTCAAGTGAAAAAGATAATGCAACTTTCAATCAAATGAGTGACTAGAGAAATTAAGTAGAAATTGCAGAAATTACTATGTGGCCAGTAAGAGGAAAAAACAATGGTGGAGATTACCTTGCTGGATGAAGACGGGATTTTAATGACCAATGCAGATGACATAGTTGAGGTATTTAATGATCATTTTATTCAAGTTTTCCATCGTGATAATGTAAGGTTTTATTCCTACAGGGATGAAACGTGGCAGTGTTTGAAGTGAATGTAGAGTACATATTCCAAATATTGAGCATGCCAGATGTCAATGAGGAAGGGAAAAGAGATGAAATTTTGCTGCATGGAATGACTATACCATTAATCTGGCTGTTTAATGAAAATCTTGCAACAGGGCAAGTTCCTGGAGAGTGAAAGGAAGATAAGATAGTGCCTTGCATAACAGTGGTGGTAAAATGGAGATATCAAACTACAGTCTTGCTGTAGTGCTGGTACATGTCCAGGGTAGCCCTGGAGTTCCACTCATGAGCACAGTCTTTGCTTGCCAGGCAGTGGCTGTCCATGTGTGGTGGGTGGGAAGCTCTGGCACCGAAATCATAAACTGCTTGAACATGAATCCTTCATCCTCAAATGTTTCAGGGGCCCTAACAAAGTCCCAACCAAGTACTGATACTGTAGATATCATCATCATCAAATTCCTGACATGTACCCTCAATGGGTGTACAGGATATGATAGTACTACACAAAAAACGTACATCATTACTAACTTCCTATCTACAATTTTGCTCCAAATCAGTCTGTTACTTGTCAAGATTCCAATATTATCATTATCAGATCTTATATTTCTATCGTCTAAGTCACATTGGACCGTATCAATCCTCCTATATCTTGGTCTTCCTCTGGGTCGTTTTCCTGCCAACCTGGCAGAGAACACTGTTTTGCTAATCTTTCCTCGCCCATTCTGCTTAAGTGACAATACCACCTGAGATTAGCTCTGCTAATGCATTCCTGGATGCTGACAATGTCAAGTTCTTTCCTAATATCCTCGTTTTTAATATGATATTGCCATTGATGCCATCTGTTCATGCCTCTACTCTTTCTCAGGACTCTCATATCTGCGGTCTCTAGTCTTTGGCCAAGTATTTTACTTCTGATCCAGCTCTCAGATCCATAAGTTATAACTGGTTTGAACACTGTCTTGTATACAACTAATTTAGTGTTCCGACTAATTTCTCTCTTATTCCATAAGAATTTATTCAATCGACTTCTTACCATACCAGCTTTGTTGATTCTGTTGTCTATTTCCATATTTAATTTACCATCTTCAGTAAAAACCGTGCCTAAGTAGCTGAAATGTTTTACTTGTTCCACAGGTTTCCCCATTCACAACACAGTTGACATTTTCAACAATTCTACCTATTTTCATTGTCTCTGTCTTTTTAATGCTGACCTTCATACCATATCTATTACAACAGTTATTCAATTTAGTCAGGTAATCTTGCAGACTTGTAGCAGATTTATTTAGAAGTATAACATCGTCTGCATAAAGCAAAGAGATGACATTAACATCTCCAATTCTGATATCATGTTTAATACCACTTTCCTACATAATGTGATCCATATAGATAATGAATAACAGATGGGATAATGTACATCCTTGTCTCACACCAGATTTAACATCAAACCATCTTCCTGTACTTCCTTCAATTCTAACTGCTGACTTGCAACTCAAATAAAGACTAAGTATTGCTTGATATAATGTCCCAATGACACCATACAACTGTAGCATATTGAATAGCTTCTCTCTTGGCACCTTGTCATATGCCTTTTCCAGATCAACAAAACTTAAATACAGATCTTGTTGTATTCCCATGTTTTTTCAACTATTTGTTGTAAAGTGAAGATCTGATCCTGACAGCCTCTATTTGGCCTGAATCCAGCTTGTTCTTCACCAAGCTTTTCTTCCAAAATTTTTCTCAACCGTTTCTCAAGTATACTTGCATAGATCTTGCCAGGAACACTCAGTAGGAAAATACTTCTGTAATTCTCACATTCAGTTTTATTTCACTTTTTATATATGGGAACTATTAGAGCTCTAATCCAATCATCGGAAATTCGTCCCTCTCTCCAGGCTTTCTGAACTATGCAGTGCAGCCTCTGTAACACTTTTATACCACCATACTTCAGCATTTCCAGTCAAATATCATCTACTCCTGCTGCCTTTCCACATTTCAAGCTTTTGATGGCTTTTTCTACTTCAAGTATGGATATGTATTCCTGACTGTTTGTCTGTTGAGTGTTTTTTATCACTGTGCTATCACAGCTTGTTTCATTTAGCAATTTTTCGAAGTAATTACTCCATACTTCAAGGATATATTTTTCTCCTGTTTTCATGTCACCTTTATCATTTCTAACTCTTTTTACAGCACTCTTTCATCAATTTCTAAGCCTCTTTAAAAACATCCAGAATATCTTACCACCTTCTTGACATTTATTTTCTGTTCTTGCCAAAGTCCTCCTATGACTTTTGTTTAGCTAGTTTTACACAAGTGTTTTGCTTTCTTACATTTGTCTCTGTATTCTCTAAGAGCACAAGCTGACTTATTTGTCAGGAACTTTTGATATGCTTTCTTCTTTTCCTTCACTGCCTCTTTAACTTCCTGTGTCCACCATGGAGTTCTGATTTTTTCTATCCTTGCAGACAACCTTACCACATGCCTCTCTGACTGAATCAATCAGGGTTTTCTTCAAAGCTTGCCACTGAATTTCCAATGTTTCGTTCGTTCCTGTTTTCAAACTCTTTCATTTTTTCTTCAATAATCTTTGTGTATTTTAGTCTACTGTTCACATCTGAGAACTGCTCAACTTTTATTCACTTTAAAACTTTCTTACATGTTATTCTTTTCAATATGAAATTCAATTTTATCCTGCTGAAGACTAAATAGTGATCGCTTCCAATTTCAAATCCTCTTTACACTCTGGTGTCCTGCAACAGGGAGAAAACATCACTATTAAAAATAACATAATCAAATCAATGAGACTTTTCTTATTCCTTGCCTCTTCTCTCCATGTGAATTTGTGCACATTTTTATGTTGGAACATTGTGTTAGTAATAACGAGTCCATGTCCTGAGCAGAAATCCAACAGGTATTTACCATTATTAGCTTTGCTCTTTTCTCCAAAATTTCCCAAAATATTTTTGTATGTCTGACAATCATTTCCTACTCTGCTATTTAGATCCCCAACAAGGACCAACTTTTCCTTTTTCATTGTGTCAGTTACTTTTTCTAAAGCATCAAAAAATTCCTCCACTTCTACCTTAGTAGAACCTTCTGTGGGAAGATAGGCACAAATAAGTTTCATTGTCCAACTCCCCAATCTGATATTTGCCCACATCACTCTACTTGAGACTGCCTGCCATTCAAGAAGATTAGCCTCGTATTTTCTTTTGAATAATATGACTACTCCTTCTTTTTCTTGATTGTCATTTTCTGAATATAACATTTTGTATTTATTGCACAGAAAGATCTCACCAGTTTTTGTCTTTTTGGTTTCAGTCACCCCTACCATGTCGATCTGGTACTTATCTGATTCCTCAGCTAGCTCCATTTCTTTGCCATTCATTCTTCTTATGTTGATAGTACTGATCTTTAACTCTGGTGATGCTGAGTTGGGGTGTGCTTTCAAATTTGTTCCAGTAGCTGACTTTTTGTTGTTCGCCCTGGCTCCCTGGCAAAAACAATGGGGGCCTTGTTTAACCGGGCGATGCCCCAGCCGGCATGAAATTTTGTCATGTTGTACCATCATTTTCTATATTGGTTTAAGCCAATAAGAATACAATTTGGTCAGCTAAATCCCAAATTGCCAGCCCATCCTCATTTGTTCAGTATCCAGTACCCAACAGGGTGCACCGCAAGAAGGTGAGGCCCTGGTCAGTTCTCCACATTTCTTTAAAGGCTATGTGAAGGTCTCCTCTCAGTTATACAGCTTTGATTCTTAAGCATCCCTACTGTAGATATAGAATATGGAAACAGAAGTAAGAAACAAAAGGTATATGATACTAGTATAAATGTACTAACATTTTTAATCATTCATGCTACGGTGAAAAACCAATAGGGAAAAAGTTATTCTTCTTTATTGAAAAGGGTTTAGAAGGACTGGCAGGATCTCCTGAACTATTAAGAAATTGCATTCTGAAGAGTCCTTGGGGAAACATTATGTCAGCAACATTCCAAGAATCTACTGAGAACAACAACAATGGGGGGGGGGAATAGAAATTACAGTAACACCTCATAAAACACTCAATTCCTGTAGAGGAGTGATATCAGAATGGAATCTCCTTGATTTTCCTGATGAGGAGATGTGTTCAGAACTTAAAGATCAAGGAGTGACAGGTGTGAGGTGCATCTTGATACATAGGGATGGTCGCCTGGTTGCAACCAAGAACATCATCTTTACTTTTGATACACACCTATACCTCCAACATCTGTAAAAGCAAGGTATCTCAGCTGTCCTGTTAGAATGTACATCCCTAACCTACCGAGATGCTTTAAATGTCAGAGATATGGAAATGCCCAAACTGTCTGTCGTGGTTCTACTACCTGTGCCTGATTTGGTAGTAAAGAACATGATAATAAATCTTGCTCTGCAAAAAAAGCTGAATGTGTCAACTGTCAGGGAGATCATCCAGCTTACTCTTGTTGCAGAAAAACAAACCTTTCTATTTCTGTCTACAAGAAATGTACTTAAGACCCAATGAGGACCCTACCTTTAGGAATTTCACTGTTGTCCACAAGGACAGAGCTGGAGGTAGTCCTGTTCATGGAGGAGTAGCTATCCTAGTGGGCAGTCATATTCCTTTCCATCATGTCCAACTTAATGCTGCTTTGGAAGCAGTAGCAATTCGCTTCTAGGTATGATTTCTTATTACGGTATGTTCAATTTATTTACCACCAAGTGCAAAGTTAAATGAAATTGATCTTGATAACCTTATCTCGCAACTGCCTGAACTCATACTTTTAATGGGTGACTTTAATGGTCACAGTACTCTGTGGGGTAGTGCCAACACTAATAGATGAGGCCGAATCATTGAAAGAATCCTTGATAATAATAACCTCTCCCTTTTAAATAATAAACTCAATACTTTCTTTCATATGCCTACCCATTCATATTCTGCAATTGATCTTACAATCTACTCCCCTTCCATTCTTCCACCTGCTCACGTGGGACGTTGAAGAGAACATATATGGAAATGATCACTTTCCTGTTTTTTGCACGTCTTCACAGGAACCATGTTCCCCCCCCCCCCCCACAGATACCTATATGGAAAATGGACCAGGCTGACTGGAACATTTCTTCTCACCTTGCAAAATTTAATGCTGATACCATAAGTCAAACATCTATCAGTGAAGCAGTAAAGTATGTAACAGAGTGCACTGTGCAGGCAGCAACAGCTTCCATCCTGAAAACATCATCTCGGTTTCCACTCTAACCAAAACCTTGGTTTTGGATAGAGTGGAATGTCAGACAGCCAAAAAAGACCAACACAGAGCATGGGATATATTTCATAGATATCCCACCACATCAAACTTTATAGCTTTCAAATGTGCTCGAGCCAAAGCACGCTATATGATGTCAGAGTCAAAAACAATCATGGATCCAATTTACTACATCAATTAATCAAATGACTAGTCCAAAAATTGTATGGGATAAAATCCAGAAAATGAAAGGCAGATATAAAACACACTGTCTACCTTAGACCATAATGGAAATGTTATTGTCGATCCCAAAACCATTGCAGACACTTTTGGAGAAAATTTTGCCAAAATCTCAGCAACAGCTTCATATCCTGAATTTTTAATTCTGAAAGAGCAGCAAGAGAAACAAAGGCTAAATTTTTCTACAAATGTTCTTGAACCACACAATCAGCCATTTGTTAAGGAGGAACTAAAAAGAGCTTTCCTATTATCTCACCCTAGTGCAGTAGGGTCTGATGACATCCATTATGAAATGATAAAACATCTACCGTCATCTTCTATGGATCTCCTTCTCTTATTATACAATAGAATACTTGCAGAGTTTCCAAATTCTTGGCATAAATCAATTGTCATTGCTATCCCAAAACCAAGAAAAGATCCAAAACAAGCAAATAATTATTGACCCATTGCACTGACCAGCTGTCTTTGTAAAATACTAGAGAAAATGGTTAATGCCAGACTTCTCTGATATTTAGAAAGCAACAGTCTTCTCTCCAATATATAACGTGGGTTCCATAGATATCATTCACCTTTAGACCATTTGGTTCATTTAGAAACTTGTATAAACGATGCATTTCTGAAGCAAGAACACTTTGTTTCAGTTTTTTTTTGACATGGAAAAAGCTTATGACACAGCCTGGAGATATGGTATATTAAAAGACCTCTATAACCTAGGTCTCAAAGGACACCTTCCTGTATTTATTAAAAACTTTCTGTCCAGGCAAACTTTCCAAGTCAGAGTGGGAGGAACTAAATATGCTATCTCGGCCATATCATCATGAACAGGGTGCCCCCCCCCCCCAAGGCTCTGTCTTAAGTATGACACTTTTCGCTATTAAAATTAACTCAATCACTGAACAGCTTCCTCCCACAGTAGACAATGCCCTATATGTTGATGACCTCACAATTTACTGTCACTCTCGTAATATGAGGGTAATTGAGAGACAACTTCAGCAAGCAATTGATTATGTTTCTCTGTGGGCTCTTAATAATAGGTTTAGGTTTTCAACAGAAAAAAGTGTCTGCGTGTACTTCTGTCAAAAACTCACTCCTCACCCAAACCCTGAATTAAGAATGAGATGCACTGGTACTCCAGTAGCCAAATTCTTGTGACTCATCTTTGGCAGAAAACTTACATTTATAGTACATATTCGTCAACTAAGAGAAAAGTGCAAGAAAGCTTTGAACCTCCTTTGCACTCTATCTTCTACTAAGTGGGGTGCTGATTGAGCTCCACTGCTCCATCTTTATCGTTCACTTATACGTTCAAAGCTGGATTATAGGGGTCTCAAGTCTATGGTTCTGCAAGACAGAGTGACCTGCGATGGTTGGATTCCATCCATCATCAGGGCATACAGATAGCTACTGGTGCCTTTCGCACATCACCCACTTAAAGTCTTTATGTTGAAGTAAATGAACCAGCTCTATCACTTCGTCAGAAACAGTTGTCTCTTAATTATGTCCTAAAGATAAAATCTCTCCCAAATCATCCTACATGGACTAGTCTCTTTTCTCTGCATTGGGAAGCTCAATACCACACACTTCAAACTGCCATACGTCCTTTTGGTATGCGTGTTAAAGAGACTGTGCAAGCTGTTGGTATAAATGTTGACGACATTGCCTACACTAAGCATAACAGCATCCCTCCATGACAGGTTTGCATGCCATCCTGCAACCTCTCACTTTGTCAGCTGCAGAAGTCTCATACTCCATCATCTGTCTATCTCCAATTGTTTAACGGGCACAGAGCAGCACACTCTGATTTCTTGCTATTTATACTGATGGTTCAAGAACTAATACCTATGTGACTGGCTGCTGTGTTTCCTGACATTACTATCTCCAACCAGATTGCAGTAATTATACAGCAGAGTTACATGCAATTCACCTTGCACTTGTGAATATAAAAGAAAACTGTAACCAAATGTGCATAATTTATATGGACTCACTGATCTCTTTACAGGGGTATCTCCTCTCCTATGTATAATCCACATCCAGTACTTCATGTTATATCTTGGCCGTCTCGCATCTGGCGTGTGACTGTGACTATCTTTGTATTTGTCTTTACAGTTAACATAAATTTTTGTATCATTTAATATCAGATATGCGTTTGCCGACGAATTTATATTGATTAAAGACTGTGCCAGCTGGCAACTAAATTCTGATATATCATCCAAGAATACTTAAAGAAATTGTAGGGATCAAGAAGTAAGCAGTCGTGGTCCCAATTCTTCTATCACTAATGGTTTCCCCTTAAATGCACGGTACGAAATTTTCCAAACGGTAGCTCAAATCCGCAGAAAGGATGACAAACTCATTTGATTATATTTTAAGAAACACATTTATTATTGCACAAAGACAAGTATACATGTTAATCAAATCCTTAATCTTAAAAGAGTCTGGGTTCCCTTTACTTAATTAATCACAAACAAAACTTCTATACTATAGTTCCTTACTTGACATAAATTCCTCACTTCTAAACATACATCTATTCTCAGACTCTTATAACTAAATTACCTAATATTATCACACGTAATATTGCATGTATACATAAGACAACTCAATACTTCTGACATGAACTTCCCTAGGATAATACTTCTTATTCTTACTTAATCTCCCCTCCAAAATTTTAGTTAACAATTAGTTACGTTCTGACCATATAACATTACTGTTCTTAAATCACACAAACAGTTCGGACCTCGGCCTCACGTTCGGCTGGAGCCTAATATGCTTTCTTCTCAACTGTAGACAAAAGTGTCCAAATCGCAGACTGTTCCTATAACATTACACAGAAATAGCATGCTTCCTTAACTTCTGTTTCCCTACTCTTTGGTTACTTTAATTCAACATTTAACATAAGAAAATCTTCCGCTTACCGTTCTTGCCTTGAACTGGATACTTTGGTCGGCTTACTGTACCTTCACTGATGGCGGTCTTGCTATTCCTTTGTTTCCATACGAACCAAAAAACACTCATACATAGATTTGAACACTGACGTTGATTTCATCAGTGGCTCTTTCTTCTTATGGATCTGAATACATTGTAGTTGCAGCCTTGGCCCACGTAGCACACATGGCAAGGGGGGATTCTTGCTACACATGGCGGCAAGCTCTACACAGCTCTCTGACAGGACTAGGTGCCGATGAAACCCAGAGACAAGAGATAAGAGAGCGATTCGAATTCCCGCCGAAACCTTTATACTCCAAAACAGCTCCCTCACGCGGTGGTGTCGTCACGCATACGGAGGCTGCCAATTGGACGCCGTGGCTACGAACTGCTTTTATATGGCTTAAAGTTTGCTCTAGCTTATACATATTTATTTGGCAATTTATACATGATTTTATATTTTAATTCATTTACAACTATTCTCTATTAAACTCATGGGCTATTCTAACATTGTTTAGAGCTTACACATTTGGATATTTACATGTACCTGGATTGTAAAAAGGCACATTCTCTGTCCGGAGGCATAAGCATGTCCTTATACTCTCCTTATGAGGTAACTTAATGTTGGGCGGGAAAAAAGGATGACTCATCATTTTTTTCCGACACAACATTCATGAGGTGTTACACCTGTTTCACAAGATGAAATCCTTAATTTTGATGTTCAGTTGTGTTGGTTTCCCAGCCACATTGGAATTAAGGGAAATGAGGCTGCAGATGCAGCTGCTAAATCAGCTCATATTTTCTCCATGTACTGTTTGACAGTACCATATATAGACTACAGACAGATTATAAGATCAAAGCTAATTGCTCAATGGCAATCATTAATGCTTCCTGCCATAATCATGGCAGGAAGCATTAATGTCATAAAACAAATTATATGACATTAAACCCAAAATTAAACGTTGGCATTCTAATCAACATATAAAGAGAAGAGAGGAAGTTGTTCTTGCTAGGCTCTGCATAGGTCACAGTCATCTTACACATTCTTATTTACTGAGGGCTGATGACCCTCCCATGTGCGAAAAATGCAACACACATCTCACTATTTGTCATATTCTGGTGGAGTGCCAGCACTTCGCACGAGAGAGGAATGAAATTTTTGCCTATCTGGCCAGAGCATATACACTCAGACAGATTGCATGATGTTTTTAAATTTTTACAAAGAATTAATTCATACAAAAACATTTGACTGTAATTTTGTTTATATGTAAATACTGTATTGCTTCACTTAACTTTTGTATGCATATATTACAAAATATGTAATATTTTGTGATATATTTGTGTAGAGGTTAAGTACTAATGTATATATTATTCATTAGTTTAATTTTTGACCAATCATGTATTTCTGTAGCCTTTGATCTTGTATATTTGTGTAACCTTGTTGTAATTTTGTTAACATGTAAATACCACATTGCCAAACTTAATTTTTACATATACATATTGTATAATAATTCCTCTTTGACTCTTTATGTATTATTGTAATAACATTTGTTGTAATCTTATCTATATGTAGATACTGCATTCCTCGACTTGGTTTTGTACATGCATTTTGTTTATTAACTTGTATTGTTATCTATTTATGTACTGTGGTAAATGCCGCAGTAATTTTGTTTACATGTAGATACTGCACTGTTTAACTTAACTTTTGGACATACGTGTTATTTACTAGTTTATTTTTTGACTAATTATGTATTGCAGTAGGAAACCTTGTATATTTGTGTAACCTTCTTGTAATTTTGTTTATATATATGTAGATATAACATTGCTAAATTTAATTTTTATGCATGCATATTGTATAATAATTCTTGTTTGCCTATATATGTACTCTGTAAAAACATTTGTTATAATTTTATCTATATTGTTATATTTATATTTTCTTCTAATTTGTATATTCCTATCGTTGCTATTGTCTTTACCACTGTTATCTACACTCTCCCATACAGTAACTTCCTTTCTGGCTTCTGTAATAGTTTTTTAATAAGTTAAATAAATCAGCTATCGCTTTCTTTTTCTTAAACAAACCATGATTCAGGCCGCTCCCAAAATTTTGTCATGTGTAATCCTTTCATTCATTAGGGTTTTGTCTGTGTATGGGACAAGGTCCTAAATTTATGTCCTCTGAGACAGTCTGCCTGTTAATTATTGGCAAATTTATTTTTATGCTGCGCCAGCCAATACAGAGGATAGATAAGACTCTTATCCAAGGAGGTTGTCTCAGAATAATACACAGTAATAAAATTTCAAATTCTAATCTAACTGTTCTCACTTCTCTTTGTTTTACATGCAGTCGTGGCCTGAAAGATTAAACTACCTTCATATGTCCCTCCCGCTAGGTTCATTAGTAATTTTATGAGTGGCTATTTGAATTCATAAAATAGGCTGGATTCAGGCAGATGATATAAAACATATTTATTAAGGCTTAAGAGATATACAAGAAAAATATAAGGTACATGATTAACTTAATCACCTTCTTAGCAAAATTCTAATATCAATACTAACGCTATAATGCATAAATCATAACTTGGACCATAGAGCTCCTATAAACCTACAATTTTCCAGCTTAAATTATTTTATCATCAATCACCAAGGTCACTAATCATCTCCCACAATATATCAAAATTATATCACATACAGATTCCTTCTAGGGAAACATTTCTTCCAAACAGGGACAGGTTACTGCCAAATGGGATAATCACTAAAGTTCTCTACAACTTGTCCATTCATAAATTAACCTACAGAGTTCACTCATATCTTTAATTGGAAATCAGATACTTTAACATTCTACGTTACCATCCCATGGAATGACTTTCTGTTCTGTCTTCAGCCTTGTCTAGACATCAAGGCACCTTTGTAGGCTACCGTTCTTTGGGTCACTTATGATAGCAGCATGATCAGGTTCTCCGAGTCGATAAGGCGATGTGGCGTTCTGGTCTTTCTCTGGAACCGCAGGAACACATCTATATCATCGGTCACTCAATATAGCTTAGCTATTCTATTATGAAGAGATAGCTAGCTCTGCCTCGCGAACCTCGATAAGCCTTTCACGACTTCTACGGCCGACCCGGAATCATCCCGTTGGCGGAGATGGAGAGCCAACATCCAAGAGTGCAGGAACCAGGAACCAAAAAAGCCTCGTGTGGGAGGAGCTTGACCCTTATATTTTCCCCTCTCTTTCTCGGAGATTCTCGCGCTTAGCTAAGTTGTTTACTGCATGGCACCCACTTGCGCGTGGCGTTCTTCCGGGAATGCGTTCTAGCTTCGCTTTCCTTATAAATTCTCCTTCCCTCAGGCCATACATTGTACTGGACAGTTAAAGTGTGACCCTTGGACTTTAGCTTTCACACAATACATAGAATGGGATACTCTAATTAAATAATAACCTTAAATAAATTCCTTCATTTGATTCTGTACCAAACGGGTTAAGTCACACACTTCTTAGACTAGACATTTCTTCAGTTTTGCCTTAAATTATAATGTACATTTCAATTTCCATGCCAAAACACAACATTCTCTGCCTACAATTGAAGGTAGTTGTTCCTGAATGCTTTAAATTTTTTTTTTTTTCAATTTTTGATTATTCAGGACACAACAATATGTAGATACTGCATCCCTTGGCTTGGTGTCTTGTACATGCATTTTGTTTATTAACTTGTATTGTTGACAATTTCTGTACTTCTGTAACCTTTAACCTTGTTGCTGTTGCTGTGGCCTCTGCAGCAATTCTGTTTATATGTAGATGCTGCTTTGTATAACGTAATTTTTGTACAGGCATATTGTTTACAATTTTCTTTAACTGCTTATGTATAGTTGTAACCTTAGTGGCACAGTATGACCTTTGTATTTTTTGTGCTAAATAAACTATAAACCAAACCAATAGTCCAGTTTGTATTTCTTGTGTAATTCTTAAGATTTTGGTAAGAACTCATATACAGAATTGGCTAGATGAGAGCAATATTATTTATGCAGGTCAGCATGGATTTGTTAAGGGGCACTGGTGTTTAGTAATGTGGCTGTCTTTTACAATAGAGTAACAACAGCAGTGGTGAGGGTAAGGCATGCATTGGCATTTTTTTTTTTTGGATTTTGCAAAGACATTTGACTCAGTAGCACACGACAAGTTAGTTTTTAAGTACATGTATGGGTTTTGATATCAGGTTAATAAACAGGATTGGCAATAGGCTTTCTGATAGATATCACACAATTGTGTAAGGGGAATAGTAAGGCTACAATTTGAGTTTCACAGTGCCAAGACCATTATTGTTCATTCTTTATGTCACTGGACTACAGAGATATTTAGTTGTTTGCAGATGATGCAAAGGTTGACAGAGTTATTTGTAATATTGCTGATGTTCTGGAACTTCAGAAGGATTTGAATAAGCTGAAAAGGTGAGCAGAATGCTGATATCAGTTTAATGCAACTGAATGTAAGGTTTTGAAATTTGGGATCCACAGATGAGATGCTTCATACTCATTTGGTGGAGTAATACTGGGAGAAGTGGAGGAAGTCAGTAATCTTGGGTGATTGTAGATAGAAATATGAAATGCAAAAGAAATATTGCAAAGGTTGTGAAAACAGCCCAAAGAATTGCTACAATATTGAGGTCATTGACCATGAGAAATAAAAGGGTGATGATTCCATCACATAAAGCTGTGATCAGATGACATCTGGATTTCTGTGTTCAGATCGGTCACCAGAATTTGAAGGGAATGAAATAACCTTAAAGAGGGTGCAAATATGGATAACAAAAATGATATCAGGACTGTACAATGTTGGTTTCTTGTGAAGTTTAGGTAAGCCGTATATTCCAGGAGGCCTAGCATGGTATGTCCAGAGTTTTTTTTTATTGTTTCTTGATCTAAGGAGTGGTTTTATCTAGTAACTTGTTTAGTTTCTTGAGCTGTATTTTTGTAAGATCATAATCAAGTTGGGCATATGTATTTCGATCTCGGAGTAATAAATTCATTTTTCAGTCATATGAATTAGTATCTAGGACAACAGTGGTATTTCCCTTGTCGGGTCTGGTGATGATTATGTTTCTATTACGTTTAAAGAAGGTAAGAGCTTTCAATTCTGATGGTGAGATATTCAAGTGCAAAGGTTTGGCATCATTTTGAAATATAGTCTATTGGCTTCAATATTGAACAGATGTCCAATGTTTCTTTCAATGTTGTGTATAAAATTTAAATATGGAATGCATTTAGGTGAAATGGCAAACTTATGATCTCTTGATAGAACATTTAATTAATCTTCTGTTAGACCTCCTAGAATATACGGTTTACCTAAACTTCACAAGAATAACGTTCCACTCAGACCAGTTGTGGATTATATCAGCAGCCCGGCGTACAAATTATCAAGATTTTTATCTAACCTTCTCCGTCCTCTCATAGGCCACTCAGCCTCATCAATTAAAAATTCCACAGAGTTTCATGCAAAAATAAAAGACATTCAACTGACATACTAATTAGCTTCAATATTGTCTCCCATAAGGAAACGATAGACTTGCTAATGCAAAAATTTCCATTCAAAGAAAAGAAGACGGTTCCATCTCCACTTCCATCATAAGCCAACATTTTCAGGTCCCTACAATCACAATTCTTCGGCTAATCATCCATCTCAAAAATTTGGCATCATTAAATCATTAGTAACCAGAGCGCACAGATTCTACTCTTCCGAAGAATCTTTAAACCAAGAATTGGAAATAATCAAAAATACAGCCATACAAAATGAATACAATCCAAAAACAACTCAAAAAATCATCAGTCACTTCCTCACACATCAATCTAGACAAGAACAAGCCCATAGGATTCCCATACCTTATGTCAAAGGCATCTCCGAACACCTTTCAAAAATTATGAAGAAATATAAATTGGCTGCTACCTACAAACCAATCAACCAGATCTACAATTGGTTCCTTCTCCTAAAGACAAACTCTCACCTTTGATGCTACCTGGCATGTACAAGGTCCCATGTTCCTGTAAATTGTCCTAGTATGGACAGACAGGTAGATCCATTAACAAATGCATTTCTGAACATCAAGACCATATCCGTCTTATCAAACTGCAGAAATCTGGCCTCGTAAAACATGGAATCGAAAACCCAAATCATAGGATGCATTGGAAAAAGACCAAACTACTACATAGATCTTTATATAAACATGAATGTTTATATAAAGAAAGTGCTGAAGCCCTATGTCACAGACCCAATTTGAACTGTAATGATGTTCTTACTATCCCTAAAGTCTGGGAAATTGTCATCCTAAATTGTGTAAAATAATTTTTATATATGTTATCTAATTTTAATGTAATTATATAACACACTACTGCACGCATAGAGGGATTCCATTGTAAGCATGCACCCTAACTGTATATGATTCCTAGTGCTGTCTGAATTAACTGTATTGAAGACGTCCTATGATACTTAGGATGAAATATTTACTTATTAAAAAATCTTATTACTGTGGTTACGTGTGTATGTTTAGTCATGAATGCTCCACAGGTTTCATTATACAACAAAGTAGTTACATTCATGTAAGTCATTTCATTTGGGCAGAAAACAGAAATTCAGTAATTTGCAGAGTTCAGGCATAGGCATCTCAAATCTACTTATGTCTTCTAGTGGAGGGCTAATAACAATAATGATAACCACAAACTGGTAAATGATGTTTCTAATCTGATTGGCTATAATTATTTAAGTGGAACAGGCAGTACAGTTTATTCTCTGTAAAATCGAATAAACAAATTTTACATTTTTTATCTTAATTTTATGATATTTTAATAGCTATCTGATAACATATTTCAGCTTCAATTAACTGTAACTTACTTTTATAACATCGTCAGAAAATTTTTCTTTATGAACCACTTTTCTTAGCATGTCAGATGAAAAATAATGTCCTGTTACTGCCTAAAAAAAGTTTGATATAGAGGAAATAATTATAAATAATAAACTTAATATATTTAAGCATGCAGAAAGAGAAAGTAACTACATGAACTAAACAATAAATTAATCAAGCTACAGGAAATTTGAAATCAAGTAATGTGAGTGAATGAGTTCTTAGCCTAGGTAAATGCAAAGGGATAAACAAAAATTATTGGCATTAGTGAGACCTGTTTGACAGAAGAGGATATACTTACAAGAATAGAATAGAATAGAATACAATACAATGGATATAGTGGATTCAGAGCAAACAGACAAGAGAAGAAGGTCATGGAGTATTGCTAATGATTGCAGATGAATTAAATTCAGCAATGGGTAGAAATCTTAAATGGTGATGATAATATGAGTAATAATACAGGCATTGGGTTTGAAGCTAGTTGGTATGATAGAGGTTGAGAGAACAAAACATGTAGTTAGGTGATGTAACAGACACAAATCATCTTGAAAAGGACTATGAACTGCATAGAAAGATCAACCCCAATACAAGGAAGGCTATCATTATGGGTGATTTTAACAATGGGATATAGATTAGAGCGGTGGTTCTTAATCATATTTTGCCTAACACCCCTTTTCAACTATTTGTATGGCCTGGTGCCCTCTGCTCAATTTTACACTAGGTTAATGACTCAATAAGATAATTATAATTTATTATTAGGCAAACCTAAATTACCATCAACATATTTTAAATGATAGTTAATTAAAAATTAATGACTTTGATACTAATTAATTTTTACTCAATAAAGATAAACTTACTGTATTCAACAAGCCAATCATTAATGGCTACCCAGAGCCTGATGAGATTCTGCTAATTTTTCATTATCAGGTTCAATGTTCAACAAACAAAGTCTCAAGTCTCTTCTTTCACTTATTTGTAATCTATTTCAGTGCTTAGCTAACAACTACAACACGACACTGAATCCTTTCTCGACAAAGTATGAAGAAGGAAAAGCAATGAGCAGTAATTTTATTTCTTGCCAAAGCTGAGGATACTTGCATTGCATGTTTGGCCAGAATCTTTCATACCCACATTGTTGAAATTATACTTGAGCTTCAAAATCATTTTTTAAGTCAATAAATTCTTCACACAAATTTGGATGAACAGAAGTGATATCAGAAAGAAATGGATTTATGATCCACTCAGGTATTTTAAGCTCATCAAAGTCTTTGAATCTGATCATGAAGTCTTCTTTCAGTGTCAGAAGATGGGAATAATAACAATCCAAATCTATATTTAATATTAAATCATCATCTATTATTTGTAGACTTGGGAACTACAAAAAATCTCGTTTTGCAATGCCCTGCTTGTAGAATGTTAATTTGCTGATAAAAGCATTTATAATTCCCTTTGTTTTAATAAGATTCGTGTTGCTTCCCTGCAATTTGATGTTAACCTCATTTAATTTGGTGAAAATATCAGAAAGATATGCAATGTCAACTTTTCCTTTTTTAGAACATGAAACATGTTCTCATCATGTGAATTAAGATATCATAAAACAGTATCATAGAGATCATTAAAGCATCACAGACAGTTTCCATTTGAGAGCCATTTAACTTCAGTGTGAAGCAAAAGACTCTCAAATTCTTCTTCATTTTCATGGCAAAGTTCCCAAAAAAATAAATTATTCAGTGACTGGGCTTTTATTTTATTCACTGCTTTAATAACATCATCCAAAGTCTTATGTAGTCGGCTGCTAAGATGTTTTGCAGTTAAGTGATGTCTATGAAGAATATAGTGAATTGTAAAGATATTTGGAACTGCTTCTTTTTAATGTGCTATAAATCCATGGTGACAACCAATTATAGCTGGTGCTCTATCAGTTGCACACACAATAATATTTATGAGAGGAATGTTTTTAGCATTCTAAAAGTCTTTCACAACCTTAAAAATTGTAGAACCTTTCGTGTCAATTTTCAGTTGTTCAACAAATTGAACTCTTCAATAATTTCTTCATTAGTATTTATATAATGCACGTAGGCCATTAACAAAGCATCGTTGTCACATAAAGTTGTCTCATCATGTTACAAAGAAAATTCTATATTTTTTAAATCACAGAATTTAAAAACCATAGAGTTTTAAAGGGCACAGTCCCTTAAAGTCTCACAAAAAGTTTGATGAATCTTAGTTGTGGACTTTTCTTGCAGCACAAAAAAATTGATGACGGTCCACTCCTCTGGGTCTTCAAATTTCTTCATAACCTCTGACATGTCTTCTTATATATCCTAAAAGAAAAATAACAAATTATTACAATTTGATGAAACATGGATTACAAAGGGTTTCAAGATATGCTCTTTCTTGTGATTATACCAATTGCTTTAATATCATTTTTGTTCTAGATATTTATCAGAACTTTTCAGCCCCCCCTCCCCCCAATACATCATCCACCACTGTACATATGCCATGGAAAGGTTCGGAGAAACTTTGCTGTCATCGTGACATTTCCAAAGCCTCCTTTTATATGTGGCATTGTGGTGTACATAACAAATTGCCATCTTTTGGTCTCCCTGTCATCCTCTGTAATTGGGTAGCCAGTGTTCTCTCTAGTTGTTCTCTCCGAGTCATGGTAGATGGCTCCTTCTCTTCCAGCTTCCCCATTAATGCTGAAGTGTCTCTGTCCTATCACCTACTCTCTTTCTCATTATGTGACCTATTGTAATCACCACTAATACTATCCACAGCTTTGCTGACAATAGTACTCTCCACTCATCCTATTCATTCACCAAACCATGCAGTTCTCTGACATCCCTGGCTACAAGATCATCTACAACCGGTGCATTAAAAATTGATCTTCATGCTATCCTTCAACGAAGTGAAGACAACTTATGTTCAATGCCACCAAAACACAATCTTGCTTTTTCTCTCGTAAAAGAGATTTCACCTCACCTATCATTACTCTCAGCAATACACAAATTACCGACAGATTGAATCTCTCAGCTTGGACTAACGTTTACCTCGTCTCCCCTGGTATATCAAAAGCCTTCTCAGCATCCAAGAAACTAGGCATTTTCTGTCATTCAAAAGATTATTTTACACCCAACAAACTCATAACTATATATAAATTCCATCCCAAATCCACTTGTGTTTAGAATACTGCTTGCATGTTTGACAAAAGCTTCCCTTAAAATCTTTGATGTTCAGAGGTGAGCAATTAAGCTCATTGATGATCCCTCTCTTACAGATTCACTTCAATCTCCATCTCACAGATGCAATGTTTTAGCACTGTGTCTATTCTAGTCTATCTAGTTTTATCTATCCAGCTCCAATCTATCTCAGTCCTCATCTGTATCCCCCCCCACCCCCCAACAGCACTGATAATGCTTATAGGTCTCTTGATCTCTTGTGTACTGGATCAATATATATACGAGGTGGTATCAAAAAGTTTCGAGACTAGGTTTGTAACACGCCAACAGATGGCAGCACAATGCTGCACGCACAGTCACAGGGAGCACCTACCATCATAAGCAGTGTGCCAAAAGACATCGTCCTGTGTACATTGGGAGCTGTGCAACTGATGCTATTCTGACCACCTGCGTTACCATATCTGCGATTTCATCATGTACAGCAAATTAGAATAAAGAGCAAACGTGAAATTCTGTATGAAACTGGGCAAATCTGCCACAGAGACATTTGACATGATTCGGCAAGTTTACGGTGATGTTGCAATGAGTCATTCGAGGTGTTTTGAGTGGCACGCATGCTTCAAGAGCAGAAGAACATCACTGGAAGACGATGAGAGATCAGGAAGCCCTTCAACGAGTTCAACCCCAAAAAATGTCGAAACCATTCAGCAACTTGTGCATGAGGATCATCGGAAAACACTCCACAACATTGGTACCATTGTCAGTGTGTCATATGGAACAGTCCAGGCAATCCTCACATGTGATTTGAACATGCGCCGTGTTGCTGCCAAGTTCGTCCCCAGGCTACTGCTGACCCAGGAGCAGAAGGAACACCGTGTCGAAGTCTGCCAAGAACTCCGTCAGCGTGCCATCCTTCATATCGAGGATCATTACCGGTGATGAAACTTGGGTGTATGGTATGACCCTGAGACGAAGCAACAGTCATCACAGTGGAAGAGCCCATCATCTCCACAACCGAAAAAGGCAAGGCAGGTCCGCAGCTCGACCAAGTGCGTGCTCATCATCTTTTTTGACATTCGCTGCATTGTGCATCGAGAATTCGTCCTCAGGGGCCAGACCATCAATAGTGAGTTCTACTGCCAGGGAGGACATTCGGCGAAAGCGACCAGATCTGTGGCATGCAAAAAACTGGATGCTCCACGACGACAATGCACCTACCCTACTCGCCAGATTTGGCTCCTGCTGACTTCGTCCTCTTCCCAAAGATGAAGATCCAGCTCAAAGGTCATCGTTTTGACACCATTGTGGAGATCCAGCGCGAATCGCAGAAGGGGCTTGACATGTGTCGAAAAGAATGTCAAGTTCTTGCCACTTTTGGAATATGTCCTTCCAGGACATATTCCAGAAGTGGCAAGAACGCTTGGAGCATTGTATTGATATGCAAGGGGACTATTTTGAAGGTGATCGTGTGTAAACGTAACTAAATAAAGTAATTTCTCGTAAACAGAGCTAGTCTCGAAACTTTTTGATACAACCTCGTATATAAAACTGAGATGACTTCTGGAATGTTTGTGCCTCTTTTTCATGGTGAGATTACTGTTTTCATGCTCCTGATCCAAACATCTGCATTGAACTAATAACTGAAATAATCCTCACTGGAATGAGATCCTTCATTCATCACTCTACTGCAATCTCCTGGCCTTGGTTCACAAAAAAATGCAGAATATGTTCAATGACTTAAATTAAAAACTCCAACTTCTCATTCGGTTTACACAACAACCAGAAACAAGTGTTAAAAAGTTATCGGCAATTCCACAGCATACTTCATAAGAATGAAATGCAATAAACTTGATTCTATTCAACTGGTAGGTGAGACTTCTAGTCCTTTGCTAAGGTTGTAGAGAGTAACTTCTGCTCTTATTTGCTCCCATCTCTCTCTTGCATGGTAACAAGGTAATCTCACCCAAGGAAAAGGCACACTCTTAGCGTCAGTTTTCCCCACCAACTCATGCTTGGGCAACCTAATGGCAAATCACTCCCACACTACCACAAACTGCCCACTGCATGCCTCCTCTGAACATTCAGCAATTGACTAATGATTAAATAAACTGATTAATCCTGATACCAATAAGGCTAATGTCCACATGCTATTCCTTTAGCTGTGCTCAAACCTTGTGCCACAGAATTAATATCCATCTTGTATTACCTATATAAGCTATCATATTCAACCAGCATCTACCCAACAGCATGGAAGCATTCCTTCATCCAGTCTGTACCTAAAATTAGAGACCAAAGTCAGCTATCTAACTATCATCCCATTACTCTCACCTCAGTACCCAACTTCTTCAGTGTGTGGAGACTCATCAATTAATTAGTGAACACCAACATGAATTCTGCCATTCTTGTTCTACACCTCTTAGCTAATCTCATCTACCGTTGGACATAGGGCATGGAAAGATTTGGAGAAACTGGTGCTGTCGCTCTTAATATTTCGAAGACATCAAGGCCTCCAGAACAAGCTACTATCTAATAGTTTCCCTCCTGCACACTGTGATTCAACTGTCAGCTTCCTCATTGGTCATTCACTGCATGTCATGGTGGATGATTCCTCTCATCAGATTTCTCTATCAATTCAGAGTATCCTAGGGTTCTGTACTCTCACCCCATGCTCTTCCTTCTTTATGCCAAAGAAGCCAAATTTGAATGGGATTTGAAGTCAGCCAAAGACCCTCTTTTGCGGCCTTCAAATCCCATTCCCAGTTTTGCCAATGACAGTACTCTTTATTCCTCTTCCTCATTCTATAAACCCTGTAGTACTGAAATGATAGAAACTTCAAGATCTTCCATAACCAATGACTTAAATACTGATCACCTCAAATACAATAAAGACAACTTAGTAAATTTCAATGCCATAAAACCTCAGGTCTACCTTATTACCTGCAGGAAAGATCCCACTTCACTCCTACTTTCTTTTTTGATAATGTTTCAATTTCCTTTCAAGACCAGTTCTCTTCTTGAGCTGATGCTCACATCCAGTTTATCCTGGCACAAACATTACATACATAGCTTCCTCAGCCTCCAAAAATGTTGGTGTTCTTTTTCATTCATATTACTTCTCTTCTGCCCAACTAACACTTTATAAGTCTCAGATTTGACCAACCTCGGGATGCGCTGAAACCCTCCCTAAGAATTCTTGATGATATACAGATGAGGACAATCTACTTAACAGATTGCCCTCTTTTGCTTAATCTACTTCAGAAACTTTCCCATAAATGCTCTGCTTCTGCATGGTGCTGTTTCTATAGGTACTTTCATGGGCATTGCTCTTCTGAATTGGCTGCCACCATCCTCTCCTTTCTTCTAATCATGTAGACTAAAGCAGCCACTAGCCAACACTGTCTAACTCCAAACAAACTTCTAATCATTCTCCTTCATTAAATCCACCTGTATTCTTTGAAACAACCCCCCCCCACACACACCTACTGTTTTTCAAAATGAGTACAACTTACAAATTTTTAAGAAACATATCAGTGGATTACTTCTTTATCCATAAACACTTAACCACACATGGCACTCTTATGTTATATGTCCTGTAACCTTTCATGTGTAAAACTTAATAATTAAAAAAATAAGTTAAAGATTTCTTTTGTATGTCATGAGCAAGACATTTTGAAATGTTAAGAATAACTAATCAAGTGCTGAAACACCAGTGATCTTTATATCAATATAATTCGTTGTGTTGTCAGTGAAATAAAGAGAAGGAGAAGTTTTTACTGAAATTTATATTTTGGAAGTGATTAAATGAACTTACCTCAGTGCATAAAATATGTGAAATGAAGAAGTTTTATAATTTTTTGCTACTCTTATTTTGAAATTATAACTAAATAACTTTCCTGCACTATGAAAAGAACTTCACCATTTCAAACAAAGTGTAAGTGAATGCACCATTTCTGAGCATGCACAAAGTGAAAATAATGCTAAGGGCTGTTGCTATGCATTCAGCTGTTCAGAAATAGGAAGAGAACATATGAAAAAGACAAGCTAGTTGGAGCTATGAACATTAAAATCTCCAAGGAAAATAACCTCACTGTTAAAGAAGTTGAACTGGAGAAAAAAATCAATATTTAAAGAGAGGAAACTGAATAGTTCAAAATTGCTGGTGGCATTAAGGTAACAACAGGAACAACAAAGGAACCTGATAGAATAGGACTGGATTTTTTATCAAAGGAATTCAGAAAGAGAGGAGATTCCAAGTTGGAAACTATCTGATGTGGTATATCAGAGTGAACATATGAAGAAATGCCATCTTTAGATTTTAATGGTGAGAACATTATAATGGTTAATAGTCTAATACATAAACATACTACTAATCCCGAGTATTTTTAGCATGTTGAAAATAACAGGTGGTTGATTTCCAACCTTGTGATGTGCCATTATAGCTACATGGTTCTCATAATCTTCTCTCTGTATGTTAACCTATACAACTAGACAACTACTAATAAACACATAAATGTTGGTTGCACACAGAGCCACTAATGGAACTGGGCTCACACAATTCTGTGGACAGTGCAGGGGGTGTGTGGAAGTTGTAACAGTATTTATGGCAAGACTGTATATACTGAGCAGATAAAGTGTCTACTTCAGCCATTCTTTTTAGATTCTTTTAATATGTTCTATCCAATTAAGTTCATCTTTCTTTTCCTTTATAACTGGTAGTTTAATTCATTCATTATTTCTTTATTTGTTTTTTTGATAAATAGGGTACATTTTGAGGTATAAGAATTATTATTATGATTGTTATGTTAGATCCTCTGAGGAGGAGCTAACATAATAACTATCTGTCATATCTCTCCTTGAAACATTAACTGAATGCATTCAAACAAGAGATATGATTCACAACATCCATTGGTAGTCCATTTCACATTCTCACCACATGAAAAGAACCTGTGGACTAGTAGTTCTTTCTCCACTTGTATAAGCTGCAAAATGTCACTTGTATCTATACAAGTGCAATATCACCTCAACAACTAGCCTCTATCATAATTTCTCATCCATTTTGTTGGCTATGAAGACCATATTCCCTCAATCTATTGTCATATGCACAATTTCATAGACCAGATATAATCTTGGTTACCTGCCACCAGATCTTTTTTATTGTCTTCCATCTGTCACAGAGAGTAACATCTTTAGATGGAGGAACTTTAGATAGAGTCTACTGAGCTATCCTTCATCAGGCTGATAAACTGAGATGGGAAATTTTACTTACTTTTAAGCCACAAGAGAAGCAGTGTGGTTTAAGGAATATGCTTGTGGAAAGATTAATTGATTCATTTTTGTCTTGGTGAAGCCATTAAATGATTGATCACTGCTAACAGTCATTAGAATAAGGCATACGCTATCACCCCCTCCCCCATCTTGGGAAGGGTAAATTTACACTGTTATTCCTTAGTGATGATGGTATTTGCAATTAGAATCCTCAAACAGGCAACAGCAGCAGCAAACTACTTGCACACTGGAAATAATTATTATTCAATAAGCTCAACAACACTGACTACTCAATAAGCTTATGGTGTACAAAGTGTTACTCTCGAGAAGATCTAGCAGAAGACAAGTCATGACTCCATTTGGAAAGAATATGACACTAGTAGATCACCAATATAAATAAGTGTGTTGATATTAATCCATGACACTTTCACATAAAACAACACTTTAAAATTCTATCTATATTTCACTGGGCATCTACAGATGCCGTATGGTCACTCTGATGCTCAGTGATATGTGCCACACCAGGCCTCGCCATGTAGTCCTGTCGTTAGCTTTTCTGGTGGCCTGAACTCTCTGAAGATCAGTCACTCCACACACACACACACACACACACGCACACACACACACAATCCATCCATCTCATTGATGGTCTACCACTTCCTCTTTTTCCAGAAACTTTACCTTCTATTACTGTTCTGAGAAGTCCCCCCATCCATCTTTTCAATGTGTCCAAAATATTTTAACTTTCTTCCGTCAATATCCTTAAGGAGCCTTAAAGTTCTACTGATCTTTTCTAACACCCATTCATTTGTATGCCTTTCAGTATATGATATCCTCAACAGCCTTCTGTAACACCACATCTCAAAAGCAGATATCCATTTCTTATCTGACTTCTTCAGGTTCCAAGTCTCACATCCATAAGTTGCTGTTGGAAAAACAACTACATCGAAAATCCTCCACTTTGTTCCCATGGAGATAGATCCATCCTTACAGATTTTAGACAGGTCTCTGACTGTTGTTTTAGCCATTCCTAATGTCTTCTGAACAGCAATTCTTTACATTAACAATGGATCCCAGGTTCTCCAACTTGCTGACTTTCTCAATTTTTTCTCCATTAAGGTACACTTGTTTCTCAAGAACTTCCCTGTTTGTATTTCCTTTGTGAACCATAATCTTTGTCTTGCTAGGATTGAGTTGGTCCTCTATTATTACTGATCTTGTTAACTTTGTCAAGAATTAGTCCTAGTTCTTCCATGTCATTACAAAGGAGTACTGTATCATCAGCATACCTCAGATTACTGATCAATCTACCTCCTATCCTAATTCCTGTCCTGAGCTCATCCAATGCTTCCTGCATGATGTCTTCCACATATATACTAAACAAGTGAGGAGAAAGTAAACATCCTTGCCTAACTCCTTTTCCAACTTAAAGCCAGTCAGCAATCCAACACCTGTTCTTACCACAGCTTCTTGTTCCTTGTACAAGTTGGCTATCAACCTGATAGTGTGTTGAGGAAAACCCATTCTTTTCATTACTTTCCACAGTTTCACATGCTCAACACAGTCAAAAGCTTTAGAGTAGTCTAAGAAACATTATCAAAGGGAGTCTGAATTCTTTATATTTTTCTATAATCTGTCTAAGGCAAAGGATCTGATCTCTGGTACCCTTACCTTTCCTAAAACCTGCTTGTTCCTCAGGCATCTCTGTCTCAACTTTGGCCCCAATCCTATTTAGCATGATCTTCAATAAAATTTTGCTTGCATGAGATATTAAACTAATAGTTCTATAGTTCTTGCACACCTTCATATCACCTTTCTTATATAGTGATATGAAAACAGACTTCTTCCAGTCTCTAGGCCATGATCTTGTCTCCCATATCCTTGTAATCAATCTACGAAACATTCTTATCCCTCCATCTCCTATGGCCTTAATTAACTCTGCTAGGATTTCATCTATGCCTGGGGCCTTATTGCTGTTAAGCTGCTTAACTGCTCTTTCGACTTCATGCCTAAGTGGAGGAGGTTCCAAATCAAAATTATCCTGGTGAGAGGGCACCACATTTTCTTTATCCACTCTGCTGTACAGTTCCTCACAGTATTCTTTCCATTTGTTTTTGATTTCCAACTCTTCTGTTAGTAATGCTCCATTCCTGTCTTTGATGACATTCAATTTAGGCTTAAACTTGTGCTTTAAGTCATGAACTAAATAAAACATCCTTTCATAATTGTGCCTCCTCATCTGGAACATTTATTAGTAGAGAACTTTTCCTTGTTCTGCTTGATGGCTCTTCTGACTTCTCTATGTAATCTCTTGTATTCTTCAGTCCCTGTGTCTCTTTGTTTTTCCAACCTTCTTTTGATTAGTTCCCATGTTGAATCTGATATCCATGGATCTCTTGGTCTTCTTATTGGGCCGAGATACTTCTTCGCTGTATCCTATATTATCACCTTGACTCCTTCCCAAAGCATTTCTGGTGAGTTCTCTTCATTGGTCTCCAAAAAATCATCCAACTGAGTTGATGTTTCTTCTGTGAATTCACTAGGAATTACTCTAACATCCAATCTAGTAGGATGTGCCTGACCTGGAAGTTTTCAGTCTTAGTCTTACTTTGGCTCTTACTAGCTGATGGTCTGTACCACAATCTGCTCCAGGACAAGTATGCACATCAGAGATGCTCGTCTTCCACATGATTACATGCTGGAGAGCCAGAATGTAATCAATCTGGTGCCTTGACCTATCAATGTTAGATGTCCAAGTATACGTCCGTAGTGGACATTAAAATTAGAAACTTAAAACAAAAAAGAAAGAATAAAAGACATAAACTAGATACAAGTGTTGACACTTTCACATAAAACATTTTAAATTCTTTTTTAAAATGTTTGTCTAAATTCATTTTTAAAATAACATTTTATGGAATAAATATACCAGTTTGATCATATTATATTATACACATACTGACCACTGAATTAGAAAACTTTATGCAGATGTACATAAACATCACTTACACAGCATATAAGCAAAATATTTGGTCATGTGCATTGCCACATGTTCTAGGCAACTATTTAAGAAAGATGCTAGTTAGTAATTGTCGATACACAAAGATCACAATGGGAAAAACAGAGGACTTTTCCGAGTTCAATAAAGGGTTTATTATGGCTGGAGCCATTATTTTGAAAACAGTAGAGCTGACTGGTTTCTCAAAAGGTGAGATATCCCAGGTTTAATCAGTGGAAAAACAACCCACACTGCTTGTCTAAGAGGTGTAACTGTGGTCCTAAGTCTGTCAGGAATGAGATTCTCATTGTCTGAGAAGGTTTGTATGGAGCTTCCTATGTGTAGCAATTGACCAAAACATTTAAAGAGCTGTTCCTGACAAATATCTCACTGAACTATGCGCAAGGAATTGAAGAGGATCCGTATCAGAGGTGCATGCTTATATGGAAACCGCTGATTTCTGTGAAGTTTCTAATTCAGTGGCTTGTATGTGTAACATAATTTCATTACAAAAAACCTGCTTATTGTGAATTTGATTGACCATATGGTGAAAGCTGAAACAGTGAACAGAAGAATTCATCTTGAGCACTGTTATTTGCCTACTGACAAGATCACTAGGCAAACCACTCTGCAAACCCATTTATAAATTTGATAGCTGCCTCCCACTCCTATTTCAAAATTTGCTTTTAAAATAACTCCTGAAAATGCTATATGATTTATATTTTGATATAATTTTACAAGATATAACTATGAATTTTATACATACTTCCCATTTGGTAGAAGAGATATTTTCTATGTACTTCTGATATTTGAATGGTAGTTTGACTTTTTCTTGGGATCTTAGAAATACTGTGGGCATTGCTCCATGTTGATCAGGAAGAATCATAAAGCTTTCCTCCACTGGTCCAGTAAGATGTCCAAGAAGATGATAAAACTGCCATTCTTTAGTGTCACTGATCACACTATTTGAATAAATATATATCCACAGATCACATATTTATATTTCTGATAAAAACAAAACTGTCTAAAAAAGCAAAAGCATATTCATTTATATCATTCAAAAGTAGTATTTAAGCAGAATTGTGTGTATGTGCATGCACTGCAGTATATATTGTTATTACAGCGCGCGTGCACACACACACACACACACACACACACACACACACACACACACACACACACACACACACACACAATACATTATACATCTCAAATATGCTTCTAGGATATCTCTGCAGTAAATTATTGATTTAATTTCACAAGATAAATAAAACAGAGCTAGATTCTTACATAATTAACAATGCTTTTGTTCAACATTTCAGCTTTTAGTAGATTTTTCACAGGGATCAGTCATTTTACTAATTCATAATTATGGGTACTGGTGGGATATTCAACGTGTGGATGCTTTATGATCAACTGCTCTCCACATGGCATTGTGAACCATGTATCCTAAATTTCTGTTCATAATTACAGCCTGCTTGCTGATTTTAGATGTTTCTGAAACTATTGGAACAGACTGTGTTGAAGTATGAGGTGTGGCTATTAAATAACGAGACTGGTTGAAAAAATGTGATTGAATATTACAATTGTCAACTTAATTGTTATTCCCTTCAACATACTCCCCTCCTCTATCTATACACCGTTGCATACAAATTTTCCACTGTTGGAAGCAGTGCTGCAAGTCATCAGGTGTTATCTGCTTCAGTAGTGCTGCCATTTTTTCCTTTACCTCATCCACCGACGGAAAATGGGTGCCCTTCAATGCAGATTTTAACTTTGGAAAAAGGTAAAAGTCACATGGAGCTAGGTCTAGAAACAGAAACAAAGAGACACTCAATGCACTGGAAAACTCCCACACCACCGAGAATGAAAAAAGCAAGAATAAGCAAGTCAAAAACTGAAGGCAAGGCTGATATTTTTTTATTTTTTTTTATTTTTTATTTTTTAATATCAATGCCATGGCAATGGTTGAATGGGTACTAGAGGGTCAGACAGTTAACCAACATTATTACCTTGAGGTTCTGGCCAAGCTGAGAGAGCGAGTGAGGAAGAAGAGACCCAATCTGTGGAAGAACAACACTTGGATTCTGCATCAGGACAACACTCCAGCCCATAGTACACTGTCTGTAAAGCAGTATCTAGCTGATAAGAAGATCAAGAAGATCCCAGTATATTAGTGCTGGACCATCCACCTTACTCGCCAAACTTAGCTCCGTGCGACTTTTATCTTTTTCCAAAGTTGAAATCAAAGTTGAAGAGTCAGGTCTACCACAACTGGCGTTCATCCAAAATTACATCTTCCTATATACAGCCTATACCAAAGCCCGGAAGAGCTACAAGAAAATTATCAGCACATCAAAAATTGATTTTGAGCGTTAAAAGCAGGAAATTTGCATCCTGCACAAATAGCAGCAATGCCTTCTGGGATCTAGCCAAAACTATTGGCTATAACTTGTGCCCAACACTATTCCCACCACCATTACACCCAGAAAGAACTATTGCATCATCACCCACAGAAAAAGCCAACCTCCTGGCTTCCAACTTCTTCTCCAACTCTTGCATAGTTGATCATGGTAAATGGTCCCTAACCACCCAACATTCAATGCTGCTATTGATATTTCGCAGAAAGAGATCAGAAAAATTTTGCTCAAACTGGATATCACATCAGAGAAATCTTCTGGCACTGATGGCATCCCTCCCATTGTTCTAAAGGTCTGTCCTGGAGCTGACTCCTACATTATGCTGCTTGTTTACACTTTCTTATTCCACTGAATAAGAAATATCTATCCTGCAGTCTAGAAACTAGCCCATATACCACCGATTCATAAGAAGGGTGACAAATCCTTACTTTCAAATTACCATCTAATTTCTCTCACCTTAATTCTTTCTCAAGTAATGGAAAGAACCATCAATGGCTAATTTCTACATTATCTTGAAGATTCTCATCTAATAAATGACTAACGGTATGGATTCTGTCACTGTCGATCAATAGGGGATCTACTAACCTACATCACCCATCTCCCAACAAATACCTTGGAAAGACTCTGAGAATCTCAAGTGGTGGTTCTTGATATTCCCAAGGCTTTTGACCAAGTTTAGCACAAGACCTAGGAAAACTCCCATCATTCGGTCTGCCCCCCCCCCCACTTCTGCAATGGAATAGACAGCTTGCTGGCTGGATAATCACTTTGAGCGATAGTGGATGGCTCCTTATCATCTGTCTATACAACTAATGCTGGGGTCCCACAAGGCTCTGTTCTCTCTCACCAACTCTCTTCCTTCTATACATAAAGGATCTACTCTAGCTGACTGCTGATCCAGTACACAGTTTTGCTGATGACAGTACATTACACTCCTTTTTGTTTGACAATGCTGCAAAGTGCAAATCACTACAACCTCCAGAAATCTAACTTCTACTAACTTAAAATCATCAATGGGGACTTGGATAACATTATTAACTTCAATGCCAGCAAAACAGCTCTTCATTATTTCCATTATTATACAAAAAAAGAACCTTTGTTTTTCCAATCTTGTGTTTGATAATACCCAAATCTCTATTCAAGATGAGATTTATCTTCTCAGAATAACTCTAATTTCTATTGGCACAAACATATCACCACTACCACCACTGCTGCATTCAAAATATTAGACTCTCTCTTTCACTTGAAGCATTACATCACACTGAACAGCTCTTAACTCTATACAAATCACAAAATCTGTGTAACCATTGAATACTGCTCTCATATCTGGGGTGGTGCCCCTAAGAGCTCTATGAAAATAGCGGAATGAAAAAAAAAAAAAAGAAATAAACTCAATGAAAAGATCTCTATGAAAATTTATATAGAAAAGTGCAATTAGATTATTTGATGATCCCCCCCCCCTCCTTTCTCTCACTAATACACTCTACTCATGTTCACACAGGGATTCAGTCTCAGCAGCTCGCATCTCTTATAAATACTTCTATGGCCACTCTTCATCCAAATTAGCATCAATAATTCCCCAACCCACTTTGCAAATCTGTCCAAATGTGTGCAGCAACTAAACAGCACCCAGCATCCTTTCACAGTTCAACTCTGAACCCACAAAAGAGAACAAATTTCTCTTCTTCTTCATCGCTTCTACTTCTGCCCTCTGGAACAGTCTTGTACCATGTATGTTTCCCTTAAATCTTGAAATTCCTAATTCCTGAATTTTGCCTTTTACTTCTCCAGTATCTTAACTACCACTCCTGGGATACTGATTGGTAAGGAGTGAAAGCCAAAATTCAGGAATGGGTGGCCAGGAATATTGCACTCTATAGGGAGCGGCATGGGTTTTGTAAAGGATAGGTTTTGCCTTAGTAATCTGCTCACTTTTTATAATAGTGACAACTGAGTTAGATAAATGAAATGGCTATACAACGATACTGCTGTACTGTGTAAAAGCATTTGATAGATACCACAAGGAATGCTAAAACATAAATTGGAACAAATGGGATTGGATATGAAGCTGATGATATAGATAAGAGAGTGGCTGACAGACTAACTTCCAAGGTTAATATATGGGGGGGGGGAACTGAATCCGGAGAAGGTAAGTAACAAGTTATTTACTGCAAGCCTCTGTACTTGAACCGCTGCTATCTGATTTGTGAATCAACAATACAGGAAATGATTTAAGTGGAAATATTTAGTTGTTTGCCAATAATGCAAAGTTAGGAAGTACAATAGGTAATGAAGATGATGCAGAAATCCTTCAAGATGACAAACAGACTGGCAGCTGCCAGCTTAATGTGGCAATGTACAGTTATGCATTTTAGAAAGAAGAGATCACAACCTGCAAACTACATTCATGGAGCCAGAATACAGGAAATTGTGAGTTCAGGGATTTGGGAGAAAGGGGGAGTGTATGCAAATAGAAATGGAGTTTAGAGAGTATACTGCGAAAGCAGCCAAAATAGCTCATCGAACAACTTGAATATTCAAGAACACACTGAGAAACAGGGATAGAGAAGTCATTGTTCCTCTTTATAAGGCTTTAATAAGGCCACATCTGGATTACTGTCTACAGAATCTGGTTGCCAGGATCCCTATGAAATGAGGTGATGGAGAGGATCTACAGATGAGTGACTGAGAGGTCTAAGGAATGCTCCCTATGAGGACAGACTGAAAGTTTATGAGTTACAAAAGTTAGCTAATAGGCAGAAAAGAGATGGCAAAAACATATAAGTAATTAAAGGGGCATTATACAAGGGTGGTCTGAAATGTTCTCGGCCTAACAATGAAAAAACAAATTTATAATTTCAAAATTATTTTTATTTTTCAACATAATCTCCATTAAGACTAATACATTTATTCCAGCGATGCTCCAGTGCCATTATCGTGTCCCTGTGGCGTTTCTCAGTAAGATCTGCAAAATACCCGTCTACAGCTGCAATCACCTCTTGATTCGAAGAAAAATGCTGACCAGTGAGGAAGAGTTTTAATTTTGGGAAGAGATAGAAGTCAGAGGGAGCCAAATCTGGGAAATAGGGTCAATGTTCCAACAATTCATAGTGCAGATCCCTTAATTTTCCCATTTGGCAAAACACCTTTGTGGGCAGGTGAATTGTATTGATGAAAGATGATTTTTTTTCTTCTGCAAACCGGGTCTTTTCTCATGAATTTTTTCGTCTAGTCTGGTTAAAAGATCGGAATAATATCCTCCAATTATTGTTTTACGCTTTTCAAGATAATTAATAAACAAAATGCCTTTAGCATCCCAAAACACCTTTCCTGCTGATGGAACTGACTTTTTCTTCTTTGGCACCGAACAACTAGCTTCTGTCCACTGTTTTGACTGCTGTTTGGATTCAGGTATGTAATGGTGAATCCAAGTCTCATCCATAGTAATAAATCAATGCACAAAATCAGTTTAATTCTTGTTAAAACACTCCAAGCCCTGTTCAGAGATTTTCATGCAAGTGCGTTTTTGATCTGCTGTGAGCAAGCACAGCACCCATCTTGCGCAAAGCTTTTTCATTTGCAATTCTTCATGCAAAAAATATCCTACATGTTCTTTTGAAATGCCTATAGTCTCAGCAATTTCACGCACTTTGACTCGCCAGTCATCCAATACGATATCGTGCACTTGATCAATGATTTCTGGTGTTGTTACACTTTCTGTACGTCCTTCACATGGATCATCTTCAAGGCTGGTATGGCTATGTTTAAACTCGGCAGCCCATTTCTTAATTAACTGTTGAAAACGAAGGAGAAGTGTGCCCATAAACTTTGATGAACTTCGAATGAATTTCATTTGATATTAAACCTTCTTTTACAAAGAATTTTATAACAGCATGATACTAAATTTTATCCATTTCAAGGGATACAGACAACACTTTTACTTCATGTATAAAACAAACTACTTGATAGAATGACTTGCAATTTCACCACATGGATGTACCAACTTTAAAAAAAAAAAATTTTGCCATTAGTGTTGCCATCTATGGTCGAGACCGAGAACGTTTTCAGACCACCCTCGTATAATTGACACAGAAGACTTTTTTTGATACATGACTAAGGGGAGTCACCCCTGGAAGTGGTATAGGATTGAAGTTAGTTAGTAAAGGAATGAGGACTAGATTTTTTACTTGGATGGCGAATGGGTTGCCAGAAACAGCTGCGAGTATTTCATCAGTGAATGAGTTTAAGGATAAGTGTGATAAATATTGTGTGAACGATGATTAGCATGGGAATCCCATGATGAGCTGTTGGCACCATGGTGATAATAATATGCTAATACTGGTCTTAAAAGTATTAAATTATTAATCATTTCTGTTTTCCTTGAGATCAAATGTGACTAACTGTTTTCTAAGTTCCTTGGAAACATCTCTTTGCATTTATCATAAATCTCTGACTTCCTAGTATGCAAAACTATACATATTTTCAAATTTATAGTAACCAATTTCTATTTGGGAAGGATCACTGCTGTACATATCAGTGTGTGCATATACAAGCGGTCCCATACTTTCACACATAATGCATTCTTGACAAAATGTGTGAAAGCTAGACAACAGATTACATGTTATATGGGGGACTTCTGTTCTCAGACAGCTGAAGAAAAAAAAATTATAAAATTCCTATTTAATATAATATACTTTTCCTGAGATTAATACAAGCTATACATGATTATTTACATTAATAGTACAAATAAAACAACATTTAATATTGACAATAAAAGTTATTTTTATACTTTCTTACCTCAAACTGCATTTCTCTGAGCTTACTTGAATTAATATTGGGTTTACAGTGATACTGCTAATAAATTTGGATTCACAGTGATACTGGTGGACCTTGCAAAGGACTTTAACAGGATACCACATGGAATTCTAATGAGTAAACTACAGCACATGGAGATGGATATAGGGTTGGTGAGATGGATAGGAGAGTGATTGATGGAGAGATATCAGAGAGTAGTTTATTCAGCAATAGAGTCCAAAAGAAGGCTTATGACTAGTGGCATGCCACAGGGTTTTGTTCTTGGACTGCTACTGTTTAATTTATTCATTAATGATAAAGGAAAGGATCTGAGGAGAACTGCTCAGCTGTTTGAGGATGATGCAAAGTTGGGTAGAGCAATAGTTAATACAGAAGATGTCAAAATTTTGCAGGATGACTGGATAGATTGGCAGACTGGGTAAAGGAGAATGGATGTCAGTTTAATGTTGCAAAGTGTAAGGTTATGCATTTTGGAGTGAAAAGATTACCAGCTGCATATCACATTGGTGGAACTGTACCCCCGGAAATTGACAAAGCCAGAGATGTGGGAGTGTTAGTGGATAGGGCGGTGGTTCTTAACCGGTGTTCCCCGGAACACTGGTATTTTCTGCAGAAGGTGAATAGGTGTTCTGCAAGAAGTTCTGGAATTTGACATTTTAAAATCAATTTGTCAGCACAAATTAATTTAATGATGGTTTAATTGATGTTTAATTAACTATTAATTAATTATCAATTATTGATTAATAATAAAAAATCAGCTAAATTACCAATTAATTATTAATTTATACATTACAAAATGACAAGGTGTTCCGTAGTCGAAAAAAGTTTGAGGAAACACTGGGATAGGGAGTTAAAGTTGAGAGGGCACATAGCAAAAGTGGCTAAAGCAGCTCATCAGATTACTTGGTTACTGAAGATGACTTTGATGAGCAAAGACAAGAAGGTTATTGTTCCTCTTTATTGAGCCTTGATAAGACCCAATCTTGACTACTGCATGCAGATCAGGATGCCAGGGCTTCTTGGTGATGAGGAGGAGGTGGAGAGGATCCAGAGAGAGTGACTAAGATGATAACTGGTGTATAGAATGAACCTTACGAGAACAGGTTGAAGATTTGTGGGTTATAGAAACTGATTGATAGGCGGAAAATGGGTGATATGCTTGAGACATACAAATTACTGAAGACTTTTTACAAGATTAATTCAGAGGAAATTTTTCAGAATAAGTCTGGTGGTGGGAGAACTAGAGGGACGTCCATGGAACTGAGTAAGGGTGTAGTTAGCAAGGGTGTTAGAACTATTTTTTTTTTGCTTGGAGAGTAGTGAATGAGTGGAATAGGTTGCCAGAGTTTGTTGTGGGTGCCATGACTGTGAATGAGTTCAAAGCAATGTATGACAGATACTGAGTAAATGTTGGATACTTCTTGACATGATGTTTAGGGCCTCCCTCGATGAGGTCTAAGGACTCCTTGGAGTTACCCATAATAATAATATTTACTAGACAGAAGAAATGAATTTTTAATTTTAATTATTTTTTGTGACTGTTCTTCATCCCTGATTTTAGAAAACTTTCCATATTATCCTATCACTAGTATCATCACTTTCATGTTTTTGTTTTTATAAAATTGTAAAGGTAAAATGTAATAAAATATTCAAATGAAAATTCAAATATTCAAATTCTGCTATAAGGACAAAGACTGTAACACTGCTGAAACTTAACTATGGGTGTGTAGACAGTGATAGCCTGAAATGTTTATCTGGCAGCTATATATTCAGGTTGGGAAGGGGGTTGTGCAATATTATCATCATCATCACAATCTTCATGGAGTCAGCAGACTCATCATGGGAGGTTCATTCCACTGACAACATATTTATCAGACTGAATCTTAAAATACTTAACACTCCCTGCATTAGCAACATATTCTGGTAAAGTGTTCCATTCATCCACAATTCTCCATGTAAAAAATCTACTCTTCACCACACAACTTCCATGGATCACTTTCTGGTTCTTCCGCTCTTGCCTTCTATTCTTTTTAAAATTTTCTCTGGGTAATCTGATAAAACCCCCTCGCTAATCTAGATGCTACTATCATATCACCTCTTTTCCTTCTATCCACCAAACTATGTAAAATAAGTTTTGCATTTCATATAAAATATGAAAGTGTGGGTTATGAAAAAAGTCAAAACATATGGATATTGCATGTGGGATCAAGAGTGTAATAGAATGAGCTGAAAATCCATATATTTAAAGATTTCCATCTAATTTCATTAGTGTTTGCAGTTTAATAAATGAATAGTCTTCAAACTCAACAAATATTTTTCTATAAATATTTTATAGTATTTATAAGTAGACAGCCTCCATAGTTTATCTGATATATGTTATGCCTCTAGGCTGGAAAGATCTGGGATATGTAAAATTGGCAGGGTTTTTTCCTCTCCAAAACTTGGGTTTATTTGCCATAAGATGCAAATAACACAGAGCACACTATACACATATGATTAACTGCCCTGTAAGACCAGTTAGGTATCTCTGAAGCTAAGTTACTTGACTATATCAGACCTGTGAGCCTAACATGTAAAAGGAACTGGATTTTTGAGTATTGTTAAGTAGTTTTAAGTAGATTTTTCAGTATTGTTAAGATGATATGGCTCCTCTGAAAATCTGAATACAACACTGTCACTTCATTCTAGTAATGATGGTTGTGACATAACATGAACTAGTGCAAACTGAAATCTTAGGAATTTAGTATAGAAAATTATGTATAACTGAAATGGATATATAAGATAACACTAAATTGGAGAAAGTGATGATGAATATGCAACTCTAAACATCTAGGGAAAGTCTGCAAATTAATTTTCCAAAAACCATTATATCCATTTCAGAACTTCTGCACTAAAGAAAACCTGAAAAAAATGTACTAACTCATTAGTGTACACTGTTTAAAATACTGATTTCATATGCTTTTATAACAGTCCTTCAACAAGAATCATTCCAACTGTTTTTAAAGCTAACAAATGGTGATTAAATGTATTCAATAATTACCCAAGCTCTGAACACTGCCAATATACTGAAATGTTGCAGTCTTCTGTGAATGGATTCACTAACTGATATTCAAAAAAACTGGCTGAACCTAATGTAACATGAATAAAAGCTTCTGTCGTGACAGCTCTGTTTAGAAGTGAAAGAATTGTTTCATGCTTCTTTTTTTCTCGGAATGCATCAATTGTCAAAAGATCTCTTTCTCGTTCTTTAATCTCTCTTCTTAGATCCTAAGGAAATAGGAAGAGTGGGAAACATTCAGCTGAGAATTTTATTCTTTTTAAGTGCACTTATAAATATTTTGATAACTAAAGCAAATTAATAATAAGACAATCATATGTATTTATGTACTAACAATTACTATTTCTGCAATAACTAAATTATAATGTAAATATTCATGATAACAAGAATTAAGTGAGGACTATAAGCAATTAATAATAAGCAATCAAATATTCAAAGACATCACTTTGCTCTCCCCCCTAAAAAAAGTATTTTAAAGTAAAATAGATGTCATTTGTTAAAGTGAATAATAAGATGTCTTGAGAACAAACAAAAAAAAAACTTATTTTTAAACTTTAACTTTTTCTTTATGGAAAAATAATTGTGGAAATGCCAATGGAATATAACAAAAAACACATATCCAGAATAAATACATTTAATGAACAACTTATAATTTAAATACAAATTTCAGTTTGTGTCTCACAAGACAATTAATATTGGGAAATACAAGTATTACAAGTATCTTTTCATGTGCAGGAGGTTATAAACATCTGTGGTTTGGAGAAACTTAAGTAGTTGTTCTTGACTTTTTCAAGGCATTTGATTGAGTTCAGCAAAAAGGACTACTTACTGCATGACTATCTCATGACCTACTGCTATTGTTTGTAACAGGACTGTTAATTTCCTTTCTGGTCCTTCTCTATGTGTCATGATTGATGGCTTCTTTGATTTCTTTTATTCAGATATATCACCATTGCTGAAAAATCCTGGGGCTCTGTATTTTCGCCAACATTCTTCTTCCATAAATGAATGTCACTCACTAGTTTCAAATCCAATTCACAATTCCTTTACTACACTCTAATCCTCTATTGTATTTGACAAAGCTGTAATGCTCCAACAACTCAAGTTATAATCCTTCATAAATGTCTTAAACACGGGTGTCCATGAGAAATTCTGGTGGGGAGGGTATAACTTTGTCAAATTCAATAATACTGAAACAGTACTGTGTTATTTTGATGAGAGACTGAAGCATTTGATATGAGGAATAAGTGAGCAAAAGAGTTGATCGTGGTAATAAGAACAAATGACTTGACAGGAAACAAGGAAAATGTAAGAGTGGATACCATGAGGTTGATTTTCGAAGAATAAAAGATAATAGTGTGATAGGAAAGGTATTCAGCTTGTTGCCCATTTATGTTAGAGAAAATGTGTGAAGAGAAAGAAATGCAGTTTGTGATTGTGTGAGATGAGTTTGAATAACAAATGGAATTGCATAAGAGTGATGGATTGCATTTGATGGTTTTGGTGCAAGTCATTTGGAGAGGCCACTGCTAGAAGGGAGAGTAAAGAGTGCAGAGAATGGATCTGGGCAAGTAAGAAGCAATGTTGAAGAACAGAAAAGTAAGGAAGGAGGATTAAAATGGTGCTGATGAAATGGAGTGTGTAACGTGAGTGTAAAGAATGAGAGAACCAGTGTGCATAACAGACAGGAAATGGGGGACTCATGGTGGACAGGATAACATTGCATGAGAAAGGTAAAAAGCTCAAAGAGGAGGTGAAAGTATGAGTAGACAGGAAAAAAATAGAATGGCCTGTGATGTAAGGGAAACAGCTGGGCTTGAAGAGGGTACTCAGATGGGTAATTAGAGAGAGAGAGAGAGAAATGGAATGGCTCCAGGAAGACATGGAAAAGTAGTCACACCTAATAAGTGGTATTAGTGAGATTTGTCATAGATTCAGAAATGAACTGTTATGTTTGTAAACAAATGCTAAAAGTATCAGAAATAAAGGGAATGAAACTGTTGCATTTATTGAGTATGTTCACACAGAAATTGTTTGAATAAGTGAGATGTGATTGGATGAGGATGACATCCTGATAGCAATAGAGATAGAAGGGTATGATATTTTTCATGAAGACAGAAATGGTAAAAAAGGTGGCATGCTGTTGATGATAGAAAAGAAATTATGCTTATGCAAGTTAAGATGCAAGAGGGAAACAGTGGCAGTGGTTTTGACGCAATATAGTGTGACATAGAGGTGAATAGAAAGAAATATTTAGTCAGATGTTGCTATAGACCTGGTGTTATAGAGGGTAGCGATCATGAAATATATCAACAAATTAGCCAAGCAAATGAGAAAGGGTGATCATTATGGGATTTTAATTATGGCAATATAGACTGAGATGATAACCGGGATAGACTGAGAAGTAAAGAAAATGAATTAGTGAAGTTTTTGAGGATCAACTACCTCAGGCAGTATATAATAGAGGGCACACAATGAACCAATTCTTGTATGGGATCATCTCATCAGAAGATGTCATTATAAATGAAGTGTCAACTCTCCCTCCAGTTGGTGAGAGTGACCATGAAATGATTACCTGTGTGGTTGCCAACCTTGTGAGGACCTCTGGGAGGAAAGGACATATGTAACTACAAGGCTGGTGATTATTAAAAGCTCAGGGGACAGCCTGCAGCTGTAGCATGGAAAAGAGATCAATGCTGCTTGATGATTAAAAATTATCTAAAGATATTTGATGGCTAGAAGGTTAAATAAGTTGGAATGGATGAATGCAGAGATTAAGCATACGATACAGAGAAAGATGACATGGAGGCAACAACAAATGAGTGGTAACAATCAGTTCCATGAGTAGTACAAAGATGGCAAGCAGGGTGAGTTGGTTGGTATGGGTAGCAAAGGTACAGTATGAGCAGCAGTTAGTTTAAAAAAAAAAAATGTAGGGAATTCTTTTGATAGCTAGCAGAAGATAGAATGATTATGGAAGAATGACACTGATTGGATGAATGGAGAAAATATTAAAAGGATAACTGCTGCACAGGATATAGTTGAGATATTACATGAGCAGTTCATAAAGGTATTTTATCTTTGCGAATGTAACACCATGCAGAATGTAAGAGCGATGGAAGGTGAGGAGAGATACTGACTGTGAGTGAACAAGAAGTATATTGGGAATTCAGTAAACTTAAGGTTGTGGGACTTAATGATATGCTACCATGAATTTTCTTGGTTTTCCTGCTTTGGCATACTTGTTTAATACAAGTCTTACATTGAATCAAGTTCCAAAGGAGTGGAAGGAAGGCATGATTGTACCACTTCATAAGAGAGGTGATGACAAAACTCAAGCTTCAAGTTATAGTCCAATCTGGTGTCAGGTGTTGTGGTTACAATTTTGGAGATCGAAGATCAAGAATTGGGTTGACAACAATGGCATTCTCTTTGATAGACATCAGAGATTTGCTAAAGGAACATCATGTTTCAGTAATTTGCTTCCTTATTACAATAGGTTAACAGGTGAATTGGAAGAGGGAGATGGATACACAGTAGTATACTTAGATTTTACAAAAGCTTTTTGATACATTGCCATATGATAAGTTGATAGTTAAACTAGAAAGGATGGGGCTGGATATTAGATAAGTGCAGTGGATTGGAGAATGGCTCTCTGATAGAGTATCAGGAAGTTGTGTATGAGGAAGCAATATCCCAGAGGAGGAAGGTCACTAGTGGTGTGCCTCAGGGATCTGTTTTAGGGCTATTGTTGTTTAACCTGTATGTTAATGATATCAGAGAAGGTTTGAATGGTATAGTCAGGCAGATGATGCAAAGTTGGAAATAACTATGAGGATTAGAGTGGATGTTGTGGCTTTACAAGAGGACTCGAACAGACTGAGTGAATGGGTATGGGAGTGGGGAAGCAAAATGTAAGATTTTAAAATTTGGAAAACAAAGACGGGATGTAAAATTTATGCTTGATGGAGATATTGTTTGAGGTGGAGGAATTAACAGATCTTGGGGTGATGGTGGATAAGGATCTAAAATTTAGAGGACACACTGCCAAAATTGTGAGGACAACACAATGAATTCTGGCAATGATGTGGAGTGTCCTCCACATCATTCCAGTTTAAATGCCTCTACAAATTACTAATACATTTTTTTGGGAATGGAAGAAAGCATGAGGTTAGGTTAAAAAAAAAGTTGTTAATAGAGTTGTTAATTCCTCCACCTCCAACAATATGGAGATATTGTTTGAGGTGGAGGAATTAACAGATCTTGGGGGTGATGGTGGATAAGGAACTAAAATTTAGAGGACACACTGCCAAAATTGTGAGGACAACACAATGAATTCTGGCAATGATGTGGAGGACACTCCACATCATTGCCAGCATTCATTCATTCTTAAGGTAGAAGCAGATTCGAGGAAAAATCTTTCATATTTATATTTGCTGCAGCGGACTAGTGTCTTTCTACCAGTGTATTCTATGGTGGGCATCCAAAGAATGGTCAGTGAGTTCTGAATGGCTGTAGTGGTGGAAACAGGATATAGTCTTTATGTTCAGAAATTCTGATGTTGGGCTACAGTAGGAAAGTTTACAACTGCAAGGGACCTGGAAAACACCTGACAGGTCTAGGGACTATGGCTAGTCTTTGATGGAGCTGATAAGAGTTGCCAATTTTTTATATGGTATGTAAATGGTGTAAGATTGTATATTTTTATGATTTTAGTTAGTTTTTCAAATGTGTGGCAGATATACAGAATGACAGCTTTGGTGTAGTCTGTTCTGAAGAGGGGGAGAAAGAGAGAGAAAGAGAGAGAGAGAGAGAGAGAGAGAAGAGAGTGTTGTGGTTTGGAGTTTTAATATTTTTTGAATATGGTGGGAATTGTAGCCATTGGCTAGGAATGTTTTGTAAAGATTGGCACTGTTATCTGAATTAATTAATTTAGCTCTGTTAATAATACATGAATGTATCTATCAGTATGTGTGTGTGTGTGTGTGTAGGTTTTCTGCAAACAGAAAATACCAAGGATCCATTACACTGGCATGTGATTAGTGTCTAGGAAGGGGAGAACGTTGTCAATTTCTTTTCCTAATATGAACTGGATTTTGATATATATTGATTGTTTAGGTGTGTTAAAAATATGTTGAGAGCAACCAGGTGATGCAGCCAAATGGAGAACACATTTGCTGTCTGAAATAGTGCAGGTTCTAGGGTCAATTTTTTGAATTTATGGAATGAAAAACCAGACTTTTTGGGAGAAAAAACCCACCTGCATGTGCCAGAGATCGACTAACTGAGGAACTGGTAAGAAAAAAAAAGCTTAGAAAAAGTTCCTCTAGTTGTCGACTAGAATTGAATTTAGGTCACCATTCTTTGAGCAGCCTATTTGCATGGATGCACATGCTACTTCCACTGAGTTACATAAGCTCTTGGCTATTTCATTTAGCAAGGAAATTCTACAAATAAACAAAGCAGACAGCCACGAGTTCTATCCTCTCTGGCTAATTTCGTCATGGAACATTTGAAGAGAAAGTTCTAAACTTTCCCCCATATGGACCCACCGTTTGGATATGCTTTGTCGATGCTGTGTTCTCCATTTGGCTGAATGGCCTAGATGCTCTCAACATATTTTTAATACACTTAAACAATCAACATCCCAAGATCCAGGTTCACATCAGAAAACAATCTTCCCATCATAGACAATTTAATTAAACAACATAAATACACCTGGTACAGAATCCTGCTGCATATTTAGAAGTTTTTGAAATTGATTTTTGTGTAGCAGAAGGTGCTAAAAATATCTTTACCATAAGCTCTTGTTATGTGTGGACGCAGCACCTCTTGAATGTGATGTTTCTGTAACATAACAATTCCATAATGTTTTTTTCATAATGAAAATTTCTGAATAATGCCAGTAAAGATGTTTCTTAACATTGTTATGAAGATGGATAAAAGCAATTGGTGGATGGATTCTAATTCCTCATGGTCACAAGAGTCCAAAGAGTGATAGACAATTCTTTTTACCCCAACTAATTGGGAGTTTTATGAAGACAGAAGCTTCTGTTTAATAATTACATACTTAAATCTAATTTGTGTGTACATTCTGTGAATGAAACTAACAAGACAACAAAATCTTTTAAAATATGTTAATTGCACTACTGCATATAAGAACTGTTAACACATAAGCAACAGAGTGGGATTAACCAGTGAGGGAGTTAAATCCAATTTATTTAAAATTAAGCTAGCAGAGCAGAACATAATCCTTCTGTAAGTTGGGGACTGTACAGACAGTCCCCAACTTACAGAAGGATTGTAATATTTAGTGATTCGAAGCTTATAATTTGGATTATTTTTGGATTACTTGTTTTCCTTCCAGTTACTTCTGGAAGTATCAGATGCTGTCATTTTCTGTTGTTGGTTAACCACTGACTTCCTTAAAGTAGATAATTTTAAAATGAATGGCTGTTTACTGCGTGTTTTAAATAAAAGATATATTTTGGTGAAAGGGTATATCCTGAAGTAGACATCCAAATTGATGTAATTACTGCAGCTGATAATCAATTCATGTATTAAGTAGTAGTACTGGATTAATTATATCATTTTGTATACAGTTGATTTCTGTACAGTCTGTACAGTCAATTTTCACTACTAATGTGGTTGTTTAGAATTTCCTTTAAACAGCATTGATAATTGCATTACATGGAGTTTTGGCCAAAACGTTTAATTTTTTCGGCAGTTTGTAATGGCAAGTTTTATTTATTTTTAGAGTAACCCCACAAGAGAAGATGAAAAACCTATAGTATATTAGCTCTGCATGAAGTCAGTGAGTTCACTATAACAATATTTGCTATAGCGAGTGATGATTATGTTTCTGGAAATAATTATACCAAATTGGTACCATAATACTGAATTTAATGACACAAATTTGACTGGTACTGGATGGCTGAGTCATGAATATAAATATGCAGGAACAAGATTCAAAGAAAGACTCTTATTATTTTTAAATAAAATTTACTCAACTGGTATCCCCCCAATAGAATGGAAAAAAGCAATTGTGATTCCTATCTTTAAGAAAGGTAATAGAGATGACCCTAAAAACTATAGAGGTATCAGTATACTAAATTCCTGTTGCAAAATATATAGTAGAATCTTAAATAACAAACTAATGAAATATTCTGAAAACTTTATTCTAGAAGTATAGAATGGATTTAGAAAAGGACGATCATGTATAGACCTGGCCTTTTGCCTAAAATTAATAATAGAGAAAAGAAGAGAATATAATTTAGAAACACATATTGCATTTATTGACTTTGAAAAAGCATTTGACAAAGTTAAAAGAAACATATTATTTAACATATTAAAAGAAAGACAAATACCATATAATATCCTAAAAGCTATCACAAGTATAACATAGATCGAAAGCCAAACGGCTATTTTTCTGGCAACCTTAATAATAATAATGAAGGAGATATAAATCTTTTGATGTTTAACTGCCAGTAAGCGAAACTCTAAGAACTTGGACTAAGATCAATGAGTTTCATACCGAAAAACTATCGGCAAATCCAAGTGTAAGTAACCACTTGGTAATGCAACACCAAGGCAACTCGAATCAAAGGTGGAGCAAGCTCCCTCACTATCCTTGATATTTTCTCATAATGTAAAAACACAGCCCCTAGGGGATGTAATACTGTAATTACATTATGAGGAGAGGTCACTACCCAGACTGGTTTCAACCTTTTTTGAGGTTTCATCAGTGAGTAGGTTCAAAAAAGGTTGAAACCGGTCAGAGGAGGTCAAAAGCACGGAATTCTAAATTTGGCATTTTCTGGCAGACAGTGCCAAATCACACAAAGGCATAAGTGCCATCCTTGTGGTGAAATGAATCATGGAGTATAATTTAGGTCTTGAAGGTTAATTGTAGTTGATAGCTGAAATTTGGGTTTCTGTGAAGAGCAGGAAGTCTGATTTGGATGTCTGTAAGTGGTGATGAATGTCACTGTTTTGTTTTTGGTTTACTATTCGATAAAAGGAAAGAGTGGGGACATGCAGTGGGAGGAGAGAAACTATTGATCATGATACCCATATGGAGAATAACTATTCTTCTTGCCATTCCATGGCCTTGACAGTCCCTCCCACATACCACTATTCAGACATCCTTTCCAGGCATGATCTGACAGAGTATGTGGCAGTAGGATTATGTGCCAGCTGAATGGAAAAATCTCGTGACACGCTTGGGCCTGTATACTATCTGGCAGCTGGCCAGTGTTACCATTTGTTTTAATTGATGTATCCTTGCAATGAAGGAGGTCCTAGTCTCTAAGAATATCTGCATGTCCTTGAAAGTTATCACTTACACTGCATGGAGAAGAGAGGGAGGGATGGAGATCATCATCTCTGCTCTGGAGGCCAAACATAGTCTTTGCCACCTCAGGTACCCAATAAGCATTATTAATTTAGGTAGTCTATTTAGGATGGAAAGATATTGGTTACCAGAAGAGGTGGATAAATATAGGTCAAAGAGAGGGATAGAGAGAGAGAGAGAGAGAGAGGAAGACCAGCTGCAAGATGAACCAGTGACCTAATCCTTAAAGAGAAGAAGAATTTAGGTAATCTATGAATATTGTGTGATGAGAGACCACCACCCTGCTAAGTAGATGGTCTACAGCAGGCGTTCCCAACCCTATGCCTGCGGGCACCATGGCGCCCGTTGACCAATTTGTGTGCCCGCCGCTGTTCAACCATGTGCCATATAGTTTGAAATAATCACGTGCACATCACGCAACAATTCATGGCATGCTATATGACGCATGTGTTAATGACACATGACGAGTATTAAATGCATACAATATAAAGTAGACGCGCATTCGAAGTCGGGATCTATATTTCGATTTTAATTCGAAATATAGATCACGTTAAAATTATGCGCATATAACTAGCAACAGATAATGAAATGCGCATAATTTTAATGGTGTCTTGTACTTAAAGTTTGGAAATATTTTGATTTATAATTCTAAAATGAGTGAATCAAGTAAAAGACAACGAACCTATAATTTTAAACACTGACTGGGAGGAAACATATTGTTTCGTTAATTTTAAAGATAATTGTGTTTGTTTGTTGTGCAACAGTAGCGTTGCAATTCCGAAAAAACATAATGTTGAACATCACTTCCAGACAATGCATGCCACTTTTAATATGAATTATCCACTTAAATCTGAAATAAGAACGAAAAAAATAAATCAACTAAAATCGAACCTGTCTGCCCAACAGTTGGTTTTCACTTGACATCTGGTAACATCTAAAAATGCCAAAATTGCTTATGTAAAAATTTCTCACATGCTCGCAAAGAAGAAAAAACCGTTCCAAGATGGTGAGTTGTTAAAATCGAAATATAGATCATGACTCACTAATGAGCATCTTGATGATTGTTTAAGAACTGGAATATCATCATATTCTCCTAATTATGAAGCACTGGCCAATGAAATGCAATGCCAAAGATCACACTAACCTATATATATTTAAATTTTTATACTGTAAACTTTTAAGTAATAAAACATTTGATTCTAATGTAAACTTTGTGTGTATTCATTTAACAAAAGAATTCAAAAAATTTGCTTGAAAAAAATAGATGGTGCCCATCACCCTACTGCTATTTTAGAATGTGCTCTAGGAAACAAAAAGGTTGGGGAACCCCTGGTCTACAGCAATGTTCCTTCTATTTTTTGCCATCCCATGTGTGCATGAAGCACACATTTTATGTGCAAGTTTCCAGTCTCACACTTCACTAATGCAATATTTTTCATATTAATGTTGCCCTTTTTCATCTATCTATAACCTGTAAAATTGCCAGCACTAAATTAATTGCTTAAATCCATGCAGTTACCAAAATCCATTGCTGTTTGCATGAGTTCAAGTGACTGCACTGTCTAGATAGTAGACACTCTAAACAAATATGCCTCTGCAAACTGCTGATGTCAGCATCAGTTCGTCCAGACAGCACAAGCCAAAAGTAGCTAATTACAGTGCATTAAGTTGGAATGGGGTTAGAGTAACATTGGAGTGGAGACACTGGAAAAATTACTAAGCAAAATAAATGACAAGTATGATTTATTATATATCATTCATTTTTATAGTACTTTCAAAAATTATTGATTGAAAATTAGAAATTCTGAAAGGAAAAATTTGTGTATGCAGTTTCCAGGCAGGTGTGCTCTCTTTTTGATGTATGTGTACACACAGCATAGAGAGAACATTAGTCTGGAGTACACTCCCTGATTATCTAACCCACAAACTATCCATGGTATTAATGTGCACTAGATAGCTTCTTATTTGTGGGTAGAATTGATATTAAAAAAATAAGTATTAGCCAAAAATAAGTATTATAAATAATGCGGTATTCAATATCTTTAATCCTAAAGGCTAATACGCAATTTTGAATAAGTATTAGCCTTTTTTTATATGGATATTTCAGAAAAGAAATTTCAAATGCAAGCAATAAACTATGGTTTCTACGATAAAGAGCCAAGAAGCTATTTTTTTTTCTGGCGGCGTAAATTAAGTTAAGGGGACAATAAACCCCTCATTAGACTTACGCTTGGACTTGCCGATAGTTCTTCAGCATGAAACTCTTAGATTTAGATCTCCAAGTTTTGTATCCAGCTTTAAAATAATGAGGGATTTATTATCCCCTTAACTTAAACTATGGTTTCTTTTACCTTGAATATCTGATTAAGTATTAAAGTTAAACTAGTAAGGAGCTTACCTTGGTTTCTGAATAAGGAGCTGTATTACTTCCAACACCATTCTGATTTCTTATTGCTTCCATTCTTGCTAATTTGCGTCTTCTTTCAGTGGAGTGGCTACTTTTGGATATAGGTTTTGAATGATGATATGATAAATGAGAAGAAAGTAGTGCTGCAACATCTTTATCAATACTTACAATAGCCTTTGCTCTTGTCACTAAAAAAAGAGTGTTGTTGTTTTCACACCATATTAATCCTTGTTCCATCTCTTGTGGCTATAAATACTGCATTTATAGCCACAAGAATTAATTTACCAGTAAAGATATGTAGGAATAAAAAATTATATGACAATTACAAATATTTTTTACTTACTGAAAATAATAGTACATCGTCAGTGTTAAGAAATAACAAACAAATGAACAGGAATGCAAGGTACAAACAACAATCGGTTTACTAATTAAAAAATGGTTGCTGCATGCTAGAAATTAAGACTGATATCAATAAATAATATTAAAACTATTTTTGATGCTTACATAAAATGAGAATATCTCAAACTTTAGAGGGGGTGAAGAGAGAGGGAGAGAGAGAATTGTTCCAAATTGGGGTAGGCCAATGTAAAAGGGCTTCACAACTTTATTTGAAAAGGATTCATATTTAAAACTCCTTCTATGGGGAAAATGAACTTCATCCCACAGGATACTGTGTTTGGTGTCAATACTATGTTATACAGAATCAAACTTCTGAGGTTTCATGTAATTGGTTATGTTCATTAATTATTTTTTCCATAGAACAGCCATTTGCTCAAAGTATGTCAAATTATATTATTATTATTATTATTATTATTAAACAAGACCTCATGGAGTCAAAGACTCATCTAGGAGGTCCTTTTATCTCACACACATCTCATCATACCGTGTCTTAAACACATTCAAACTCCTTGCAGACACCACACTCTCAGGCAAGGCATTCCAATCACTCACAACTCTGCACGAAACAAACCTGCCTCTCACTCCCTCTTTATACAGTTTCCAGGGGTGACCTCTGGTTCTCCCCTGATCTCCCACTATTCTCTGTAGAACTTCTCCACCATTGATCTTATAACAACCCCTTACCAACATGTAGGTCTCTATCATATCTCCCCTCTTCCTTCTCTCCACCAGACTCTGCAAATTACATCTTCTCAATCTTTCCTCATACTCAACATTCCAGAGGTCAGAAACTACCTTAGTCAGTTGCCTTTGGACCCTTTCCAACATCTCTTCATCCTTCCGAAAACCCGGTGACCAAATATGGGCACAATAGTCCATGTGTGGCCTAATCAAAGCCTTATACAATGGAACAAGAATCTCCCTACTTCTACACGTCGGTGTTCTCCGCATCATTCCCAGAAGTCTTTGTGTTGTCTTCACAATTTTGGCGATGTGTCCCCTAAATTTTAGATCCTTATCCACTATCACCCCCAGATCTCTTATTTCCTCTACCTCCAACAATATATTCTCACCAAGTATAAATTCTGCATCCCATCTTTGTTTTCCAAATTTTAAAACCTTACATTTTGCAACATTGAACTCACATCCCCATTTGCTTGCCCAATCACTCAATTTATTCAAGTCTTCTTGTAAGGCCACAACATCTTCACTACTCTTTATGGTTTGTGCCAACTTTGCATCATCTGCAAACAACTGAATATCTCCATCCAAATCTTCGCCAATATCGTTAATATACCAGTTAAATAGTAATGGCCCTAAAACAGACCCCTGAGGCACTCCACTAGTGACTTTCCTTTTCCTGGATATCGCACCCCCATACACAACTTGTTGATACCTATCAGATAGCCAGTCTCCAATCCAATGCACTAATCTAATATCCAACCCCATCTGCTCTAGTTTGACTGTCAACTTATCATGAGGTACTCTATCAAAAGCTTTTGCGAAATCCAAGTATATTACTGTATATCCTTCTCCTCTGTCCAAGGAAGCAGTCACTTTATTGTAATAAGTAAGTAGATTACTAAAACATGACCTCCCTTTGGCAAATCCATGCTGTCCATCAAAGATTATACCATTGTTGTCAACCCAACGCTGGATCCTAGCTCTCACAAGCTTCTCCAACAACTTAACCACAACACCTGACACACATATAGGCCTATAGTTTGATGCTTGAGTTCGATCACCTCCTTTATGAAGTGGCACAATCTTGCCCTCCTTCCACTCTTTAGGAACCTGACCAAGTGCAAGACTCGTATTAAAAAAATATGTCAAGGCAGGTGTCAACTCTCTGGCACATTCCTTCAGAATCCGCAGTGATATATTATCAAGTCCCACAGCCTTATTTACATCTAGTTTACTCAACACCCGAACCACCTCTTGCTCACTTACAGCCAGTCTCTCCTCCCCATCATCAACTGCTCTTAATCTCTCCATGAAGTCACATTCACAAGACTGAAAGATCTTTATGAACTGCTCATTAAGTATTTCCACCACACATTCTGCAACAGCTGTCTTTATACCATTTCCTCCAATCAATGTCATTCTTCCATAATCATTCTTTCTTTTGTTGGCTACATATCGAAAGAACTCCCTAGGATTCTTTTTGGCTTCATTAGCTAACTGCTGTTCATACCTCTCTTTAGCTACTCTCACTAACCACGTCACCCTCCTTGCCCGGTCTTTGTAGACCTCATGAAATTGGTTACTTCCACTTCTCTTATGCTGCCTCCACAATGCCCTTTTTCTCTGTATTGCATGCTTAATCTCTTTATTCATCCATCTCACACCTACCTTATTTAACCCTCTCACCCATGGTATACATTTAGACATTGCATCTACTAAATAGTTTTGAAAATCCCCCAAGCTGCATTGATCTCTTTTCCAGCTGACTCCTCATTCCATGCTACACCTGCAAGCTGTCTCCTGAGCTCTTCATAATCACCCCTTTGTAGTTCCACATATACCCTTTTTTCACAGGGGTCCTTGCACTGCTGGCAACCACCCAGGTAATCACCTCATGGTCACTTTCACCAATTGGTGGATGATTTGACACCTCATTGATAATTACATCCTCCGATGAGATGACCAAATCCAAGACCCTTAATCCTCGTGTGCCCTCTGTTACATACTGTCTGAGGTAGTTATCCCTCAAAAACTCAAGAAACTCATTTTCTTTACTTCCAGTTGCTATCTCTTCATTCCAGTCTATATTGCCATAATTAAAATCACCCATAATGATCACCCTTTTCTTATTTGCTTGGCTTATTCTTATTTTCTTATTGGCTTATTTGGCTATACATTTCACTATCACCACCATCCACATTACCAGGTCTATAACAACATCCCACCAAGTGGGATATTCACAAGGGATCTGGTAAACACTAGCTAAAGATAGAGGTGACAGTTTGTCTTTTGTAGATTGTAAGAGATGAGAATTTTGTTGATAGGAAAATATGTGGGATTGGAACCCTGCCATCTGTTGAAGAATTCTTAGGTGTTGGAACATAGGAGTCAATTATCTGGTGGATTTGATGAAGGTTGTAACCATTTAATTCCATTAAAGTTTTGATAATGAGAAGTTTTGTCACTAAGCTTTGTCAAATAAGAGAAAAACGAATGTGTGATAAAAATATATAAATTGGTATGAAGATCTTAGGCAGAGATTATTCATACAGGGGGATGGGGAAAGAGAAAAGTCCATTTCTGGAAGTTGAGCAAATGCGTAGTGAGTACAGAGTGAGAACTAGGTTACAGTATGGAAAAGATGATGAGTAAATGAATGCACTGCGAGAGTTGCTAGAATTACATTCAAAGAGAAACCCAAAGTTTCTGGAAGGAAAATTCTGCCTAAATACAGTCAGCTGTATTTAGGCAGAAAAACACAGCATATAAAATCTACAACACCTTCATTTGCCAAGCACTTAGTAACGATTCTTTACGTTCTCTACAGGATTCAAATTCAAGTCATTACGCTCACCCTCTGAAGGACACATATCACATTGTCTTTACAGATGTACCACATTGGTGCAGTCAGTATTGTAGGTAATGCAGAATAAATTTAAGGAGTATTTTATAATGAGAATTATCACAGCTAGAGAAGGTGTCTCGGTATGTATCATCATCACAAAAGTCTGATGATGATAAATATAACAAAACACTTCAGCTGAATAAGGAATAAAAAAACAAGAAAAACAAAATGAACTCACCTAATTTATACTCGTTTGATTGGTTGCTACCATACAGCACAGGAGAAGAAACACCTTCTTCTGCTGCAAAATACAATGTATATGTTGATAACAGTTATTGCTGTTAAAGCATCGCACACACACACACACACACACACACACACACACATATATATATATATGTTCAATGGAAATTTACTCGGTTTGATAACATATCCTATAATAGTTAATGACTTGAACTGAGGTTAAAATAAAAACTTTATTTGCACAACTAGTTTTGTCTACAACTAGGCTTCTTCAGGTGCACATCAAATAAATATCATCATAACTGGAAAGGAACCGGTATTTTAAAAAACAAAACTAAGAGACATATCAAAACAAACTGTAGAGATTACAGCTTAGAGTTTCAAAAAGAAGAACAAACTCTGGTTGTATTATTGTGTACATGCATGCATATGAGATCTCGAGCACGCCAATATTGAATAGTAGAGCTGAGACAGTCCGGTAAGCTGTAGCTTAGATTGTTGTTAATATGGATGGGGTTGAGCATTATTTCTTTAGAGTCTATAATTTTTCTCTCTTCCTTATCACAACAATGGTGAATATTGTCAGTTCTATCCCAGAGTACCTGATGTTGAAGGTTTTCTTCATTTGAATTAGCTGAAAATAGAACATAACTAGACAAGGCACTGGCACAAGTTCTGTTGTAGTTTACGTCTTATCGATGTTCTTCTAAATGTGGTTCAACTGATTTCTCTGTTTGTCCAAAGCATGATTTACCGCACTTGCAAAGAATCTTATAAACACCAGGATATTTGAGATTATTGTGTTTAGTTTTAGGATGACTTAAGATTGAACATAGTTCAGGAAGGGATGTGAAGAACGACTTGACGTTATATTTCCTCAGAATTTTAGCTAATTTTGGGGATATAGAACTAACATATGGCAAAGAAATACTGTCTTTAGAAATAGTGGTATCTTTGTTGCGTCGTTGATGTGGGTTAAACAATAATTTGTCTATAGTCTTCTTTGAGTAGCTATTAAGTAAGACTGTACTTTGAAGTCGACTGAGTTCATTTTTAAGTTCCTGTTCATCCGAAAGAAGAGATCGGGCTCAGTGACCCAGAGTAGAGATGATACCCAACTTCTGCAGAGGATGATGGTGTGAGTCAGCATGACGGTATCTGTCTGTATGAGTCAGTTTCCTATAAATGGAGAACTTGAGTTGTTCTGTCGACTGGGTAAGTTTAATATCTAAGAAAGAGAGAGAGCCGTCAACCTCTAACTCAGATGTGAACTTGAATATATATATATATATGTATGTATACACTCAATGGACAAAACATTAGAGATACCTACTTAATAGTGTGTCAGTCCTCCTCTAGCATGAATAACAGCCTGTACTCTCTGAAGCATTGAATACACCAGATGCCGGAGGTAATTCCAGCCATGCCTGTTACAGAATTGCCAACAACTGCACCTCAGACATTGAGATCTCTGATACACAGATCTGATATCTCGCTCTATGGCATCCCAGAGAGATTTAATCGGATTTAAATCCAGGGACCTTAGGGGTCATTGGATGGTACCAGACTCTGATGAATGTTCCTTAAGCCATGCCTGAGTGGTTGTAGCCTGGTTGGGAAGCACATTGTCCTGCTGAAACAGACCATCGGCTGTAAGATGCACGAAGGCCATGAAAGTGCGTAGGTAATCAGCCAGCACTGTGTAGCTTGCAGGCTTAAGGACCTCTCCAGACACACTAAAGGTTCTAATGTGTCACATGTGAAGGCTCCCCAAACCATCACAGAGTCATCACCTCTTTGACCAGAACTGATTTGGCATAACTGGGCCATGAGCTCATGCCACACCTGCACCCTCCTGTCAGCTTGGTATAACTGATAATGGGATTCATCAGACCACAAGACTCTGGGCCACTCTGCAGAGGTCCAGTTTTGATGTTCCTGACGCCAGGCGAGGCACAATGCTCGATGATGAGCTGTCAACAGTGGTACATGATTAGGGCATCGGCTCCCATAGCCCATGGTATGCAGGATATGCCATATCGTTTACTTGCTGACATTGCTTGGATCTCTGACATTGAAACTGGATGTGATTTGTGCCACTGTTATCCTACAGTTGGTCCGTATGAGCCAGGACAGTCTACAGTGACCCTGGTCATCAATGGCATATGGTTGACCACCACTTGCTTGCTGGGTGCTGGTACGTCCATTGATGGTATACTCGCAGTAGACCATTGTATCATCCAAGTGGTAAGAACCCAAAGGTTCTTACCACTTGGATGATACAATGACCCATCTATTTTGCGTCGATAATATGTCCACGATCAAAGTTGCTAAGATCGGCACACTTACTCATGTTCTTCAATTGCGATACACTGTTGGGAAGCCCTGATGTCTGCTTATTTACCATCTGCATTCACTTTGGGTATATTTCACTCTGGGGACATGTCGGTGTCAACTTCCCATCACCCATCACCCCTATTTCTAATGTTTTGTCCATTGAGTGTGTGTGTGTATATTATATATATATAACTTGATAACAGGTGATTTCTAAGATGATGCATATCTCTTTAATTCTGCCACTAGTAAATTGTTTTTTTTTTCCCAACATGATGCATGATACTTCTGTTCCACCACATGATAACTAATTACTAGTCTTTCATTACAACAAGAACTAGTTTATATCACTCTCCCATCTATCATGTATTTGATTCAGATGCATGTATTCATGCATCTGAATTTTGGAGAGGAGACATGTAAACAAATACCTCCTCTGATTTTTATCTATGCTTCTCTTAGAATGGACGAGTTTCTCCTCATTTGGAATATTTATAGAAGCATTTAGAAAAGACTCGCGATTGGACTCTGATTTTCTTAACTAATTTTTGTTTAACAACATCAGCAGTAACTAACACAAATTCTTTCATGTTATTTTGATACTGTTTTACTACTGGGTTGATAAAGTTTTTGAAGTCAGTAAATGATTTATTGAATTTAGGCTTTATAATAAGCTGTATTAATAAAGTGCTTCAGGTGTTCAAACATTTTAAAAACTATCTTTCTTTGGAAAGATGGATTCTATGTCACCTGAACTCCTCACCCTTATGTCAAATACTTCTGACTTCAGTATACATAAACTGCAATACCTCCTTCATTCCACAATCTCCCATACACACTGTGCTGCTTAGCCTGCTAAAGTTAAAAACCTGTTGTGTTACAATTCACATCATGTGATCACTCTCCAACTTACTAACTTCTAGGTTGCCTGTAACAAGGTTCACCTGTGTTCTCCATAAACATTCTAGCTTCCTTGACGCTGCACTTCCAAACTATCATAAACAGCACTTTCTCAAGACTTTTGACACAAAATCCATTCAGATGCAAGCCATACATCTTATATAAATTCTTCCTTCCATCAAACTCGCTCCACACATCCACAAACCCTACACCACTCCTCCAGTACAATCTGCACAATGATTCATTAGTAATCATAGCTCTCCATCTCAACTCGCCTCTATCATACTGCAGCAACAGACTCAACTTCTATCTCACTCTTCTTTTTCATACTAGCAACTCTTTCATGTCTTTTCGTATTATGCTTGCTTCCATTCCATGATTCATACGCCCATTTTCTTCACAATTAAGCACTCTTTCATGCTCACTCTCTGCAATCCTTATGTCAGAAAAGGAAAGCTTTTAACCAACATATTTTTGGTATATTGACATATGGCTGTAAAACATGGACATGATATCAATGGATCAACATACCGTGGAAGAAATTAAAAGATGTACAATGCCTGGATGGAAAGAATTTGGAAAAATTACAGTCAATATTTAAAAGATAATTACCATTACGCCTGAAAAAAAGTTTTTAGACAATGTGTCCTTCCTATATTGACATGTGGTTCAGAAATATGGACATTAAATGCAAAGGAAATTCAAAAATTAAGAACAATGCAACTTAGTATGGGAAGAAGTATGTTTGGTATTACAAGACTGGATCATAAAAGGAATACAAGGATAAGAAATGAAAACAAATTATCTGACATTGCAGAAAGAGGTAATTGATTAGTGGAGTGATGATATCAGATTTGCAGGAGAGACATGGTGAAGAAAAGCCATTGAGAACAATTTCATAGCAATCTTGGAAAGGCCTTCATTCAGCAGTGGATTGACAATGTCTGACAATGATGATATATATACACATATATATACGAGGGTTGTTTGAAAAGCATGGTAAATTTTCAATAGATGGCAAAACAATTCATTCATTCATGCCAGTGTCAGCTTGTATGATGATATCAGATTTGCAGGAGAGACATGGCGAAGAAAAGCCATTGAGAACAGTTTCATAGCAATCTTGGAAAGGCCTTCATTCAGCAGTGGATTGACAATGTCTGACAATGATGATATATATACACATATATATATGAGGGTTGTTTGAAAAGCTTGGTAAATTTTCAATAGATGGAAAAACAATTCATTCATTCATACCAGTGTCAGCTTGTATCATCTTTTTCATGACACCTGGCAAAATTTTAGCCATGTGCGACACGTAGTTCTTGTTTGGCAAACATTTAAAATGACTGTGTTCGCATGTTTCATGCAATGATAAAACATTTTTATCTGAAGAAGTGGACGGCCACACAGATCAAAGCCGAGTTATATGCAGTTCATGGGGACTCTGTACCAGCATTAAAGACTATTTGATTTTGGATAAATGAGTTTAAATGTGGTTGTAAGTCCATCGAAGATGAAGTGCACTTCGGATGCCTGATTGAGCTCACTACAATGGAAACGATGGACAAAATCCATGGTATCATTATGGAAGACCGCTGAGTGAAAGTGCATGAGATTGCTGAGATTGTAGGCATCTCAACTGAATAGTTGTATGGGTGTCACGATTGTTGACTGTCGATCAAATATGCATGGAAAAAGATATTTCACCGCAGTGTTTGGCGATATTTAATCGCAATTCGCAGGATATTTTGTGTTGATTAGTGACTGTAGACGAAACTTGGATCCAACGCTACACACCTGAGTCCAAGCATCAGTCAAAACAGTGGCCAATGAAAGAGCACCGAAAAAAGCGAAGACCATTTTGTCAGCTGGGAAGGTGATGATGCCCACTGTTTTTTGGGATCCCTAAGGAATTATCATGATAGACTATTTGGAAAGGGGTAAGACAATAACAGGAATCTATTATGCATCATTGTTGGACTGTTTAAAAGAAGAACTGAAGAAAAAACATCCAAGATTGGCATACAAAAAAGTGCTCTTTCATCCAGACAATGTACATCCCACTCATTGGCCATCACACAATGGCAAAATTGCATGAATTGAGGTTCGAATTGGTTCTGCATTCACCATATTCTCTGGACTTGGCCCTGTGTGACTTCTTCTTGTTCCCAAACTTAAAAATTTGGCTCAGTGGGAAAAAGTTTTCTTCGAATGAGGATGTCATCAAAGCTGTCAATGACTATTCTGAACAATTTGACAAATCCTACTTTTAAAATGGGATGAAAAAATTGGAAACTCGATGGACTAGATGTATAGACCTTGATGGAGACTATGTTGAGAAATAAAGGTGATTTTTTCCCAAAAAAATGTATTTAAGTTATTTTTTTACCAAACTTTTCAAACACCTCTCATATATATAAAGTCAAGAAAGAAAGATTAGCAGATTTAAAAAGTACTGTCTCCCATAAAGAGGCTAGATGTAGGCCATTGGATCTATTTAAGGTAGGGCAATGGAATAATGTTTCACACATTTCTTTATAAACTTATTCTACGAGAAAAGGATTTTTATGAAGGATTCTTGTCTTGTTTCAGTGAAGTCTATATTTAGTGGAGATAGCATGTTCAGCAAGTCCAGACTATTCAGATAAATGATATTTAAGATAAGACTCATGTTCTTCAAGGCAAATAAAAGCAGATCTTCCAGTTTGTCCAAAGTAAGATAAGCCACAAGAGTAAGGGAACATGGTAGATATCTGGAAAACCAAGAGTTGTGAGTAAGGTGGAGATTTTCCTGATGGGACTAAAGGCAACAAAGATGTTCAGTAGTTTTAAAAAGTTTTGCTATGTGTTCAGAAATGCCTCACACACATAAAGGATAAGTATGCAAGTTATTTCTTCTGGATTAGAAGAGGCAGAGGTCCCATAACTGTTAAATGCTTTTGCAATAAAAGACATATTAAAACCATTTGATAAGAAGGTAGATTTAACATATTGCAATTCTTTCTGTAAAAGTTCATCTGAAGAACATAACGGATGAGCGTTGATCTTACAGATTTACATATATCCCTTTATAAACAAAATTTCCACATGATTTGCTACCACCCCAAGTGTAATATTCCTGCACTGCAAGTCTCTTCTAAGATGTGCTGTTCAAGCAATTTGTTTATTAGTAACTATAAATTCTCTTTCCTTGCTCTCTCCTCCCTCCAGTCTGTATTACACTTGGGGTGATGTGATGTGAAACCAACTGCCTGTATTACTATTATCACTACATCCTATTCTATTCTAGTTGGATTCATCTACAATACTTACCCCCCCCCCCCCAAACTCCCTTCTTATTCTGTCCATCAATCCTTTCATTGTACCCATCACATTCTATAACTATAAAGATATGTAACAATGCTGACCAGGTCTCACTGATGTAAATTATTTTTTTTGGCCCATTTATATTTTACCAGTGCTAAGAATTCCCATTTTTATTTTTGATGTTTCTGGTAATAGTGAATGTACTTGATAACTGACCACTAGGTTGATGAATATTCAAACACCTATTAAAAAAAAAGCATCTTATCCCATTAAAAATAAGTAGCTGAATTGATTCCTCAACCAAATTCTTCTCCAACTGCTGTAGTAATTTCTCCTGTCTCAAAAACTAGTCCTATTATTCTTGGGATTATCCTATCTATACTGCCTTTCTTTCTCTTGAACTCTCATAATCACAATGTTGGCAGGAATGAAGTAAAACATCAACGTGCAAGGAGGAAAACTTAATCTTAAAAGTACTTCATGAGTTTTGATCAGTGCAAAAAAATTTCAATTCATAGAAATGGAATAGACGATGCACACTTTAGCAAGTAGTATCACCACTAAAAAAATAACATATCCAAAGCTGACTTTTCAGGGCCAAATGCATTAAGCTTGCCTCCTACTCAAATAGCAGCTGAGCATCCCTTGACAAGGTTTTTGGGTACAGTTTCTGCCTTTCCATGTTTCTCTTTCTCATCTCGATGGTAGACAATGGTAATGCTACCTAAAGATAATGCAGGTTTTTTAGCATCGGTATTTTCCTCTAGCTCTTGTTTAAATAATCAAGGCAAATCCCTTCTCACTATTCCACATACTAATCACAGGTAGAAGTACATCAGAAAAATACTCAATAGCCTTAACAATAATAATAAGTCCATTAACCCAGGTGGTATCCTTCCAGTTATACTAAAAGCATGTATATTCCAAGATTAACATCGCTCTTGCATTTTTTATGGCTGTTACCCTCATCTGGCATCTGTTCGGCAGCATGGAAGCCTTTTATCCAGCCTAATCTGAAAATTTTAGAGAAATAAAAGTCAACCAATTCATATTATTGCTTCCACTTCAATACTCTGGATAATAACAGAAAAGGTCATTAACAGACAACCGCTATACTGCTTTGCTAACCTTACTGCCATATCATGTCATCATTCTGGATCCCTGTTTGTACTCTTTATGCAGATAAGTATTTCTACTCATTTTATGCTGCTCTCATAATATGCCTCCTTTTTCAGAACATGATTAAACTCTTCATTTATCCATTTTACACTATCTCATTCAACTATTTAACCATCTGATATTTGGAGTATATTTAGATAATGATGCTGTTAAACATATCTTCTTTTTTCCAAAGCCTTTGTCCTATAATTTTCCATTATCAACAGCCTTGTAGTTCCACATGCATTCTTTCTTCATAGAATTTCTCATACAGCTGACCCAACTCTGAGGTGATTTCCTCATGGAAAGACAGAGATCACCTAGAGTTAAATGCAACAGAATTCAAGATTTTTTTTTTTTTTTTTGCCACCTTATGATGCTCTTCATGCCAATCTACATTGCCATAATTAAAATCAGCTCTCCACATTCCCAGGCCTACAGCAACAGTAGACTAAAAATTTAATCCCCTTCACCTCCACCTCACAACATAATGCTCCAGAATCAGCATCACTATTTCCTACTTACATTTCTATTTGTGCATTCATAACTCTCTTGCTGCTATCAATAACACTATCAACCCCCCTTCTTGCACTTCCTATTTTCACAAAAATTACTGCCCAAATTTTGCAGGTTTTTGAAATTCTAGGTGGAGCTCAATGCAACAATTTGATTCCTCTTATTTTTTTGATATTCCTCCTGTTTGTAATTAAATATAGTAATTTAATTCTGGGTCTATAATCAGTCATATGTGCATGCTACTTCTTAGCTGTTATCTTCATACCTGCACTTGGCTGTTCCTCTATATTCCAACCTATCCTATGTTTTCCCAGAGTTTCAAATGCTCCTCACTGCATCCCAAACCTTCATTTTAACATGCAGCCAGAACACAAAAGATGCAATGTGTGTGTGTGTGTGTGGGTGGGTGGGGGGTAGCTGTAGTATGAATTTAAAATTTGTGCAGATATGAATAAGTAATTATAATAAAATTAAAATTTTCATATTTTATCTTAAGTTTCATCATTATCTGACTTTTTTTTTTTTTTTGTCAGCGTCTTTAAAAATTCCTTTATATCATGATTACTCTTTGGCTTTCTAGTTTCTTTAATTTGATGATCCCATTAACTTAACAACTCAGATTCATGCTGGAAACTTGAATTCACAGAATTCAGCAGTGCACAGAGCCCTAAACTGAGAGCTTCAAATTATGATGTACATACAGTGATTTGGAATCATGTGCTATGGGGGGAAAAAAAAGATGGAATAAAGTCTGTCACAGATTCTTCCATTCCTTTGTCGACCACCCTCATACATACATTTATTAATGCTTCCAGCATCCAATCCTTAGAAGTACATCACAACTCTCCCCATGTTTCCATCTATCTTGCATTCCTATTCTCATCTCTTATGTTACTTGCTTTTTCATTCAAAGGCACTTCTTTAGTGTCCTACTCTTATACATTATCTCTTGCTTCCTTCTACAGATTTCTTGTTTGCTATGATTATGCTCCCTTCCAGCAACAGACTCTCCAGTTGAATTACACCAAAATCCATTTAAATGGATTTTGTTTTATGTTATAAAAAAGGATATGTTCATAATAGGATATTTGTATACAATTATTATACAGGGGTGCTTAAGGGTCAAAGCTGTATAACTGAGAGGAGACCTCCACATAGCGTTTAAAGGAATGCGGAGAACCGACCAGGGCTTCTGACCTAATGTCCAATCCTCACCTTCTTGTGGTGCACCCTGTTGGGTATCTACTTTGATATTGAACGAACGAGGATGAGCTGGCAATTTGGGATTTAGCCGAACAAATTGTATTCTTATTGGTTAAACCAAAATAAAAAAATGATGGTACAACATGACAAAATTTCATGCCGGCTGGGGCATCGCCCGGTTAAACAAGGCCCCCGTTGTTTTCGCCAGGGAACCAGAGCAAACAGCGAAAAGTCAGCTACTGGACCAAATCTGAAAACAAACCCCAACTCAACATCACCAGAGTTAAAGATCGGTACTATCAACGTAAGAAGCCTGAATGGCAAAGAAATGGAGCTAGTTGAGGAATTCGATAAGTACCAGATCGACATAATAGGGGTGACTGAAACAAAAAAGACCAAAACTGGTGAGATCTTTCTGAACAATAAATACAAAATGTTATATTCAGGCAATGACAATCAAGGAAAAGAAGGAGTAGCCATAGTATTCAACACAAAATACGAGGCTAATCTTCTTGAATGGCAGTCAGTCTCAAGTAGAGTAATGTGGGAAAAATATGATTCCTCCGCTTCTACTAAGGTAGAAGCGGAGGAATTTTTTGAGGCTTTAGAAAAAGCACCTCACACAATGAAAAAGGAAAAGTTGGTCCTTGTTGGGGATCTAAATAGCAGAGTAGGAAATGATTGTGAGACATACAAAACTATTTTGGGAAAATTTGGAGAAAAGAGCAAAGCTAATAATAATGGCAAATATCTGTTGGATTTCTGCTCAGGAAATGGACTGATTATTACTAACACCATGTTCCAACATAAAAATGTGCACAAATTCACATGGAGAGAAGAGGCTAGGAATAAGAAAAGTCTCATTGACTATGTTATTGTTGATAGTGATGTTTTCTCCCTGGTGCAGGCCACCAGAGTGTACAGAGGATTTGAAATTGGAAGTGATCACTATTTAGTCTTGAGCAGGATAAAATTGAATTTCATATTGAAAAGAATAACATGTAAGAAAGGTTTTAAAGCAAATAAAAGTTGAGCAGCTCTCAGATGTGAACTGTAGACTAAAATACAGAAAGATTATTGAAAAGAAAATGAAAGAGTTTGAGAACAGGAATCAAACATTGGAGATTCAGTGGCAAACTCTGAAGAAACCATTGATTGATTCTGCCAGAGAGGCATGTGGTGAGGTTGTGTGCAAGGATAAAAAAATCAGAACTCCCTGGTGGACACAGGAAGTTAAAGAGGCAGTGAAGGAAAAGAAGAAAGCATATCAAAAGTTCCTGGCAAATAAGTCAGCTTTTACTCTTAGAGAATACAGAAACAAATGTAAGAAAGCTAAACAGTGTGTAAAACTAGCTAAACAAAAGTCATAGGAGGACTTTGGCAAGAATATAGAAAATACATATCAAGAAGGTGGCAAAATATTCTGGAGGTTGTTGAAGAAGCTTAGGAATGGAGGAAAGAGTGCTGTAAAAAGAGTTAGAGATGATAAAGGTGACATGAAAACAAGAGAAAAAGATATCCTTGAAGTATGGAGTAATTACTTTGAAAAACTGCTAAATGAAACAAGCAGTGATGACAGCACAGTGATAAAAAACACTGACCAGGCATGCAGTCAGGAATACATATCCATACTTGAAGTAGAAAAAGCCATCAAAGGCTTGAAATGTGGAAAGGCAGCAGGAGTAGATGATATTCGACCAGAAATGCTGAAATATGGTGGTATAAAAGTTCTTACAGTGGCTGCAATGCATAGCTCAGAAAGCCTGGACAGAGGGACGAATTCCCGATCATTGGAGCAGAGCTCTCATAGTACCCATATATAAAAAGGGAAATAAAACTGAATGTGAGAATTACAGAGGTATTTCCCTACTGAGTGTTCCTGGCAAGATCTATGCAAGTATACTTGAGAAACGGTTGAGAAGAATTGTGGAAGAAAAGCTGGGTGAAGAACAAGCTGGATTCAGGCCAAATAGAGGCTGTCAGGATCAGATCTTCACTTTACGACAAATAGTCGAGAAAGCATGGGAATACAACAAAGATCTGTATTTAAGTTTTGTCGATTTGGAAAAGGCATATGACAAGGTGCCAAGAGAGAAGCTATTCAATACGCTGCAGTTATATGGTGTCAATGGGACATTATATCAAGCAATACTTAGTCTTTATTTGAGTTGTAAGTCAGCAGTTAGAATTGAAGGAAGTTCAGGAAGATGGTTTAATGTTAAATCTGGTGTGAGACAAGGATGTACATTATCCCCTCTGTTATTCATTATCTATATGGATCACATTATGAAGGAATGTGGTATTAAACCTGATATCAAAATTGGAGATGTTAATGTCAGCTCTTTGCTTAATGCGGATGATGTTATACTTCTAAATAAATCCGCTACAAGTCTGCAAGATTCTCTGACTAAATTGAATAGCTGTTGTAATAGATATGGTATGAAGGTCAGCAATAAAAGACAAAGACAATGAAAATAGGCAGAATCATTGAAAATGTCAACTGTGTTGTGAATTCAGAACCTGTGGAACAAGTAAAACATTTCAGCTACTTAGGCACGATTTTTACTGAAGATGGTAAATTAAATATAGAAATAGACAACAGAATCAGCAAAGCTGGTATGGTGGGAAGTCAAATGAATAAATTCATATGGAATAAGAAAGAAATTAGTCGGAACACTAAATTAGCTGTATACAAGACAGTGTTCAAACCAGTTTTAACTTATGGATCTGAGAGCTGGGTCAGAAGTAAAACACTTGACCAAAGACTAGAGACCGCAGATATGAGAGTCCTGAGAAAAATTAGAGGCGTGAACAGATGGCATCAATGGCAATATCATATTAAAAATGAGGATATTAGGAAAGAACTTGACATTGTCAGCATCCAGGAATGCGTTAGCAGAGCTAATCTCAGGTGATATGGTCACTTAAATAGAATGGGAGAGGAAAGATTAGCAAAACAAGTGTTCTCTGCCAGGTTGGCAGGAAAACGACCCAGAGGAAGACCAAGATATAGGTGGATTGATACAGTACAAAGTGCCTTAGATGATAGATATATAAGATCTGATAATGTTGGAGTCTTGACAAGTAACAGACTGATTTGGAGGAAAATTGTAGATAGGAAGTTAGTAATGATGTAATTTTTTCATGTAGTACTGTCATATCCTGTACACCCCTTGAGGGTACAAGGCAGGAATTTGATGATGATGATGAATTATTATACAATGAAACAGCTGCTGAAGAGATAGGTTTTGTGGAAGGGAAAAGAATTAAAAAGTCATGGATTACAAATGAAATGATGAGAAAAATGGAAGAAAGAAGAAGATGGAAAAATGTAAACACTGAAGAGAGAAGAAGAAAATACAAAGTATTAAATAATGAACTGAGAAGAGAAACTGATAAAGCAAGAGAGGAATGGTTGAAAAGAATGCAAAGAAATTGAAGAAATGGAAAAAAGAGGGCAATATGATAAAATGTTTGAAAAAGCAAAAGAAATTACAAATATTAAAAAAAGCATAAGAAATCTGCCATTAGAAGATAAGCAAGGAAAATTTATGATATTGAAATACAGGGTGAAAGATGGAACGAATACATCGAAGAACTTTAAGCAAAAAATGAAAGACCAACAAAAATTGAATTGGAAGAGCAAAATGAAAGACCAACAAAAATTGAATTGGAAGAGCAAAATGAAATCTCAACAGAAGAAAGAGATCCTGAAATACTAAAGAGAGAAGTAGAAACAGCAATTAAGGAATTAAAAAGTGGAAAGATGGAAGGAGTGGATGGAATACCTAGTGAAATCCTAAAACAACTGGAGAACAAAGGTATAACAGAAACATGGAAACTCTGCAACTGCATTTACAAAACAGGAGTATGGCCTAAAGATTTCACAGAGTATTCTTATACCAATTGAAAAGCAATCCTGCTAAGTGCAGTGACTACAGAACTATAAGCATACTCTCACATGCCTCCAAAGTACTGCTAAGAATATTAAATCAAAGATTGTATAATAGAGTGGAGTATTTTCTGGGGGATGATCAATTTGGATTTAGAAAACACAGAGGAACCAGAGATGAAATTGGAGTAATGAGGACCATATGCGAAAGGAATATAGAAGTAAATAAAAAAGTTTATATTTGTTTCATCGACCTTGAAAAAGCATTTGACATGGTGAAATGGGAAAATCTGATGGAAATATTATGCAAAATAGGTTTAGATTGGAGAGACCGAAGGTTAATAGCTGAATTATATATGAACCAGACAGCCATAATAAAGACAAAAGTAGGAAAAACTAAAAAATGTGTGATTGGCAGAGGTGTAAGACAGGGATGCTGCCTGTCACCGACGCTCTTCAATATATTTGCAGAAGAAATGATAAAAGAAGCATTTTATGAAGAGGAAAGACGAATCACTATTGGAGGAAGAACAATACAAAATATTAGATCTGCAGATGATCAAGCAATATTAGCTAATATTGCTTGATCATCTGCAAATCCGAAGAGGAACTACAGCACCTAATGCAAAAATTTGAAAATATATGCAAGAAATATGGTATGAAAATTAACACAAAGACAACAAAAGTGATGAGAGTCTCCAGGAAACCAGGAAGTATCAAGGTGATGATGAATGGAGAAAGTACAGAGCAAGTGAGACAATACAAATACCTTGATAGTATAATACAAGAAAATGGAAAATGTGACATGGAAATAAAAGAAAGAATTAACAAAGGAAAATATGCCTTTTATAGCAAGAAAAATTTGTTTATTAATAAAATGAATAAAAATCTAAAGAAAAGGCTTATTAAGTGCTATATTTGGAGTATGACCTTATATAGGTCAGAAACATGGACAATTAGGAAGAAAGAAGCTAAAATGTTGGAGGCATTTGAAATGTGGTTATGGAGAAGAATGGAGAAAATAAAGTGGACTGAAAAAATCACCAATGAAGAAGTATTAAAAAGAGTTGAAGAAGAAAGGAATTTACTAAAGACCATAAGAAGAAGAAAGCATAACTGGATAGGACATGTATTAAGAGGAGACAGCCTACTGAAAAGAATTATAGAAGGGAAAATTGAAGGAAAACGACCAAGAGGAAGAAGACGACTAACGATGCTTGATGATATAATGGGAACAAGAAGATATCAGGAAATGAAGGAGGAAGCAAGAGACAGAGGAAATTGGGGGAAGAGAATCTGGTGAGTTATACCATTGAACCTGTCAAGAGACAGAACACTAATGATGATGATGATGATGATGATACAATTATTATATTGGTATATTATTATATTGGTATCTTACAAAACACATTTTGTAAGATATATTTTACTACTGGTGTAGTACTGTTTATTTTTATTAGGAAAAAAAAAAATTTTAATTTTTATTTAAATGTACATGCACATATATAAAGATAGAGAATATTTACAGAAACATTATTTATCATTACTTTAATAAAATTATATCACAAGAAATTAACAAGTCACCTTCCAGCTTCTTTAGACATGATGCAGATACAGGGGATCCAATATTAGCAATCTTGAAGTATAATGTTCCACAGTATTGTTGCACTTTGATAGGAATGTTTTCATTTTGCAAATCAGGATATTCAGCATGTAAAACATCAAGTTCTAAAGTAGTCTGAACAGCTTCTTTTCCCTGCCTGCAAATGAACTATATTCCAATAATAAGTTTTGATTCATTTTTAATTAAAATCATTGCACTGCATTCTTTTTAATGCATTAATGTATTTCTGAAGATCTCACACATATTTGATTTTGTAAATTTTACTAAAATCATTAATAAAATAATGATTTTATTAATATGTTTTTTTAAATAACCTAAATTTGTTCTAACAGGCAGAAAAAAATAATAATAAATAATAATAATTAAAAAAAAAAATCTGTAGCTTGCAGCAATAGATGATTTCTGTTGCATGTGCAAGATGATTCCCAGCTTATTGGAGTGTTGTGAGAAAAATTAGCAGTTTGGTATAAAGAGCAGGTTTCCAAAATTATATAACCCTTACATAATGTGCACAAATTTACATGGTAAGAAGACATGAGAAATAATAAGTATTATTCACTATGTTATTGTTGATGAAGATATTTTCATGCTTGTTTAGGGTACAAGAGAATTTAAAATATGAACAAAAAGACAAACAAAGATTAATAACAGCAGAAATGTAGTTTATGAGAAAAACTGCAAAGTATACCCTATTTGATCACACAAGAAACGAAGAAATTATGAAAGAATTAAACCAAGAACCAGTAATAGAAAAAATTAAAAAATATAAACATAATTGGATGGAACACGTTCAAAGAATGAAAACAGAAAGATTACCAAAACAAGCCACAAAGTACAAGCCATTAGGAAAAAGAAAACCAGGACATCCTCTTAAACGATTCAACGATGACTTCTAAGGCTGGAACAGGCCATGCTAGGCCTAAATCCTTGATACGCATGATGATGATGATGACTAATTATTTTTGAACAATATAAAACTAAATATCATACTGGAAAGAAAAGCATGTAAGAAAAGTTTAAAAAAAAATCAAAGTCTAGAGCAATTAGAGCTGAAACGTAAACTTAAATATACAAATATCATTCAAGAAAAAATAAAAGAGTCAGAATGCAAGAATCAAACCCTGGTGATTCAGTGGCAAACTCTGAAGAAAACATTGACTGGCAATCACATAAGCATGGAGTAAAATTGTCTGCAAGAAAAGAAAACTTTAAATCCTACAGTGGATTCAGGAAGTTAAAGAGGCAGTCCTCAAAAAGAAGAAAGAATATCAGCATGTGAATAGGGAAAATGGAAAACAATGTGTAAAAGTAACAAAACAAAAGTCATAGCGACACTTTGGTAAGAATATAGAAGACAATGTGACAAAATGTTTTAGAGGCAATGGAAAATGCTTAGAAATAAAGAAACAAATACTGTACAAGTAAAACAAAACAAGCAGTGACAAAAAAATGGTAGAAAATATTCAAGAGGAATGCAATCAGGAGTACATAATCTACAGTTGAAATAGAAAAGCCATAAAAAATCTGAAATGTGGAAAGGCAGTTGGAGTGAATGATAATTCAACCAGAAATGCATAAATATGAAAGTATAAAAGTTTTACAGTTGCACACTATATAATCAGGAAGCATAATTCCAAATGACTGGAGTAGGATGCTCAAGGGGAAACAAAACTGAATGTGACAATTTTTTTTTAATTTTATTAAAAACAACCCTTATTTTATTAGGGTTGTTTTATATATCAGCACTACACATGAGAGGTCCAAAACCTACATCAGTAGAGTGCTGTGTGGGAACAAGGGATTAGAAAGAAGAAAAGCAATTACTGATTTGGTTTTTGAAGAGCTGAAGGTTGTAATCTTTGGGGAAAACAGTATGGGATGGAACATTCCAAAAAGCAGAGGTGTAGGAAAGGAAGGCAGAGGATGAACAGCTGGTTTGGAGTTGAACTGTTATCCTGAGTGTTACTCAGCAGCTGTTCATGTTCATATATGAGTAAAGTAGACAAATGATAATGGCCAGTTCAGCAGAGCAATTCCCCCACCCCATAGAAATACTTATCAAAGAGATATAATACAATAATAGAGTGGCTATGGGTGTCTTTTATCTTCATTTTTTTTTGGAAACATGGTTGGATAAAGCTTGCTTCCAAGCAGTTTGGAGGTGGCAGACAAGTGTGATAGCTTTAAGAGACAATACAAGATGGGTACAATTTCTAGAGCATAAGCTTTTAGTACAATTAGAGGAATACCATCATGGCCAGGGGACTCATTCACATCAAAGCAACTGAATATTTTTCTGATGTCCTTCTTGTGAAATTTCAAAGGAGGCATATTATGGAATGATGGAAAGTGATCTGCTTTGGTCATCTATATCAGAGTTGGAGGAAAAGCTGATGCCAAAAGATGCGATTTATTTTTAGGAGATTCATGTTGAAATTTCTGGAATAAACTAGGTAAAGAAAGGAACGAAATAACTCATTTAATAACTCAATGAAGTATGTACAACCTCATGTTTTGCCAGCTCAAGCTAGCATTATCAAAGGCATTTTTAAGATACACTCAACAGACACTAGAATTACAATGACCTCCAGAACATGGACAGTCACATGCATGGAAGGCAAGAGTAGTGCTCTCTGTGGTGGTGATTCGTGAATATTGCTGACAGGCAGAACGCAAAATTTGTGTAGAATTACTAGATCATTTTTGTTACAATTCAACAGATTTTATAGCACATGAGTCACTTACAGGAATAATCTCTGTGATTTAAACAGGAATCTGTGTAGTAACTTTCCTTTTTTTTTTTTCACCTGATGAAATGATCTTCATCTAAGGCATGTTGGGATAGTCTGACTTTTGGTTGTCCATACTGAATATATTTTTTATGTTATTCTGGTAATAGTGGTCTGTCCTGTTTTGTCCAAAGTACTGGGGCTCACATTGAGAGGGGGAGATACCAGGGAGGGAGGGAGAGAGGATCCTGGTGGTCCTCTCTCTCTCTCTCTTTCCTTCCCAGAAATTATATCCAATAGCCTTAGCAAGGGATCAGAAGGATCGACTGCAATTTGGGTAGTAGACAAGTTCAGTGACAACCCCCCTACAAAGTCTACTTTGGATTTATTTATTTTATTTTATTTATTTATTTATTTTTTTTTTCAGATGTTACAAGCTGTAGTGTAAACTGAGTGAGAGGTTAGGGTTTTTGACTGGAGGCATTGGACATGTGCTGACTTTTTGTTGAAGTCATTTGTCACATTTATTTGAGAATCAGGATTTGGATGAGGATTGAAGATTCTTAGTGGACAGGGGATGTTGGGATAGTCCACCTTATATAAGTGCTTATACCAGAGAGAATAACTTTGGTTATTGGATCAGAGAATAGATGCCAGGATTAAGAGAGCAAAAGGAATAATCAGACCATGGAAACAAGGCATAAAAGTCTCTAAAGCCAGTTACAGGAAAATTCATCGAAAAACCAATTCATTGAAAGACAATTCGTCGAATGAACAATTCACCGAAAATTTTAAATTTTTGATAATGTTATAGTAAATGCAATCCATTTAGAACAAAAACTGAACCATGCAGACAGCTTCTTGTACCAACAACTTCTACTAAGTCCAATAAGTCAGAGAGTTTTTGTAATACAGTACATAATTTGGACACATTATTTCTTTGTTGCCCCGAATATAGCTGAACTGAAAACTGGAACGGTTCGACATTTTCTTGTAAAAGTTTCAAATAGCGAATCCGAGTAAAAATCATCCCATAATAGTTGCTGTATTAAGTCGCATATTACTGATAGCAACAACAATAATAATAATGAAGCCTGCATAGTTCAGTCGGTAAAAACGAAGACGTTTAGTTAGAAAGACCTGGGTAATTGGATCCCATTTACGCATAAATTTTATCAGTCCTGTTCTGCTAAAGGTAAGTTAGCAGGCATAATATGGATACGGCTGGGCTTTTCTTCCAGAAACAGGCAAATCAGTCCCATGAACAGACATGAAAAAGTTATCGGACAAGAAAGACTATAAGAACCATATTGTTCTATAATTTTTCCCTATTAAAGTAGCATTGTAATCGCCTTATTCACTGTTCAGGTTTTGTTCTAAATGAATCAATTTTCTCATAATTTTCAAAAATTTTAAATTTTCGGTGAACTGTTTTTTTGATGAATTGCATTTGCGACGAATTGTCGTTTGATGAATTGCCTTTTTGATGAACTCTTCGGATACCCTAAGGCCATCACAAATAAAACGATTGTAGTGCACCAGGATATATGAGGCTGAGAATGATGGGATGAAAAGGCAACATGACTGGTTATGGTCAGCCTTGCCAATAGGAGAACTAACATCAGTGCTACATTTGAAGGAAGAGTTGATTAAGAACAGATGCAAGATATTGAAGAATGATTCAGACCTATCTGGAATTCTGGTGGATTAGTGAACAATTTGTGTAAAATCATTCATGATAACAAACGGTCAGCTTCTTTACCAGCTTGGTATGTAAAGTTATAGAAGGGAAACCAGTCTGAATTGTGGGTGTTGAAATCACCAAGGAAGATGATCTCACTGTTTAGGTAATCAGACTGTATGTGATCAACCTTGAGAGATAGGTAATGAAATAGGTCAGTGAAGTCATCGGAGTTAGAAGGATGCAGCAAATGAAGGCAATAAAGTAAGGTAAGGAAATTTTGAGCCAAAGCAAATCATATAAAGGGGATTCCAGGTCCAATGACCTTTGGCATATGATGCTGGATATGAGAAACAAACATGTTCTGCTATTAAAACAGCAGAATTTATTAGTCTTTACATTAAGTAAAATACACTAAAATAGACCTACTAGTTTCACCATCTAAAATAGAATTGGTGGCTTCTTCAGGGTTAAAACATCAAAATACATAAATAACTATAAATAAATAGCTATCTGGAGTTAGAGAGAGATCTTATTCTTTTGTTCTCATTAGCTATTCCAAGAAAAGGTCTCCTATAGATGGCATGCATTTCTACAAATATGCAAGAGTATACAGAATTCCATGCTCATGTGGTTTAGCTCTACATAAAAAAAAAACTAGCTGTAGGTTTGAGGTTAGAAAGAAAGAACATATTGCAAATGTTGACCATAAGAGAAAAGACAGATCTGGTTTGGCCAACCATACTTATAATACTAACCGTTTGCATGGATCACAGAAAAAAAAATAACGGCTGATATCATGGGACATATGAAAATCTCTTATTAAATTTTTTAACATTTGAGATTTCAACTTTGCTAATAATAACTTTCTATCACTAACTGCAGACAGCTAATGCATACCATGCATTTTTACGTTTACATCTAGCATGAATTTAGCTATTTTCATTGTAGTGGTTTTCAGTGTTTAATCAGTCTGCAATCCATGTATTTATAATTAAAAAAAAAAAAAAAACCTGTGAAGAAGCCATTAGTTCCATTTAAAAAAATTTTTTTTAGTGCATTTTTACTTAATATAAAGACTAATAAATTCTTGTTGTTTTATGAACGCTTTAGTCATAAAACTTTCTCTATTTAAAAAGTCCTGCCATTCTTACAAAAAATATCATGGAAGATGTAATGGGACAGTTGAGGTGAGATATTGTTGTGGTTAAGTGATGAATAACAAATCAGGTTTCTATGTCTGTAAGCAGTGGTGTACATCATTGATAATGGAATTAGTAAAATCAATCTGAAAGTTTTTTTATTGCATGATCTAGAAAAATGTAAAAAAAATACATTTTTGGTATATTGTTTTTACAATTTTCCTAGATCATTTTTAATATTTTGAGACTTTTTTTGGTAGTTTTTGTGAGAGATTTTTTTTATTTGCAGTGACCTGGAATATTTTTGTACTGTTGATCATGGATGCAAGTAAAATAATGGGAAATTTAAAGAGCAAGAGCATGCAGTGAGGGGAAGGACACAGGAGTCACCACTCCCTCCCAGGCAGTATACAGACTCAAATCCAAGCATGGCATTCGGCAGTGTCCTCTGCAAGCTGCTATACTTAGACTCCCTCAAGGTACAGCCATGCAAAGTAAAGCAACAGCAACATTAATTTCCAGTTGATTGGGAAGAATCCCAAAAAGTTACCAACAGGTTCAAGATAGTCCATGTACTATCTGGTGGCTGGCCTGCAGAAGCTACTTTATTTTCCATAAAACAGGGAGGCCTTCACATTGCATGTGGGAAGAAATCTAAGAAAGAAACCCTACTGTAAAGATGAAATGTGGCAAGAACCCACATCACACCTCCAAAAAGCAGTGAAGTGATGTTTCACTGGGTGAAGACATCTGCCATATAACAATTACAAAAGAATATCCCTAATTTCTTCCCTACTGTATCCCTAGTGTTCCAGTTTAAGATATGTGCAAGGATGCTTGAGAAGGTACCAAGAAAAATTGTGGAAAGGAAAGTTGGAGAATAACAAGTGGAGTTCAGGACAAATAGGATTTGTGAGGATTAGATTTTCACTTTAAGAGAAAGAGTTGAGAAATCAAGGGAATAACAAGGATTTATTTATTTATTTACATATTTTTTTTAACTACTACCCACAAAAGGTTGTAAAGCTATAATACCTATAGTATCATGGGTAGGCTATGGATTTTTTGTTATTAATTTTTATAATTTTTTGAATTTATTTATACATTTTTCACCTAATTTGAAAACCCTGTTCTAGAGACCAAACATTAAAACACTTTTTCGAGTCACTTCACATCTCCAATAAGCAAGATCATGGTTTGACATTGGTCAATGAAATTCATCTCCTATCTAAAGGCCATTACAAACACCCATGTCAACAGCAGGATCTGAACCTGCAGTGTTCCAGTTAGAGAACAGATGAGCTACATCACTCAGCCGATAATGCCAGTAAAAGGAATATGGCAAGGTACCAAGAGAAGAGATGTTCAAAACACCACAATTATGTGGTATAAATAGTATATTATATAAAGTAATACATAGTCTATATGAGTTATTATCAGCAGTTTAAACTGTAGCAGGTAAAGAAAGATGGTCTGATGTAAAATCAGGTGTGAGACAAGGGTGTACATTATCTTCACTGCTGTTTATCATTTATGTGGATCACATTAAGAAGTGGGATTAGCCATCATATCAAAATTGGAGACATTCAACTCAACTCTTTACTTTATGCATATGATGTTATACTCTTAAATAAATCACACACAAGTCTTCGGGATACCCTAATTCAACTGAATAACTGGTTATAATAAATTTGGTATGAAAATCAGTAATAAAGGACAAAGATTATGAAAGCAGGCAGGGACATGCATCCTGAATGGGAAATCTATAGAACAAGTAAAAAATGTTAGCTATTCAGGCAATATTTTAGTGAAGATGGCAAATTAAATATAGAAAGAAAAACAAAATTAGCAAAAGTGGTATGGCCATTTAAATAAAATGGCAGAGGAAAGGTTAGCAAAAAAAAAAAAAAAAAAACGTTTGTTGCCAGGACAGCAGGAAAAACACCCAAGGGGTGTTTTTTCTGCTGTCCTTCAGAAATGCCTTTGAAGATCATCATATAAGATTTGAACAATACTGGAAATCATACAGGTAACAGACTAATTTGCAGAAAAAACGTTAATAGGAAGTTAGGAATGATGTAAAGTTTTCATATAGTACTATTGTCACAATACCCCCCCCCATCCCACCCCCAAGGATACTTATCAGGAATTTAATGATGATGCCCCAAATATACTATAGTGTTATAGATTTACAAACTTTCCTGGGCAGGATTGCAATTACACACACACACACACATTTTTAAGTTTATACCCACTGCAAAAAATGATCTTCAATGCTCAGTGAAACATTGCCACTTTCCTACTTATTGCATACTCAGGAGCAGATGAGGCAATGATGTGGCTCTATTGTAGAATTACAGCACCTATTCTTCCCCTTCCTCTCTTCTTCTATGCAGAGTGAGCAATATACTTCAAGAGCATGGCAAACATGCTGTGAGACAAAACTTTCTCCATTCAAGGATATAGTGGGGAAGTGATTCTATAAGCTGGATAACAGACAGAACACAGAACCAAACACGAATGTTATATACATATTAGGAGGTTTCCAGACTAACTAACACCTAAACTTACTGTCACCAACATGGCAGATTGTGCTTGCAGTTGTGGTATGTAGCCAAGAGCACTGCTAAGGCTACATAATGGACAGATGACTAGTGCTTTATATGGATAAGAAAAGTTCAAGAATTAGCCATACTATGTTTCATCAAGAATATGATAATTAATAGGCAATGCCATAAGCAGAATTTCTTGAATGTTCATGATGATCCAAGAAAAAAAATCTCAATAATTATTTTACTTGTTAGGGTGTGTCTTATCAAACTGACTGTATTAATAAGTTAACATGAAATAAATATGGAAATCGTGCTATATTTACTACATTTATGAATACTTTCTTTTACAAAATTCAAGACAAGAGATATGTTCACAATAATTTCTTTTTGAATAAGTAAAATGTAGACATAGTTGAAAACATTTAATTAAGATGAATTAAATATAGACATTTCAATTTACATATAATGGATCATTGTCAAACAGTTGAAATCAAAAAATTAAAAAAACAATGGAGGTATATGGAAATGGAATCTCTCCTTATATGCAGTTGAGAGACAGCCAAGTAAAAAATGATACTATCAGGTTCAGCTGAAGTGTGCATGCATATGATTATTTAAAAAAATAAATAAATAAAATGCTTATATAATTAAATAGTATAGTTCTTAATAATAATTTCTGAGATTTTTGGCATAGAGAGTCCATCATAGGTTGAGATTTGGGTGATGCTGAAGTACTCTGGAACTTTCTTTCAAGAGATGCTCATATTTATGGGAACATCTACATAGTAATCTGGCATCACTTCATAGGATCCTGTGGCTAATATTAATAATCTCATGTTCTGCCATACCTGATTTGCTCTTTGAGGAAATCTAAGATTAGTGTTCAGAAGGGCATATTAGAAGCAGATTGACCTGTTTGTCCAAAGTAGAATAACTTGCAGTTGCATGGAATTGAATAGATTCCAGGTGGCAGCAGAGATGGAATTTTATCCTTTGGAGATAGTGAGCTAATTGAATTTATAGGCTCAAAAGTTGTGGAAATATTAAACTTCTTTAAAGTGCGAGAAATGTGTTCCAAAATGCCTTTTATGTAAGGTACAGTGATTCTGTGCGAGTATTTTTTTCTAATAGAGGGTGGAGAAAAATGGTTAATAATCTTCTCTGCTATCAACATCCCATTCATTAAAAGCATTTCAAAATGCATGTCTCACACTTTAAAATAGTTTGATATTTCCACAACTTTTAAGCCTATAAATTTAATTAGCTCATTAATACCGTCTCTACTGTTACTTGGAGTTTATTCATTCCCATGCAAATACAAGTCATTCTACTTTGGACAAACAGGTCCATCTGCTTCTAATGTGCTTTTCGAAACACCAATATTATATTTCCTCAAAAAATGGAACAAACTGGGTATGGCAGAACATAGGATTACTAATACTGGCCATAGGATCCTTTGGAGTGATGCCAAATTACCACAGATGTTCCCATAAATATGAGCATCTCTTCAAAGAAGATTTCAAAGTGCTTCAGCATTACCCAAACTTCCAATTAATGATGGACTCTCTATGCCAAGAATCTGGGAAATTATTAAGAACTGTTTCATTGGCAATTTCACTTTGATCCGACCTTTCAGATCATTCATTTGACCTCCCAAAGATCTGCCTACTTCCAACACAGCAACCAAATCAATAACAAATATATGTATATATAACCAGTATCACCCTCAGATAAGCTAATTACAAAGCTTCGAGGGTGCAGTTGAGTTACATCCCAGTAGCAGTATTTATCTAACATTATTCACTTAACATTCTGTAATGAATTCTAGTAGTAAACAGAAAATGTGATAGTAATACTTCAGTTATATATTTAAGTTTAAAATTATATATTTAATTTACAATTTAAATTAAAAAAATTATCATTATGTAAACTGCAACATAAGTAATATTGTTTAACTTGTGAGTCATTAATAATAAACACGATTACTATGATTATTATTAATGGTAATAATACACTTTACTCTTGTGTCAATGAAAATTTCTGCAAATGATAATGATATTAAGAGTAATTATAATTCTTACTGAACCATTTTGCAAGAAAAAGATGCATTGTTGCCTAAATATTAGTATATTCATGTAATTATTTGAGAGATAATAAACTATAAAAAAAAAAAATTATAGAAGTTTTTTATTTATTTATTTTTTTATAATCATAAACATGTACACTTCAACTGATCATAATAGTATAATTTTTTACCTCGATGTCTCGCATATGCATATAAGGAAAGATTCCATTTCCGTATATCTTCATTTCTGTTTTTTGATTTCAAACAGTTTTACACAGAGGATGATCTATGATATGTGAACTGAAATATTTGTAGTTAATCCATCTTAATTAAATATTTTCAACTGTGTCAACATATTACTTATTCAGAATGAATAATTCACAGTTATCTTTTAATAAACAAAATAATTTCTTGAATATGGACTTTGCCATTTGATATACCTTTTCAATGTTTTCAAGCAAAAACAAACATCATTTTAAGGAGAGGTGTATTAACATTTATTTTTAAAATAATGTCAGTATTAATTCATTATTAATTATTACTAACCTTAAGCTGTACAGCTGCAGTGCCTATATATAATAAGGATTCCCCATTCCATACATCCAAATGTAGCCAATGTTCAGCAAGGTAAGATATGAATTTCTTATATTCAGCAGCACTAAGATGTGCAGGATCCACATTATATGAAACCTATATAAAGAAATTTTAAAACTGAATATTTTTTATAATAATTCTGCTAAGGAAAGCAATGATTTACCAATTACAATATTTTTTGCTCTCATCAGTGTCCTAACAAAATGATTTTATAAGGTATTTATTATAAGTGATTTTATAACTTATTTATAAGTATATATCCTCTTCGGTAAGATTATTATTATTATAATCTTAAGACCCCAAGGAGTCAAAGACTCATCTAGGAGATCCCTTTGTGATACACACAGCTCATCATACCTTGCCTTAAACACATTCAGATTCTCTGCAGACACCACACTCTCTTCTTATACAGCTTCGAGGGGATGACTTCTTGTTCTTTCATGATCTCTCGCCATTTTATGAAAAACCTGTTCAACGTTAATCCTATAGCAATCCCTAACCAACTTGTATGTGTCTCTATCATATGACCCCTCTTCCTCCTATCCAACAGACTGTAAATTGCATCGTCTCAACCTTTCTTTATATTCAGCATTCCAGGGATCTCATCTCTGGACTCTTTCCAACATCTCTTTGTCCTTTTGAAAACCAGGTGACCAAATCTGTGCACAATAGTCCATAAATAGCTTAATCAGAGCCTTATACAATAGAACCAGAATCTCCTTACTCTACAAGTCAGTCTCCTAAGCATCATTGCCAGAATTTGTTGTGTTGTCCTCATAATTGTGCCAATGTGTCCTCTACATTTTAAATCCTTATACACCATCACCATAAGATCTCTTATTTCCTTCACCTCCAACAATATATCCCACCAAGCATAAATTCTAAATCCTATCTTTGTTTTCCAAATTTTAAAACCTTACATTTTGCAACATTGAACTGGCATCCCCACTCCTATACCCATTCACTCAATCTACTCAAGTCTTCTTGCAAGGCCAGAACATCTGCTCTACTCCTCATAGTTCATCCTAACTTTGCGCAATCTGCAACTAACTGCATATCTCCATCTTCCCCAATATCATTAACATACAGGTTAAATAGCAATGGTCCTAAAACAGACATACCACCAGTGACTTTCCTTTTCCAGGATATTGCTCCCCCATATACAACTTGCTGATATTTATCATAATAGCCAATCTCCAATTAAATGCACTAGTCTAATATCCAACCTCATATGCTCTAGTTTGATTATCAACTTATATGAAATCATATGATAATCTATCAAAAACCTTAGTAAAATCTAACTGCAAAGTATGTAGATTACTAAAACATGACCTCCCTTTAGCAAATCCATGCTGTTCATCAAAGATAATACCACTGTTGTCAATGCAATTCTGGATCCTGGTTCTCACTAGCCTCTCCAACACTTTAACCATAACAACTGACACACAGATAGGCCTATAATTTGATGCTTGAGTTCTGTCACCTCCCTTTATAAAACAGGCACAATCTATGCAACACTTATTCTACCTTTACCATCCATATGCTGCAAAATCCCACTGGTGTCTCTACTTTAAGATCCCTTTACTAACTGGTAGGTTTCTGTTATATCTCCTCATCTGCACCTATTCCTCAAACTGTAAGACCACATTCCCTCAATCTGTTCTCACATGCACAAATCCAAGGCCCACTTCATACAGTCGGTGGTGCATGCATCAACGTATATACACACACAGAAATCAAGGTGTGGTGTTATCAAAGTTTTGTAAGATGGCAGAATAACATACAAATTCCTACAAGTTAGTGTTCTTTTTTACCAGTGCTGTTATCTGATGTGATGACTTAAACACCATAGCAATGCAACTCCTAAACTTTAACTCACTGTCCTTGATAACCCCCCATCTTTAGCTTCACTGAACACTTCTAACAAATTTCCCATTAATGCATGCAATGCCTTCTTTCCAAAATGTAACATTATACCTTGGCATCACTGAAATGACATTCGTTGTCATTTGCTCATATAGTTAGTTATTCCTTGTGGTCTATACTAAGGTAATTATGTGAAGTCATCAACCTCTATGTACAATTAGCCTAGTTATGAAGATATTTCATGTACAAACTTTGTTTGTTTACATTTGGATAAGGGATTAAACAAGAATATAAATAATTGGAAAGTTTAATTCAATTTTTAACTGGGAGAAAAATCTTTCTACGACCATGCAGTCATGTTCTAGGTGGTTACTAAACTAGTGAAATTCTTTTTGAAAAAAAAAAAAAAAGTTTATGCTGAACTATAAAGCTGATAATTATGACATACTTGAGCAGTTCCATGGCTTAAGAAGCTACAGGGGAAGAATGTCAGTTGCATGGGAAGTGGTAAAGGACTATGGAACTATCTTACTATGGCATAGCCACAGTCAGGAGGATAAATCAAGTGCAAGTTAAGTGGATGAATAGAGATAAAAAGCAGAAGTGAGCTGTGAAAAAAAAAAAAAAGAAGAAAAAAAAAACGTTCTGGGGATATAAAGAAAAGGTTATCAGAATATTCATAATCAGTACAAAGTGCAGGCAAGAAGGATGAATAACACAGTAAGAAAAGCCAAATCATGTTATGAGAAAAAATTAGCTAGACAGAGTTTTTCGTTATGTAGCACATAAGAGGAAGAATGATTATGGAAGGATGACTTTAATTAATGCAGATGGTGACAAAAGCAGAAGATATAATTTAGTTGCTGAGTGATCACTTTGCAATGTGTACCATCCAAGTAGAGATTATGCTGATGCGACAGAGTCTGATGTGAGAACTGAGGTAAATGAACGGGAGGTGCTCAGCATATTGAAAAATATCGATGTCAATACAACAGTGGGACTGCACGTTGGCTATTGTCCTACACAAATGTGCCAAAGAACTGGGAGTGTGCCTGACAAAGTTGATTAATCTAAGTCTCAACTCTGTCAAGGGTCCAAGGGAGTGGAAAGAGAAAAAAGAAAATTTCATTCTATGGAATTATTGGAATGCTCCTTAACTGGATAGGCTGAAGGTATGTGGATTGCAAAGTTTAGTTGATAGGTGGAAAACAGGGAGCATGATAGAAATTTATAATTTATTAAAGAGGTTCTATAAGATTGACACAAAAGAAAAATTTCAATACATGTTGAATACAGAGAGAACTAAGGGACACTTCTCGAAATTGTGTAAGCACGTGGTTAGTAAACTGAGGAGATGTGCAGACTAGATTATTTGCTTGGAGAGTGTAAATGAGGTAGAATGGATTGCATGGCTGTGATAAGTCCTTCTAACTCAATGGAGGTACTCATATAAAAAGGTCAACTTATAATATAAAAAGCTTTCAGAATAAATATTGTAATGCTGCACACACACACACACACACACACACACACACACACACACACACACACACACACACGTAAATCAATTAAAATTAAATATTTTTGAAAGATATTTAAATTTTACTTTTCTTCTTTCCCTTCTCCTCCACTTATGTTTTTCTTAATGCTAAACTCTGTGCGGAAATTAAAAAACAATTCAAGGATTCTTTTCTTTATCTTAAGTAATGAAAGTTCTTTTTTGGGAATACCTGATAGCCTGGAATCTTTTCCTCTGCACGCCCATCATTTCTAATCACGTATATAACATTCATTTTGGGATTTGTCTTTTCCAGTGGACATAAAAAGAGCCTGAATAAATTTTAAATGTAATTAATAATTACATATAAAAGTCATTTTTAAACATAATTAACATTACCAAAAGGTTTATCATTTCAGAGAGTGAATAATAATGGCATAATTTTTATACAACTATGCTCATTTCTAAAGACAAGAAATGTTTATCATTACATGATTTTATAAAGGCTTAGAGATGCAACTTTACAATTTTCAATTCCAGCACCCAAACACTGACAAAAAAAAAAAAAAAAAAAAAAAAAAAACTAAGATTTAGTATTAGTATTACTGCCAAGCTTCTGTGGAGTCCAAAGACTTACTGTAGGAGGTTGAAGAACACTCACAGAGAACAATAACCACCATACTTTGTCTTGAATACATTCAATGTTGGAACACTCGCCGCTCACTCTGGTAATACATCAACAGTATGCAGAAAAGAGGATTTTTTTTTTTGCTTCTCAAGCAAAAAAATCTCCTTTTTTTAAAGAAAATCTCCACATAAAGGCACTATCTACCATTTACTGTCTACCAAGAATATTTTTTGTCTGTAAAAACTGCATCTCTTCTCTGGCTAATTTGTTGATGTGCAGGATGAAAATCCTGCTACTCCATATGAGACCAATTAACTTGCCTTCAATTGTACAAGCTCAGAGTGAAGTCAAGTCTTTTCCAGTTGAAGGGTATAATGTCCCATTGTTCATCCAACTGCACTACAGAGAATCTTATATTAGGATAAGTATGTAAAATATTCTAAGTGAAATGTGAAATACTTTTGTTCTTGTTCCAATGAAAAATAAGTGGCTAGAAACATATCAAAGTTATATAACTGGGAGGAGACCTCCATTACTAAGCCCTTCAACTTTTAATGTGTTTTATTATTAGGTTACAACATGGATGCTTGACTAACAATCTGACCAAATTGTATTTTATATCAGTTGAAACTGCACCGACATTATGCATGCGTGGTTATATAAAGCCCAAGCTATTTTTGTTAGAGAAAACAGGCAAACAATGAAAATTCACCTAATGAAATAACATCAAACTCAACAGAAACTGAAAATCAAAAACTAAAACAGATAAGACTCTTCTAAATAATAAGTATGTGAAGATATATTCAGGAGTTTATATGCGGAACTTTAAGATAAACTTTTTGAAGTTTATCTTAAAGGATGTGAAAAAGATGGAAAGAGAAATTGGACTTGAGACTTATTTCAGCCTATGATACCATCATAAGTTCTGTTAAGGAGAATCAAAAGAATTTTTTGTCATAAGAAAAGCAAAGTGACATAAAGAAAAAGGAAAAATCAAAATTTTGTTGGAGAGCTAAACAACAGAGAATGAAACAAATCCCAAAAATGTTATGAAAAATTTTTATTTCATAAAACATACATAACTGTATAGGAAGATTGCAAAAACAAACTAAAAAAAATCGTATCTAGTATGTTATTTGTAGTAATATCTTCAATCAGGAAGATAATTAGACCAGGATATAGAGGATCTGAAATATGAAGTAACCACACTGGTGTTGATCAGGATAAAAATGGATGTCAAATTTATAAAAATCAGTGGATACTAAATCCAACATTATTTCAAAGCCGAATATAGAAACTATAAAAGTTTCATTTGAGATTTGATCAGAGAGCTTATGGGAATACACTCGCCAGCATTTATGAGTTGCCCTAGCTGGACCTTACAGGAGAGATGATCGCTTTGCCCAAGCGTCCATATATTCGCCTCCTATTGGTCCATTTTGATAAGGTTTCACTGGCCTGACATCTGTTTCCAACTAGTTGGTTTTCGTCAGAGACCAGGCAGAAACCTTAAGAAAACAAAAATCTGTCATTACTAAGGAGCTCAAAGTGTCAGAGAGGTGCATTTTTCGTAAGCGAACTCTCAATCAGTGTGTATAGATTTAATAAAATAAAGAGCCAAAAGGCTTCATTTCAGCAATGAAAAATTATATAAATTAAGTGGATATTAAATTCAACATGATTTCAAAGCTGAATATAGGAACTATAAAAGTTTTGTACAATATTTGACCAGAGAGCTTACAAGAATACACTTTGATAAACTTTTATAGTTCCTGTATTCGGCTTTGAAATAATGTTGGATTTAATACCCACTTGATTTATATAATTTTGCATTGCTGAAATGAAGCCTTTTAGTAAAACATTTTGGATGGAACAACTGAGAGATATTGGAAGTTTTTTCACTTGGTTATACTATAAATTAAAGATACCAAGAAATTATATACTTGGTTTAATCCATAAGGATATGTGCTTTGCATTATGGGATACTAAGATAAGTCATGTGAAGTCATTAGCTTCTATATACAAGTTGCCTGAGTCCTGATTACACTTCAGGTGCAAAGTTTGTTTGTTTATACTTGGATAAAGGATTAAACCAAGTATTTTCTTGGTATCTTTAATTTATAGTATAATCAAACAGAAAAACTTCCAACAATTATCTCTAATCCAGAATATTTTAATAATAATATATATGAAACTATATTCATATATATTTATATGAATATAGTTTCATATAGTTTATATAGAGTATACATAAATTTCATATACTACTCGTATATGAAAATATGACTTCAGCATTACTTCAACCTTATTATCACCTTTGGGTCTGCTCCCACTGACGAGATATCAATAAAAGTCGAAACTGGTCTGGATAAAGGATTGAACCAAGTATATAATTTTTTGGTATCTTTAATTTAACTGACAGATATGAAATGTTGACTTGTATACACACACACACACAGGTGTCCAAAAGCTAAGAATGACTACATTTTTACCTGTATATGAAAAAATTTTCATGACTACAGCCAAATGGGGACATAAATTTATTGCCAGCATACTAATAAATTATATTACACAAAAAATGTGTTATAAATTTTGCACAAATTAAACTGAAATACATTTTTGACGAAAGTTACATTTCTTAGGAAGTAGTTAAGGAATAATGTACAGTGGTTACAGAAAACTATGCAGGGAGACATTTCATTATGGAATATGTCCACCCTGAACTGTGATGCAGTTCTCAATGTTATACCATGCTTAGCACCAAGTGATTTAGGAGTTCTTGAGGCAAACTGGCCCACTCCTTTTTCAGAGCAAGGATAAGGCCTTCTTTGTTTTCCTGAGGGGGAATTTTGAGCAGCAATGTTCTATGCGATTGAGATCTGCTACTAAAAGAAAAAATGAGCTGTCTAGCTACTTAAACGCAGATATCTGGATAATCCTAGAAAGGATTACGGACAACACAGCAAACAAATGAAGAAAGAAAACCTAATTTCCAAATTTCAAAGACTAAAAGAATGACAAAACCAGCCGCCATATTCAAAGTTTGCCACAGTGAACAACAACAACCAACCAGAAGCAAGAAACAACAGGAGCCACCAATCACCCACAGGTATCAATAACACAAGTAACCTATCTAACCATGCTCTAAACAAAGACGAAATCTCTATACCTAACAAAAGTTTAAATTTTGCTATAGCACCAAAAACGATAGACAAACCTGAAGTTATTTGTAATATGGAAAGAGGCCTAAGATTCATACCTAATAACATAGCAGACAAAATACGTATAGAAACTGCGAACATTTTAAACCATAACAAAACAATAACAAGCAACATAACTAAACACGAATTAACAGCGATAAAATCACATAAAACAAATCCGAACATAGTAACAACCAGAGCCGATAAAGGAAATGCCACTGTCATTTTAAACCGTACCACTTATATAGAAAAATGAATCTGCTGGTCTCTGACAATAACACATACAAATTAGTTAACTACAACCCAACTAACAGAACAAAAAACAAAACAGAGAAACTACTTAAATCAATTACCACATGGCCCGAAGATACAGTCAAAAAACTGTTCCCTCATTGCGCGTGCTCCCCTAGAATTTACGGGCTACCAAAAATTCACAAAGAAAACACCCCACTAAGACCTATTGTTGAAGGAATTGATAGCCCGATGTATCACTTAGCCAAAAAATTAGCGGCAACACTCAAGGAGTTGGTAGGTCATTCCCCTTCCTATATCAAAAACACACAACACTTCATAAACATCATCAAAGACATTACACTAGAAAAAGATGATTTATTAGTCAGTTTTTGACGTCTCTGCCCTCTTTACGAATGTCCCAATCAATGACACAATCCTTCTCCTACAGAACAAATTCCCTCCAGATATCACAGCGCTTTTTGTGCATTTATTACGCTCTGGTTATTTTGTATGGCAAAACGCCTTCTACTTACAAAAAGAAGGCACATCCATGGGCTCGCCATTATCCCCACCCCCCACCTATTGCTAACTTTTACATGGAACATTTTGAGCAACTTGCCCTAGATTCCTCCCCTCTAAAACCCAAAGTGTGGCTTAGATATGTTGACGATGTTTTCGCGATCTGGTCCCATGGCCGCAGACATTAGACATATTCCTTAGCCACCTAAACAAACAACACAAACGCATACAGTTCACAATTGAAATTGAAAAACACAACACACTTCTGTTTCTAGATAAACTTGTTACATGTCTTCCCTTGGGCAATCTTTCCTTCACTGTTTACTGAAAACCGACACATACGGGACAATATATACACAAATTCCTACCACCACCCAACACAAAAACTAGGTAACATCAACACGCTAAAACACAGAGCTCAGACGATTTGTTCCAGTGAACAGGCACTGAAAGACGAATTTAAAATTATCAGTAATAACTTACAAAAAAACGGATACAGCCAAAACACTATAAACAAAATTCTCTACAAAAACACAATAAAAAACAAAGGCAAACCAGACTACAGTAAAACTATAACCATTCCCTACAGTAAAGGAATATCAGACAAAATAAACAGAGTACTACAAAAGTACAACCTCAAAGCCACCTTTAAACCTCCTGTAAAATTAAAAAGCTTACTCAACTCATCCAAAGACCCACTCCCTCCACTAGCTCACCCTGGAGTATACCGGATTTATTGTACTTGCAACATACCATATATAGGAGAAAAAGGACACACTATTCCTATTAGACAAAAAGAACATAAACGACACATTAAATATAATAATTATGGTGAAGCTGGCCTTTCTGATCATGCCCTGAATACCTTACACCGAATTGACTGGAAAAACCACCAGCTGTCTACATCACACTAGAACATGGTATGAACGGAAATTCAAGGAAGCCTGTGAGATTATCAGCAACCACCCCAATCTGAACAACAATGATGGTTTAAAAATCCCAAACATATGGAAGGTATATATTCGATCTTCCTCACCAAGAACAACTATAAACAGGACTGTAGAAAATCCACTATTGTAAATCTAAAATAAGAATTGTAATACTAAAAACAGGACACCAGTTGTTTCTGAAAGAAAACCATCTAAAAGAATGTTTATTCCTGTCTTTGTAAAAATAGAATTTAGCTTGATGTAAAAATTTATTTTTTATTTTATTTTATTTTACTTATATTTTTTTAAATTTTTAAATTTTATTTTATTTATTTATTTTTTATTATTTTTTTTTCCACCAGAGGTCATGCCAGTAGAATAACATGTGATCAATCATTGTTTCTCTAGCTTACAGTTAATGATGTAACTCAGCTTGTCCTGCATATTTATGTATGCTCCAGATGATGATCTTGATGTGAAGATCGAAACTTCGGGATAATAAAAAAAAAGTTTTTTTAACATGGTTGTAAATTCCATAAATTTTTTAAAACTAATACAACTCTTATCTATAAAGAGTACATTAGCCCATTAGTGTCTTGTCTGATTTTTGTGGATACAACACCACTGTTCAGAATTAATCTGGTGAAAACCATTCAGTAATTTGTATGTTTCAATCATATCACCCAATCTGCACCTATCAACCAGTTTCTGTAATCCACAAATCTTCAAAATGTTCTCATAAGGCTCATTCCATAGACCTGCTACCATCTTGGTCACTCATCTCTGGATCCTCTCCATCGCTTCCTCATCACCAAGAAACCCTGGCACCTAGATCTGTGTGCAGTAGTCAAGATGGGGTCTTATCAAGACTCAATAAAAGGGAACAATAACCTCTTTGTCTCTGCTTGTCAAAGTATTCTTCAGTAACAAAGTGATCTGACAAGCTGCTTTAGCCACTTTTGCTATGTGTCCCCTAAACCTTAACAACCTAATCCACTAATACTTCCAAATCTCTGGCTTTGTCATTTTCCTAGATTACAGTTCCACCAATGTAGTATATAGCTGGTAATTTTTCACTCCAAAATGCATAACCTTATACTTTGTCACATTAAACTGACATCCATTCTCCTTTACCAAGTCTGCCAATCTATCCAAATCACCCTGCAAAATTTTGACATCATCTGTATTAACTATTGCTGTACCCAACTTTGCATCATCAGCAAATAACTGAACAGGCCTTCTCAGATCTTTTCCTATATCATTAATGTACAAATTAAACAGCAGCGGTCCTAGAACAGAACCTTGTGGCACGCCACTAGACACAGGCCTTCTTTTAGACTTTACTCATGAATAAACTACTCTCCGACATCTCTCCATCAACCACCCTCCTATCCATCTCACCAACCCTATATCCATCATGTGCAGCAGTTTACTGATTAGAATTTCATGTGATATTCCTGTCAAAGGCCTTTGTAAAGGCCAGCAATATCGCTATGAACCCATTACCTTTATCCAAGTCAGCTGTCACTGTATTATAAAACATATGCAAGTTACTGAGGCATGACCTACCTTCACAAAACCATGTTCCCCCTACACACAGTATCCCATTTCCATCTATCTATTCCTGTATTTTGCTCTTGATCAACTTCTCCAATACGCTGACAACAACTCCTGATATGCTGATCGGTTAGTAATTTGCAACATCAGTCTTGGAGCCTCCTTTATGCAATGGAAATATTTTTCCCTCTTTCCATCCATCTCGGGATTAACCCAGAGTTGAGACTTAGATTAAACAATATGGTCAAGGGCACTGATCAAATTGTTTAATCTAACTGTCAAGGGTGTATTTTTTTAATAAGTGAACTCTCTTTTTTATGAAACTTTCATAGTTTCTACATTTGGCTTTGAAATAATGCTGAATGTAATATCCACTTGATTTTTATAATTTTTGCATTGCCGAACTGAAGCCTTTTGGCTCTTTATTTTAGTAAATACTTTTACACTCCGACCAAGAGTTACGAAAAATACGCCTTTCCGACGTTTCAAGTTCCTTAGTACTGAAAGAGTTTTTGCTCTCTTAAGGTTTCTGATGAAAACCAACCAGTTCAAAACAGCTCAGGCCAGTGAAACCTTACAAAAATTGACCAAATTAGAAAGTGAATATATGGATGCCTGGGCAGTGTGCATATATTCTAAGGTGGTCCACAATAGAGCAATTTATAAATGCTGGCAGGCGTATTACCATAAGCTCTCTGGTCAACTTATTTTTACAAAACTTTCATAGTTTCTACATTCGGATTTGAAATAATGTCGGATCTAATATCCACTTGATTTTTAAAATTTTTGTTTGCTTACACTTGGATAAAGGATGAAACCAAGAATATAATTTCTTGCTATCTTTAATTCATAATATAACCAAATGGAAAAACTTTCAATCTATCTCTAATCCAGAGTATTTTAATAATAAGGTGTGACACCTTTTGGCTACTCCTATATGGAAATATGACCTCTGCATTACTTCTTCCTTGGTATCACTTCTGGATCTGGCTTTGACTGATGACATCCTGGTTTTTGGGAAGATAAATACTTTGTTTTTCTTTCTTTTTTTTTTTTTTTTACTGGTGCTAGTGGTGGTTCTTCCCCCCCCCCTTTTTTTAAAAAGTAAATATTAATTAATTAAATTTATTTATACAACTAATATATTTATATATTTATATAATATATTTATACAAATAAATTTATACAACTTTGCTGTGAGTTGCCCGAGATTGTATTACATACTGGACTATTTGCATTAGCTCACGCTAGCAATCGCCAATACTTTTATAGTTTACTATATTTGGCATGAAACTCTCTGATTCCAATCTTTGAGTTTCTTATTCGGTTTTAAAACAATGTGGGATTTAATATCCACTTAATTTAAATAATGTTTATATCGCTGAAATGAACCCTATTGGCTCTTTATATTTAAGTAAATATTAAGATTGCTGGTAGTGCAGTTAATATTTGCATTATGGGATTACTTTTGGTGGATCACAGCCCCCATTTTATAGTAGCTCAAATAGAGCATTTGCTGGTGGTGTAGAATTACTTCTATATCACAGGATTATTTAATTCTCAGTCTTACGACTGAAAGGTTTTTTTTTCTCTCTTTTAAAATCAAAAGCAGAGGTTTTAGTCTTTTTTCCCCATGTTAGATAATGGTACCAATTCCTCCAAGGGTGTGAACTCTAGGAATTGAAATTCTAGGATGTGAAGAAGCGAGATAGGTGATTAAGTTTTAAAAGATATAGTTGGTGCTAATAAGATTTATGCTTTCATCCCGTACGTCAGAGGGAAATATAATTGTAGTTAAAGATGTGGAAACAAGGGACAAACTATTACGGGTTTTAGTTTTTTGAAGGCAGCACAGTTATTCCTGTAATGGTCAGGAGCCAGATAAAAACAATAAAAATTGAAAGCATTCCAATGGAATATATAGAGAACAGTAATGAAATTCTTATATAGACATTCTCGAAATGGGGTAAGATTGGTAACATATGAAAGGGTTCATCAAGTGAAGATCCAAACTGTTTCTGGTGATGTCACCTTCACAATGGATATGAAGATGCCTGTACCAAATTTTGGTACAACTTTGGTACAACCTGAGTTATGGTAAACTATCCTGGAGTACAAAGTCAGTGCCTGCGGTGTGGTTCATACGATCACTTGGATGGTAACTATCTCAAATCTAAATGTTTCAACTGCATGGAGATCAGGAATATCGCTAATCAGTGTCTCAAACCCTGTTGGAAATGCAAAAGTTCTGAACACCACGTTAACACTTGTTCTTTTAGAACTTATGCTGAAAGAGTATAACCAGTAGAGCCAATTAGAACACCGTACATTTTAGAGAGGCATAATGAAGAGTTCCCAGATCTTCCAATTCAGTCTAGTAAAGAAGGTGCTTTTTAAACAAACTATACTTGGTAAAATCGCAAATAAGTGCACGATAAATCAGCTAGAAAATAGCCCCAAAATTCCATATCTGCAGGAGCCACTTTCCCAGCAAATATAGATTGAACAACATCAGCTAAAATTACCAATACTGAACCTAGTATAACAATTGTGATATAAGATGAAATTCAAAAATGTGAAACTATTCTCCGAGAGAAACTGGAGAAGAAACAGCAAGTAAGACAACTGAAAGAACTTAATATGCAGACAAGACCACCAAAAAGCAAAGATAAATTACTAAAAAAAATTTGAGGACAAACAAAAGAAATTAAGGAAAGGAACTACATCTGAAAGAAAAAGAAGTAATAAAAAATGTAAAGATGGAGAAGGTTGTGGATCATCAAATGAAAACTCTTCAGGCTCTGAAGAGTTTATGGACTATGAAGAACCATCTCCTAATAAAGGGAAAGAAAGAGATACAATTAAAGAAAATATAATAAAGTTTACCGATTTAAAGTTTTCTCTGTATGATTATCACCTAAATGAAAAGAAAATAACTAGCTTCTAAATCATGAATGATAGGCACGAAATTGAAATAATGGAAAGCAACTGTAAAAAACTGGAAAGAAGCAGGCTACACAATTGCTCTGTCACAGATTGAATACCTCATCAGATTCATCCAAAATTTAGAAGTTAAAGACTTACCAGTGACACTTCATTAATCATAGCATCTCCTTTCTGCACTGCCTCATTAAATATACAAGAATTCCACAGGCAAATTAAACAAGAAAACATATGCAAACTTATGGTACACAATAATATCAGGTTTTGTTTCTCCAAGAAACATACTTCTGTAGATATCAAGATCTGCAAACTTTAACAGATAGATAGCTACTTCTTTCTTATTGGAGCTTTGGAAGATTTAACAGGGCTGGAGTAGGAGTTATTATTCTTGCCCCCTGCCTTCTTTGGGTCATTCTGTAATATCCAAAGGGATGCAGAAGGAAGAATCTTGACAACAGAGTTGGAATTACACATCCACATTATTTCCAACAGAGTTGGAAATACTGTGGATGTGTAATACGGTTTATAAATGTTTATGTTCCATCTAATGGAACAGTTAGATGAAAATTCTTCCAGGAATTGGAGCCATATTTATACAGTGCCCACTACATCATAGCAGCTGGAGAGTGGAATTGTATTGAAAATCTCACATTAAACAAAATAGGAAGACACCCAAGGAGTGGAAAAGTGGGTTATGCTCAGTTAAAAACATCTTGACAATGCTCAACTAGTAGACATATGGAGGATTCGCAATCCTAATCTCCAGGCTTACACGTACATGAATCAAGGTATTGGTACTCGTATTGATCGAATTTATATCTCTTTGTCCCTTATAAAATAGGATAATTCAGATAAAACATCTTGACATCAACATGTCAGATCATAATCCAGTTCTACTTAAGTTCCACTGCATGGAAAAAGTAGAGATTTGTTACGGACCATGGAGACTTCCACCAAATTTTCCGTTGATCTTTTCAACCAAATTCCAGACCCTCTGTTCAAATTGGAATAATGTTACCTGGAATTGGGATATGTGGTTAAAATTTAAACAAGCAGTAAAACAATATGATAGAATGGGGAAAGGAATGGGCTTTTCTCAAAAGAAAAGAGTGGAAAGATCTGTATAAAGAGACCTAAAAAAAAAAAAAAAAACCTACAAACCACAACCCCCCTCCTCCCCTCCCCTCCACAAAAAAGATTACTCTAAATCCATCACAATTCCCTACATCTGAGGCACCTCAGAAAAAATTACCAAAATTCTAAAAAAACATGACCTCACCTCCTGTTACAGGCCTTACAGAAAATTGGCATCCCTTATCCGCTCTACCAAAGACCAACCACTTCCCCTAGACCTACCTGATGTATACCAGGTCCCTTGCAGTTGTAAACTGTCGTACTTTGGCCAAACAGGCAGGACAGCGAATATCAGAATTTCTGAACACAAGGACTACATCCGGTTTTACAAGTATAGCCATTCTGGTCTTGCAGACCATGCTCTGGATACTCGCCACAGAATACGGTGGAAGAAAGCAACAATAATACACCGGAGCAAATATAAATTCGAAAGATTATTTATGGAATCAGCCTCTGCCCTAAGAAACTCTCCAAACCTCAACAAATTTGGTTGTATGCGACTGCCCCAAATTTGGGAGGCATACATCAGCAGACCTTCAGCCCAACGGCCAAGAACGCCTACTTAGCCCTCCAGAGGGCACCATCAGGACTTCTAGGAGAACGATAGCTTCAAATCTTCATTCTCAGTTACTGTATTGTTATTGCCTTGTGTGCACCTGCCTTTTTGTAAGTTCCTTTAGAAAATGGCAATGTGACATTGCCGAAATATCGGAAATATCTATTAAAATATAATTTAATTTATATTCGGATCTACGTTGTTTCAATTCCCTAAGTTATTTAGAAAAGTATAAAGAGAGAAGCTGGTTCGTAACAAACCAATGCAATGGTATAGAATGTAGCAACATCATTAGAAACATTAACATAGAGATAGAACTGGAAAGGCAGAAACAAGTAGAAGAAAGAAATCTTAAGAGAAGAATACAACAGCACTTAGCAGATAGTCCTTTAGCTGCATTCTTCAATAGACGATTCACTAAATTCTGCAAAGAAAGAACTACCACTCAATTCTGCGTTGATGGTAAAGAAATGTCCACCATTCAAGCCATCCTTGACTCCTTTCAAAGACACTACAAAAATCTGTTTGAAAACAATAGAACTGTTGGAAATTATAACTCTTGGAACATTAATGGCTTTCCTGTTCATATCCAAGATGGGCTTGACAGACTCAATTCAGCATCTGAAGTTACCACAGCCTATAAAGAATGCCAGACAAGAAAATGCCCAGGACCTGATGGTGTAGGGATAGAACTTTAGTACAAGGTTTGGGATTTTTATTCTTCCCATTCTAGTTACACTATTTAATTCTTTTCTTTCATCAGCACAATACCAAGTGAATTTGTAGCAAGCTATACTGTCTCATTCCAAATCCTAATAGAGATCACCACCTTAATCAGCAGATGGAGACCTATTTCTCTATCTAATACTGACTACAAGATATTTTTTCACATTATCAATAACCAGCTCACAGTGGAAATGAGATATCATTAAAAGCACACAGGTGTATGGAGTTCCAGGCCAAGCAGTAGAATTTAATCTATTTCTGCTAAGTGATCTAATCCACTTAGTTAATATGAAAAAGCAGTCGATGGCAGTGCTATTAGTAGACCTTATTCAAGAATTTGTTAATGTCTGGCATCCCTTTCAGTTCCATATCCTTCAGCAAATTAGTGTAGGTAAAAAGTTGCTATCCATTATCAAAGGAGCCTATGCTGATTCTACTACCCGCCTCCTAGTTAATGGATTCCTGTCAGACCCGGTGAAAATTCGAAAAGGGATCAAACAAGGTTGTCCTCTTAGTCCACTGCTCTTTGCATTGGTACTTGAACTTTTCTTACAGGAAGTTGACAATACACATGCCGTGTGAGGAATAACAGTTCCTTCAACTATGAAGGAAAATAAGGTATTAGCATATGCTGATGATGTTGTGGGTACTTTGAAGGATAATAATTCCACATATATCTTTTTTTTTTTGAGCCTCCGTAGCTCAGTCGGTATAGACGAAAAAGAACTTTGGTCGGAAAGACTTGGGTTCGATTAATGTCAGTGATGTGAGGAACCTTTAAGTGGTCTCTTTCAACTCAAGTTGAGTTAGCTGGTCTCATACAGAGGTGGAAGGTTTTTGTACCCGGAAACTCGGGTTTTTTTGTCCCTCAGAACAAGCAAACCAGCCCCATGAATATACACAGTTTAATTCATGAATACTTACAACAATATGTGGAAGAGATAGGATCCTCACCACATGTTGTTACGCCTGTAGTTAACCATAAGTCACATCATGGTAGTCAACCTCCTAGATAGGAGACGGCACATGAATGGGAATACATCTTTTTTGGTATTTTGGAAAAATTCAGCAAGATCAGTGGATTAACTACTAATGCATACAAGACAAAATTAAAAGTTTTTGAAAATAGGATCTTGGAGGCATTCCTAACCCCTAAGAGAGAGAACCCCTCATTATACTTGTAATTTCCTTCTCCACTAACCCAATATTACCAGTTCAAGAACTTATATACAGGAACTTTGAAACCTTAGAAGACTGGAAAATAGAGCCACTTTCCTTTTCTTCTAAAGCTATAGTACTCAAAACCATAATCTTTCTTGCTCAGTTTGACATAATAAACATTACAGACATCACAAAAGTTGAAGAAAAGCAGTTATATAGTAAGTCTGTGCAATTTTTTTGATCCAGCTGATATCAAGAAGTTAAAAAGAAATTTCTTCAACTATCAAAGAAGCATACAGGATTTGGGCTTCTAATCTTAAAATTCTGTTATTTAAGTAATACAGCTTCAAAAACCCATAAAATATTACAGACCAATCACACACGTGCAGACCTTCTCCTGCACTACCTGGGTTTTCATCTTCCCCTGTTTGGAATAAATGATCATGAAGGTCCAAAAGCTGAGATTGTTCCTGAATACTATAACACTCTGTGCTTAACTCTAAGACTGCTACAATATTCTGTGCTTAACTTTAAGACTACTACAACACTCTGGCATCGACATTCTTTCCATTAAAAAAAAATTAAAATTTGGTATAAAGAAATCTTTAATCTCTTTCACCGCAAACTTCCACAGTTGGGTACTGACAACAATACTTTGTTTTGTTACTTATTGACAGTTCCAAGAAACCCTAACAGGAGGGATCTTGCTTGAAGATTGCATATGGCCGCCTTCCAGTCAATACTATCAAAATGGAGGTACTTTAACATCAGAGATCCAATCTGTGACATCTGTTACCGATCAGAAACAGTAGAAAATGCATTGTTCTTCCTCTGCATATTTGGAACAGATTATGTGTTGTGTTGGGCATTCCATTATTTATAATAGAACAGGTTATTTTTTTGCAGTACCCACTACCTGTCAGAAATGGTCAAAGAGAATTTTGATTTTTATAATTAATGAATTAAAATACCATTCATGGAAGGTCAGAAAGAAACATGGATTTGAAAACTAGCAATATGACATCCAAATGCTTTATAATATTGTATTGTGGAAATTTTATTGCCCAGTCAGAAGATTTTTGTATTTCGAAAGGAGCATTCTAGTAGATATCAAATTTTTGACAAGATGGTGCAGACCACCCATATTATGTAATATTCACCAGGGGGAGATAAAATTCTGTCTATTCTTGTTATGAGAGGTTTTTAAATACTTAAATCCTCTTAATTCAATGTGATCTTATAGTCAATTGCATGGATGACTGGAGAGCAATCCCAGACAGTGAAGGCCAACTCAAGGCAGTTAACCCAGATGTGGCTAACCATCGGTGTATCAGTCATCTTTGCCCTTTAGTTTCAATTGTTCTTTTGGTTGTTCATCTATGAGATTGATGAAAAAGGAAAACTGATAGCTTTTGGCTATATTATGATATAAAAAGAAGCTGAGGCCTTTTCTCTATCTCCCATACTATCAGGCTCTCTTGGACCCCTATACTAACTACTCTAAGCCTATGATGAGCACCCTTTCAACAAAGGTTGAAATTGGTGTGGGTAGTGGTCCTTCCCATAATGCATAGCATTAACATGTCTGTAAGGATGTGTGGGTTGAATTATGAGATACTAAAGCAAGTGATGTGAAGTCAGTAGCCTCTATAGACGAATTGCCCTGTCATGAAGTTACTTCATGTGCAAACTTTATTTGCTTACTTGGATAAAGGATGAAATCAAGAATATAATTTCTTATATGCTGAAGCAGTACAATGGAAACCTTGAGGTGGGGTAATACCAGTCCCACTTATAAATTTTCCAGTTTCTAAAATCTCGAATTCAAAAATTCAGACTTGATGATCAGTTTTCGGATTACTTCTCATTTTATGATATCAGCCATTAAGGTAGAAGAAACCCTTCTCATTAAGTCACTTCTGTTCCCAGATATTTTCAAATGGCACAAATTCACTTTTCATGCTAGTAATTTTCTAGAGGGGAAAATTATATGAGCAATTAGATTATATTGCTATGGTGTTCTTCATACTCTCTCCCAGTACGGTCAATGTCTCAAGTCAACAGTTTAAATCAAATATTTCAAATCTGATCTCTTTAACTATTGAAGTGAATGAAGTTGAGCAACATCCTTCCTACAGGTGAGACTAGGCTAATTTCCTAAACTGAAGATAGATCTCAAGGTTATCCATTTTGAAAATGATAAGTGGATCAAAGCAGTGGTGAAAAAATGGTGCTGAAAAGTCCTGAAGATTGTTGTAGTATGATAAGTTTGAAAACTTTGTTATATGATGGAGCAAATTTATTGAAAAAGAGGGAGATTATGTTGAGAAAAGCATAAAAAAAGTTTCAGATGTCAATCTATCCTTTTTTTTTTTATTTCACTGACATACTCTCTTTTGGTTAGGGAGCTAGTCCAATGGAGTCATTACTTCAGGAGGCTTCCTTGTATCATGTAAATTGATATATGGAAATATATTCATTCTAAAATAATGATACACAAACACTTTAACTGCAACATACTTCACCTCAAGACTACTATTTTTGCTATTTTTCATACAAGTGACATAAGAGATTTATCTATACTTACCTTTCCGTTTTAGTAGGAGGAAATCTGTAAAACTGGAATGTGAAAAATACAGATGTCAAATTAGGATGCTTTTCTTCTGATAACCTGTAAAATATTATAAAAGTTATAATAACCATGAAATTCACACACGCACGCACATACACACACACACAAAAAAAAAAATATATATATATTTATAGGGCAGGCCATCATAAGTTAGGTTAATGCTAATTGTATTAATAAATTGGGAATTAAATGGATGAGTTACAGCATTAAGCGGGAGTTAAAAAGACAGAAGCATATGGAACAGATTCAAAGAGAAAGGTAACCAGCAAGACCATCAGCAGTATAAAGCATAGGCCAGAAGAGTGACTGGTGTGGTAAGGAAGGCAAAATAAGAGAATGAGAAGAGATTAGCTAAGTGAGCCAAGGGTAATCTGAAAGAGTTCTTTCTTATTTGGTGAGTAAAAGATAGAATGACTGCAGCAGAAAGAATTTGATGTATGCAATGGCAGGAAAATGACCAAAGCAGATGAAATAGTTGAATTACTGAGTGAAGGGTGTATCATCCAGGTAAAGATACCACATTAATAGATATGACCGGGATTAATGTGAAAGTAAGGATAGAGGAAGTTGAGGTACATATGATATTAAAAAATCTGAATGTGAATACAGCTATGGGTTTGGATGGGATATCAGGATGTGTATATGGTCTTTTGACTAGATGGTATAAAATAGCGCCCCAGGGGAATGGAAGGAGGGTCAAACAGTTCCACTGCATAAAGGAAGTTTCAAGACAGAAGTAACAAATTATCAACCAATTAACATTTCAGGAGTGGTGGTCAAAGTATTGATGGTTATAGTTTGTTACAGACAAAATTCAGGAATAAGTAGACAGGAATGGGATATTGTATTGTGGGGAGGCATGGCTTTGTGAAGGGTAGGTCATGCTTCAGTAATTACTCACTTTTTATAATCAAGTGACAGATGAGATCATCATCATCATCATCAAATTCCTGCCATGTACCCTCAAGGGGTGTACAGGATATGATAGTACTACATGAAAAAAATTACATCATTACTAACTTCCTATCTACAATTTTCCTCCAAATCAGTCTGTTACTTGTCAAGATTCCAACATTATCAGATCTTATATTTCTATCGTCTAAGGCACTTTGTACCGTATCAATCCACCTATATCTTGGTCTTCCTCTGGGTCTTTTTCCTACCAACCTGGCAGAGAACACTTGTTTTGCTAATCTTTCCTTGCCCATTCTGTTCAAGTGACCATACCACCTGAGTTTAGCTCTACTAACGCATTCCTAGATGCTGACAATGTCAAATTCTTTCTTAATATCCTCGACAGATGAGATGATAATGGCAACATGGTGATACTGTTGGGCTCCAAAGAAATTTGGACAGGATAATACCACATGGAATCATGATACTTAAATTGCATCAAATGGGTATGGGTATGGATATGAAGCTGGTGATGTGGATAAGATGGTGGTTGTTGGAGAGATACCAGATATTAGTTTATTCAAGAGAAGAGTCCTGTAAAAGGCCTGTGATTAGTGATGTGGCACTGTACTTGGGTCACTACTATTTAATTTGTTTATTAATGATATAGGAAATGACCTGAGGGGAATATTCAGTTGTTTGTAGATTATGCAAAATTAGGTAGAGCAATAATTAATAAAGATGTTAATATTTTACAGGATGATTTAAATAGGCTGGAAGTATGGGCAAAGGAAAATGAATGACAATTTAATGTCACATCCATTGTAAGTGTAAGGTTATGCATTTTGGAGTGAAAAGATTACCAGCTATGTACCATATTGATGGAACTGTACTCCAAGAAATTGATAAAGCCAGGGATTGGGGGAGGGGGGGGCATTGATGGATAGGGAGTTGGAGTTCAGAGGATATATGGCAAAAGTAGCTAAAACTGCTCAAAGGATTACCTGATTATTAAAGAACACCCTAACATGAACATAAGCAGGTTAATATTCCTCTTTAAAAGGCACCATCTGGATTACTACACACCAGATCCGGTTGCCTGGGTTTCTTGGATGTGGATGAGGGGAGCAGATTTAGAGGCAAAGGACCAAGATGGTAGTAGGTCTATGTGATGCTCTCTATGAAGAGAGATTGAAGATTTGTGGATTACAGAGGCTGGTTGATTGGTGGATAAGGGGGGGGGATATGGGGGTAGGTTATAGGATTGATGTGGAGGAAATATTTCAGTACATGAATAATGTGAGGAAGACCAGAGTTAGTCATGGAAATTGAGTATGAGTATGGTTTAGGGAGTGAGGTCTGGATTTTTTTGCTTGGAGAGTGGTGAATGAATGGACCAGACTGCTAGTCAGTTGTGTGTGTGTGTGTGTGTGTGTGTGCTTTGTCAGTGAATGATTTCAAGGCAAAATATGACAGGTATTATACAGATATTGGTAATGAATGTTTTTTGAAATGAACCTCCTGCAATGAGTCTGTGGACTCCATGGAAGTGTCTATATGTAGTAATAATAATAATAATGCATGTAAGGAAAGGGCATGAAATTATCTTTGGCTATCTGTTGCTGTTGCATAGTTCAACGAAAAGAAGCAGGATTAATGCTGATCAAAAACAATCCTTTTAATTTTTTAACTTTTTTTTTTTTTTTAATGTGATTCCACCCACAGGAATAGTTACTTATAGTGTACAATTTTGCTATAGTGAATTTCTTTTAGCATAACATTATAGCTGTGGAGCTTAGGTGTTGTAGGTTATTATAATGAGAGAATTTGTTGTAGCACTGTTTGTTATACCAAGAGATGAATTATAGGAATTGTGCACAATTGAAAATACATAAGGAATGAAAAATAAATGTTTAATTAAAGTTAATTAATTAATAAAGTTAAGTTAGTTAATGTAGTGACATTATCTTTGAGGACATACACATATCAAGGCTCTAACAAGATAATAAGTTATCCCTTTAAAGCTTAAAAGGTTAAAACAAAAAATAAATGAATCCTATGAATATTACATTTGGCAATTTCTAACAAAAAAATTCAAAAGAAAAAACATAAAAATGAATCATACTATAAGGTATAATAGGGAAAAAAATCAATAAAATAATATAAATAATAATTTTTTATCATAATAAAATTCTGGATATGTAATCTCAGGAAGGGTGTAAAGATATGATGACAGTACTAGTTGATATTTTACTTCATTACAAACTCCCTATTGAACAACTTTCCTCCAAATTAATCCTTTTTACTGTCAGGACAAGAATATTTTTTCAGATTTTAGATTTTGGACAAAAGTAATTCTAACAGAAGTACATATCAATAGTAAGGTAGCAAAAGCTATCAAAAGCCTGAAATGTGGAAAGGCAGCTGGAGTAGATGATATCTGACCAGAAATACTAAAATATGAAGACAAAAGTTTTGCACTACACTACACAATTCATTGAGCTTGTCAGAAGGTCATTCCAGATGACTGGAGTAGAGCTCTCAAGTTCCCATCTATAAAAAGGAGAATGAAGCTGAATGTGAGAATTACAGAACTACAGTAGATTTCTCTACTAAGTGTTCCAGATGAGATTTATTCATGCATACTTGAGAAGAGGATGAGATAAATTGTGAAAGAGAAACTTGAAGAAAAGCACACTGGGTTAAGGTAAAACAGAGGATGTCAAGATCAGATTTTCACTTTAAGACAAATAGTTAAGAAATCATTTGAATATAACAAGGATCTCTAGTTAAGTTTTGTAGAACTAGCTTAAGGCATACAGCAAGGTGCCCAGAGAAAACCTTTACAAAACACTATAATTATATGGGGTAAATGAAACATTTATACAGAGAATACATAGTCTATATTTAAGTTGTAAGTCAGCAGCAAGAAATGAAGGAAACAAAGGATGATGGTTTGATGTCAAATCAGGTGTAAGACAAGGGTGTGCACTATCTTCAATTTTATTCATCATCTGTAAGGATTGCATTATGAAAGAAAGTGGTGGCATTAAACTTGACATTAGAATTAAAGATATTAAACTTAACTCTTTGCTTTGTGCAGATAATGTTGTACCCCTAAATAAATCCAGTACAAGTCTGCAAGATTCCCTGACTTAAATTAAATGACTGCTGTAATAAATTTGGTATGAAAATAAACAATAAAAAGATAGACAATGAAAATAGGCAGAAACATTGAAAACATGAACTGCATCCTGAATAAAGAAGCTATAGAACAAGTAAAACATTTCAGCTATTTAGGCACAATTTTTAGCGAAGATGGCAAATTAAATTTGGAAATAGACAACAGAATTAGCAAAGCTGGTATGGTAAGAAGTAAACTGAATATGGAAAATTTATATGGAATATGAGAGATTAGTCACAACACTAAACTAGCTGTATACAAGACAGTGTTCAAACAAGTTTTAAGTTATGGATCTGAGAGTTGGAATAGACATTAAACAATGATCAAAGCTTAGAGACTACAGATATGAAGGTTCTAAGGAAAATTAGGAACCTAAACAGATGGCATCTTCAGAATCATATTAAAAATGAAAATAATAGGAAGGAACTTGATATTGTTAGTATTCAAGAATGTGTGGACAGGGCTAATCTAAAGTGGAATGGTCATTTAAACAGAATGGATTAGTACAATTAAACAGAAGGTTAGTACAATAGGTGTTTGAAGCCATGATAACAGTAATAAGACCTGGAAGAAGAACAAGATCTAGGTGGATTGATTCAGTGAGAGGTGCCTTAGAAGATAGAAATGTCAGATATGACAATACTGGAGTGCTGACCAGTAACAGAATAATATGAAATAATATGAAGCATAGAGTTATCTAAAGCTTTCCATGGCACATGTCTAGAGGTAAGTGATGTAGGTTAGAAGATCTGTGGAACTAGATAGACATAATTTATTCTGGTGGTCACTAATCAGCTGCCAGTTCTCCAGGTGTTGAAGAAGCTGACTGTTGGTAACTTTCTCCATTAAAAACTGATGTGAGAACAGCAGGGCAATAGTTTGATAGTAGACATTTATCACCATTTTAAAGAACAGGCTGTATATGGGCTTGCTTCCCTGCTGTATGGTGGATATCAGCTGAGTATAATATAGTGTATAGATGATAAAGAAGTGTTAGTTCAAGGGTGCTTCTCTTGAGCCAATTCAATGTGGAGTTTATAATTACTTGAGTACTGGATCTGCACTTTATGACTTCTGAGCTTTTATGATGAGTAAAAATTTTCTATTATTACTGCATGAAATGATGGACCACAGATGTGAGGCAATCAATATGTGTATCATTCCACAAAAGACTGCTGAATAACTTGTGATCCCAGCTTGCAACTGAGAATAAAACATTTTAATTAGTATGAATCATTTCCAATAACTGAATCATCATTTTCCTGATATGTATCCTCAAGGGATATGCAGGATACTATGATGGTACTAAACAATTAAGTTTAGATTATCACGAATCTTCTGTCAATCATTTTCCTCCAAATTAGACTATCAACTGTAGCATTCCAATATTTTTGGAATTTTTAGAGAACTTCCGAATACGTCAATCTACTTAGATCTTGGTTCTTTCTCTGGATCTTTTCCTGCCATCTTGGCATCAAACAGTTGTTTTGCTAACCTTTCCTCTTCCATTTCTTTTTAAGTGACCATAAATTAGTTCTGCTCATGCATTCTGTACTGCTAACAATGTCAAGTTCTTTCCTAATATCTTCATTTCTAATATGATTCTGCTATTGCTGCTGTCTATTTACTGTCTAATTTTTCTCCAAACTCTAGTATTAATGGTTTGTAGTCTCTGATAAACTGATGTATTTCTATTATATTTACGGCTATTTTGCCTGCTTCAGTTTAGGAGTGCTCTTTAAATGTCATTGGCTTTTTTACTCATGGATTCTTAGGGCATTGTAGATGTATATTTACCAATAAATATATGTAACATAAAGGCAGAGAAATTTACACATACTTTTTCTGGGTATTTTGGCTTTTCTTCTTTCTGCGATGTCCAAACTATTGTGTGTGTGTGGGGGGGGGGGCGTTAGACAATGTGGGAGAATTAAATAGAAATGGGAAAAAACCCAGTTTTTTTGAATAATATATATATACATATATATTATATCATTAGGGATGGGTGGAGTGTTTTTTATATTTATATAGGGTGGGAAAGGGTGAAGGGGTTGAAAACAGCAACTGATTTTTAGAGGGGGGGGAAGAGGGTTGACGGGGTGCAGTCCATTTCAACTATGCTTGGTTGTCATCTGAACACATGGAGGAAGTGGATGCTATGTCAGGTCGGGTAGGTGCTTCTGCTTTTGAAGTGTTTGTGTTATCGCCTATTGGTCGCGATTGTGACCTCAATTTTATGTTGTGAAGCTTCCAAACCTCAGAGATTATGTAGGGCCTGTGGAGATTGATAGAGCTCGCGTCACATTTTATGGCTATTGTTTCCGATATTCTAAGCATTGTTTCATTGTCTTGTCTGTCTACTATGATAGCCTTGTCGATCTGCGGGGTATGTTTCTGTTCAAGGGCGTGAATAGCTATTTCCGTTTTTCCTGTGTTTTGTATTCGATTTTTCTTTTTGATGTTGCATTTTTTAGTGTTTAAATGTTCTGGAATAGGGATGTTACAATTGCGGAAGTGTTCTTGTAGTCTTGCCCATAAAGACCTGATGGTGGAACCTGTGTAGGTGATATCACAGTCTTTTTGGCAGGGAAATTTATAGACTACGTTGTGGTGTTCAAATATATCTTTTTTGTGTGAGATTTAGTGGGTTTTAGGAGATTTTTGTTTACCAAAAATTGGCAAATCTCCTAAAACCCACTAAATCTCACACACAAAAAGATATATTTGAACACCACAACGTAGTCTATAAATTTCCCTGCCAAAAAGACTGTGATATCACCTACACGGGTTCCACCATCAGGTCATTATGGGCAAGACTACAAGAACACTTCCGCAATTGTAACATCCCTATTCCAGAACATTTAAACACTAAAAAAAGCAACATCAAAAAGAAAAATCGAATACAAAACACAGGAAAAATGGAAATAGCTATTCACGCCCTTGCACAAAAACATACCCCGCAGATCGACAAGGCCATCATAGTAGACAGACAAGACAATGAAACAATGCTTAGAACATCGGAAACAATAGCCATAAAATGTGACGCGAACTCTATCAACATCCACAGGCCCTACATAATCTCCGAGGTTTGGAAGCTTCACAAGATAAAATTGAGGTCACAACCCCGACCAACAGGCGATAATGCAAACACTTCAAAAGCAGAAGCACCTGTCCGACCTGACATAGCATCCACTTTCTCCATGTGTTCAGACGACGACGACCAAGATAGTCGAAAGAGACTGCACTCCGTCAACCCCCTTCCCCCCTTTAAAAATCAGTTGCTGTTTACAACCCCTTCACCCTTTCCCACCCTATATAAATATAAAAAACGCTCCTCCCATCCCTAATAATATAATATATATGTATATATATATATATATATATATATATATATATATATATTATTCAAAAAACTCTGGTGTTTTCCCATTTCTATTAAATTCTCCCACATTGGGAGCCAGCACTAAGGACAAAAAGTGGGAATGGGTCATTTAGAATAACGTATCAATATAGGGGTGGGACTAAGGGATCACTGCATTTCATGTATACTAATGCCAGGAGTATTAGGAACAAGAAGGAAGAATTTTTGGCCTTGATTGGCTCTTCCTGGTCACAGGTTATTGGCATTAGTGAAACATGGCTGACGGAAGAAGATATAGTTAGTGGGATAGAATGTGTAGGTTATAGTGTGTTTAGGAGGGACAGAGAGAATAAAATGGGGGAGGGGTATTATTGATGATAGCTGATGAACTGCAGCCAAGGAGAATTGAAGTTGTATGGCAGGATAGTGAAAGGAGCTCATTTGAGGCTATTTGGTGTGAGAATGAGACTGGCAGAATAAAATATACAGTTGGGTGCTGCTATAGACCAGGTGATGGAATAGATGGTGGAGATAGTATGCATAGGGAAATTGATGAAATGAGTGGAAAGAGGGTAATTATTATGGGGGATTTCAACTATGATAATAGTGATTGGAAGGAGGAGAGGACACATGTGAGGAAGGAAAAGCATTTTATTCAATTATTAAAGGATAACTATCTGAGACAGCATGTAATTGAAAATACTAGGGGTGTGAGAGTGCTTGACCTGGTAATAGCATCTGAGAATTTGACTGTAATGAATATGACCATGTTGCCACCTATTGGTGAGAGTGATCATAAGGTCTTGACCTGGGAGGTGGCTAAAGATGTGGAATTTTCGATTAAGACAGGGTATATGTGGAATTACCGTGCTGGCAAGTATGACAAGCTTAGGAGATTGCTTGGATCAGTGCCATGGCATGTACAACTGCAAGGGCTGGACGTCGATAGAGCATGGGAAGTGGTCAAGGAGCATTTACAGGAGATAATGGCTGATTGTATACCCAGGGTCCGAATAGTAAAACAAGTAGGGGTTAAATGGATGAATAACACCATTAAGCTTGAGCTGCAAAAAAAGAAACAACTAAGGAGGGCATTTAAAGAAAGGGGTGACCTGCAGGCACACGAACGGTATAAAGTGCAGGCCAGAAAGGTAACGAGTGTGGTAAAAAAAGCAAAAGCGGATTATGAAAGGAAACTAGCTATGCAAGCAAAAGAGAATCCCAAACAGTTCTTTCAATATGCTGCAAGCAAGAAAAAACTGTACACGGTAAAATGATTTTAAGGAATGACGATGGTAAGGAGGTCACTGAATCAGTCGATATAGTGGAGTTACTGAGCGTGCACTTTGCAAAAGCATATCATTCAGGTGGTGACATTGAAAAAATGAAGGAACCATTAGTTTATACGGGAATAGTGATGAATGAAGTGGAGGTGACTAGTCTATTACAGAACCTTAATGTGAACAGATCTGTGGGATTGGATGGTATACCGGTATGGGTCTTGCGTGAAGCGGCTAAAGAATTATCAGTGCCCTTGACCATGTTGTTTAATCTGAGTCTCAGGTCTGGCTTAGTCCCGAAGGTGTGGAAAGAGGGGAAAATAGTTTCACTGCACAAAGGAGGATCCAAGACTACGGTTGCAAATTACCGACCGATCAGCATATCAGGAGTCGTTGTCAAGGTCTTAGAGAAAGTAGTCAAGGGAAAAATACAGGAATGGATTGATGAAAATGGGATACTGTACAGGGGACAGCATGGCTTTGTGAAGGGTAGATCATGCTTCAATAACTTGCTCAAGTTTTATAACAAGGTGACGGCTGAACTGGATAAGGGAAATGGGTCTACAGTGATACTGCTGGACCTGGCAAAGGCGTTTGACAGGATACCACATGGAATACTAATCCGTAAACTACAACATATGGGAATGGATATAGGGTTGGTGAGATGGATAGGTGGTTGGTTGATGGAGAGATATCAAAGAGTAGTTTATTCAGGAGTAGAGTCCAAAAGACGGCCTGTGACTAGTGGTTTGCCGCAGGGTTCTGTTCTTGGACCACTGCTGTTTAATCTGTTCATTAACAATATAGGGAAGGATCTAAGTGGAACAATTCATTTGTTCGCTGATGATGCAAAGTTGGGTAGGGCAATAGTGAATGCAGAAGATGTCAAAGTCTTGCAGGATGACTTAGATAGATTGGAGTTCTGGGCTAAGGAGAATGGATGTCAATTTAATGTGACAAAATGTAAGGTTATGCATTTTGGGGTGAAAATGATTAGCAGCAGTATACCACATTGGTGGAACTGTACTCCAAGAGATTGATGAGGCCAGGGACTTGGGAGTGTTGGTGGATAGGGAGATGAAGTTTAGGGGGCACACTGCAAAAGTAGCTAAATCAGCTCATCAACTCACTTGGTTGTTGAAAAATACCTTGACGAGCAGAGACAAGCAAGTTATTGTACCTCTGTACCGAGCCTTGATAAGACCTCATCTCGACTACTGTGCCCAGATTTGGTCACCTCGGTTCATTCTTGATGGGGAGGAGGTGGAGAGGATCCAGAGGCGAGTGACTAAGATGATAACAGGTCTATGGAATGAACCATATGAGAACAGGTTGAAGATTTGTGGGTTGCAGAAACTAGTTGATAGGCGGAGGAGGGGAGATATGATCGAGACATTCAAATTGCTAAAGGGATTCTATAGGATTAATTCAGAGGATATTTTTGAGATCAGGACTGGTGGTGGGAGAACTAGGGGACACCTATGGAAGCTGGGCAAGAGTGTGGTTAGCAGGGGTGTTAGAGCTGGGTTCTTTACTTTTAGAGCGGTAAATGATTGGAATAAGCTGCCAGAGTCTGTTGTGGGTGCTATGACAGTGAGCGAGTTCAAGGCAAGGTATGATAGATACTGTGAGAATGTCGTATAGTTGTGTGGACATGATGTTTAGGGCCTCCCTCGATGAGTCTAAGGACTAATGGAGTCGCCCGAAATAATAATAATAATAATAATTGCCTAAATCCCCTCCCCCACACACACAGTAGTTTGGACATCGCAGAAAGAAGAAAAGCCACAATACCCAGAAAAAGGTATGTGTAAATTTCTCTACTTTATGTTACATACAGGGTGTTCGGGATAAATTTGACAGTTTCGTAAGGAAAAAGAAAATCTTCTTTGTATCTATTAAATTTAATGAATTGACAAAAAAACATTACAGGCAGAGTTAATTACAATACTATCAACAAGATTTACTCAAAATAACCACCATTAGCATCGATCACAGCTTCAATTCTGCTTCGGAACCTCGAACAAGCTGATGCTACAGTCTCCCTGGGAAGGGCCGATTATATAATAAACTGTTTTAATTTTATCCATTAACTGGGCTTTTGTATTACTGGAAGTGCGATTGGTGTCTTTTTCAACTGCGCCCCATACAAAATAATCCATGGGGTTAAGGTCTGGGGAGTTTGGAGGCCAAACATTTGGACTGGTGAAGTCGTAGAAATTTTCAGACAACCATTTTTGACTTTTCCCAGAGGTGTGGCAAGGGGCTGAATCCTGCTGCCATACATACGGCCTACCATTGGCTACCCTTGTTATCCAGGGCTTGACTACAGTTAGCAACTCCACGAACAAAGCCCGAATTCCAATGCCAGGGTTCTTCAACACCTGTTCCTGCAGATTTGCGAGGAATTCTGCTGTACGAACGCAATCAGATCGTCTGCTAGGGATCTTTCTTCTTGCTACATCCTCGTAGTCACCATTGCAAGTCTCTAGTTCATGCCTGATTGTTTTTACTGTATTCAGGGAGCATTGGGCAGCAGTCGTAATATCCTTATTTTGATGGCGGGCACGAATCATCATGATACAAGTTATTCTCTTCCATGATTCAGGTGGGTTCCAGCTATCCATCCTTTCTGACATCTTGTATATGAACGAAGAAGGGTCCAAACTTTTAAATGAAGAGAAGTGTGTGTTAATACATGTAACTTACGGAAAAATATAATTAATTATAAATATGTCAAATTTATCCCGAACACCCTGTATATTTATTGGTAAATATACATCTACAATGCCCTAAGAATCCGTGAGTAAAAAAGCCAATGACATTTAAACAGGGGCACTCCTAAACAGAAGCAGGCAAAATAGCCGTAAATATAATAGTTTGTTAAGAGGAGTAACATGGGAGTTTTTCCAGAAATAATATCCATGATGTATTTCTATATTTCTAATTGAACAACAGCTATAACAATTTATAGCTGTTATTCAATTGAGTTAAGGAATCCAAACATGCACTGGATTTTTTTAGGAATAAAACATTATCTGCATAAAGCTGAGTTGATTTCTGAAAAATTTCCTACTTTCAAAAAATAAAAAATATGTGTCACTATGAGATGCTATGCCCAAAAAGTCTATGCCCCAAAATATGTGTCACTATGAGATGCTTTCCCACTAAATCACTTTACAGATTTTTTCCAGAAATAATATCCATGATGTATTTCTATATTTCTAATTGAACAACAGCTATAACAATTTATAGCTGTTATTCAATTGAGTTAAGGAATCCAAACATGCACTGGATTTTTTTAGGAATAAAACATTATCTGCATAAAGCTGAGTTGATTTCTGAAAAATTTCCTACTTTCAAAAAATAAAAAATATGTGTCACTATGAGATGCTATGCCCAAAAAGTCTATGCCCCAAAATATGTGTCACTATGAGATGCTTTCCCACTAAATCACTTTACAGATTTAGAGGGAAAGCCTACAGTTAAGCTCAACCTTCATTTCAAACTATTTATAGTGCAGTACATATGTAACCCCTCCCCCCCCCGACTGGCCATGATGTCTATAGATGTCCAGCTAAATATGGATACGATTCTGTAACATCTGTTGAATAACATGGATAAGAAGTGCAATTTGGTCTCACTATTTCATCCACCTCGGCCAGTAGGAGGTTAAGTCCTCAAAAATGTCTGGGAAAAAAAAAATGAATTTGAGAATAAAAATTCCTTAAAAATGAAAAGCAATAAAATTAGAAGAGAAGCATATAATTTTTAGCCTTCAGGTTAACAATTTCATGCTTTTTTCATACGTCTCTTTCATTCTGGATTCCTTCAGAAATAATGAAACCAAGAGACTGCTCCAAGTTTCAGCTGTCTCTTTCACTGATAAGTGCTCTCTTAAAGAATGAACAAAAAGTTTATATTATGCTATATTATATTATAGAATTCAAATGTATTTCCAGGAATCTAACCCCATTTCATGATCCTAAGTCTATGGGAAATTAGGCTTCAGTTTTTGACAACTCACTTAACAACTGTTTCCTAAGAACCAATTAGGTCATAAAAGTAGGGGTATAATGTATTCTCATGATGTTCATATTAACTACAGGTAACACTCGTATAATGTGGTCTACAAATTGTAGTATCCTTTGTTCAACGCGGTTTCAATATAACATGGTCTACATTTTCTAGTAACCCTTTATTTTATTTTTTTTCATATTTTTCACCGCGGGACTTAAAAATCAATTATATCTTCGTTAAATTTGTGTCTGCCCATATCGCGCAAGTAGTTATAAGTATCAATTTAGTTTTATTGTATCACTGAATAAGGTACTGTACAGAGGCTTTTGCAGTCTGTGTCATTCTCAACAAATAGTGCAATTAGAGACAGATTGAATAAAAATGGCGCTAACTAATAAATCACATGTCCCCTCTCACAGAAACTATGCTGCATAGACTTAAAACCATATGTTGCACCAAAACACAGTATCTAACTAAAAACTATTGTCTAATTTTTCAATTAAAAAAAGTGTTTGTTTTATTGCATTTGAAATTTTCGATGTCATTATGACAGATCACAAAGGCTAACTTAAAATAAAAGACTACCAAAAATTGAAACATGCCATATAATGAATATGTTGAGTTTGCCTGCCAAGAAGCCATAAAATTCAACCAAGGGTTGAAACGTTTGTGTGAGTTGAGCCAGTCAGTAATGAGAAGTTCCATCAGAATGATAAATGACACCCTGTTGTAAATGTGTTAAAACTAATAGTGAATGTTGTTATGACAGTTTCAAATATTATGGAATTCGATTGAGGAGAATTAGCATTTCAACTCAACACTTGTCGGTTGACACTTTGTCTTTGGGTCGCGCGATCTTTTGTTAATACTGGACCAATCATATGTACGTCTTTATAGCTGCTGTCTTATGTAAAACAAAATTCAGCTTGTACGTATTGTAACAATTAAAAAAAAAATTGAATAATTTATAAGCGTATAAAAGGATATCACCTGTAAATTGTTGACATGCCTGCAAAATTCTCAGACGTGCCACCTCTGGCATGAGTGCCATAGGTTCGCCATCTAGGGTTTACTGCATGAAGTGTTTATTGTTGAAAACGGTCTTCGTTTTCCACCAGGAAAGTGCATTTAAAATCATAAGTGTGTTATTCTCAAGTTGAGCAGTTTATTTTCTAGTGAGGTACATACATATTTTTATGCAAAAGTTTATTTTTATTGTAATGGCCACTAAAACTGCAACGAAAGGGAAAAAACCAACATTGACGAGGAAATTCATTTCTCTCGAAGAAAAAAAATTAAAATCTTAGATCGGTTGAAAATTAGAGAAAAACCAGGAGTTGTTGCAAGGACTCTGAATTTAAATGAATCAACAATTCGAACAATCAAACAAAATGAACATAAAATCTGAGAAAGTGTTATTGCTGGGTCAACAGTAAGTATCTTTTGCTGGGTTTCTTTGCTCGTGTTCGTGCTATTCTAATAGAAAAAAATGGAGAAATCTCTAATGATTGGATAGAAGATTGCACTCAAAAGAAAATTCCTTTGGATGGACACCTTATTAAGCAAAAAGCTCTCAAAGTTTATAAACATTTAAAAGAACTCTATCAAGATTCTTCAGAAGAAATCTCTCAGCATGGATTTTGTGCCAGTAAGGGTTGGTTTGAAAACTTTAAAAAGCGGTTTTCTTTGTATAATCTTAAAATCTAGGGAGAATCAGCATCAGCAGACATTGAAGCTGCCCAGAAATACCCAGCAGAACTTTTAAAAATCATTAAAGAAGGTGGTTACAGTGCAGACCAGGTGTTCAATGTGGATGAAAATCTCGGTTATATTGGAAAAAAATGCCAAAACACACCTATATTTCGAAAAATAAAAAATCAACTCCTGGATTCAAAGTTTCCAAAGATAGAATTACTCTACTGTTTTGTAGTAATGCATCAGGTGATTACATGACAGAACCAATGTTTATTAACCGATCTGCAAATCCTCGACAAGTCCATCCTACCTGTTTATTGGTGGACCAACAAAAAAGCATGGGTTACAACTAGCATGTTTGAAAATTGGTTTTTCAAGTATTTTGTACCCGATATAGAAAGTTACACAAAGAAAAAGAATATGGACTTCAAAATTCTACTAATTTTAGATAATGCACCAGCCACCAAACAAATTTAAGCCATCCGAATATTAAAATAACTTTTTTGCCACCTAATACTACTTCACTTATTCAACCACTCGACCAAGGAATAATATCAACATTTAAGTCATATCATATTCGGCGAAGATTTCAATTAATTTTGAAAAAAATGGAATCTAATCCAAACATGACACTGCCTCAAGCGTGGAAAAGAGTTTTCAATATTGAATGTGTAAAAATTATTTCTCTGTCCATTAAGGAATTACAACTCTCTACGCTGAATGTTTGCTGGAAAAAAATATGGCCTGAAGCCATTCTGGAACAAAATTTCGTACCTCCGGTGGATGCCGAGTTATATCATATAATAAACGTCGCACACATTTTTGTTGGAGAGGGCTTTTGCGATATGGTTGAAAACGAAATTAGCGAATTAATTGATGGAGAAACAGATTTAAATGAAGAGGAACTGGTACAATTAATACATGGTGTCGAACCAAATGGAGGGGAAAGTTCTGCTGAAGATTCTGATTGTGATGAATCCATTAAAGAAATTAGCAGAAGGATTGGACTTGGCAAGAAAGTTAGGAAGTTATTTTACGGATAATGATCCCTCAATGGAGTGCTTGGGAAAATTCACGAGACAATTGGATATTTGTTTAGCACCATATTATGAACTTAATAAAAAATTGCAGCATAGTGGAAAGCAAAGTCTTATTACTGAATTCTTGATGACTAAACCAGCTAAAATATGCAATGAGAATTATACAAATGATGTCCAAGAGATTTCAAGTGGTGACGACCTCCGGCCACTTAAAGAACATCTAAGAAATGTTATTTCTGAAGAGAGTGATGATGATTAAAATATGCGCTTTATTTTATTGTGTCTAAAACATTTATGCATTATGTGCAATGAAATTTATGTACAATTTGTAATTTTTATAATTTGATACTACGTATTTGTCACATAGTTTATATTTTCTTAACTTACATGAATTAAATAAAAACATTGTTTTTGTTGGATATGTCATTGTTGTTTATATAATTAAAAAAAAAAAAACGATTTCGGAACCTAACCCTATTTTTTCTATGTGATCTAAGTCTCGTATAACGCCATTTATACAACGCGGCATTTCTAGGGAACCTAACATCTGCGTCATACGAGGGTTACCTGTATATGGTTTTTAGAAAATTAAAGGCATTATATCAAGTAAATTCTATCTAAAATGTCTCTTGCTTTCTCTCTTTTAAACTCATACTTACTGATACAGAGAAAAAGAAGGGGGAGAAAGAGAGAGAGAGGGAAGGGGAGGGAGAGAGAGAGTTTCATATATATTTTGAATATATAAAAATGTATCAAAACAAATTCTGTATATTCTGATCTGTGTATTTTGATGTAATCAGTATTAAATTAGTTTTATACTCCCATTTATTTTTAAGTGGGTTTTAATTTCTGATATAGTTTTTCAACATTAAACTATAAACCAAAATACTACAAGCTTTAGCTATTGTGCATTTCAGACCAATTCAGATTTACAATTATAAATTCAATAATTTAATTCAAGGAAACCATTTTTAAACAACAACAAAAAAAAAAATTCTTCCACATAATTAAATAAAATTATTTACCCAGAAAGTGCAAGGAACTGTAGAAATATTTCATTACATTCTGGAAGTCCATGGAGTTCTTTATTAATATCTATTGCATGAGAACTGGCTAAAATTGTTTCAGCAGGATATCCATGCTTATCCAAGACAGGGGGAAATCCTATATGATGTAACTTTGAATACACACTTCTTGACAAATATTGTCCTCTACAAAAATCATTGATATGATTTGATTAAGGCTTATTTAAAAGATTAACTATAGTTCTAAACAAAAATTATTTTCTTTTTTACTTGTTTTACATATGATATATATAAATTAATCCCATGCAGGAAAGGTTGCAGAACCTATAGCAGGGTTTCCCAAACGGTGTTCTGCGGAAGGTGAATAAGTGTTCCGTGAGAAATTCTCCTGGAATTTGTCATTTTAGTTTTCTAAGCATTTTTCATGAATAAATATTTTATAGTGGAAATATTCTGAGGAGAATAATATTCATGAATATGTTGAAAAGCTCAGACCCAGAATGCTTAATAACATCTGTGTAGCAAATGTTAGTGACCAAGCCGTGTATTTTTAAACATGAAAGTATTCATGAATTATCGTTAATTTTCACACATCAAAACCTTTCAACATTTGGGAAAAGGAATAATGCTGTTTATGACCGGTCATAAAAATTGTCTGCAAGCCGGTTACAAAAATAGGCGGCGTATCCTCTGTTCTCAAAACTGAACGAAATAACATCTGTGTTGCAAATGTTAGTGACCAATCAGCAAGGAAGTATAAAGAAAACTTTTCCACTGAAATTAAAGATCAAGGTAGTCTGTGTCCGTTTCTCAAATCTAGTAATACTGAATACTTTATTCGCAAGTTCGTATTGTAGGGTGAAAGTATAGTGCCGTGATTTTTTAAATGTAATAGGCCTAGCCTACAGATTTAAATTTTAATATGAATAAGAGACAAGGGACTTTGTTTAATTTTGGTTAAGAAATCTCTTATTGAAGGTGTTTGTGACACAACAGATAATAATTCATCCACCTCCAGCCTACAGAGCGATCTCCAGGATGTACAATAGGAGGGAAAAACTACCAGCACAGGAGAAAAAGTCTGCATTCACTCGTAAGTACTTATAATAATGTTATAAATTTTTGGTGATCAGAATGTCAATGAAAATCAGCACAAATTAATTTAATGATGTTGGCCTGAGGAAACTACAATATGCTACAAGATTTCATTAATCCAGTGATTTATAACTGATTTAAATGTAATTTTATATTTGTCAACATGTCACATCTTATACATAAGTGTACTAATACTCTTTATGATTATGCCTTAATTAATCATTAATTTTGTAATGTATCAATAATTAATTATTAATTAAATAATAATTAATTATGCATTGATTATTAATATATTACAAAATAACCAAGGTGTTCTGTGAAAATTTCAGGATTTGTGAAGTGTTCTGTCGTAGGAAAAACCTGGGAAACGCTGACCTATAGCATAAAACTGAAGTATGGGAAAGGGTAAAAAGAAATAGGGAACATGTGTTGCTTGAACATCTGTAGAAAATAGTCAAGTCTCTTCAAGAGGACTAGATGGAATGTGTGGTAGTTTGTAGATGGATTGTGGCAGAAGTTAACCAGCAACCACTCATGCTTAAGACTTAAAGGAAGCACAGGAATGGTAGGTAGGTAACTAGCTAGTTCAGAAGAAAAGTGCCCATGAAAAACATTCAGAGAACATCTAAAAGAAAGTTAGTGAAGTGCATGTGAGTATAAGTATATAGTCATGCAGTAGAGATAGAGGGGATCAGCTATAAATGGGACTGCCTTCTTCTACATAACATCAAGTACTTTTAGAGAGGTTTTTGGTGTACTACTCCAAATGTATTCTAAAGGTGGATGGATTTAGGACTAGTATGGGATTGTATCTATGTAAGTGAGAGGCAGTATCTTGAACAGAAAAATACTCAAGTTTTTTTGGATGTGGTGTTTGTACCACAAAAGGTGGAAGTGTAAGTAAGCCCAAAAAGAGAAATCTGATCTTGCTTGGAGATCTGGATATTATAAAGTGAAGTAGGATCTTTTGAGAAATAACACAGAAATGTTTTACAGCATTAAAGCCAATAAGGCTGTAGGGTCAGTGTTTAGAGTGTTGCCAATGAAAGTTTGTAAAGCTTGAGATGTTTGAACATTTCAAGCTTTGTCAAATGAAGAAGAACTGAGTGTACTGTCATTAGCATAACTATTAAAAGGAGGAAGGATGTAGGTAAAAGAATGAAACCCTGATAATGATGTGCTTTGATATTGGTAGGGATTTCTAAAGAGAGGAAGCTATCTACTGTAATATGACACACAGTGAAAACCAACAATCCAAGTGCCAAGAATGGAAGGCAGACCATAAGATAATAGCTTGGCAAGTACACCTTTATACCACACAGACCTAATCAAATGCCCTGGAAATGCCAAGAATGATGACACAAGTTTCTCCAAACTTTTCTATGGCTTCCTTTGGATTGAGAATAGTGTAATCCGTAATGTTAGTGGCTAATTATTTGGCTGACCTCTAAGCGATTAAAAATACTTCTTAATCACCTAGTAAACTATTTCATGAAGAAATTCTCCATAAATTTTGATAGAAAGGAGAATGAGATAGTTTGATGACTGACTTTTATCTTCCTGAACACAAATTTTTAAGTGCTAGAAGTCAATAAATACTGTGAGTATGACAGATGAAAAGACAAGAAAGGACGCATGTTAATTCTGAAGCACAAGTTTTGAGCACAGTTATTGGGGGGGGAGGGGAATGAGGAGCAGAAGATCTTCAGCTACACTAGTTATTCAGAATTCTTCTAATGCAAGATTCCATAATTCCATGATTACCGATTAGATCGTCGGCTTGTCGAGAGCTCCTGAAAAGATTAGTAGTATTTTGTGTTAACATTAGATATTTTATTAGAATTTTAAGTAGTATTGTTTGCTTTTTGTTTCTTGGTGTGTCTGTGCAATTTTTGCGTGTTTTCTGTTATTTTAATTATTATTTTTAAGAAAAGATAGCGTACACATGGCACCGATAAAGAAAAAAATGGCGGCCAGGTAGCCATGTTTGTTTAAGAGTTTTGATGTAAACGAATTTATGCAATGTGCTGTCTGTGAGATGTATGCCTTGCGAAGAGCGGTGGGAGTCTGGTTAGAAAGTGATAGTGGAGTTAATATGTGTAGAAAGTGTAAAGAGAATGAGGACTTCAAGCGTGTTTTGTGTGTCGAGAGTGATATCGTTAACGATAGTCAGAATGTAGAAAATGGCGGTGTGCTAGAGAATTGCATGGTAGTGCCAGATGGGTGTGAGAGCGTCGCTGAAAGTGTAAATGAAGGTAGAAACACAGAAAGAATGGATGATTTGATCGATAATGAAAATGGTGAGATAAATGCAAGTAGCGAAATTGCCCGTTTGAATGGTGCGATACACAGAGCTAAAAGACAACTGGAGCGTATGGAAAAATGTGTGTTGAACGTACCGACAAATAACCGGCGGAAGTCTGTAACGGCAAATAATAGAATGTTCGTAAACGTCAATAAAATGAAGGAACGAGTGCTGTATGGGGATTCGCTATTAAGAGGCGTAATAATTGAGAGTTTAACGAAGTCGTACCAGCCGGGTGCGAACATAAAGGACGTCAGCGAATCTATTCAACTGCAAAAACAGAGGGTGAAAGAGATGATAATCGTGGCAGGAACGAATGATTTGCCAATGACTTTATGCGTGGGTTATGCATGGAGAGTGGTGTGGAATTTGTGAATGTGTGGAATGAGTTCGATGGGCGAAAGGACTTATATAAGATGGATGGGTTACATTTGAATGGAGTTGGTGTATGGAGACTTGAAAGAGTGTTGATGAATGATGTGGAAGTGGATGTACAGACTCAGGGAAACTAGATTTATTAAGAGGGGGGGGAGTAGATATGCAGACTTTAGGGGGCAGTTAAGTGTATGAATGAGTATATTATGCCCAAGTGAGTACGACGGACAACAAATCAGAATGGGATAGTTAGTAAAAGGCATCAAAGTAGGGATGGGACAAATGGGCTTCTGCGATTCATGTACACTAATGCCAGGAGTATTAGGAACAAGAAGGAAGAGTTTTTGGCCATGGTTGGCACTTCCAGGCCACAGGTTGTCGGTATTAGTGAAACATGGCTGACAGAAGATGATAAAGCTAGTGGGATTGAATGCGACGGGTATAGCATGTTCAGGAGTGACAGGGTGAATAAAAAAGGGGGAGGAGTGTTATTGATGATAGCTGATGAGCTTCAGCCAAGGAGTATAGAAGTTGAACTGCAGGATGGGGAAAAAAGCACATTTGAGGCTGTTTGGTGTGAGATAGAATCTAGCAGAACAAAATATACAATTGGGTGCTGCTATAGACCAGGTGATGGAGTGGATGATGGGGATAGTATGCATAAGCAAATAGAAGAAATGAGTGGAAGGAGGGTAATTATTATGGGTGATTTCAATTATGGTAACATTGACTGGAAAGAGGAGATGGCACATGGGAGGAAGGAATTGGATTTTATGCGGTTATTAAGGGCCAACTATCTACGGCAACATGTATTGGAAAATACCAGGGAGCAGAGAGTGCTGGACATAGTAATTGCAACTGAGAATGTGGCTGTAACGAACATGACCATGTTGCCACCAATTGGTGAGAGTGACCATAAGGTCATGACTTGGGAGGTGGCTAAAGGAGTCGAATTTACAATTAAAACAATGTACATGTGGAATTACCGGGCTGGTAAGTATGACAAGCTTAGGTGTGTGCTTGGCTCAATGCCATGGCATGTAAAACTGCAAGGGCTGGATGTTGATAGTGCATGGGAGGTGGTTAAGAACTGTTTGCAGGAGGCAATGGTTGACTGTACACCAAGAGTCCGAATAATAAATCAAGTAGGGGTTAAATGGATGAATAACACTATTAAGCTTGAGCTGCAAAAAAAGAAACAATTGTGGAGGGAATTTAAGGAGAAGGGTGACCATCAGGCGCAGGAACAGTATAAAGCTCAGGCCAGGATGGTAACAAGGGTGGTAAGAAAAGCAAAAGCAGATTACGAAAGGAAATTGGCCACGCAGTCTAAAGAGAATCCCAAACAGTTTTTTCAACATGTTGCAAGTAAAAGAAAAAATGCTCATGGTAGAATGATCTTGAAAAATGCTGAGGGTAGGGAGGTAACCGAATCAGTCGATATTGTGGAATTACTGAGTGAGCACTTTGCAGGAGTATATCATCCAGGTGGTGACTTTGCAGGAATGGAAGAACCAACAGCTTATACTGGAATTGTGATGAATAAAGTAGAGGTAACTAGTCTATTACAGAACCTCAATGTCAATACATCTGTGGGATTGGATGGTATACCAGCTCGTATCATACGTGAAGCGGCCAAAGAACTGTCAGTGCCCTTGACCATTTTGTTTAATTTGAGCCTCAGGACTGGGTCAGTCCCAAGGGGTTGGAAAGAGGGGGAAAATAGTTCCACTGCACAAAGGTGGTTCCAAGGCTGCTGTTGAAAATTACCGGCCAATCAGCATAACAGGAATCATTATCAAGGTCTTAGAGAAAATAGTCAAGAGGAAAATACAAGATTGGATAGAAGAAAATGGGATACTGTATCGGGGACAGCATGGTTTTGTGAAGGGTAGGTCATGCCTCAGTAACTTGCTCACGTATTATAACACAGTGACGGCTGAACTGGATAGGGTAATGGGTTTACAGTGATTCTACTGGACCTTGCTAAGGCCTTTGACAGGATACCACATGGAATTCTAATCAGTAAATTGCAGCATATGGGAATGGACATAGGGTTGGTGAGATGGATAGGAGGGTGGTTGACGGAGAGATATCAGAGAGTGGTTTGCTCAGGAGTAGAGTCCACAAGACGGCCTGTGACTAGTGGTGTGCCACAAGGATCTGTTCTTGGACCACTGCTGTTTAATTTGTTCATAAATGATATAGGAAAGGATCTGAGAGGAACAGTTCATTTGTTTGCGGATGATGCGAAGTTGGGTAGGGCAATAGTGAATGCAGATGACGTAAAATTTTGCAGGATGATTTGGATAGATTGGAGGTCTGGGCTAAGGAGAATGGATGTCAATTTAATGTGGCAAAATGTAAGGTTATGCATTTCGGGGTGAAAAGATTGGCGGCAGTTTACTGCATTGTTGGAACTGTGCTCAAGGAAACTGATGAGGCATGAGATTTAGGAGTGTTGGTGGATAAGGAATTGAAATTTAGGGGACACATTGCAAAAGTGGCCAAATCAGCTCATCAAATCACTTGGTTGCTGAAGAATACGTTGACAAGCAGGTTATTGTTCCTCTGTATCGAGCCTTGATAAGACCCCATCTCGACTACTGTGCTCAGATTTGGTCACCTAAGTTTCTTCTTGATGGGGAGGAGGTGGAGAGGATCCAGAGGCGGGTGACCAAGATGATAGCAGGTCTGTGGAATGAACCGTATGAGAACAGGTTGAGGATTTGTGGGTTGCAAAAATTGGTTGATAGGCGGAGGAGGGGAGATATGATTGAAACATTCAAATTACTGAAGGGTTTCTATAAAATTAATTCAGAAGATATTTTTGAGAACAGGGCTGGTTGTGGGAGGACTAGGGGACATCCATGGAAACTGGGCAAAAGTGTGGTTAGTAAAGGTGTTAGAGCTGGGTTCTTTACTTTTAGAGTAGTGAATGAGTGGAATGCACTCCCTGAGTCTGTGGTGGATGCTGTGACAGTGAATGAGTTTAAGGCGAGGTATGATAGATATTGTATGAATGTCGAATAGTTGTGATGAATATGATTTGGGGCCTCCCTCGATGAGTCTAATGACTCCCTGGAGTTGCCCGTAATAATAGTATGCTTCATCATAAGTGCAAGCATTAAAGGTGAAGAATGACACTAGAAAATTAGTTTATCTGAGTAATATTACAATAATACCATGAGGACATGAGAAAAGTGGAAGACTGGAAAGGCTGAGTCTGCCATTTGAACAAGAGACAATTTTCTGCATTTTGCCCTTTCAGTCACATCTGAAATTTTTTTTTTTTTTTCAAGTAAAAAATTCAGCACACCAGAACCCAAAATTCATTACCTTGATACATTTGCTGTTGAAGTAATGGTTGTGAGTTTGAGTGGAATTCCTTCATTCCAGCAAGAAATATTTTCAGCTATGCAGTCAGAACAGGTGTTTAGATAAGGTTAGGGAAATATAGTAATCAGATTATGAGAAGGAAAAGTAGAATCATGAAGTTCATATAAGGTTGGGGAAATATAGTAATCAGATTATGAGAAGGAAATGTAGAATCATGACGTTCATAAAAGGTTAAGGAAATATAGTAATCAGATTATGAGAAGGAAAAGTAGAATCATGAAGTTCATACCATTTGATAATGATGGTATTGTCAATGATACAAGACAGAGTATGTGGAGGAATAATGTTCCACAGAAAAGGAATCCTTATGAGGTTATGGTGTGAGTTACCAAGATGAAAGTTGACATCCAGAGAATGTGGATAAGGAGAACTGATTAAGAAAAGATTAATGGAGTTTGGAGGAGGATTATCTGGTGATCTAATAAATAACTAGCATAGCTATTAGGCTGCCAGTCTGAAGATGGGCATTTCCCAGATAAGCAGTTTTATACATCAAATTACTTAGCTTAAGATAGTTTTTCAAAGCAGATGCAGAATATAAGGAAAAGTCTTTCATACTTCTATTTGCTTCTGTAGGTAAGGAAGCCTTTTTCCATTGAATTCTGTAACAGATATTCAATGGATGATCTGCTGGTACTGAACTACATTAGTAGTTGTCATAATAGTATTCATAGGCTTCACAAAATGCCATCTCCTGGAATATGTGAGCAATAAATTAGGATTGTGTAATTCCAGACCCCCCCCCCCACCAAAGATATAGGCTACCTAAAATCCTCCACATGAGACTAGCTAACTCACCTACCAGTGAAAAGCCATTTAAGACACAGAAAACCTTACAATGGTTCTTTGTTATAAATGGTGTTCAAATTCTTTCCACATTATGCTATCACAGTACTGACTGAGCTACAGAGGCTCCTTTATGATAAAGATTTTTTTTTTTTTTATCAAGATGAGAGAAAATTAGCTGTCTACCAAAGTAAATTCAAAAGAGTTTTTTCATTATGTAGCAAGTAAAAGGGAAAAATGACTACGGTATGATGACTTTAATCAATGATGATGTGATGACAGTAGGAAAATCACAGAGGTAAAAGAAATGTTTGAGTTGCTGAATGATCATTTTGCAATGGTGTATCATCCAGGTCAAGATTTTGCAATTGCTGCGTGACAGAGATGCATATCAAAATTGAGGTAGATGAACAGGAGGTGTTCAGCATATTGAAAAATAATGTGAATACAACAGTGGGACTTGGTGGCATATCAGTCCATGCACTATGTGAATATGCAAGAGAACTGGCATAGCCTATGATGAAGTTGTTCAATCTAAGTCTCAGCTCTAGCAAGGTTCCAAGGGAGTGGAAAGGGAGAAAGATACCATTACATAAAGGTGGCTAGCAAACTACAGATAAATGAATATATTAGGAGTATTTTAATATATCTTAAAATATTGGAAAAGTTGGTTAAAGATAAAATCCAGCAGTCAGTAGTGGATACAATGGCTTTGTAAAGGGTAAGTCTTGTCTTAGTAATTTATTCACATTTTATAATAAAGTGACAACAAAATTCATTTTGGGAAAATTATGGAGACAACTACCATGTCTGAGTAAAACTTTAGTTTAATATAAACAAAAATCAACACTCGACGTTTCAACCTTCATATCAAGGTCATCTTCTGGAGCATATACACTATATATACAGAGAAACATGCTGCACTACAATCTACATGGTTTGCTAAAGTTACTGACCAACCATTACAACAATTATTGGCCTAACCTCTGGTGGAAAAAAAAAAAAACCTTTACTACATCAACGCTAGAGTCCTATTATTATCTATTGGTTACAAAATTACATTGGGCTGGAGAGCAATATGTTCATATATATATATATTAAAAACATGATTATACATTTAAATTTCAACCAGTTGGAATATGGAATAGTTTCCAATACTAGCTGAAGGTTTCATGTGTTCTTTTTCATATAAGACACATTAAATATAACAATTTTGGTGAGTCCTCTCAAATCATGCTCTCAATACCTTAGACCAAACCGATCGGAAAAGTACCTGCTTTTTACACCATACAAAAACCTGGTATGAAAGAAAATTTAAAGAAGCCTGCGAAATTCTGTTTAACCACCCTAATATCAACAATAATAGTGGCATGAAAATTCCAAGAATCTGGATGCCACATATTCAGCCTACTTAATACCTAGCATATTTTAGGACTTTAAGCAACCTTCAGTTAGTACTGGAAACTATTCCATACCAACTGGTTGAAATTTAAATGTATAATCATGTTTTTAATATATATATATATATATATAAACATGTTGCTCTCCAGCCCAATGTAATTTTGTAACCAAGAGATAATAATAATAGGAGACTCTAGCGTTGATGTAGTAAAGGTTTTTTTTTTTTTTTCCACCAGAGGTCAGGCCAATAATTGTTGTAATGGTCAGTAACTTTAGCAAACCATGTAGATTGTAGTGCAGCGTGTTTCTCTGTATATGCTCCAGAAGATGACCTTGATATGAAGGTCGAAATGTCAAGTGTTGATTTTGGTTTATATTAAACTAAAGTTTTACTCAAATACGGTAGCTGTTGCCATAATTTTCCCAAAATGATCATTGTGTGAGCCTAAAAGAAAGGATTGACAACAAAATTGGATAAAGGAATTGGCTACACCATGATACCACATTGAAAACTATTACAAAAGTTGGAGCAAATGGGAATGGATATGAAGCTGGTAGCATGGATGGGGAAGAGGTGGCTGACAGATAGACACCAGAGTACATGGTGGAGTGGAATCTATGAGAATGAGGGTGACTAGTGAAGTACCTCAGTGTTCTGTACAAGGGCTACTAATCTTTAATTTGTATATCAATGATATAGGGAAAGATTTAAAGGGGGATAATCAGTTGTTTGCTGATTATCTCCTGATGAAAAGCTGGGAAGGGTAATAGTTGATAAAAGCAATGTAGATATCTAGCTAATAATTTAAATAAACTGGCATTATGGGCAAAGGATAATGATTGTCAATTTAATGTTACAAAATGTAAGGGTATGCACTTCAGATTGAAAACGTTACATATTGTGTGTATTACACTGATGGTAATGATCGCAGGAAATTGATAATGCTAGGGACTTATGGATAATGGTGAACAGAGAGTTTAAAGTTCAGAGGGAATATTGCAAAAATTGGTAAAAGGATAGGAAGGCTATTATCCCTCTTTATAAGGCTATGATTTGGCTACATCTTGATACTGTGCACAGATTTAGTCACCTGGGTTTCTTGGGGAACAGGAGGTGGTAGAGAAGAAAAGAATTACCAAGATGATGACAAGTCTGTGGAATGCTCCTTATGAGGATAGGTTGAGGTGTATGGGTTGCAAAGTTGAGTTAATAGGCAGAAAAGAGGGACATGGTGGCTCAATATGGGCTGTAGAGTCATAATAATAATAATGAAGATTCCACACTTTTTCATTGTTAAGTATCATAACTTCATTTTTTGCTGCACTGAGCTAGAGTGTGTATCACCTCAGCAGCTTTTTCAATTTTCTAATGGAGCCTTTTTAGGAAACATATGAATGAGTGTCTTTGTCCAATTTCTTCAGTAAAAGTAAAGATTCTGATGTTTTTTTTATTTTTTCGGAATTGATCTTTTTAAATGCTAACTAGTTTTGTCTTTAGGAAATGATACTGATTTCAAACTCAATGGAAAGAAACATTATCTTAATTACTCTAGCTGAAGCTGAAATTATTCCATGTATATCCAAATAAATAGTTTAATCAATCAAATATTATTTATGGCAATTATACACGAATTCATTTAGTAAACATACATACACAAGTCATTAAAAACGAAAATTAATAATAATTCACTCTCATATACTTTCATTCACATTAAACTGCAATAAACAAAGATGGTGGGCATTGAGCTCAACTAAATTTAACCAACTCATAATGAGAAAAACAGTCTAAGAAATAACAACACAATCCACCAAACTTACTTCCATGTGAAACTTCAAGTAAATTTCAACGTGTTAGTTCTCTGTGAGTGAACTAAGCACAGCAGGTAAATTATACCACTTTTTCTTCTGTAAACAGTTTTTTTTTTATTTTTTATTCTGCATACAGGCAAATTGGCCATCTACACAATTAACAGTCAAAAAAAAAAATAAAATAAAAATACTGTAGTAGTGTTATTGTGTGTAGGTGGAGAATTAACATGTTTGCTGCCATGCTCCTCAGGCAACTTTGTTACCGCACAGCAAGCACTTTTGTTGGTACGTTTTTTTTTTTTTTTTTGCAACGTTCTCTCCTCGCCTGAATACAGTATTCCAATTTCTATCTATCTATTGCCTCTAACTCTACTTTCGGTATTCAGTCACGAGACATTCTAGGCCTATTCTCTAAATGGATAATAATGTACATGAGCTAGAACAACAAGGAGGTTATTGACGGGGAGGGGTTGCTAATTCCCTTGTTCTTTCTGCTGATTGATTCCCCTTTCGAACACAGAGAAAATTTATATTTAAGCTGAGCCACCTCGTGTCCAGGAGGTTGTAAGAACAATATCAAGGAATCAATAATCAGCAAGTACAATACTACAGTGATCTAAATTGGAATGAAATACTCTTTAGATAATTTATCTATTTTACCTTAAGTTATATAGCAGTCGTGGCTCTCTAATCTTTCCCTGCTCTTATGTTAATTTTGGGTTCCCATTTAGATCCGAACTAATAAAATGAGCGGTGCAATCAAAATTCAGGCAAACACAAGGTTCAATTTAAACAAAACATTTAATACATTAACATATGCATTTACACTAATTAAGAAAATTCTAAACATAAGTTAATTGATCAAGGGATTAAGAAGTTCTCAATAAAACAATAGCAATCTTACAGTATAATATACTGAGCACGGTTAAATTCTCAACATATAGGTTTCTACCCTTCTTAGTGTTATAAGCTTCTAAGCACAATTTATAGACAAAAATTATCAATTCAATATACTTCAAATGTCCATTCTGCTTGGTCGTTCAGGATATAACAAAGCACATATCATTAATTACACACCAAGGAATTCTAGAGTCCTATCAATCTATAACTGTAAACCTTAGCAAGTCTAACTTATATCACATTCTCTTGGCCCAAGATTCAAGATATCACACTTTTAAACTTGAACAATCAAGAAGGCAATACTCTTCCCCTCATAGTACATTCTCAAAAGACATAGAAAAGAGTTCCTTACCAGGACAGATGATATACTTTGTCTATTATCACGTGCTCTGGATAGCATTTCCTTGCTTCTCAGGAATCCTCTCTCTGGTCATATCTGTGGATAGGGTCTGGTTCATGTAGGGCATGTCTTTCACTGCATCAAGGAACCTAGTTACTGGTCTCAGGTCACAGTAGTTTAGTGGGATCCAGATTCACCGTAACGATCTGGTTGGCTCGGGAACACATGCCTGCCTTAACCTGAGATGACCATCATTCAGGGTTCCTTGGAAGCTCCCGCTATACTTCTCATCTTCCACAACCACGAGATGAGGGAGTAAGTGAACAGGATAAGAATAAGAGAGATTTGCTGTCTCCGCAACCCGTTTTATAATTCATGCCTTGTTCTTTCATTGGTTCCTTTTTCCATGAACAGCGCATGTTTCTTCTGCAGCTAGTGCCAAAATGTGCGCTGCTGGATGACTTTGTTAACATGGCATAGTAACTAGAGGCAAAATGTGCGCTGGCGGATAACTTCAACTATTTCATACAGCACTCAATTTCCGATAACATGTTATGCCCTTGGCAATGGTTCACATAAACGGATTAAGTTTCTGTGCACAGTTCACTTAGGATATATACACTCTACCAAGAATTATCACAGGATAAATAACTCACAACTACTAGAACATACAGATATTTTACATTTATGGGATATATAACAGTCAGTAAGTGAATAATTTGCTATTTGTCTGATGAGCAAATTTGGCTCTGGGAATGGCAGACTATGTTAAATCCCAAATTCTGAATGAAAAGAATTATAATATAATAGTGTTTCATAATTCTTTTCATTCAGAATTTAACACTTTCACTTCTTCAAGGTCAGTACGAGTAATCTCACAGAGGTCAGTAATCGACATACGAGTATATTCGAAGTTGGTTTGTGAGGCTCGTATACCAACTGCGAGTATACTCATAGTTGGCAGCGAATGTATTAAGTAATACAGAAGATGGAAAGATGTGTGTGGCAGAGTAGAGTGGAGTGTCTCCCGTGATGAGTCCTTGGACTCCTTGCAGGTGTCACGATAATAATAATACCAATCCTTGTAATAAACTATCATTTTTCTCAGTCATCCTTTCCTTTTATCATCAAGAGAGAGAATATTCAGGAAAATTACTTACTACTTCCATGCAATATGCCAAATTTTTATATGGCATAATGGAGATACATATATTAAAATAGTTTTCCCTCTCTTAATCACTAATAAGAAATATCAACAGTTATTTTGTTTCCTGAATTAATGAAATTCCTACAAGAAGCACTCTGAAAATAACAGCTCATCAATGATTTTTATCAAACTGTATGTGTATGTACTTTTTAATAAAACCTCCATTTTTTCCCCTCCCATAATTAATTTTACAGAAAGTTTCAATCTATATTATTTGATAACTTTTTCCACCACTACTCTCTCTCTCTCTCTTGGCTGATATTTTCTGGCATTCTCTCATAATTGCATATTCTGCTTTTGTCCATTATGCCCAATGCTTTCTACTTGTTTAGAACTTTGTATTTGTATGTGCTCATTTAAAGAGCTCAGCGGATGTGGCGTTTGCACACCATGGCGCTTGACCCCACGAAGGAAGACTTCTTGGTTTCGAATCTAGTCAGCAACTAGAAGAAATTTTTCTAAGCCTTTTTTCGACTGGTTCCCGAGTTAGTGGATCTCTGGCACAGGCAAGTGGGTTTTTCTCCCGGAAACTTGGGTTTTTTTATCCTGTAAACTCAAGAAAATCGACTGTAGAACCCACGTTATTTCAGACATTAAATACGAGTGTTAGGGACTACGAGATGGCGGCACTTGTTGAGCCATCTCTCTTCACTGCGTGCCGCTTAATTAGTGATAGCCTCGGGCCAGCTATCTCTGATTGGCTGCCAGTGGAGATTGAAGTGTCCACTCAGTCTCCAAAAGTTAGATAGGCTAAACGGCCTCATCTACTCCCTATATACGGGAATAAATAAAGGCATTAGCTGATTTTTTTTTAATGTGCTCATTTAGTTTATGAATAGTTAGGATCGCTAATTAAATTCTCCCTCCCTGTGCAATTTCAAGTGCACATCTTATTGGGACAATTCCCCCTTTTTTTTATTTATTTATTTTTATGTGCAGCCATTCTTAACTTGCCTTTTAATCCATCCTATCCAATAAATTCAGTATCAGACTGGTGAATGTCAAAATTTTGAACAATTGCAGAGGGCCTATAATAATACTGACAGATTTCTTAAGACCTTGAATACATTTGTGAATCTTCTATATCCATCCTTCTGAAAACTCTCATTATTATTATTCAGGAACTTCGTTTTGAAACTTCGGGATAGCCCTTTGTCCTTGCTCCTTCCTCTTGATCTTCCATATAAAAGAACTCCCCAGTGTCAACCCTATAACTACTTTCAACAGTTTAAATATCTCTATCATATTACCAATCTTTCTTCTATCAACCGAATTCTACAGCCTGCATGTCCTCAGTAAAATCACTTCTAGCATCTGTGCTATTCTGAGATTTATTCCTTGAATCGAGACTGCTTCTCTTACTAATTCACTAGGTTGTAACAAGGAATCCTGAACTATGGATTATGCCAAGAGAATACTGTAAACACACACACAGGCTGTTCCCATGAAATGCATGCCAAACTTCTAAAGTTTGTTAATATCACTGGTCAGTCTCAACTGTTCATGGTTACGATGAAAGGGAAGAGAAAAATTCGAAGAAATACCTATATTATTGAAATTACTTCAAGTGCACATCCATACTTGAAAAAAAATGAAACAGAACACTGGTATGTGTACATATACACAATTAAATGTCTTGTCTGAAATAGTATTCTACATTGGCTATACAAAACTGAGCTCTTTTTAAAACAGCACAAGCTGCTTTCTGTATACTTTCATGATTCAGTAATGTAAAATGATATGTCTGCAGTTTCTTCTTATACACAGATTCCTCATGCATTCTCATAAATAGAAATCTTGTGTCAGGTCAGGAAAGTGATGGCCAGGAATGAGGACTATTGCTAATTTAACTATTTACATATCTGCAATTCAAGTATTCAGTGACTCAAATGACCAAAATTAGATAGCGAACCACTGTACTGCAACCACGTGTTTAATCCTGAGAGAAACATCTAAAAGGGATTGGTGGGTGGGCTCATTTTGCAGAAAATAAAGGTAGATGTGTTCACTGAAAAGAAACAGAAGTTGCTCACAATGTTATGATGAGAATTGTTGGTGAACCATGTATAAATGTTTGGCAGCTGTTTCTCCTATTTAACATGAACTGGCATCAGTAAAAGACAAAATGAGCTTCACAAGTTTATGCTCTTCCACACTGCAAATGACATTGAAACCCATTGATTATTCCTCAACTTGAAAACTTTATACACATTAACAGTGGTATAGATATAAATCTTTCTGATGTTAAGTTTGTCATACCTGCATTTGAGTTGCATGCATTTAACATGCTACTTAGTTAACATTCACTTTCAGACATTACTAGACTCTGTATAGCAGGGGTGGCCAAACGGTGGCTTGTGAGCCAGATGCAGCTCACAGAAATACAGGGTGATTATAATTAAAGTTCACATTTTGAAAAGATGTAACTGAGTAACTACTCAGCAGAACAATTTAATATTTAACATGATGATGTGTGCTGCAATGGAATTTTGTTTTGAACAAAAATCAACATCACTTCTAAAAGTTTCACTAGGGCAATATATGTAAATTACATATGATAGTCCAAGTATATAGTGAAATGCTGTGACCGTATACCATTTATTCAAATGACAAATGTCCCCCAATGATGTATGCTTCGAAAGAAGCTTCTATAAAAGCAGGTAGCTGTGGAATGTGTCAGTTCATTGCCTGTGAGCAGACAATGTGTAAAGCACAATGTCACCCTTACCAAAGGATTGTGCACTTCTCGTGAAGCTGTTTTACCAAAATAAAAGTTGTGTCTTGCTAGCATGGCCAAAGTTCAGAACATTAAAGGGATTAAAAACAGGTCCTATGACTGCAAATGGTTTGTGCAAAATTATCCAGAAATGTGAAGAGACAGGTTTTTTAGTCAAACCTGGCAGAGGATGGAAGCCCATCGAATGGCAGTTAGTGGAGGAAGTAGCCACAGCATTAGAGGAAGAAAGGATGGCAAATGTCAAAGGAAGCAGCAGCACATGGCATATTGCACGGTCTTTAGACAAATCCATAAGCATGGTTGTTCACAAAGTCTTAAGGCAAATTCTGAGCTGTTATCCATACAAGATTTCCCACGTTCAGCAACTGCTTAATCCTGACTGGAGTGCACGAGTAACATTTGCCCTGCAGTTTCTTGCTTGGACTGAACTAGACAATAACTAGCCATGGAACATTTTCTGGACTGACAAAGCTCACTTCCATCTGGACAGTGCTGTGAATATGCACAACTGCAGAATTTGCGAAACTGCAAATACACTTTGTGTAACAGATTCAGCTTCAACCCCCCCCCCCCAAGGTCACAGTCTGGTGTGGTTTTATGTCAGAATTCATTATCGAACCTTCCCTGCCAGTAAAGCACTGTTAATGGCCAGCAATATGAATCTCTCTCAGGCTAATCAGGTGAGTCCAACACTTTAACAGCTTCAGTGCCTGGATTCAGCAGTTTTTATGCAGGATGGTGCCCCTCCTCACATCACCGCCCTTGTCAAGCAGTTGCTTCAGACACATTTTACGATTGAGTGATTGTGGTGTGTATGGCTGTGTTACATGCAGTGAAACTAGCGGAGTGCAAGTGTGATACGCACTGTAGAGTTTGGATGTGTTGCACATGTTGGAGCTTAATGTTTCTTTACACTTTAATTTTTTTTTAATTGTCTATGAAAATTTTGTGAAGGAAGATGGCATCATCAAATTGTAAGAAGCAAAAGTATGAGATGAAAAAAAACAGAAATTTTAACCAAGAGTAGGAGGAAGATTTTGCATTCACTGTTAAAGGAGGTAAACCTTTATGTCTTATCTACAATGTATTACTCAGTCATCACACAGCCAGTAACTTGAAATGCCACTATGAAATAAATCACAAAAACTTTTTGCCTGATTATCAGCCTAAATCAGAATTATGGAAAAACAAGTTAACTGTATTAAAATCATCAAGAAATAGCCAGCAGACACTATTGAAAATGTTCAATAAGGGAGCCAATACAATGACTCAAGCTATTTTTGTTATATCACGGCATATTCCTCATGCTAAACGTACATATTCTGATGGTGAATTTGTTAAGAAGAATATAGCTGAAGTCACTGCAGTGTTAGATCCAAATAACACAAAACTTCAGCAACTAATAGCACAAACACTAGCTTCGTGCCATATTACATAGGGTGTAATTAAAAGAAACACATGTATTAACCACAGTGAAAATTATTTAATTGTAAATATTTCATCCTAAGTATCTTAGGACATCATCAGTACAGTAGTTTAAAACAATAATAAGAATAACATACAGTTAGGGCACATGCTTACAATAGAATCTCATTAAAGGTGCGTAACGTGTTACAAAAAAAAAAATAATAATAAAAAATAAAAAAATAATTATTTAACACAATTTTGTATGACAATTTCCCATACTTTAGGAATAGTAAGAACGTTGTTGCGGTTTAAGTTTGGTCTGTGTAGTAGGGCTTCAGAACTTTCTTTGTATAAACGTTCATGTTTATATAAAGATCTATGTAAAAGTTTAGACTTTTCCCAATGGATCCTATGGTTTGGATTTTCAATTCTGTGTTGAGAGAGGCCAGATTTTTGCGGTTTAAAAAGACGAATGTGGTCTTGATGTTCCGAGATGCGTTTCTGAACAGACCTACCTGTCTGTCCAAAGTAAATTTGGTTGATTGATAGGTTTGTAAGAAGTGGCAAAATTGTATTTCTTCATAATTTTAGAAAGACGTTCGGAGATGCCTTTGACGTAAGGTATGGGAATCCTATGGACTTCTTCCTGTCTGGTTTGATGTGTGAAGAAGTGACTGATGATTTTTTTGAGTTGTTTTCGGATTATATCCATTTAGGATGGCTGTATTTTTGATTACTTCTAATTCCTGGTTTAAAGATTCTTCAGAGGAGCAGAATTTGTGTGCTCTGGAAACTAGTGATTTAATAATGCCAGATTTCTGAGATGGATGATGAGTAGAAGAATTGTGAATGTAGCGACCTGAGAATGTAGGCTTGCGAAAGAAAGACGTGCCGATGGAACCTTCTTCTTTTCTTTGGATGTGTAAATCCAAAAAGGAGATACTCTGTGGAGATTCTTTTTCTAATGTAAAGTTGATGCGATGATGAAGAAGGGTAATTTTATCTAGAAACAGTTGTAATTCATGTTTGGGATGATCCCAGCCTGCAATTTTTTTTGAATATTTTTTCTTCAGGGTGTTCCAGAAACAAGTTTGCTAGGTTTGGTGATAAAGGAGATCCCATTGCTGTTCCTTCTTCTTGCTTGTAAATTAGACCTTTCCAGGTGAAGTAACCTGATGTAATAACAAACTTGAACAATTCAACTATATCAGATGGAAATTTTTGAGTTAGTAATTCTATTGTTTCTTTATGGGGAATGTTTGTGAAGAGGGAGACAATATCGAAGCTGATTAACAAGTCAATTTCTTTCATTGTCTGATGAATAACACAACTGTTCATTGTGTTATTCATCATGGACACCTGGAGGCCAGATACTTCAAGTATGAAGAAGTTATGAAATCTGTTCTTGAAATTGTCAATTTCATACATTATAATGGGAAGACCTACTGACAGTTCAAAAATTTTATTGAAGAACTGAAGCTTGAAGATAAACCCAGTGATGTCTCTTCCTACTGCTGTCAAATGTCTTAGGTCAGTTTGTGGATCTGTTGGAGTCTATTATTACAGCAATCCCTCGTTTAATGCACCTAATGCATTCCTTAAAACAGGTGCATTAATCGAAAATGCACTAATCAAATATAATAGCCTATAGGAAAAAGTATAATTCCTCAAATTTATTTTTTGACCTTTAATTAATTTTTTTTTTTTAAAAGGAATTAGGCTATATCTCAGGGGCCTAGTTAAAAGAAATCCATGAAGCTGAAAGACAATAAAACATATTCAGAATATAAATTTATTATTCTGCTCCTTAACAAAGAATTGAGCTGACGTAGTTTGGTGGGCATTCTGTTTCTTCTTTTCATACAACTGACGGTAGTATGGTCCTATCACCTCTTCTACTTCAAATTTTACTGCTTCTCTCTTCTTCTTAAGATTCAGCCTCTAAGCACTGGTGCTTAAAAACTTCGATTGTACTAAAAATATTTTAAAGTTGTTTCTGTGAAATCTCTTTGGGCTGACTGTCAGTGATTAAATTTACTTCATATTCTTCAGGATATTCCAGCTGTTTATCTAAATTAAGCCGGTCGGAATCACTCAATTTCTCAGAATGAGATTTAATTAACTTAGATGCATTTGAAAAGAATCTAAAATCATTCACACAATGTGGAAGAATGTACTATTTCTTGGCTATTTCTTAGAGATTTGATGGCTAATTTTTTTGCTTTCTAATAAGATCAGCTATATTGGAGGGAAGAGATTTTAGACCACTTTCAAACCACCCATGGTACAAATTTCCTATAAGTTTAATAATAACCTTTCATGGGTAGTAACCACATAAAAAAAAAAAACTTTGTGAGACTATTACACTTTTTTTATATAATCTTTGTCAAATCTCGAAGATTTAAATTGACAAAGATTATATAAAAAAAGTGTAATAGTCTTATGAATAATTGTCAAGAAAAAATTCAACATAAAAAACTTTGTGATTTTGAATTGCAAAAATCTGATAGCACACACTACAGGTGTGCCAGGCCACAGTGCATCACATTGACCTTGCTTGTGCCTGCACATTCCTAGAATAGATAATGCCTTCATACTTCACTCGCACTCAGAGGTGTCGACAACCATGGGCGGCTGAGTCAAGACCACCACGTGCTGGCATTAATAGCACAATCCACATGCAAAGTGAGGAGAGCCTGATTTTCAAACATGTTTGAACTTGTTGCAGCATTTAAAACCATTCCAGGCTCATATTAATTTTGATAATTTTTCACAGAACACTTATTCATTTTCCATGGAACACTAGTGTTCTGCAGAATATTGTTTGGGAAATGCTGCGTTAGAGTAATATCAGAAAAAATAGATAGAACACTACATAAATACAACATTAAGGCAACCCTCAAATCACCTGCAAAATTAAAACGTATACTCAGTTCATCCAACAATTTGCTTCCCTACTTTGCCCATCCAAGGATTTACAAAATTCGGTGCACCTGCAACCATTACCTTACATAGAGGAAATAGTGTGCTCCATCCCAATAAGAAAAAATGGACACAAACGGCACATTAAATTTCTCCACTATGTAAAACAGGCCTGTCAGACCATGCACTTCAAACATGTCACAGAATCAACTGGAAAGGAACCAAGACCCTACTTGGTTCCTTTTCAATCCACCTTACCAAAAACTGATTTTAAAAAACCTTCAAGGAACTTTGTGAGATGCTGAAACATCATTTGAATCTCAACAAAAACGATGAATTAGTAGTTCCAAGAATCGGGAGGACCCCATCTGTAATCTATATAGCATCTAGAACATGATGGCAGAACCCCAACACAAGAAAACCTTAATATAAGAGGACTAGAAATGTTTTTAATGTAGTTCCAGTGTAAAACCTTTTTTTTTTTTTTTTTTTTTTTTTTTTTTTATCAGCAGTATGTTATTATACTTATATGTATAAAAAATCATTTATTATTTTGTTAATTAATTTATATTTGTGTACAACTTTTTATTTATTATTATTATTTTTTTTTCCTCACCAGAGGTCAAAGTTAGGGTAAAATGATTAACAAAGCATTCAGATTTATCTTACTTTTGTGTAGTGTTATGTAGCTGATGTCCTGTGCATACGTATGTTTTCCTGATGGTGACCCTGATACAGAGTTTGAAACGTTAAGTGTTATTTTTTCTAAAATAACACTCAATGCCAGCCTGATTATTATTATTTTATTATTATTACGTGACACCTCCAGGGAGTCCAAAGATTCATCGAGGGAGGGCACCTACTCCACATCTCTATGTCTCCACCACTCAATCCAACTACACCAACGGCATCTACCGCCCACCACTAATACTAGTATTTCCACAGATGACCACAAACATCCATGCCCATGGCAGGATTCGCACCTGCAGCCTTTTAGCTGGAGAGCGAATACGCTAACCACTGGGCCGGATTGGCAGAGTGGTTAGCGTATCGTCTCCAGCCAAAAGGCTGCAGGTTCGAATCTCACCATGGGCATGGATGTTTGTGATTGTCTGTGAAAATAGTGGTGGTTGGTGGTAGATGGTGCAGATGATGAAGGTAATTGCAATTAATGGAGTGGTGGAGACGGAGAGTTGTAGAGCAGGTGCCCTCCCTCGATGAGTCTTTGGACTCCCAGGAGATGTTACATAATAATAAGTAAAATAATTACTCTAACATGTGTGTTTTTGTCTCCATAAATTCTTTACAATGAATTCTGAGCAATGTGTAAGCTTGAAAGAAATTAAGGTTATCACATGTAGTTCTTACATAAAGTAAGTTTGACTACCCTTGCTATTAGCATTTCTCCCATATACTAATGAATAATACTGTTTCAGGATGGCAATGGTTGAGAAACAGGAACAGGTACTCTTCAATTACTGCCCACATATTTCTGTTGCGGAATCCATAAATGACATGAGTGTCTATATCGTTCGCAAGGGCAAACAACGAAAAGTCAGCTACTGGAACAATTCCTAAAACGCACTCCAACTCAATAATACCAGAGTTCATAATCGGTACTATCAACATAAGAAGCCTGAATGGCAAAAGAAATGGAGCTAGCTGAGGAATTGGATAAGTACCAGATCGACATGATAGGGGTGACTGAAACCAAAAAGGCAAAAACTGGTGAGATCTTTCTGAGCAATAAATACAAAATGTTATATTCCAGCAATGACAATCAAGGAAAAAAAGGAGTAGACATAGTATTCAACACTAAATATGAGGCTAATGTTCTTCAATGGCAGGCACTTTCAAGTAGAGTGATGTGGGAAAATATGAGAATTGGGAACTGGACAATGAGATTTATTTGTGCCTATAGTCCCGTAGAAGGTTCTGCTAAGGAAGAAGTGGAAGAATTTCTTGAGGCTTTAGAGAAAGCAACTGACACAATGAAAGAGGAAAAGTTGGTCCTTGTTGGGGATCTAAATAGCTGAGTAGGGTGTGATTGTCAGACATACAAAAATGTTTTGGAAAAATTTGGAGAAAAGAGCAAAGCTACTAATAATAATGGCAAATACCTATTGGATTTCTGCTCAGGACATGGACTGGTTATTACTAACACCATGTTCCAACATAAAATTGTGCACAAATTCACATGGAGAGAAGAGGCAAGGAATATGAAAAGTCTCATTGACTATGTTATTGTTGATAGTGATGTTTTCTCCCTGGTGCAGGACACCAGAGTGTACAGAGGATTTGAAATTGGAAGTGATCACTATTTAGTCTTGAGCAGGATAAAATTGAATTTCATTTTGAAAAGAATGACATGTAAGAAAGTTTTAAAGCGAATAAAAGTTGAGCAGCTCTCAGATGAGAACTGTAGACTAAAATACACAAAGATTATTGAAAAAAGAATGAAAGAGTTTGAGAACAAGAACCAAACCTTTGGAGATTCAGTGGCAAACCTTGAAGAAAACGCTGATTGATTCAGCCAGAGAGGCATGTGGTGAGGTTGTCTGAAAGGAGAGAAAAATCAGAACTTCATGGTGGACACAGGAAGTTAAAGAGGCAGTGAAGGAAAAGAAGAAAGCATATCAAAAGTTCCTGGCAAATAAGTCAGCATGTGATCTTAGAGAATACAGAGACAAATGTAAGAAAGTTAAACACTGTATAAAAATATCTAAACAAAAGTCATGGAAAGACTTTGGTAAGAACATAGAAAATAAATACCAAGAAGGTGACAAGATATTCAGGAGGTTGTTGAATAAGTTCAGAAATGGAGGAAAGAGTGCTGTAAAAGGAATTAGAGATGATAAAGGTGATATGAGACACCGGAGAAAAAGATATCCTTGAAGTATGGAGTAATTACTTCAAAAAATTGCTAAATGAAACTAGCAGTAATGACAGCACATCGATAAAAAACACTGACCAGGCATGCAATCAGAAATGCATATCCTTACTTAAGTAGAAAAAATTGCGCCTGAAAGTATATTCAGGACTGGGGTAAGGTGGTACAACACCTGACAGACTCGTTGCAAAGGTGGAGAAAGATCTCAACACTCCTATCTCAGTATCTCCATGTGGATATGTGTAATGTTATGCACTAAGGCAAGGGCCACTACCCATACTGGTTTCAACCTTTATTGAGGTCTCATCAGCAGGAGCCAGGCCCAGTAGTGGAGATACCAAGGCAGAAGCAGTGAGAGGTCATCCCAACCTATAGGAGTTGTCAAAGGGTGTACAGCCTTATTATTAAATTACTTTGGATTCAGAGAAAGATGTTGAGACTTTATTGTTCACTTGGTTAGACTATAATAAGTTTAGTTTAATAAACTAAACTTATTATAGTCTAACCAAGTGAACAATAAAGTCTCAACATAAGTAGAAAAAGCCATCATGGAGTAGATGATATTCGACCAGAAATGCTCAAGTATGGAGGTATAAAAGTCTTACAGTGGCTGCACTGCATAGCTCAGAGGGCCTGGACAGAGGGATGAATTCCAGATGATTGGAGCAGAGCTCTCATAGTACCCATATATAAAAAGGAAAATAAAACTGAATGTGAGAATTACAGAGGCATTTCTCGACTGAGTGTTCCTGGTAAGATTTATGCAAGTATACTTGAGAAAGGTTGAGAAAGATTGTGGAAGGGAAGCCTGGTGAAGAATAAGCTGGATTCAGGCCAAATAGAGGCTGTCAGGATCAGATTTTCACTTTACGACAAATAGTTGAGAAGTCGTGGGAATATAACAAGGATATGTATTTAAGTTTTGTAGATCTGGAGAAGGTGTATGACAAGGTGCCAAGAGAGAAGTTATTCAAAACGCTACAGTTGTATGGTGTCAGTGGGGCATTATATCAAGCAATACTTAAGTCTTTATTTGAGTCGTAAGTCAGCAGTTAGAATGGAAGGAAATACAGGAAGGTGGTTTAACATTAAATCTGGTATCAGACAAGGATGTACATTATCCTATATGTTATTTATTATCTATATGGATCACATTATGAAGGAAAGTGGTATTAAACCAGATATCAAATATGGAGATGTCAATGTCAGCTCTTTGCTTTATGCAGACAATGTTATATCTCTAAATAAATCCACTACAAGTCTGCAAGATTCCCTGACTAAATTGAATAACTGTTGTAATAGATATGGTATGAAGGCCAGCAATAACAGGACAGAGACAATGAAAACAGGCAGAAGCACTGAAAATATCAACTGCATTCCGAATGGAGAACCTACAGAACAAGTAAAACATTTCAGCTACTTAGGTACGATTTTTAGTGAAGTTGGTAAACTAATATGGAAATAGACAACAGAGTCAACAAAGCTGGGTTATGGTAGGAAGTCAACTAAATAAATTTATATGGAATAAGAGAGAAATTAATCAAAACACTAAATTTGCTGTATACAAGACAGTGTTGAAACTAATTTTAACTCATGGATCTGAGAGCTGGGTTAGAAGTAAAACACTTGACCAAAGATTAGAGACCACAGATATGAGAGTCCTGAGAAAGATTAGGAGCATGAACAGATTATATCAATGGCAATATCATATCAAAGAACTTGACATTATTAGCATCCAGGAATGTGTCAGCAGAGCTAATCTCATGTGGTATGGTCACTTAAACAGAATGGGAGAGGAAAGATTAGCAAAACAAGTGTTCTCTACCAGTTTGGCAGGAAAAAGACCCAGAGGAAGACCAAGATATAGGTGGATTGATACAGTAAAAAGTGCCTTAGAAGATAGAAATATAAGATCTGACTATGTTAGAGCCTTGAGAGGTAACAGATTGATTTGGAGGAAAATTATAGATAGGAAGTTAGTAATGATGTAAATTTTTCATGTAGCACTATCATATCCTGTACACCCCTTCAGGGTAAATGTCAGGATGATGACTTTTTTTTTTCATAAGCAATAGCTACAAAGTGCCCTCTCACCTAGTGGATGAAACAACAAAGCAGTGAAGGAAGCATCCGTCTTCGCCTACCCCGAAGAAAGCAAAAACTGTAAAATCGGCTGGTAAAGTTATGACCATAATGTTTTTTGACTACGAAGGCATTGTTTACCAACACGCTGTAGAACCGGGGAATACTGTAAACGGCTCATATATCGGGAATACTGTATAAAACTATGCGGATGTTTTATGGACAATGGTACAGCACGTCAAAAGGAAGCATCCATTGCTCAAGAACGGCTTCTTATTGCACCACGATAATGCAAGGCCACATATTGCTGGTTGTGTAGTGGACATTTTGCAGAAGAACAACACAGATATCCTACCACACCTTCCATACAGTCCTGATCTCGCACCGTGCGATTTCTGGCTGTTTCCTCAGCTCAAGAAACCACTAAGAGGCCGCCATTTCGAAAGCAACAAAGCATGTGTAAAAGCTGCGGAGGCAGTTTTGAAAGAACTCTCAAAAAACGGACTCTCACGTGTTTAAGAAGTGGATGCAACATTGGGACAAATGCATCACGTCTCACAGTAGTTACTTCGAAAAAGACCATGTAAATGATGATGATTAAAGGTAATCTGTTTTCTGTATAAATATAGTCTTATTACTTATTGAACAGCCTACATATATTAATGATATTGGTGAAGATTTGGATGGAGATATTCAGTTGTTTGCAGATGATGCAAAGTTGGGACGAACCATGAAGAGTAGAGAAGATGTCGTGACCTTACAAGAAGACGAATAAATTGAGTGATTAAACATGGGAATGGGGATGCGAGTTCAATTTTGCAAAATGTAAGGTTTTAAAATTTGGAAAACAAAAATGGCATGCAGAATTTATGCTTGGTGAGGATATATTGTCGGAGGTGGAGGAAATAATAAATCTGGGGGTGATAGTGGATAAGAATCTGAAATTCAGGGGACAACATAGCCAAAATTGTGAAGACAACACAAAGGCTTCTGGGAATGATGTGAAGGACACTGACTTGTAGAAGTAGGGAGATGCTTTGATTAGGCCACATATGGATTATTGTGCCCAGATTTGGTCATCTGGTTTTCAGAAGGACGAAGAGATGTTGGAAAGGGTTAAGAGGCAACTGACTAAGGTGGTTTCTAACCTCTGGAATGTCGAGCATGAGGAAAGATTGAGAAGATGCAACTTGCAGAGTCTGGTGGACAGGAGGAAGAGGGGAGATATGACAGAGACCTACAAGTTAGTAAGGGATTGTTATAGGATCAATGCTGAAGAGATTCTACAGAAAATAGTGGGAGATCAGGGAAGAACCAGAGGTCATCCCCGGAAACTGTATAAAGAGGGTGTGAGTAGGGGAGTGAGAAACAGGTTTTTTTTCATGCAGAATTGTGAATGATTGGAATACCTTGTCTGAGAGTGTAGTGTCTGCAGAGAATTTGAGTGTGTTTAAAGCACAGTATAATGAGCTGTGTGTATGATAAAAGGACCTTCTAGATGAGTCTTTGACTCCATGGGGGGGGGGGGGGTCTTGGGTAATAATACTGAAAGTAGAGAAAGAAACAGTTAACAGTTGATATTCTGATGCATGTTGATACAGTAGATGCACATTATAATGAACATCATTATAATGAAATTAAGTGCTATAACGAACTATGGAAAAGTCCTGGACTGAGTCCACAGAATCAATGCTATTTTAAACTTTTATAAACAGTAAAAGCTCAAACCTTCATGATAGTGAACTGAATTTACTAGCAAATGATATTGCAATTAGTAGACAAAGGAAATAGCAAGAAATTGTACACTGATAACATAACAATGTATAGCAGGAATCACATCTAAACAAACGAAATGGTGGGAAATCACACTGACAACAGAACACAAAGATTAGGCAGGAACATAAAGAACATGAAAAAGAACAAATGTAAACAATAATGGGAGTCACATAAGAAAGCACTAGAAGAGAATGCAATTATAAAAATAAAACGCAGAATTCATGTTTATATTCTGAAATGTTATCTTATTATTATTATTTCGGGCAACTACAAGGAGTCGACACTCATCGAGAGAAGCTCTAACATCATGTCAAGAACAACTATTCGACATTCACACAGTATCTATCATACCTCGCCTTGAACTCATTCACGGTCATAGCACCCACAACAGACTCTGGCAGCTTATTCCACTCATTAACCACTCTCCAAGTAAAAAACCTAGCTATAACACCCCTGCTAACCACATTCTTGCCCAGCTTCCATGTATGGCCCCTAGTCCTCCCACCACCAGTCCTATTCTCAAAAATATCTTCTGGATTAATCTTATAGAAACCCTTTGGTAATTTGAATGTCTCAATCATATCACCCCTTTTCCCCTATCAACCAATTTTTGCAACCCACAAATCTTCAACCTGTTCTCATAAGGTTCAGTCCACAGACCTGCTATCATCTTGGTCACTCGTCTGTGGATCCTCTCCACATCCTCTCCATCAAGAAGAAACCCTGGCACCCATATCTGGGCACAGTAGTCTAGATGGGGTCTTATCAAGGCTCAATATAGAGGAACAATAACTTGTTTGTCTCTGCTTATTAAAGTATTTTTCAGCAACCAAGTGATTTGATGAGCTGATTTAGCCACTTTTGCAATGTGCCCCCTAAACTTCAACTCCCTATCCACCAACACTCCTAAATCCCTGGCCTCATCATTTTCCAGGAGTACGGTTACACCAATGTGATATAATGCTGCTAATCTTTTCACTCAAAAATGCATAACCTTACACTTTGCCACATTAAATTGACATCCATTTTCCCTAGCTGAGTCCTCCAAACTATCCAAATCATTCTGCAAAATTTTGACATCCTGTGCACTCACAATTGCTCTACCCAACTTTGCATCATCAGCAAACAAGTGAACACTTTCTCTCAGATCCTTTCCTATATCGTTAATGAACAAATTGAAAAGTAGTGGTCCAAGAACAGAACCCTGCGGCACACCACTAGTCACACGCTATCTTTTGCACTCCACTCCTGAATAAACCACTCTCTGGTATCTCTCCATCAACCACCCTCCTATCCCTCTCACCTCTTAGTTTATACTAACATCACTTACCTGAAATCTTCATTCATAATGAACTAAATATATGTAGACTGTACCATTAAAATCAAATATTTAGAACAAAAATATTGAAAATTTTAGATCTGATAGATTTTTAACTTATAGATAAATAGTCTTTCAAGCACAAAATTAGCTTTTACCCATACAAACTTTATATCTCTTAATTAAACAACAAGAAATGCTGTATATTGTGCCATATTTCTCTAATTTATAGTTCTTGGAGAACAGTATGCCAGCTGTCCGTCATTGGATCTCTGTCCAATTATGAAGCTGACTTGTTCGTATCAGCTGTGCCAATCACTTTCCCCCTCCCTTAAGCTGAATAATGCTCACTAACATTCCTCACCTATGTCCTCTCCCTCTTTGTAACTGAAGGTGACCAATTATAAAGTTGACTGATTGCCAAGGTTTTCGGGTTATTATTGATTTTAATGGTACAGACTGCACATATTTAGTTTATTATGAAGATTTCGGTAAGTGACATTAATTTAAGCTAATGTAATATTTCAAAATTCAAACATTAATTCTTTCTTTTCATTTTTATAACTGCACAATCTGCTAGTTCTTTTTTATATGTCTTCCATTGCTGTTTGTATTTGCAATTTTTCAAGTTGTTGTTTGATGTTTTATATGTTTTAGTCCTTCCTGCCAATCCTTTGTGTTCTGGTGTCAATGTACGATTTCTTACCATTTTTCTTTGTTCTTTTTCTTGTGGTTTCCTTTGTTATTTTACACCATCTATCTCATGGAAAATGAGTAGGGTAGGGGAAAATCACTGCCTCTCCCCGCTCCCCCCCAAAAAAAAATTCACTATAGTGAACCATGTACTATATATAATAAACTATTCACAGACTATAGTGAGCATCTACTGTATAAGCTTTCTAAATTGAAAATAAGGTTGGACAAGAACAATTAGGCCTCTTTTGTGGGATATACTGCATAATTATATAATAATTATAGAGTTCATACTATTGTTTTTTCCCATAATAAATCATATTTAATTACATGTATGAGCATCATATGAAAAAAAAAAAAAAAGAAAAAAAAAAACATAAGCCAACATACTTGGTAGGTGAATGAGTGATCAGTGGCACTACAGGAAACTGTGATCTGGAATTCAGTTGAATTATTTGTAACTCTGAGCTCTTTTGGGACTAAAAACAACGAACATACATTTTTATTTTATTTCTTTTCAAAAGATTCATTCTTTTATTATCAATTTTATGACTTTGATAAAATCTCTCCAGTGGGTTTTTATTATCATTTATACAGGATGGCCCATAAGTTACAAAGTGGTTTAAACATTTAATATTTTTTAAATTTATTATTTCATTTTATTTATTATTTTTTTTTGTTATAATGAAATACAGAACATGGAGATTTTTTTATTGGTTATAAAAAACCACATCATGTATATGCCTTACATTTTCGGCATCACAGAGACAGGCCCTTCCTACAGCATGTTCCATCATCACAAACCATGGGCACATCGCCCGTTGGTGTCCAATGCCTCCTTCACCATCCTCTTCCACCTTCTTTGTCCCGTGTACAGTGTCACAGTTTCTTTAACCCCATTCCACACCAATCCTTTATGTCGTATATCAATTCTCTGTATTGTTCCATCACAGCTGTTAATGTTTCTGGCTGCAGCACCTTAATTTCTGCACAAATGTTCTTCTTCAGCTGTTGGATTGTCTGAGCTTGTTTTGCATACACCTTTTCCTTCAGGTAATCCCACACGATGAAGTAGGAAGCCATCAGATCTGGTGAACACGATGGCCAATTATATATCCACATAGCCAATAATTATTTATGACTATGATTTTATCATAGTCATTTATAATAAAAGATAATTAATAATATTGAATTAATAGCCAATTAAAAATAATCAAATGCTGATTTTCAAATAAAATTGCATGATTTTGGTTTGTTGTTGGGTTGTGAACTTTTCCATGATTAATTTATCAAATGTTCCTTGAAATGAAAAAATAAAATGAAGAAATTAATAATCAAAAAAAAAGTTATTCATATGTCAAACCACTTCATGATTTATGGGCCACCCTGTATTTATTAACACATTCTTTTTCTTATTATTATTATTCTTATATCAGGGCAGGAAAAAGTACAGAATTTGCGGTGGCCCCTAAAGAGGAGGAAGATACAAATAGCATGCATCCAAGAAACAAAATGAAAGGAAGAAAAAAAACAAAAGAATTACGTGAAGGATATAAACTATATTATTATGGAAAGTAGAGGAAAAAGAATGGAATTGGAATTATAGGGGAGGAAAGTCTAAAAGATAAGGTAATAGAGATCAACAGAATAAGCAATCGCCTTAAGGCACTAAAAGTGTACGAAAAGAAAACATCCTAAATATTATTTCAGGATATGCATCACAGATAAAGTGTAAGGAAATAGAAAAAGACCAATTTTGGCGAGGCACTGGAAGCTGCGGTAGATAACATCAGAAAGGAGGAAATGATAATAATAAGAGCAGACCTAAATGAACATGTTGGTGTGAGAGGAGAAGAATTTGAAGGTGTACATGGTTTTGGAGAAAGGAATGAGAAAGTTCAGGCTTTACTGTAGCCAACACCTTTAGTTTTTCTACTTTACTGTAGAAGCAGGAGGACCACCTGATAATATATGAAAGCGGAAAAAATAAAGACTCAGATAGACTATATTTCTCACAAAGAGAAATATGTTAAAAAATTGCAAGACAATCTCATATGAACACATAACACAACAAAGTTTTAGTATGCAATCTAATAATGCCAGTATTAAAAAAAAAAAAAAAACAAATAAAGTGGAAAAATGGCTGGACATCTGGAAGCTGAGGGAAGAAAATAAGAGTAAATTTAAAAAAAAAAAAAAAGGCTATGGAAGAGAAGGTAGCATCTCAAGGAAATGACAATGTAAAAACACTTGGAATCAAATGAAGAACATCTTGGTAGAGCTGCAGAGGAAGTGTTTGAAAGAACGAGAGGATTCAGACCTAGGAAGGATAGAGAAACTTTGGTGGTGGAATGAAGAAGTCCAAGAGGCAATCAAAAAGGAAAAGGAAACATTTGGGACTTGGAGACAAATAAGAAACAACAAAACCTGGGAGAAATATAAAGAGGAAAGAGGGAAAGCAAAGGTAGAAGTGAGGGAAAGCAAAAGACAAAAAAATGGAAGAAAATATATACAGAGATAGAAAAGGAAAAGAGAGAAAGTAATATATAGAATAGCAAAGCAGAAAAGCAATAGCACAAAGGATTTTCAGGAAAAACAAAAAACACCACCAAAACATAAAAGATGGAAATGGAGACATATTAAGTAAATGAAAAGAAGGTGAAGGACAGATGGAAGGAATATTTTGCAGAGTTGTTAAATATAGAAAATGAAAGGAAGAAGATGCTTGAGGAGCAGAAAAGCATACAGTGACCAGAGATGAAAGTTACCAAGTAAGACTAAATGGAAGGCAATGTCAGGAGTGATATGCAACAAAAATGCACTGAAATAAAAGTAAAAACAAGTACAGGAACCCTTATATAATGCAGATGTTAGGTTCCATAGAAATACTGCGTTATATAAATCGTGTTATGCAAGACTCAGATCGCATAGAGAAAGTAGTTATGTTCCAAAATATTATTTTTTTTTAATTATATAAACAACAATGACATATCCAACAAAAAAATATTTTTATTTAATTCAGGTGATTCATGTAAGTTAGGAAAAGGTATAAACTATGAAACAAATACATAGTATAAACTTATAAAATTAAAAATTGTATATCAACTTCATTGCACATAGTTATAATGCATAAACATTTTAGGCAAAATAAAATAAAATGCTTATTTTAATCATCATCACACTGTCTTCAAAATTAACATTTCGTACATGTTCTTTATTTATGAGTGGCCGGACATTGTCATCACTTGAAATCTCTTGGGCATCGTTTGTATAATTCTCATTGCATACTTTGGCTAGTTTAGTTATCAAGAAGTCAATAATATCCAATTGTCTCGTGAATTTTCAGGAGTACTCCATTAAGGGATCATTATCCGTAAAATAACTTCCTAACTTTCTTGTCAAGTCCAATCCTTCTGCCTGATTTCTTTAAACTGAATGCTTATTTTAATCATCATCACACTGTCTTCAAAATTAACATTTCGTACATGTTCTTTATTTATGAGTGGCCGGACATTGTCATCACTTGAAATCTCTTGGGCATCGTTTGTATAATTCTCATTGCATACTTTGGCTAGTTTAGTTATCAAGAAGTCAATAATATCCAATTGTCTCGTGAATTTTCAGGAGTACTCCATTAAGGGATCATTATCCGTAAAATAACTTCCTAACTTTCTTGTCAAGTCCAATCCTTCTGCCTGATTTCTTTAAACTGAATTCTTTAATGGATTTATCACGATCAGAATCTTCGGAAAAACTTTACCCACTGTTTGGTTCAACATCATCTATCAATTGTACCAGTTACTCCTTATTTAAATCTATTTCCCCATCAATTAATTCACTAATTTCATTTTCAACCATATTGCAAAAGCTCTCTAAGTGGCCATTATTATAAAAATAAATTTTTCACATAAAAAAGCATTACATATTGTATGTAACTCACCAGAAAATAAAGTGCTTAGCTTGAGATTAACACACTTATGATTTTTAATGCGCTTTCTGGCAGAAAACGAAGACAAATTTCAATAATAAACACTTTATACTTAAACAATTGACATACACGCATGCTAAAGGATATTTCCCCTAATATAAATTTACTACTTATAACTACATGCACGATACGGGCAGACGCAAATTTAACGAAGATAAAGTTTGATTTTTAAGTTGCGTGGTGAAAAATATATGAAAAGATAAAGGGTTACTACAATTTGTAGACAGTGTTATATCGAAATTGCGTTGTATAACTATCACATTGAACAAGGGTTACTACAATTTGTAGACCGTGTTATATCAAAACTGCGTTGTATAAGTACCACATTATACGAGGGTTACCTGTATATATATAAATCAGCCATTAGACTGGCCTTGTTGTATGGAGCAGAGACATGGGCAACAAAGAGAACTCAGGAGGTAGATGAGGATGCTAAGATGGATAAATGGATCATCAAGGAAAGAGCATATTAGGAACAAAGATGGGAGTTAGAAAAATTGCGACAAAGTGAGAGAAAGTAAATTGAGGTCAGCTGGCAATGTATGGAGAAGACTGGTAGGCCATCCAATTCAGAAAGTCACAACAATGGAAGTGAAAGGTAAGAGAAAAAAAAGGAAGACTAAGGAAAAGATGGTGGGAAAACATCAAAATGGATATAGAAGAAGTTGGAGTGGAAAGGAGGGATGCCCAAGACAGAAATAAGTGGAAGAAAATTGACTGAGAGGCAGATCCCAGGACTGTCTGGAACTAAAATGTCAGAAAGAAGAAGATAATTCTTATATCATGAGGTATATGATACATTCAAGTAATGAAATTTCCTGGATGTTACTCACAAATTTCTTTGTTTTTTCATTTTATTTCTTTATTTTTATTTTATTTATTTATTTATTATTATTATTTTATTTGCATGCTATATTCTATAGGACCTTCTTTTTTCAGGCTATATAACTTAAATTATATTTGACAAGAAATTACATTCTTATTTATCCCTTTACCCAACTGTAAGCAAACAAAATATGTTCATAAAGAATCATCATGACTAGACTACTTGTACATGGGGAGCTGTTGATTACACTTCAATTGCCTTAGTATTCCATAATGCAGAACGTGGGAAGGGACACTACCCAGACTGGTGGTGACCTTTTATTGAGGAGTGTGAGCCAGACACAGGAAGATACCAAGGATGAATTAATGCAGAAGTCATATATTTTCAATATATAAGTAAAAAAGAAGGTGTATCACCTTATTATTAAATATACCCTGGATCAGAGATAATTGTAAAAAGTTTGTTTTGTCTGCTTATACTTCGTAAAGTATGAGCATCCAAAAGGGTGGGTAAAGGAGTCACCCAAACACCATATAGACAAAACATATCAAAAATATTTATTAAAATAAAGAGCCAAAAGGCTTCAGTTTGGAAATGCAAAATTATATAAGTAAAGTGGATATCAGACCCAGCATTATTTCAAAGCCGAATATAGAAACCATGAAAGTTTTGTAAACATAAGTTGACCAGAGAGCTCACAGGAATACACTCACTGGCATTCATGAGTTGCCTTAGCACAGACCACTTAGAAAACATAAATGCTGCCCAAGCGTCTATATATTCACTTTCTATCAATCTATTTTGTAAGGTTTCACAGCTTGGCAGCCGTTTTGAACTTGTTGGTTCTCTTCAAAGATCAGGCAGAAACCTTAAGAGAGCAAAAACTCTTGTTCAGTACTAAGGAACTTGAAATGTCAGAGAGGTGTATTTTTGAAAGTGAACTCTCGGTCAGTGCTTAAAGTATTTACTAAAATAAAGAGTCAAACAGCTTCAGTTCGGCAATGCAAAATCATTCTTGAGGCAACTCGTCAATGCTAGTGGAGGAGAAAACAAAATAGTATCACTCCACAAGCATGGTTCTAGGACAGAAGTTTCCAATTATAGACAGTCTGTACAATTGCAGTTGTAGTCAAGGTACTGGAGAGATTTTTTAGGAATAGAATACAGAATCTGGTTAATGGACATAGAATTCTTTATGATAGTCAGCGTAGATTTGTAATGGGTAGGTCCTGTGTTAGCAATTTACTTGTATTTTATGATAGGGTAATGGGTGCATTAGATAAGGGAGAATCATATACAGTGATATTCTTATACTTCGCAAAAGCGTTTGATAGGTTACTACATGATAAGTTGGTGTATAAACTGCAGAGGATGGGAATAGATAGTATACTAGTTAGAAGAATTGAATCGGAGATTAGCTCTCTCTGAACAATACCAGCAGGTTGTGTATGATAGAGCAGTGTCTCAAAAAAGGAGGGTAACTGATGGTATGCCCCAGGGTTCTGTTCTTGGGCCCCTGCTGTTTAACTTGTTTGTAATTGATACATCATGTGGACTGACTGTGGATCGTCAGTTGTTTGCTGATGATGCAAAGTTGGGGAGAATTATAAGTAGCACTGCTGATGCTAATTCCCTTCAGGAAGATTTGAATATACTTTTGACTTGGAAAAAGGAATGGGATTGTAGTTTTAATATTAATAAGTATGAGGTGTTGCATTTTGTAGTGCAGAAATATATGGCTGTGTACTATATAGACAGTGCCATACTGTGGGAAGAGGTTGAAATTGAAGATTTGGGAGTGATGGTTAACAGCATACTGAAGTTTAGGGGGCATATTGCAAGTGTTGCAAAGACTGCATATCATAGTGCTGCAATGTCACTCTATAAAGTACTGGTCAGATCACATCTGAACCACTGTGCTCAAATTTGGTCACCTGGTTGTCGGAGTGATGTGGAAACACTGGAGAGGGTCCAGAGATGAGTAACTAAGACAATATCAGAATTTCAGAATGCTGACTATGGAGAGAGAGAGAGAGGTTGAAGAAATGTGGATTGCAGAGTTTGGTGAATAGAGGGAAAAGAGGTCATATGATAGAGACATTTAAGTTAGTGAGAGGATTTTAACAGATTAATCCAGATGAGATTATAAAAAAAAAAAGTAGAAGGCGAGAGAGGAAAAAGCAGAGATCATCCCTAGAAGTTATGTAAGAGTGTGGTGAAGAGGGGATGGGAAGAGTAGATTTTTTACATGGAGAATTGTCAGTGAATGGAACACATTACCAGAATATGTTCTTAATGCAAAAAGTGTTAAGGATTTTAAGATTTAGTATGACAAATATGTTGTCAGTTGAATGAACCTCCCAAGAACTGTCCAGATCTGAACACAGTAGTCAAGGTGGGGTGGGCCTTATCAAGGCTCGATAAACAGGAACAATAATCTGATTGTCTCTGCTTGTCAAAGTATTCTTCAGTAACTAAGTAATCTGATGAGCTGCTTTAGCCACTTTTTGCTACGTGCCTCCAAAACTTTAACTCCCTATCTGCTAAGACTCCCAAGTCTCTGGCTTCAATTTCCTGAAGTACAGTTCCACCAATGTGGTATACAGCTCGTAATCTTTTCACCCAAGATGCATAACCTTACACTTTGACAGATTAAACTAACATCCAATCTCCTTTGCCCAATGTGCAATCTATCCAAATCATCCTGCAAAATTTTGACATAATCAGTATTAACTATTACTCTAACCAACTTTGCATCATCGGCAAATAACTGAATAGTTCCTCTCAGATCCTTTCCTATATATTTAATGTGCTAATTACACAGTAGCAGTCCTATAATAGAACCCTGGGGCACACCATTAGTCACAGGCCTTCTTTTCTACTCCTGAATAAACTACTCTTTAATATTTCTCCATCAACCATCCTCCCCCTATCCATCTCACCAACCCTATATCCATCTGCATGTGTTGCAGTTTACTGATTAAAATTCCATGTGGTATCCTGTCAAAGGCCTTTGAAAATTCTAGCAGCATCACTGTAAACCCATTACCTTTATCCAACTCAGCTGTCAATGTATCATAAAGCGTGAGCAAATTACCAAGGCATGACCTATCCTTCACAAAACCATGCTGCCACCTATACAGTATCTTATTTCCATATATCCATTCCTGTATTTTGCTCTTGACCAACTTCTCCAACACTTTGACAACTCCTGATATGCTGATTGGTCGGTAATTTGCTACATCAGTCTTGGAGCCGCCTTTGTTCAATGGAACAATTTTCCCCCCCTTTCCATCACTTCAGGACTAACCCAGAGCTGAGAATTAGATTAAACAATATGGTTATAAAAATCACTCTCAAGGACACTAACGATTCTCTTGCTGCTTCACATAAAACTCAAGCTGGTATACCAACCAATCCCACAGCTGTATTCACATTAAGGTTCTTTAATAAGCTATGCACCTCCATTTCATTTACATCAGTTCCTATATAAGCCTTTGGCGCTCTCTCTCTCTCGTTCCTTCAATATCACCACCAGGATGATATGTTTTTGCAAAGTGTTCATTTAGTAATTCTATTATTTCGGCTGATTCAGTTACCTCCCTACCATCAGCATTCATTAAAATCATTCTGCTATATACATTTCTTTCTTTTACTTGCAACATATTGAAAGAACTGTTTGGGATTATCTATGACCTGCATTACTAACTTCCTTTCATACTCCGTATTTGCCTTTCTTACCACACTATTATCCTTCTAACCTGTGCTTCATATTGTTCAAGAGCCTGCTGGTCACCTTTCTCCTTAAATTCCATCCACAACTGTTTCTTTTTTTTTGCAGCTCCAGCTTAATGATGATATTTATCCATTTAGCTCACACTTCATTTACTTTCGCTGATTCTAGGTATGCAGTCAACCATTACCTCCCTCAAACACTCCTCTACCACTTCTCATGCACTATCAACATCCAGCCCTTGCAGTTTTGCATGCCATAGCGGCGATCCAAGCAATCTCCTAAGCTTGTCATACTTACCAGCCCTGTAATTCCACATATACCCCATTTTAACTGAAAATTCCACACATTTTTCTCACCAATTGGTGGCAATGTTGTCATATTAGTTATAGACAAATTCTCAGATGCAATTACTAGATTGAGCACTCTCGAACCCCTAGTATATTCCATCACATGCTATCTCAGGTAATTATCCCTTTGTAATTGCATAAAATCCATTTCCTTCCTCCAATGTGTCCTATCCTCCCTATCTATGTTCCCATAGTTGAAATCCCCAATAATAATTATCTGTTCTCCACTCATTGTCTATTTGCCGATGCATACTATCTCCATCATCTTTTCTATCCCCTGGTCTATAGCAGCAGCCAACTGTGTATTTTGTTCTGCTAGCATCTATTTCATACCAGATAGCCTCAAATGTGCTATTTTTGTCTTGCAGTTGAACTTCTACTCTCTTTGATTACAGTTCATCGGCTATCATCAACAACACTCCTTTCCCCCATTCTTTTCTCTCTATCCTTCCTGAACACATTCTATTCACATTCTATTCCACTAAATATATCTATCACTAACTTATCACAGCGATATCCAGGTGACCAGATCTTCACACAGAAATCAAGATAGGACCTAAGATTTTACAGCAAAACTATGACTTCTTTATTTGTATAAAGAAGTCATAGTTTCAACTGTAAAATCTTAGGTCCTATCTTGATTTATCTGTATATGTTAGCATCCTTCCATACTATGGCATAATATTCAGGATAAGATAACCTTTAAAACTTTTGTAATGTGACCACTGAGCTCCAGCTCACTATCTACCAAAAGTTCCAGATTCCTCCATCTGCTCTAGCACAGTTATTCAAATACAATCATGTTGCTGCAGATCTAATTCACCAGCCCAAAGTACCAACTTGTTCACATACTCTTGTAACAACAGCTTCTGGAAATTAATCTTCTCAATTTATCACTGTCAGCAAACAACTGGATATCTCTTCTCAAACAATGAACTATATCATCGATATATATAGATTAACCAACAGCCATCAAAGAAAATAATCTCCTGTCATATCCTACTTGCCAACTTTTCCTTTTTACCAACCACCCCTGTTTTATAAAGAATGACTATTAGAAATGATCATCTTTGATAAAACAGAAATAGTTTGCTATAGTAAATTTCTTTCAGTACACCACTGAGCTTTAGTCAAGAATTTCAGTGGTTTGTTAAATGAGCATATCAGTTAGGGTGGTATTTGTTATAGTGAGAACTGTCTCTCAAACAAACTTTACCAACCAGATCCCAATCTTCCAGCCAATATTTCTGCCAATCCTCTCCACTCACCCCACGCGATGAATCTTTTCTTAGCCAGTTCTTCTTTCGGATACACTATTGAGGTAAATGCTCTTCTTGGTAATTCAGATTGCAATCACATCCAAGTTTCATCGCTACTAGAACAACCTCATGTCTTTTAGTACAACAATGCCTAGTAGTAAGATCTTCAAGACTTTTATTCCTCCTTTCCATGGTCTCATTACTCTGTTTTGTTCTCCAGATCCAGATACTTGTGATATTATAAAAGAAATTATTTAAGTTGGAATAAGAGCCTTCATTCCCCCAGTCTGTTCAAAACATCCAAGTCATGGCTTTCCAAAAGATGTGCTAGGGCAGTTAAAAAGTTTGAAACAAAAACTCCAACTTCATTTATAGCCTACAATGAAATCTGCAAATAGCTGCAAAACTATCACTAAGAGGGTTAAGCTGCTTTAAGAGAACTAAAATGTAGAAATTTTGTCACCTGTGCAATGCAGCTGTTGAAAAAGCTGTTGGGGCAACTTGTCTCTGTCTCTGCTCTCTTTTATCTTAAGGGCAGTACTGAAATATCACCTAAAAATAAAGCTCACCCAGCACCTTTCTTCTCATCCAACAATTGCAGAGAAGACCAAGGCAAAGCATCTGCTTTTTACCTAAAATGATGTATCACATGTCTCCTATGTCCTTCCAGTACAAAGAGAAAGATATAAAAAAAATCTTGGACAACATGCATACCAAAAAGGCTTCTGATCCTAATGGTATCCCACCAACTGTACTCAAGGATTGTGCTTCTGAACTAATGTCTGTTCTTTATCATCTCTACACTATATTATACTAAGCTGCCATCTACCATGCAGCATGGAATCAAGCCCATATAGTCAATTCAAAAAAAGATGTATGGCTATCATCATGCTATCGACCAACTGCTCTCACATCAGCATTACAAAAAATGATGGAAAAGTCATCAATAGTCAACTTCTTGGACACCTGGAGAAATGTCACCTAGTCAGTGACCACAAATATGGAGTCACCAATCAAGATCCATAGCAGATTTCCTCTATGTCACCCACCTCTGATCACATACCATGGAAAAGTTTGGCTAAACCTGTATTGTTGCACTTTTATAAAACATTTGATAGGATTTGGCATCAAGGGCTTCTTTTGTTCAGTCGTGTAATAGTGGAATCTCTCTTCAGATTTTCCAACTAATGCGGGTCTCTGTTAGGGAAAGATCTGTTATTTACCCACCGTCTTTCTCAAATACATAAACAACTCTCTCTTACTGACCTTAATGATAGCACTCTCAACTGATTCTATTCATACAACAAACATGGCAGTGCTCAAACATCTCAAGATCATCTAATAAATGTCATAAGCAATGATTTCCATACCTTCCTTCAATGGGACAAAAACCTAGTCACCTTTAATGCTTCCAAAATGCAGGTTTGTCTTTATTCTTGCAAAAAAAGACTTTAGTACTTCTTCCCCTTACCTTTAATAATGTTCAACTAAACAGTCGGGACTAATTCTTCCTTCTCAGACTGGCTCGTACTCCTGGCCTTTCTTGGCATAACAAATCACTTCTATAGCATCCTCAGCTTCCAGAAAACTTGGAATCTTTGCTCAAGACATTGCTTTTTCATCCATTCCATTACTTTCTAAGAATCTCATATCAGTCCAACAGAGGAATGCTGTTCTCACATGGAATTGAACAATTATGTGACCAGCAGCTGCTCTAACCCCTACATGATTAGAAATGAAGAACAAGAAGGCCTATGGGAAAGTGACCAAAAGGAGCCTGTGAGAGAGAGAGAGAGAGAGAGAGAGAGAGAGAGAGAGAGATATCACCTATTAAGCAGATTGCCCTCGTCTGTATATCATCAAAAATTCTTAGGGAGGTTTTAGGTGCACTATCCCAAATGTGAGAACAAATTCTTTACTGACTAATTTGTTTTTGACTCCAGCTCACTCACAGCATTTAATTATTATAGGCATTGCAGCTTCTTGTGGGTGGGAATGATATTAATTTTTAAGTGCTATGACCTTCACTATGCATATCAGCAGTGCTAATCAAAAAGTCAAGAAACGTATTAATAAAGAGTAAAAGCAGATCTCAAAATTACCTTGTCAACTGAAGAAGTTGAAGGTGAAGGAAATTCTTCTTTACCAGGCAAAAGAGACTGTGTTCTATAAATATACAAGCACATTAGATTTGATTAATAGCAAGAGATTAATAAATCATTTTCATCAGACTTACAATAAAAAAACTAATTTCAAATAACAGATGAAGATCCAATTTTGTGCATTATGAAAAGTGGATGCATTATATGTTCCTTTCTTCAACTCACGAAGAGGGAAGTAGTAAAAAATATAAAGATGCAGCTGCATTTTAGCAACTATGTAAACAAAGCAAAATATGGTGCATTCACAATAATGTTCTATTACAATAGTGGTGGTGTCATTAATTTTCATAAATGAATCAAGAACCATTTAGGTTGATATAAAATGGATAGTTTATTTATTGTTATCTATATTATTATTATTATTACGAGCCGTTTCTGAAAAGTAAGGCAATACTTTCTCGAGGATGTTTAATAATAGGTAGTTGAAATTATACACCTAGAAATAAGTGAACACACACTACTTCTCCACAAAGTTGCCAAATTTATTGATACATTCGTCTCAACAATAGATCCGTTTATCGACATCAGTACTGAAGGAGTCCATGCTCACATCGAGTAACCAACATCACACCACCTGCTAAACTTCACCATTCATAGTGAAATGGCTTTTAGAAAGGTATTTCTTTAGGGGAAGCCAAACAAATGGAAGGCACTAAGTCAGTTCTTTAGAGGGAGAGATGTGGCAGAGTTTCCCAGCAATTAGTGCAATCAACTCAAAAGTAGTTGCAATGTGTGGAGTAGCAATGTCGCACACCAAAATCACACCACTTGTCAGGAGTCCTAGTCGGTTGCATCAAATGTTGACTTTCACTTTGTCCAATGTTGCACAGAAAAGCTCTGCAATGATTGTTCCCCCCTTAGGCAAGAAGTCCATCACAGAATGCCTTGGTAATCCCAGAACACTGTGGCCATGACTTTTTGGACAGCTCATCCACCGTTCCTGACCAAATAACAAAAATATCATCAATGTAACGTAACCACATTTTTGGTTTCTTCTGATATTTTTTTTAATGCATTTGTTTCAAAATTTTCCATAAACAGAGGAATGCTGTTCTCACATTTGGAGCGCTGCACCTAAAACCTCACTACAAATTCATGATGACACATCATCATCAAAGGTCACAAGACTACCACAACAGTGCCATGTGGAGGAAGTGATTAAGGAGAAAGAAATAATCTATTAATATGATTAATAAAAAGCTGGGCTAAGGCTGGAGAAAGGGGGGGAAACCCAATGGCAAGTCCTTTTTGTTCCCAATATTTGTCTTGAAATATGAAAAAAGTGTTTTCCATGAAGTGTTTGAATAATCCCACAGTGTCTGGTGGGAAAATTTGGTTACATTACATCAATGATATTTTAGTCATCTGGTCAGGAATAGTGGATGAGCTGATTGCTTTTAAAGATTATCTGAACAACTTGCATCCCAATATAAAATTCACTCTTGAACTAGAACAGCACAAAAAATTACCATTACTTGATATCCTTGTTGAAGTAAACGAAGAGGAAAAAAGGTTATGCTTTTCTGAACTCAGAAAACCTACTACAACGGGAAGATTTCTAAATGCTGCTTCATGTCACCATCCATTGCAAAAGATAGGCATAATTAAAACTTTACAAGACAGGGCATACAATATATCTAGCATACTAATTAAAAGGAATGAAGAACTGCACTATCTGACAGAGAACCTCGCACTTAATGGTTTTGCATCCAAGACTATCAAAAATATTCTTAATACATCTCCTGCAAATTCCTTACACAAGATTTCAAGAATGCAATCACGCTGCCTTACAGCAAAAATGTCATGGACAAAGTGGCTGCACTGCTCCATGAGTACAACATAAAAGTGGCTTTTTTTTTTTTTTTTTTTTTTATCTTTACAAAAAATATCAAGATATCCACCAAAACCTCCACATCACCTGATGAAAAAACTAGGCATCTATGAGATTCACTGCTTTTGTGGAATTTATATAGGCCGGACAGGAAGGTAGGGAGAGATCTGCATGTCTGAAAATGTAAAAGATCAAAAAAAGAAGAGAGCATAATCAAGTCTGGCATTACATACAACCACTACTGGCCATCAAGTACTCTGGCAACAAACACAAATGTCATATATTGATAATAACTGTTTCATAAGAAAATTTAAAGAAGCTACACAAATGCTTATGATCCCTGCACAATGCAATAAAAATCAAGGCTTAATTTTACATCAAGTATGATCTGCTTTCATCAAAAATTTAACAGCCATGGACCTAGGATACAGCACACGTGATACTGCAGAATGTGATAGCAACAACTGTTGCTATCACATTCACAACGTGAGACTTACATCGTCAGGGGTAATTTTATGTACCATTACCCCTGACGATGTAAGTCTCATGACACACGAAACTTGTCGGATTTTAATTGTTTATTTTTAATAAACTTCTTATATTACAATGTGGTCTGAATACTGAAAATTACCTACAGAACTGCTTAACCACAGAAACCTATGTGTATAAAACTAAGCTATGTGAAGAAGTAGTGCAAAAATGTCATAGACTGAATACAGAAGAAAAATATTATGAGGTGAGTATGCTCTTGAGATTAGTAGAAAAAAAAAATTGCATTAAAATTCTTGATCTTCTAGACAATTACCAATATATTATGGCAATGTCAATGAGTAGGTAAGTTTGCAAACACACAATAATGATGACCTCCAGTTTTGCAGTCTTATCATGTGGGATTGACATAAAAAAAAAAGTAATAAAAGTAAATAACACAAAATAAAAAAGAAACAGTTTTCCCTCCCTGATGCACGTGTATTTTTATGAAATGCTAAACCTGAAACCTCATTTCTCAGTCAGCAGTGGTATGTAGGAATGTATTTCATCACAACATTGGAAAAAAACTACCAAATGAAAATTAGATTTCAAATCATATTCCCCACAATGCACACACACACACATATATATATATACAGGGTGTTCGGGATAAATTTGACAGTTTCGTAAGGAAAAAGAAAATCTTCTTTGTATCTATTAAATTTAATGAATTGACAAAAAAACATTACAGGCAGAGTTAATTACAATACTATCAACAAGATTTACTCAAAATAACCACCATTAGCATCGATCACAGCTTCAATTCTGCTTCGGAACCTCGAACAAGCTGATGCTACAGTCTCCCTGGGAAGGGCCGCAAAAACTGTTTTAATTTTATCCATTAACTGGGCTTTTGTATTACTGGAAGTGCGATTGGTGTCTTTTTCAACTGTGCCCCATACAAAATAATCCATGGGGTTAAGGTCTGGGGAGTTTGGAGGCCAAACATTTGGACTGGTGAAGTCGTAGAAATTTTCAGACAACCATTTTTGACTTTTCCCAGAGGTGTGGCAAGGGGCCGAATCCTGCTGCCATACATACGGCCTACCATTGGCTACCCTTGTTATCCAGGGCTTGACTACAGTTAGCAACTCCACGAACAAAGCCCGAATTCCAATGCCAGGGTTCTTCAACACCTGTTCCTGCAGATTTGCGAGGAATTCTGCTGTACGAACGCAATCAGATCGTCTGCTAGGGATCTTTCTTCTTGCTACATCCTCGTAGTCACCATTGCAAGTCTCTAGTTCATGCCTGATTGTTTTTACTGTATTCAGGGAGCATTGGGCAGCAGTCGTAATATCCTTATTTTGATGGCGGGCACGAATCATCATGATACAAGTTATTCTCTCCCATGATTCAGGTGGGTTCCAGCTATCCATCCTTTCTGACATCTTGTATATGAATGAAGAAGGGTCCAAACTTTTAAATGAAGAGAAGTGTGTGTTAATACATGTAACTTACGGAAAAATATAATTAATTATAAATATGTCAAATTTATCCCGAACACCCTGTATGTTAAAGATGCCAAGCTATTTTAAACCTGATTTTACTCCATTTCCCAAGTAAGCAAACAGACAAATAAGTCAAGTTTGCACCTGCACGTATTGCAAGTCTAAGTGACCCACAAAGTAGTGCAAGTCTAGGCAACTCATGGTAAAGGTAGAATAAGCTCTGATCACTATTCTTAATATTTACCCTTAATGCAAAGCCCATCTCCTTGAGGAGATGTATGGTGCTATGCATTAAAGGCAAGGGGCCACTACCCAGACCGGTTTCTTGAACAAGGAGGAACAGAGGAACAAGAAGGAAGAATTTTTGGCCTTGGTTGGCACTTCCAAGCAACAGGTTATTGGCATTAGTGAAACATGGCTGACAGAAGATGACACAGCTAGTGGAATTGAATGTGAGGGGGTATGGTGTGTTCAGGAGTGACAGGGAGAATAAAATGGGAGGAGGAGTGTTATTGATGATAGCTGATGAGCTACAGCCAAGGAGAATAGAAGTGGAACTGCTGGATAGAGAAAAGAGCATATTTGAGACTATTTGGTGCGAGACTGAAACTAGCAGAACAAAATATACAGTTGGGTGCTGGTATAGACCAGGTGATGGAATAGATGGTGGAGATAGTATGCATAAGCAAATAGAAGAATTGAGTGGAAGGAGGGTAATTATTATGGGTAATTTCAACTATGGTAACATTGATTGGAAGGAGAAGAGGACACATTGGAGGAAGGAATTGGATTTTATGCGGTTATTAAGGGATAACTATCTGCGACAGCATGTAATGGAAAATACTAGGGATCAGAGAGTGCTTGACCTAGTAATTGCATCTACGAATTTGGCTGTAACGAATATGACCACGTTGCCACCAATTGGTGAGCGTGATCATAGGGTCTTGATTTGTGAGGTGGCTAAAGGCGTAGATTTTACAATTAAGACAGGGTACATGTGGAATTATCGGGCTGGTAAGTATGACAAGCTTAGGAGTTTGATTGGTTCAGTGCTATGGCATGTAAAACTGCATGGACTAGAAATTGATAGTGCATGGGGGGTAGTTAAGAAGTGCTTGCATGAGGTAATGGCTGACTGTATATACCTAGAGTTCGAGTAATAAATCAAGTAGGGGTTAAATGGATGAATAACACCATTAAGCTTGAGCTGCAAAAAAAGAAACTAGTATGGAGGGAATTTAAGGAGAAATGTGACCGGCAGGCACATGAATGGTATCAAGCGCAGGAAAGAAAGGTAACGAGTGTGGTAAGAAAAGCAAAAACGGATTATGAAAGAACATTAGCCATGCAGGCTAAAGAGAATCCCACGCAGCTTTTTCGATATGTTGCAAGTAAAAGAAAAAATGTATATGGCAGAATGATTTTAAAGAATGCCGATGGTAGGGAGGTAACTGAATTAGTTGATATAGTTGAATTACTGAGCGAGCACTTTGCAAGAATATATCAATCATCCAGGTGGTGACATTGCAGTAATGAATGAACCAACAGATTATACGGGAATTGTGGTCAATGAAGGGGGAGATGAGTATTCTATTACAAAACCTCAATGTCAATACACCTGTGGGATTGGATGGTATACCAGCTCGCGTCGTATGTGAAGCAGCTAAAGAATTGTCAGTACCCTTGACCATTTTGTTTAATTTGAGTCTCGGGTTTGGGTTAGTCCTGAGGGGGTGGAAAGAGGGGAAAATAGTTCCACTGCATAAAAGAGGTTCCAAGACTGCTGTTGTAAATTACCGACCGATTAGCATATCAAGAATAGTTGTCAAGGTCTTGGAGAAATTAGTCAAGAGAAGAATACAGGATTGGATAGATGAAAATGGGATACTGTATGGGGGACAACATGGTTTTGTGAAGGCTAGATCATGCCTCAGTATCTTGCTCACATTTTATACGTGAGCAAGTTACTGAGGGCTGAACTGGATAAGGGTAATGGGTTTACGGTGATTCTACTGGAGCTTGCTAAGGCCTTTGACAGGATACCACATGGAACTCTAATCAGTAAACTGCAGCATGTGGGGATGGATAAAGAGTTGGTGAGATGGATAGGAGGGTGGCTGATGGAGAGATATCAGAGAGTGGTTTATTCAGTGGTTTATTTATTTATGAGTCCAAAAGATGGCTTGTGACTAGTGGTGTGCTGCAGGGTTCTGTTCTTGGACCACTACTTTTAAATTTGTTCATTAACGATATGGGAAAGGATCTGAGAGGAAGTGTTCACTTGTTTGCTGATGATGCAAAGTTGGATAGAGCAATAGTGAGTGCACAGGATGTCAAAATTTTGCAAGATGATTTGGATAGTTTGGAGGACTGGACTAAGGAAAATGGATGTTAATTTAATGTGGCAAAGTGTAAGGTTATGCATTTTGGGGATGAAAAGATTAGCAGCAGTATATCACATTGGTGGAACCGTACTCCAGGAGATTGATGAGGCCAGGGATTTGGGAGTGTTGGTGGATAGAGAGTTGAAGTTTAGGGGACACATCGCAAAAGTGGCTAAATCAGCTCATCAAATCACTTGGTTGCTGAAAAATACTTTAACAAGTTATTGTTCCTCTGTAACGAGCCTTGATAACATCCCATCTAGACTACTGTGCCCAGATATGGGCACCAGGGTTTCTTCTTGATGGGGAGGAGGTGGAGAAGATCCAGAGACGAGTGACCAAGATGATAGCAGGTCTATGGAATGAACCTTATGAGAACAGGTTGAAGATTTGTGGGTTGCAAAAATTGGTTGATAGGGGGAAAAGGGGTAATATGATTGAGACATTCAAATTACTGAAAGGTTTCTATAAGATTAATCCAGAAGATATTTTTGAGAATAGGACTTGTGGTGGGAGGACTAGGGGCCATACATGGAAGCTGGGCAAGAATGTGGTTAGCAGGGGTGTTAGAACTAGGTTATTTACTTGGAGAGTGGTGAACGAGTGGAATAAGCTGCCAAAGTCTGACTGTGAATGAGTTCAAGGCAAGGTATGATAGATACTGTGTGAATGTTGAATAGTTGTTCCTGACATGATGTTAGGGCCTCCCTCGATGAGTCTGCAGACTCCTTGGAGTTGCCTGAAATAATAATAATAATAATAATAATAATAAAGTAATACAGAGCTTATAAGTATTTTACCAAAACAAGTTAGCATAAGGTGCTCTAACCTTATTAAATAAAAATCTCAGGATGAGAGATAGATGTAGAAAGTTTTTTACCTTCGGTATAATATATGTTAAAGATGCCAAGTTATTTTAAACCTGGTTTTACTCCATTTCCCAAGTAAGCAAACAGACAAATATAAGTCAAGTTTGCACCTGCACATATTGCAGGTGCACAGGTCTAAGTGACCTGTGCACCTGCAATTCAAAATGACCCGCAAAGTAGTGCAAGTCTAGGCAACTCGTGGTAAAGGTAGAATAAGTTCTGATCACTATTCTTAATATTTACCTTTAATGCAAAGCCTTTAATTTGAAATATAAGAATATATATTTCAGCCATCATCTTGTTCATTTCCCTTCTAATATGTTCATAATCCATTTCTTGGGTCTCCATAACTGTCCCAGAAATTTCATCTTTCTTTCTATGACTGTCTTCTTCAAATACTCAGTTCTCTTTTATTTTGTGCAAGACTACTTTAAGGTTTTTTTTATTATTTTTTTTTTAATCACCAATTTATTCCTAGTAATACTCTATAACAGTACATTTCAAAAGCTTTAATTATTTTTCTTTATCTGCTATAACAGCCTAAGTCTCACAGCCATATAAGAATATGATTCAAACGTTTTCATAAATATTTTTGTTATGTCTATACTTATCATACTTGTAATAAACGATTTCTTTTTCTTTAATACTTCTTTTGCCATATCACATTCTATGGCAAAGTAATAATTTTATCAAATATAATTTTTATTAATAAAATATCAGTAATAAAAATAATTAATAAATGTTTATAAATGTCCAACTACTTGTATATGAACAAAGAAAATAAAAAACAAAACAAAAAACTATGTGCATGTTATAAATAAATAAACAGAAAAACTTACTCTAAGTTGTTCTCTTGCAAACTTTTCTGTACTGAAGGAAATACAGATGGTGTTTGCAAAACATCAGTATTTTCTTTCAAATTTGATTTCAGTTCTTGTTCCTGAGCATTATCTGCTTGAGTTAACTGAGTACGAGATGCACCACTAGCTTTCTATATATAAATTATAATGTTAAAAGGAAAAAAAAACATTATAATCACAAAAATATGTTTATAATAAATAATTTAATAAGACGTGTATAGATATTGGTTTGTATATGTTCATATATATACATATATGAACCAATATCTATTAAATATACTAGTATATACAAATATACTAATACAAATATCAAATATACTAGTATATACAATATCTATTAAATATACAAATAGAGGGGACAGCCATGGGTTCACCACTCTCCCCACCCTTGGCCAATTTTTTTATGGAGACCTTTGAAGAAAAAGCCTTAGCCTCTGCCCCACAAAAACCAACCATATGGCTTTGCTATGTTGATGATGTGTTCGCTATTTGGCCACATGGCTCAGAAACACTTCTCTCCTTCTTAACACACTTAAACAACCAACACCCCAGAATCAAATTCACCCTGGAAAAAGAGGAAAAAACAGCCTCCCTTTCCTAGACACACTAGTCACCCGCCAGCCTAATGGAACCTTGGTTTTCTCAGTTTACAGAAAACCCACCCATACAGGCAGATACATTCACCAACAATCCCCCCCCCCTCACAACAATATGGAGTAGTGAAAACACTATACAACAGGGCTAAACTAATCTGTTCAAACGACTTGGCCCTAAACACTGAACTAAATCACATCCTCAACACTTTCTCAGCCAATGGCTACCCCCCAAAAAAAGTCCAAAAAATATTAGAACCTACAAACCACAGATCCCTCCCCCCCTCCGCAACAAGGATTACTCTAAATCCATCACCATTCCCTACATCTGAGGCACCTCGAAAAAGATTACCAAAATCTTAAAAAAGCATGACCTGACCTCCTGTTACAAACCTAAAGACCAACCACTTCCCCTAGACCTACCTGGTGTATACCAGGTCCCTTGCAGTTGTAAACTGTCTTACTTTGGCCAAACAGGCAGGACAGCGAATATCAGAATTTCCGAACACAAGGACTACATCCGGTTTCACAAGTACAGCCATTCTGGTCTTGCAGACCATGCTCTGGATACACGCCACAGAATACGGTGGAAGAAAGCTACAGTAATACACCGTAGCAAATACAAATTCGAAAGACTATTTATGGAATCAGCCTCAGCCCTAAGAAATTCTCCAAACCTCAACAAATTTGGTTGTATGCGACTACCCCAAATCTGGGAGGCTTACATCAGCAGACCTTCAGCCCAACAGCCAAGAACACCTACTTAGCCCACTAGAAGGCACCATCAGGACTTTTAGGAGAACAATAGCTTCATCTCTTCATTCCCAGTTACTGTGTTTGTAGTCCCTATGTGCACGTGCCTTTTTTTGTAAGTTCCTTTAGAAGATGGCAACGTGACATTGCCGAAATATCGGAAAATATTTATTAAAGTATAATTTAATTTATATCCTTAACTACGTTGTTCAATTCCTTAAGTGTTTTAATAATGCATAACCAACGTATAAGCCTGTCTACGAGAATAAATATACTAGTGTTTACTTAATAAACAATTTAGTAGGCACTAATGGATATTAATTACATTTACAATTAATCACACAACAATTAACCAATAAAACAACTGATCAAAACCAACTGAAAGAGCAAATAATCCAAGAAAGCAGTTTACTCAAAGATGAACTGAAAGGTAATTTCTTCAAATACTCACTAGGTGAGACCCAAATTATTTTTGGAACTATTTAAATCACTACCATGAACTGTAGCAACTAGTTGTGAATTATTTTTCCAAAAACTGTTTATTGTTTACTCCCTGCTTTTCTGGTTGCAAAGGCACCTATTTTGTTGTATTTTATAAGAAAGGACTTACTCTCAAGTAAGTCGTATAGAAGGAGAAAAGCTGATTAAAAGAAAGAAAGGGAAAATGAAGTGATGATCATATGGCAAAATTAGATTATTTTGTTGTCGTCAAGTGAAAAGAACTTAAATTCTCTGTATTAGACAGAATTAATAACTTTGTCAATCAAAAGTGCAGACAGAAAGATGTCTAATAAGTTAAAATAAATAACTGTGATTTTAGGTTTACTAGTACAAGGACAGCTAAGGTCATACAATGCCATTACAAAGGTTACAGCAGTACACAAATACAATAAATATATAATGAATGAGTGATTAAATATATTAAAATTTTAACAATGCCCAATTACAATGGTTTTACTTTATTTACTTCAACTGATAAGGAAAAAAAGATGAAGAGAATGAAAATCTCAAGGCCAGTGGAATGCTTCTTATAAGGATGAGTAGAAGATGTGTGGGTTACAACTGGCTGAAAGACAGAAAAGGGAAGATATATAATCTCCCCTTTTCTGAGACATATACGTTGTTTAAAAAGTTTTTATAGGAATGATATAGAGGAAATTTTTCAGTACATAATTTTTTTTTGGGGGGGGGGGCAAAACTAGAGGTTATCACTGGAAATTGGGTAAGAGTGAGTTGAGCAAAGATGTGGACTATATTTTCTGCTTAGAAAGTGTAAATGAGTGAAATGGGTTACCAGTACAGTAGAGTATTAGCGGTTTTCAGTGAATGAACGGAAAGCAAAGTATGATAAGTATTACATCAATGATGGTTAGTGCTTGATGAAACATTTAGGGCCTTTCTCAATGAACCCATAGAGATATCTGTAATAATAATAATACTTTACCCCCCCCCAACACAGCACAGGTGTGCTATAGGTTTTGAACCCTTTCATTTCTGGAGTTAAAAAAATACAAAAATAAAAGCACTCAAGCAGTTTGAAAACAAGAACCAAAACTTAGAGTCTCAGTGGCAAACTCTGAAGAAGACTCATGACTTATTTTTAACAGTATTCACAACAAACTATTTTATAAAAAGATGTTGTATTAACTTGCTTATATTTCACTGAATTTCAAATCACACACCATCAGAGCACAACACAGCATGTATACTCGACAGTGATTAAGTGAAACAATAGTGTTTCATCATTAGATATTATATTTCGCTAAATTTGAAATTCAGCGAGATATAAGCAAGTTAATAAAACATCATTTCATAAAATAGTTCATTTGGCATTGTTAATACCATTAAAAAAAAAAAAAGTCATGAATAACTGTCAACACCTAAGTTTATCAGTTAGTCAGAAGAAGAAGACCACTTGAATCAACTAGGTACGTATGTGATGAAGTTGTCTGTAAGGATAAAAAAATAAGAACGCCATGGTGGACACAAGAAGTTAAAGAAGTGGTTCTGGAAAAGAAGAAAGCATACCAAAAGTTATTAGCAAATAAGTCAGCAGATGCCCTTAAAGAATACAAAGAAATATGTCAGAGAGATAAGCTATGTTAAAAATAGTTAAATAAAAGTCATGGAAAGACTTTGGTGAGAATAAAGAAAATAAATATCAGGAAGGTGGCAAAATGTTCTGGAAGCTATTCAGAAAGCTTCTAGAACAGAACTATATAGGCATACTATAACATTTTCAAGAGGAATGTGAAGAGAAGCACATATCAATACTCATGAGGTAGAAAAAGTCATCAAAAACTTGAAATGCGGAAAGGCAGCTGTGGAAGATGATATTCAACCAGAAATGCTTAAGTATGGAGGTATAAAAAGTTTTGCAGTCACTATACTTCATAATTGAGAGGGCCTGGTCAGAAGGCCGTATTCTAGATTATTGAAGTAGAGCTCTAATAATTCTTATCTATAAAAAAGGGAATAAAGCTGAACGTGAAAATTCAGACGAATTTCTCTAATAAGTGTTCCAGGTAAGATTTATGTAAGCATATTTGGAAAAAGGTTGAGAAAGAATGTGGAAGAGAAACTTGGAGAACAAGCTGGGTTCAGGCCAAACAGAGGTTGTCACAATCAGGTTTTTCACTTTACAATAAATAGCTGAGAAATAATGGGAATATGACAAGGATCTGTACTTAAGTTTTGTAGATCTAGAAAAGGCATGTGACAAGGCATCCAGAGAAAAGCTTTTCTAAACACTACAATTATATGGGATAAATGTAACATCACGCAGAGCAATACATAGTCTATATCTGAGTTAAAGTCGGCAGTTAGAATTGAAGGGAATACAGGAAGATGGTTTGATGTAAAATCAGGGGTAAAACAAGGATGCACATTATCTTCACTCTTATTCATCATGGATCACATTATGAAAGAAAGTGACATTAGGAATGATATTAGAATTAGAGATGTCAAACTTAGCTCTTTGCTTTATGCAGATGATGTTGTACTCCTAAACATATCTAATGCAAGTCTCTGTTAATAACTGTAACAAATTTGGCATGAAAATTAGCTAGGAAAAACTAGGAAAATAGGCAGAACCAAGGTTCATTAGCATATCACACTTCCATATGCACACATACTCATCTCTCTTATTCAACTACTAACTTGCCCCAGATATTTGCAACATCCATTCACTTTGTCTTTTGCACCAATCTAAAGGTGTATCTTTCCAGTCTTAATGAACTTTCTCTTCATTGTAGTGAGAGTCCCAGGTTTATTTATGCCTTACCCAAGTAGGCAAATGCAGCAGCAGAGGAATGACAAGCTGGCTATATTAAATTCAGCTGCGTCAAATCCATATGGATTATACTACTAAAAGAAGTGTCGCTAATGCTTCTGCATGCGGGGAAGCCAATGTACCAAATCTTATGCCACAGAGATATGGTGAGCAATTAGTTATATGGTTAATGAAATCCATTCACTACATACTTATTGTAAATATCTGGATTGAACAAACTTGGAAAGTTGTATTTGATGGAGAAAGAGCTGGAGAGATATAAATGAAGTGTCATTGGTCTTTCAGAAACACACTGTACTGGACAAGGTCATATAAATCTGAAACATTTCATATTATACTACTCAGGTAGTAATGATTTGCTGTGGGAAAGTGATCTATGGACTACAACAGAGAAGGAGTCGCTGTCGTAGTCCACAGATCACTTTCTCACAGCATTGTAGAAATCAAACCCATCTCATCCAGAATCATAGCCATTAGATCACAAGCAAAAGAAAGAAAAACTTTCATTAAAAGAATACAAGCATATGTGCCTGATTCTTCACATCCAGCAGAAGATCATATTGATTTCTATGAATAACTACAAGGGGAGATTGACAGAACATACAAAAAAACAGAAAGATCTACTAATAATCATGGTTGATTTTAATAACAAAGTTGGACAATATTCAGATAATATGATGTAATGGGTAAATTTGGAATCAACACAAGAAATGAGAGAGGGGAGTATTTGCTTGATTTCTATACAGAAAATAATATCATAGTTGCAAACACCATGTTTTACCATAGACCTGCCCACAAATACACCTGGACTTCACCAGAATCAAATATTAAAAACTGAATAGATTACTTCCTAATTCAAAAACTGTAAAATCATCTCTTTTTGAATGTTAAAACCCATTGTAGTACTGAACTGGATACAGATCATGAACTTTTATCTGCCAAGATGTGATTAAAATTTCATAAAAAAAAGAAACAAAGTAAAGCACTTCAAACCAAATATGGAAAAATTCCACATAAAAGAGCATATTAAAATATGATCAGTCAACATATAAAGGAAAGACAAAAACAAGGAAGATGTTAACGTTGAAAATAAATGGAACTTTCTGAAAAATATTATAACCAGCTCAGCTGACAGATTTTTAGAAAAAATAAATGCAACCAAATAATTACTGGATAACACCTAAGATAATGAGATTATGAGAGCAGAAAAGACAGGCTAAAGAACATCACAATAAACTATATAATGACCAAAGCAAAATTCTAGAAAACCAAGTAGACAGGATGGGCTGAAATGCAAAACTAGATTGGCTGAATGATAAAGACTTCCTAGCCTGATATTTGAGAACACTACTGAGGATACAAGATCCAGGGGAAGACCAAGATTAACATGACATAAAGTCCTTAAAACTGCACTGGCATATAAAAGAGCTTGCTTTGGACAGAGAGTGGTGGAAGGTAAGGTTATCTGTACTTCCATTAATAACAGATTATAATTATATGGAAAAGAATTATAAATATAAAGATATATTGGGTTATGTTTGTATTGTGCTACCCTGCATGTTGGCCTGAATGCTCCAGCCTGGTTTGTCTAGTTGTTAGCATATCTGCTCTCCATCCTACAGACTGCAGGTTAACACCAACTGCATCCATAGATGTTTGCGAACGTCTTTATATGGAAAGTGAACTCCATCTGCCAATGAATTTTATCTTATGCTGTTTCTCATCCTCAGAGTTGAGACAAACAAGCTTCTTGAGTACATCATCCATTAGTGTTGTTGCCTGTCCAATTAAATCACTGATGTCTTCCTCCTCTAATTCTACACTCGCTATTCTTCTGGCCAACTTCTTTATTTCTGCAATGGTTTTCTTGTGCTGTTTGTCTGGAATACCTCATAGTTCATTCAACATTGAATCCTGGGCCTTTTGATCGATGGCTATATAGGTGAGCTGAGGTATCTTCTTCTAGAACGATACCATCCCATCAGTATTCAAAAATCTGTTCAGGTTTATATCTCTTCTCCTTAATGAGCTTCTTGAATTGCACAGGGTAGGCCTTAGCAGCCTCATGATCAGCTGAAGCTGACTTAACCGTAATCTTTACATTACAGAGAGAATAATGGCTTTTGAATTTCTGGAGCCAGCCTTTGTTGGCAATAAAAGTGGTTTCTCTGGTGAGGTGGTACAGGGATTTAGCTTAAATCTATTGTAAAGAATGAAGGCCTTAGCAGAGATCATACCTATGTTCACAGGCAAGCTTTTCTTGTGGTGGACTTTGACCCAAACAAACAAATAATAATTTCTGTGGTTAAAAAGTTCAATATAGTTATTCTGGTTTTGTGACCACGTTTATTAAAGAAAACTGTTTTTAAAACTAAACAAGTACTAAAAACAACACCCGACAAGTTTCATTAGTTGTAAGACTAACATCCTCAGGGGTAAAGAGGACTAACAGTTTAAAACACAAACTATAAGAAATTACGAAAAAACAAGTTCATTTGTTGGTATTATGAACATCAAAAAAGTTTGTTAAAAAACCTAATAACAACTCTATACAACCGTTAATGCATGTTAACTGGAGACAATGCCATTTGTTGTCGCATTCTGTGGTTCATGCTCACTCTGTCCGAGGTCTGAAATTGGTAAATTTTTAATAAACGATGACCAAACTTGATTTAAAATCAAACCCTGTAATCTTAAATTCCTACTGATTGCAACAATTGAGTAGGAATTTTAATTATATTTGTTGTCTCTTTGAATTTTTTAGTACTTGTTTAGTTTTAAAAACAGTTTTCTTTAATAAACATGTGGTCACAAAACTGGAATAACTATATTGAAACAAATAATAAATTCTACATTTTTAACATCCCATTATGATATACAAAAGCTACACAATTAGCAGTACGAATTCCATCAGTTTGCACTGCCTGTGATATCAGTTTCTTGTTTCCTTATGTACAATATGGTTCTTCAATAAAAATCATAATTTTATTGGTCTTTTAAGTTTCTGTCCATCACTAAATGCACATTGTTTATAACCTATGGGTTATAAACATAGTAATATTTTAAGCGCAAGTAGCCTAATGCAGACATCACAAATGATGATCTCTTTGAGACTGAAGATACACGATTTTGTGACTGTCAATGCAAAAACACGAACGAATACAGATCCTGTGGATATGGAGCCTTGACTGTATAAAAAAAAAAAAAAATCCTTAGACCATTCTGCAGAATACATTTAAGCAGCTAGCCTTAGTGTCAAAATTGCTTGGCATGGTATCTCATCAACTGAATAAAGATGCCTTCTAAGCAGTAGTATCCCCACTACTGCCGACAAGCAGAGCACCTAATCCTGACACTAGTGCCCTTCTGACACCGACACCCTTGGCAAATGCACCAATATCAACTATCCCCCCATATAGTCTGCCTATGTTTAGAGTACCGTAGCTGGCAGATTGCCAAGAAGTGAAAATTCATGTTGAAGGGGAGAAAGGAATAAGGCAATGTATGAATTTGTTGCCAACACAAAAATCATGTGCATTATATGTAAATAACATTTTCCAACTGTTATAAAAGCAAAATAGTTACCACTTTAAAAACTAGAATGTTCATAAAAGGAAAGCTAATTTTCCGACGTGTAATAACAAACACTCATCCCATGAAATGCATTGATTACCTCTATTATATACATGAATTGAGAGAGAGAGAGAGAAATCTATAGCCCTCATCCCACCCCCCCCTTCTTAGCAGCATTCATTCTCAGTTTCCAAGGATGCCCTCTCGTCCTATCTCCACCCTCAATAAATTGAAAAATTCCATCAACTGAAATCCTGTATGACCCTTTCAGAAGTTTGTATGTCTCAATGATATCACCCCTCTTTCTCCTGTTTGCTAGTATCTGCAGGCTACAAATTCTCAATCTGTCTTCATAATCAGTATTCCACAACCCTGATATCATTTTTAACACTCTCCTTTGCACCCTCTCAATACATCAGAATCACAACAAAAAACAGGAGAATAAACCAGCACACAATAGCCCAAGTTAGGTCTTATCAAGGCCTCGCAAATGGGCACAATGACACACTTATCTTTACATGTGAACATTTGTTTCAGCATTGAAATTACCTTTTGACTTGCATTTTTTTACATGTTACATGGCCCTAAACTTGAACTTCCTATCTACTAACACTCCAAGATCCCTAGCCTCATCTGTTTTTTCAAGCATAATCCCACCAATATAATATGACATTGCAGATCTAATCATGCCACAGTGCATGACTTTACATTTACTGAAACTGAACTAACATCCATTGTCCCATGTCCACAATTCCAGCCTATTCAAATCATTCTGCAAGTACTGCATACAGCAACATTCCCGATTACCCTATCTATCTTTGCATCATCAGCAAATAGCTGCATGTCACTTGTCAAATCCTTCCCAACTCCAACTCAAATCAAATCCATACCACTTTTTGATGTCAGCCATTCTCTTATCCATGCTAATATTCTATAATCCAAACCCATATTCAACAATTTATGCAACAGCAAAGCTGTATTTGGTCAAAAGCCTTAGGAAAATCCAAAAGTATTATGGTGTATCCATTACCTAGTCTAGTTCAATGGTAATTGTTATAGAATGTGAGCAAATTGCTAAAACATGACCTGTCCTTAGTATGCTCATTACAAAGTAGAGATTCACTGTCAACCCATTTCTGAATGCGAGCCCTAATCAATTTTTCCAAAATCTTCACCACCACTCTGAGATACTAATTGGTCGACAGTTGGATGCATGAGTCATGAGTCTTTGCACATGCAATGCAATTACCATACATTCTTTTCATTCCTGCAGAATCTTCCCTGTTTTGAGACTCATATTAAACAGCACGGTCAAAGGAATAGCCAGTTCAGCTGAACATTCTTTTAGAACACGTGCCGAGGTTCGTCAGTCCCTACTGCTGAATTCTCAGTTTGTGCAACAGCTCTAATACCTCATCCTCACATACCTGAATTTCTTCATCCAGTGAAGAGGTAGCAGTGAGCTCAACGTTGCATACGCCGGGTTGATAACTTTTAACAAAATGGGCACTCATTAGTTGAAAAACACATCTGTAATGCTCACACTATCTGCATTTAGAAGAGTTATTCTTTCATATTCATTCTTTCTTTAAGTTGCAGCATATCCATAGAAATCTTGTGAATTGTCTTTAGCAAGCAGAGTCGGTTTCTTTTCATACTTTGACTTTACTTTCTGTACAGCAGTTGTGACTATCCTAGCCTGCTGCTTATAATTTTCATAATCCGCATCATCCTTATGCACACGTTATTCCTTCTACATCATCCTTTTCTTGCAAATCTCTTGCTTAATATTGAAAATTTTTTTATAGGAGATACTGAGATAGGAGTGTTGGTAGCTTGCTCCACCTTTGCAATGAGTTGCCCTGGTGTTGTACCACCTTACCCCAGTCCTGAAGATACTTTCAGGCATAAACTATGTTTGCTCACACTTGGATAAAGGATTAAACTAATTTTATTATACTCTTGCTTAATATGATTACACTTCATTATTTAACTCCTACTCTATTTATTCTTTGAACTCTTGGGGGACACTCTGATATTGCATCATTTAAATATTGTTTAAATGCTTCCCATCCAGCAACTAATCCCATTCCATTAAACTTGGTATACTCCTCAGTTGGTCATAATTTCCTGCTTTGTAGTTCAGCATGAGTCTTTGCACATGCAATGCAATTACCATACATTCTTTTCATTCCTGCAGAATCTTCCCTGTTCTGAGACTCATATTAAACAGTATAGTCAAAGGAATAGCCAGTTCAGCTGAACATTCTTTTAGAACACATGCTGATAACCTTTTCTGAATGGAACATTCATAAACTTAGTCACTTCCCTAGTGAGTTCTGGACGATCAGTCACCAACTGGAGGTAGAATAGTTTAACATCTTTAACTGAAATGCCCCCTGACACTATAATCAAATCTAACACTCTTTGACCTCAAGTTCCTTCTGTCACATGATGTTTGAGGAAGTTGTCTCACAACAGCTCAATAAATGCATTTTCATTCTTCTCATGACATTCTACTGCTACCCAATCAATATCTGGATAATTAAAGTCCTCAATTATGATTACTCTTTCTGCACTCATCTTGTCTATTTGGTGATGCATTTCTTCATCATTAGCAACCAATCCACCAGGTCTGTAACAACACCCTGCTATGTAATTGATCTTGTTAGATTCCACCTCACCATAGATGGCTTCAAACTCATTGTCACATGAAATACTGTTAGTAGTACTACTACTACAATCAGAGGTCTCAACTCTAACTGCATTCAAGTCATCTGATATCATTAGCAGCACGCTCCCTCCTCTCCTATCCTCTCTATCCTTCCTAAAAATAATGTACCCTTTACACTCAATACCAGTTAGTATGTCTGATTCTGGTAGTCAGGTTTCACTAATGCCTACAATCTGAGGTCTCAATATATTGACTAAGGCAACAAACTCTACCCTTTGTTTATGATACTCCTGACATTCATGTACACACATAATAATCTACCTGCATGTTCTTTTGTGTACTCTTGTCTGCAGTCTGTATGATGCAGTTGGACAACTGCAGATCTCTATTCTTCTCTAGTTCCTTATACATGTAGACATCTTTGCACATGTTTGATGGGTCTGAGCTGGACAAACACAAAGTCAAAATAGTTCTCTCCTCGTCAACATTTCCATGACAAAGCCCATTCCAGTCATTAACACAGTTATATAACATCGTTGCTCTTACACTCACATTCTCACCATTCCTCCCTTTATAATTTAGTTTCCCTGACTTTGTGTTAGGTCTCATACCAGTTATTAGTTTTTCTAGACTCCTTATACCAAATGCATTCAGGTGTAGGCCGACCTTCTTATACAAATCCAAACTCATTCCACACATCCAAAAACTTCCATCCATTCCTTATACACAGCCTACACATCAAATCGTTTGTCATTATACCCCTTCTTCTTAATTGATTTTTATCATATCGAGGTAAAATACCGACGATTTTCACTTTCTCACTCTTACCTCTTCCAACAACCTTTTCATGTCCTCTCTCATACTAAACTTATCGCTAGTTAAGTTGTTAGTACCTACTACAATTATGATCTCATTTACTTTTCTTTTGTTTTTTAATTGCGTCCTTTATATTCTTAATTTTCACTCCAGGAAAACTCGAAGTTATAACTCGCTCATCAATAGCATGTTCATCATACCAAATAACTTCTTTCTTTTCACTAACAACGTAACATACCTGATTTTGTTACTTCCTGACTTACCTGTTTCCATGCTTTGTTTCTTATTTTGTTGCTTAATTTTCATCTTCTCCCTATGCTCATTTAAATGGCTCTCAATTTTTTGAAATTCCGGAGTCATTTCTCTGATGATCTGCTTTAATTTTGTTATTTTGGAGGTTAATTCATTTTCTTTAACCTCCTCCACAACTCCAATAACCTCGTTAGCAGGGCTAAGCCTTCTTGTTCTTTCCTGTCCTCTTTTTAGCACTGCTTTTCTTGTGTGTTTTAGGCGCCATTTTAAATTTATACTTATTGTTGAAATAACTTAATAAAAATAGTAAATACACTAAAATCTACACTAATATACTATAAAACACTAATTTTCTAAGGAAAAAACACATAAAACAGACAAAATCATCAATTTTACAGGAGTGCTAAATTCACTGACCAACCACAATGTATCCTCAAACCAATCCTGATTATTATGACATTATACTGATTATAATGATAAGCATGAACTTTTATCTGCCAAGATCTGATAATGTTGGAGTCTTGACAGATAACAGATTGATTTGGAGGAATACTGTTGATAGGAAGTTAGTAATGATGTAAGTTCTTCATGTAGTACTATCATAATATCCTGTACACCCCTTGAGGGTACACGTCAGGAATTTGATGATGAGAACATGAATCAAATATGATCAATATTATGGCATTTTTTTTTTCACAATCTTAGCATTCTCAATGTATTGATTAGCAAAATTTTATGGTGAAGGTATGAATCCAGTGCAAAGTAACATGCAACCTAAATCTTGGCGTTTGTTTTCACATCAATCAGTTTTTTTTTTTCCATTTTTTTATTTATTTGTTATGTAGCTTCCATCCATAGAAGGTGTTTGTAAATCTGTAGTACATTCATATCATGGGTGGGCTAAGGATTCTTTTTTCTATTTTTACTAATTTTATAATTTTTTGTATTATTTATTTATTTTTTTGCATGCAATAAGACAATATTTCAATGAAATGAAGTTTTAAACATGGTTATTACAGAAACTGCAGTTGTCAAAATAAAAATAAATAAATAAAATAGCATGAAATCATACTTTTTTACAAGCAAAACTCAATATAGATTCTTGCTCAACAGTCTTACAGCATAAAATCAAAGGAGAATGCTTATTTGGATGATTAGTCAGTGATAAAGTCACCAAGTCTTCACTTTGAGAAAAAGGAGACCACATTCCCCAGAATAGCGGTACTGTTGTGTTTGGGCCTTTGGTTAAAGTGGTACCTGCAAGGGACTTTAAAAAAAAAAAGTTACAAGAAAAGATTACCTGAACACTAAAAATAATGAAATAAGTAAATTGAACATTAACATTTTAGTCTGTATTTTGTAACTCTTAACCGGATACATTCAGAAATTTTGTGCTCTGGATTATGAATAAAATGGCAGCAAACTGTAAACTGCCAAACACTATATAACTTACTCTGAAAAATATAAATTACTTATACTGAAAATTATATAGATTATTAATAATGAAAATTATTAATGAAAATGATGAATAGTGAATAATGAAAAGAATAATGAAAATTATATAAATTATTATCATGGAGTTCAAAAAGTCATAGAAGGCACACAATCATATTTTCCCTTGAACTCATTTGACAAAGCACTTACAACAGCTTCTGGCAACCTATTTCATTCATTTAAATGAATGAAAATGAAAAACTTGTTTCAATCATTTTTTGAGTTTGATTCTAATCAGTGAATAAAAAAACAAAAACAAAAAAAACTGTGGTTTCCACACGCAAAATTTTAAAACAAAATGATGAGAATAAGAAGGATATCAGAAAGTCTTTAAAATGAACTAAAAAATGATATTTCATACTACAGTTTCAGTAGCCCTGATTCCAAATATCATGCTATTTACAGTAAAACTAACATTACAGATTCATATGCATGTGGATAAAAAATAACTTAAATTTTCCAGTATACATCAAGAAACGGAATGAAGAATTGTGCCATGCTGCCTAAAGCATATTCTCACCCTCAATGGGTATGAACCGCAGACAATTAACAAGATTCTTAATGTGCCTCCTACAGCTCCTTTACATAAACAAGATTTCAAAAATGCAATCACATTACCTTATATCAAGAATGCTACAAACCTAATTGCACACTGCTTCACGATTACAACATTAAAGTGGCTTTTTGGCAATGTATAAGATCTCAAGGTTCTTACATCCACCAAATCTTCACATCCTCCCATGAAAAAAAAAAAAAAAAAAAGATTATGAAATTCACTACTCTTGTAGCATTTACTATGTAGGCAGAATCTGAAATCTGGGAAGATTCAGGTCTGAACACATAAAAGACGTTGAAAAAAAGAAGACAGCATAAATCAAGATTAGCCTTCCATACAACAAACATAGTTTGGCAAGAAAAAACACAAATGTCATATATTGATCACAACTGTTTTATAAGAAAGTTCAACGATACCTAAGAAATGCTCTGGATCCCCATACAATGTAAAAACTAAGGCAATCCTACACCAAATTTGATCTACTTTCATCAAAAATCTGGTTGCTTGTTTGTATGTACTAATTGTGAAGTTCTTGATAACCTGCTATCTATAATTAATTTTTTTTAGTATCACTGATGATGCAAGTCTGATGACTTACAAAACTTATCAGATTATATTGTTTATTTCATTAAACTGGTTATGTGTTTAGAAATATGTGATCTCGATACCACAAATAAACGAAATTAAATTTTGCATTTCTGTATTCCTTTTAATTTCTAATTTAAAGTTTATATATACGAGGTGGTATCAGAAAGTTTCGAGACTAGGTTTGTAACATGCCAACAGATGGCAGCACAAAGCTGCATGCACAGTCACAGGGAGCACCTACCTTCATAAGTCAGTGTGCCAAAAGACATCATCCTGTGTACATCGGGAGCTGTGCAACCGATGCTATTCTGACCACCTGCATTACCACATCTGCAATTTCATGATGGACAGCAAGTTAGAACAAAGAGCAAATGTGAAATTCATGTTTGAAAAAATGTGAAATTCGAGGATCATTACCGGTGACGAAACTTGGGTGTATGGGTATGACCCTGAGATGAAGCAACAGTCTTCACAATGGAAGAGCCCATCATCTCCACGATTGAAAAAGGCGAGGCAGGTCCGCAGCTCGACCAAGTGCATGCTCATCGCCTTTTTCGACATTCACGGCACTGTGCATCGAGAATTCATCCTCAGGGCTCAGACCGTCAATAGCGAGTTCTACTGCCAGGTTTTAAGGCATTTGAGGGAGGACATTCAGTGAAAGTGACCAGATCTGTGGATGCGAAAAACTGGATGCTCCAGGACGACAATGCACCCTGTCATCGAGCTCTCCTCACATGCAAGTTTCTTGCCAAAAACAACATGATCTCACTTCTGCACCTACCCTACTTGCCAGATTTGGCTCCTGCAGACTTCACCCTCTTCCCAAAGATGAAGATCCAGCTCAAAGGTCACCGTTTTGACACCATTGCAGATATCCAGCGCAAATTGCAGAAGGTGCTTGACATGCTTCGAAAAGATGACTTCCAGGACACATTCCAGAAGTGGCAAGAATGCTGGGAGTGCTGTATTGATATGCATGGGGAATATTTTGAAGGTAATAGTGTGTAAACGTAGATAAATAAAGTAATTTCTCGTAAACAGAGCTAGTCTCGAAACTTTTTGATACCACCACGTATATATATATATATTACGATGAGATCGGTTTCACATCAGTAAAACATAAAAACACTTACATTTTCTGAAGAAGCTGCTTGGAAGGAAACTCCATATTCCAAGATGAAGAAAAGCACAATATTCTTGTCTTCAGGTACACCAGTCACTCTAATTTTATTGCGTACTACTAAACTTGAATTGTCAAACTCATTCCTGTACAAAAATAATAAATATACACATGTAAATTGAAATATACATATAATATGAAAGTCAACAGCACTCAGTTAACATATGAAAATCATCAAATAAAAGTCTGACTAAACTCATGTACAAATTGCAGTGTATCCATGGCTAGGTAATTTTACTACACATCACACAGTTTGTAAACAAACCTTGTTGCAAATCACATCTGTGACTAAAAACATTTCCGGAGATTTTTTTTTTTTTTTTTTTTTTTTATAAGCAAGCCTAAGTTAGCCAGGAAATCTGCAGTCACAGATATGAAAAATATAACTGCTACTGACTGAGCATTTCATAATGTGTTCCTTAACTCGAAAGCAGCTTAAGTTCAACTACATCAGGAGCTTACTACTGTATCGGGAGAAACTTTACTACTGGTCTAGATGGCCACATAGATGGCATTTCTGTAATTGAACAAACAAGTTGGAGATTCAAATCCCATATTATGTGCATATATGTATATACAGTAAAACCCCTATTTTACACTTTCCAGGGGACTGACGAAAAAAGTGTAAATAACATCATCATCATCAAATTCCTGACATGTACTCTCAAGGGGTGTACAGGATATGATAGTACTAGATGAAAAATTTACATCATTACTAACTTCCTATCTACAATTTTCCTCCAAATCAGTCTGTTACTTGTCAAGACTCCAACATTATCAGATCTTATATTTCTATTGTCTAAGGCACTTTGTACCATATCAATCCACCTATATCTTGGTCTTCCTCTGGGTTGTTTTCCTGCCAAATTGGCAGAGAACACTTGTTTTGCTAATCTTTCCTCGCCAATTCTGTTCAAGTGACCATACAACCTGAGATTAGCTCTATTAACGCATTCCTGGATGCTGACAATGTCAAGCTCTTTCCTACTATCCTGGTTTTTAATATGATATTGCCATTGTTGCCATCTGTTCATGCCTCTAATCTTTCTCAGGACTCTCATATCTGTGGTCTCTAGTCTTTGGTCAAGTGTTTTACTTCTGACCCAACTCTCAGATCCTTAAATTAAAACTGGTTTGAACACTGTATCGGGAAGCTGTCTTGTATACAGCTAATTTATTGTTATGACTAATTTCTCTCTTATTCCATATGAATTTATTCAACTGATTTCCTACCATACCAGCTTTGTTGATTCTGTAGTCGATTTCCATATTTAATTTACCATCTGCACTAAAAATAATGCCTAAGTAGCTGAAATGTTTTACTTGTTCCACAGGTTCAAGTAAAACATTTTGTTTTACTTGAACTTTAACTTGTTCCCCATTCAAAACGCAGTTGACATTTTCAATGATTCTACCTATTTTCATTGTCTTTGTCTTTTTATTGCTGACCTTCATACCATATCTATTACAACAGTTATTCAATTTAGTCAGAGAATCTTGCAAACTTGTAGCGGATTTATTTAGAAGTATAACATCGTCCTCTAAAGCGAAGAGCTGATATTAACATCTCCAATTCTAATATCATGTTTAATACCACTTTCCTTTATAATGTGATCCATATAGATAATGAATAACAGAGGGGATAATGTACATGCTTGTCTTACGCGAGATTTAACATTAAACCATCTTCCTGCTGTACTTCCTTCAATTCTAACTGCTGACTTGCAAATCAAATAAAGACTAAGTATTAGGAACTGTTGAGGGAAAGAGAAAGAGAGGAAGACAAAGAATGTAGTGGATGAAAAATATAGAAGACTGGACCTATCTCTCATATGAGGAATGCAGAAGAGAGGCACAGAATAGGACATGGTGGAGACACATGGTAGTCAATCTGCTGGAGGGAGAAGACACCTGACAGGACAGGATTGCTTAATATAATGCCCCCATTGACACCATATAACTGTAGTGTATTGAATAGCTTCTCTCTTGGCACCTTGTCATATGCCTTTTCCAGATCGACAAAACTTAAATACAGATCTTTGTTATATTCCCATGCTTTCTCAACTAATTGTCGTAAAGTGAAGATCTGATCCTGACAGCCTCTATTTGGCGTGAATCCAGCTTGTTCTTCACCAATCTTTCCTTCCACAATTCTTCTCAACTGTTTCTCAATTATACTGGCATAAATCTTGCCTGGAACACTCAGTAAGGAAATACCTCTGTAATTCTCACATTCAGTTTTATTTCCCATTTTATATATGGATACTATTAGAGCTCTACTCCATTCATCAGGAATTTGTCCCTTTGTCCAGGTCTTCTGAACAATGAAGTGCAGCCACTGTAAGACTTTTATACCACCATACTTCAGCATTTCTGGTTGAATATCATCTACTCCTGCTGCCTTGCCACATTTCAAGCCTTTGATAGCTTTTTCTACTTCAAGTATGGATATGTAGTCCTGACTGTATGCCTGTTGGGTTTTTTTTTACCACTGTGCTATCACTGCTTGTTTCATTTAGCAATTTTTCAAAGTAATTATTCCATACTTCAAGGATATCTTTTTCTCCCATTTTCATGTCACCTTTATCATCTCCAACTCCTTTTACAGCACTCTTTCCTCCATTTCTAAGCTACTTCAACAACCTTCAAAATATCTTTCCACCTTATTGATATTTATTTTCTAGTTCTTGCCAAAGTTCTCTCATGACTTTTGTTTAGCTAGTTTTACACAGTGTTTAGCTTTCTTACATTTGTCTCTGTATTCTCTAAGAGCACAAGCTGACATTTGCCAGGAACTTTTGATATGCTTTCTTCTTTTCCTTCACTGCCTCTTTAACTTCCTGTGTCCACCATGGAGTTCTGATTTTTCTATCCTTGCAGACAACCTCACCACATGTCTCTCTGGCTGAATCAATCAGCGTTTTCTTCAAGGTTTGCCACTGAATCTCCAAAGGTTTGGTTCTTGTTCTCAAATTCTTTCATTTTTTCTTCAATAATCTTTGTGTATTTTAGTCTACAGTTCACATCTGAGAGCTGCTCAACTTTTATTCGCTTTAAAACCTTTCTTACATGTTATTCTTTTCAATATGAAATTCAATTTTATCCTGCTCAAGACTAAATAGTGATCACTTCCAATTTCAAATCCTCTGTACACTCTGGTGTCCTGCACCAGGGAGAGAAAACATCACTATCAACAATAACATAGTCAATGAGACTTTTCTTATTCCTTGCCTCTTCTCTCCATGTGAATTTGTGCACATTTTTATGTTGGAATATGGTGTTAGTAATAACCAGTCCATGTCCTGAGCAGAAATCCAACAGGTATTTGCCATTATTATTAGTAGCTTTGCTCTTTTCTCCAAATTTTCCCAAAACATTTTTGTATGTCTGACAATCACACCCTACTCTGCTATTTAGATCCCCAACAAGGACCAACTTTTCCTTTTTCATTGTGTCAGTTGCTTTCTCTAAAGCCTCAAGAAATTCTTCCACTTCTTCCTTAACAGAACCTTCTATGGGACTATAGGCACAAATAAATCTCATTGTCCAGTTCCCAATTCTCATATTTTCCCACATCACTCTACTTGAAATTGCCTGCCATTGAAGAAGATTAGCCTCATATTTAGTGTTGAATACTATGGCTACTCATTCTTTTCTTTGATTGTCATTGCCTGAATATAACATTTTGTATTTATTACTCAGAAAGATCTCACCAGTTTTTGTCTTTTTTTGTTTCAGTCACCCCTATTATGTCGATCTGGTACTTATCTAATTCCTCAGCTAGCTCCATTTCTTTGCCATTCAGGCTTCTTATGTTGATAGTACCAATCTTGAACTCTGGTGATGTTGAGTTGGGGGTGTGCTTGCTTTCAGATTTGTTCCAGTAGCTGACTTTTCACTGTTCGTCCTGGTTCCCTGGCAAAAACAACGGGGGGGCCTTGTTTAACTGGGCGACGCCCCAGCCGACATGAAATTTTGTCATGTTGTACCATCATTTTGTATATTGGTTTAAGCCAATAAGAATACAATTTGGTTGGCTAATTCCCAAATTGCCAGCCCATCCTCATTCGTTCAGTATCCAGGTAGATACCCAACAGGGTGCACCACAAGAAGGTGAGAATTAGACATTAGGTCAGAAACCCTGGTCGGTTCTCCACATTCCTCTAAAGGTTATGTAGAGGTGAGGTCTCCTCTCAGTTATACAGCTTTGATCCTTAAGCATTCTGTGTAAATAGCAGGAAATGTAATAAAAAAACATTAAATAAAGGCTAAAAGATGACTTACTGCTAGTATGTGAGTCTACATACTAGATTACAAAATTTAATAACTGAAAATAAATGAATTTATAATTACTCATATTTATCTATTTAAAAAAATCTTTAATTGTTGATTGTTTTTTGCTTTTTTCTGCACTCTTATAAATTCCACCTGCCTCTCCACAGTGTATAAGGCATTAAATACCCCATCGTCTCCTGATGCACTTGCAATATACCGCCTCAAAACAGAGATAGCTTCCATTGCTTCTTTACTAGTAGGGATGGTAGGTTCTTGATCACAGTCTTCTTTAACCACTTCTTCCTCTTCTTCTTCACCAAGGTGAATGAAAAGGATGTCTTCTACACTTGGTACCATTGATGTGATCACACTAGCATCAACATAGTCTTGAAATGAGGAAGCCTCATCCATCACATACCAGTTGTTGGGCTCTGACACATCTTCTTCTTCCTCCTGTAGTTGTTCCTCCTCTTCCACAAATGTAACTCCTGCCTTCCAGAAACAGTTGGATATGGTTTCAGTAGTAACATCCAACCATGCTTTGGCCACATAATGCATGGTATCAAGGATTGATATGGTGATTTGTTTTGGGTCCATACCATTATCATGCATAAACACAGCTTTTTCAACGAGCATTTTTCTATATTTCCATTTAAATGCATGGATGATGCCCAGATCTAATGACTGAAGCTCACTTGTACAATTAGGGGGAAAGAATACTAATCTAATGTTTCTGAGCTGCAGATCTTTAGGGTGTGCAGGACATTTGTATAGCAGTAGTAGTATTTTGCAGTGGTTTGCCCCCATTTTAGCATCCAGAGCATGCATGGTGGATGTGAAGATGCTGCTGGTCATCCATGCTGTGCTGTTGGCATAATACTTAGTAGGCAGCTTTTTCATGTTCTTAAAACACCTTGGCTTTTTAAATTTACCAATTACCAGTGGAGGTAATTTTTCTGATCCATCAGCATTGACCATGAGCAAAACAGTTACCCTCTTCTTGCTGAGTTTTCCACCATGACACTTCTCTCCTTTAAAACACAAGATTTTACTTGGCAGAATGTTATAAAAAAGCCCAGTTTCTTCAACACTGAAAATATTTTTTGGTTCGTAGTCCTGAATAATAGTCTTTAGTTCATGTTTCCACTGGTTTACAGTTTCCCCTGCAACACTATTACTTTCTCCACACACTTGATTATACACAATATTGTGACGAGTCTTGAAATGATCAATCAATCCATCCATTTGATGCAGCCAAACCATTAATCCCCAACCTTGCAGCAAATTCAAGGACTTTCGCTTGGAGTATAGTACCATCGACTGGAATACCCGACACTCTCGTAGAAACAAACCACTCCGCCACAAGTTTATCCAATTCATCATATGTCAATGTCCAGATATATTTTTGTTTTTTTGACATAGCACCAGATTGCTTTGCATTGAGTTCAATGCTTGACCTTTTTTTTACTATCGTGTTCAAAGCAGACGTGGAGAGTCCAAGATCTTTTGCTAAATGCACACGTGTTCCGGCATGCCAATCTACGTCGCAGAATTGCCATCTTTTCTTCTACCAAAATACATTCTCTGTCTTTTTTCTCCATATTATTAACATGGATAATCCACCACCGCAACTTGAAAGCAACTTTCACACGCTAAATTACGTAGCAGAAATTCTACAATATCAATTTGTACTGTGAATGAAAAATCATGGTATCGCTCATTACCGTGATGGCGGAAACGAAACTACAGCTGAAAGCAAGGCCATCTGGGAACAGAAATGCGCAGATTTTTGCCGAAATTGATTCGAAAATCAATATTGCCACCCGAGAAAAAACACAAATCACGGGAAATAGCATCCACATCAAGTTGTTAATGGCAGGAAAACAATATATCGTAAGAATAGGCCTTAAGACGGGACCAACGGAAAATGACGTAAATGACAGGAAAGCGTAAATTGCCGGAAAATAAAAATGGGGTTTTACTGTATATAACTATGTAGAATTATTGATGCTATTTCAGATGAACATTTCCCATGGAAATATTTATAGAATATACAAATTGCAGAGATCAAACTTCTATGTGCGAGAGAGGGGAGCGAATTGGTAAGAGATGGGTCATTTATCAGTCTAATTGCTCTCCTCTGTATTGAGTCAGGCATTTTGAGAGAGCTCTTAGGAGCCCCGCTCCAAATGAGAGAGCTGTATTCAATAGCTGGGCAGATTTACGATTTCTATAAGGTTAACAGATGTTTAGAGGTAAAGCAACATCTTGAGTGAAAGAGAAAACCAAGTTTTTTGGAAGCTGAGGATGCAATTGTTGTGATGTGTTTATGCCAGGAGAGGCTTGATGTCAGGGTAATTCCGAGAAGAGAAATCTTATTTGGTCTGGGAATTTCAGTGTTATCAAAAATAATGCTGGAGGAAAATGGTTCTTTTTTTTTGTGAGAAATAAGACAGAACTGGGTTTTACTAGCATTGAAATTGACGAAGTTATCTGAGTCCCATTGGAGGATGGCTTGGAGGTCAGAATTAAGGGCAATGGTGGTTGATGCTCTGTGTGTTGAAGTGAGTTGTGTAGAATAAGGTTTGTCAAATGAAAGGGACAACTGCAAAACTGTGTATTGGGTTAGAGGTCAACAGAAGGTCATTGATGTACAGAAGGAAGAGGATTGGTGAAAAAACTGAACCTTGTGGTACCCCAGCATCAGTTGGATGGTGGGAGGATAGAGATCTGTCTACCATCATACATAGTATGCAACCAGACAGGAAGCTGGCAATCCATCTGCATAAGTCCTGAGACAGTCCAAATGATGGGAGTTTGCTTAGTAAGCCTTTGTGCCAGACCCGGTCAAAGGCTTTAGAGATATCAAGTGCAACTACTAGGGATTTGCCAAATTTCTCCATAGCATTTGTCCAGCGATGGGTGATGTATGAGAGTAGATCTCCTGTTGATTGCCATCGACTGATCTGTACTGGTGGTTGCTTAATAGCTGGGTACCTTCAAGGTAGAATAGGAACTGAGAGTTGATGGTTTTCTCTATCACTTTGGAAAGGACTGAAGTGAGCGAGATAGGGTGGTAGTTAGATGGTAGTGATTTGTCACCCTATTTTTAGGAATGGGTTGAATATAGCAAGTTTCCAGGCTTTGGGATATATATATATATATATATATATACCAGTGGAGTAAGAGGATATGTACAGACAGCATAGGAAAGGAGTCAGTTCTGGTGCACAGACCTTCAGGATAATTGGAGGAATGCCATCAGGTCCAGGAAACTTTTTTGTTTTACACACAAATTAGACACAAAAAAGTCAGGAGTTTAGCTTTTTCTGTGGGTGATGTTGCAATTGAGCCATCTGGGTATGATAGGGGTGGATCCTACTTCTTCTCAATCTATACCTTGGATCCGACATGTTATTAACTATGATGTTCTTAAACAAAATAGAAGGTTGCTAGTTGATTTCTAATTCAAATATAGAGAAAATTTATATTTAAAGACTGCGCCACTCTACATCTGCATTAGTTCAAGAACTGAAGAAAAACCAACTCACAACTATCTCTTCTTTTAGGTGTTAATACTATATATACAGGCTGAGTATATTTAACTTACTTAATTTACCCGCTTTGGTTCGAATATTTTATGAATGGTGCAGTAAAAGAGATTCGGGCAAAATACAACTTTTGATTAACAAAAATAAACATTTAATTTTAGAATCATAAATTTTACACTTAAGTTTAAATCAGTAATTAAGATATCACAAATATTTTAGCTTCTCTGATAAGTACAATCATATAAACTCAGACAATGGTAAATCTGTTATCTCTAGTACAGTCTTCTTGCAGTTCCTTAAGTTCCAAATACAATAAAAATTGCAGTAACACACCTCTTCACAAACAAACACTTTTAATTTTATACTTCAGCTAATTCTCACCAATAGTTACTGTTAATATAAGAAAATTCTAGGATGAAACTCACACACTTCTCTGTATAGAAATATTAATGGTTGGAATAATCTTACTGATAATCTTTTTTCTTCATCTACTTATACGTAAATACTTTTTATAACTGTAAACACTTTAAACAGTATACGGCACTCATTAAATAAATCTTCTAAGCAATAACTGAATTTATCGTCGGTCACTATACACATAAACAAACGTTTCTGCATGAAATACTACTGATTACTTATGAATTAAGGCAATACACAATAATTCCTTAACTTGAGGTTTTGTATGCACAGCTGTTCATTCTTCCTGCATTCATTTAATTCTTTAGGCAATATATTTCTAAGCACAGCTAACGGTAAACTTCAACTTTACAGCCTCTACTATTTGCTAATAACTCTGTGCTTTGCTTCAAGGTTCTGTATGTCCTTGAAAGGTCGGCCCTGAAATTGAATCTCAACTCAAATATCGCTAGTCTATTTAGTAGTCACTCAGCTGTCTTCCGTAGCTATAATTGTTATTCTACATTTATTAGCTAACCGCTTCTCGACTAGTAGACTTTATTAGCCGCTTGAGTGACTTGCCGACTCGCTATTATCGTACTGTGATTCCCGAATGCCGAATGCTCCGATTCCAACCTAATGCCAATCCTCTCCTTTCTCTCTCTCTCTCTCTCTTAATAATCTATAATTTCAGCATTCATCACTTATATATCCATTCTTCCCGCCTAAATTGTTCTCGTGATTTTTTTTGACTAAAACTCTTTTCAATAATTTTCAACATTCTTCTCACATGGTGTTCCAACTTGTGCTCGCTTACTTACATGCATCTCCATGACAACAAAACAAAACATAATAAAATTGAGCTACTACATAACGTTAAACCTCTACAAACAGGAATAAAAAGAGAATATTTACATTTCAATTAATGCGCAGTTAAATTATCAAACACAAGTTCTTATAATATTATAGTAATAAATAAAATAGCTTAATAATATTTAATACAGTCTTTTCATTATTAATACATATATCTTTGATTAACTAATTAGATATTAGACAAAATTAAAATAGTTATATGAATATTAAATTGTAAAATAAGTTGCTTACATTAAATATTATTTACAAGTCTAGCCTTTGTGATGGAAGATCATGTTGGATTCTGAAGCAAATAATAATTACTCTAATCTCTACATAATCAGAATCCAACAGTGGGAATATTGTAGGGCAAAAGTTATGACCGATTGCCTTGGCGAGAGACCAAAAGGCATGGCTGCCATTTGGATAGGCTGCAAGCTTCCTGCTTTTTGCCCGTTCAAATTCTATTTTAGAAGCATTGATAATTTTCTTGCATCTGCTTCGGGTCTCAGTATAGGCATTGAAGGAGGATGGGATTTTGATTTGAGCCAGTTGTGGTATGCCTGATTTTTCATTTGTACAGCCTTGGCACATCTTTTGGAGAACCAGAATTTGGATAGGGAATGGAAGTTCAGAGTAGTGTGGGGAATGTATGTTTTCATGCCAGTGAGGATTACTTTGGTGATACGTTCGGTGCATATGTTTGGCCTGGAAGACCGGAAACAATAATCCAACCATGGGAATGAAGCAAAGTAGTCTCGGGACTGCCCCAACTGGCACTGCTATAATGCCAAACTACTTTTGTGTGGGAGCGACTGTGTAAGCATTGTTGCATGGGAGAGGAGATGAGCACTAGGTTGTGGTCAAAATTACCCAGGGGGCTCACTACATTAACTGCATATTTGGAGGGGTCATTGGTAAGGAAGAGATCTAGGGTGTTCAGGGAGTGGTTCAGGTTATCTGGTATTCTGGTTGGCTTTTGAACAATTTGTGTAAGGTTATTAGTGATGGCAAATGTTTTAGCATCTCTGCCAGCAGGACCTGTACAACTGGAAAAGGAAAGCCAATTGGTGTTATGGATGTTAAAATCACCCAGGAGGATGATTTCACTGTTAGGAGAGTGGGACTGGAAAAAATCAACTTTTAAGGAGAGGAAATGAAAGAGCTCAGAGTGGTTGGTGGTATTAGGAGAGCGATAGAGACAGCAGATGAATTTGATTGAATGGGGGAGGGATATTTTCAACCAAAGAAGGTCGAAAATAAGTGATTCTAGGTTACTTGTACATAAGTACAAGTTTGTAAGGCAGAAAACCAGAATAAGATATTAACAAGTATTTTAATTAAAAAACATGTTTCATCCTAATTACATGGGATTTCTTCAGGTGTAAACATGGAAACTAGCAAACAAACGGTGACAACTGCTTGTAGTTATACAAGAGTTTGATGTTTTTACCCACCCACCCACACACACACACAGTGCTTTTTTGAGAGGGTATGTAACAGTAAGGCATATTGGTACCTTTATTAACAGTGATACATAACATACATGTGCAGTACAATCATAAATTTGGAATATTCAGTAATTTTAAATGTGCATGTTTACCTAATATGCAAATAAGCTCAGTTATTTAATACAATTTACATTTTTCTCTAAGTCTGTTGTTAAAATATTTGTTATATAAAACTTTTTTATATTTGCTATATAAAACTTTTTAATATACATTTTACTTATTTTTTTACACAAGACCTAAAATATACAGACTCATTAATCGAAAAGATCAAAAGAAGACAACTTCAGTGGTACGGACATGTAGAGAGAATGTCATCAAAAAAACCTTGCTCTGTATGCAAGAATAAAAGAAAAAAAGGAAAACCAAGAACTAAATGAATAACAACAATAAAGGTCAACTCTGGATTACATTCATATAGACAGCTCACCAGCCATGCAAGAAACCGACACTCCTGGAGGTTGTTGTGGAAACATGGAAGACTCAACCCATCCCCAATGGAAGAGGACAATAAGTAAGTATTTTTTACATACTTCAACATTAATAAATTTATGCTTAATAAACTGTGTTATACACTAATTTGCTGTTATTCCAAAAACACTATCCCAATATAAAGTAAATTATATATAAATAATTTTTAAATTTGTTTTCATATCCTTCTAATTTTAAATCCTTCCTGCTAGCAAAGAATGATTATTGTCACCTAAAGTTTTACAAAACAAGCACTTTACATGTATATGATATGCACGTGTGCGCATGCAAGTGCATATCTCACGCATGCACGCACACACATACAAAGGTCTGTAGTCAATATTCTCAATAAGGGGGAAAAAAAACTTCCAGATTTCCGTTACGAATGGTAATGGAATCATGGAATCTTTTTTCATTTCGTTTTTGCAGGGTTCATTAAGACAAGATGAAAACAGTCTGAGGAATAACTGCTAATGATAATATTATGATCAAAGTCATATGAATGAGAAAAAAGCTCTTCCAAAGAATTCAATCAAGGTAAAAAGTAATTGCCATAGTCACTAATTGTTCTTTAATTAAATCTTTGAATGTTCTTAGAAGACGAGTTTGGGTCCCAATTATTCTTGTATAAAATAAAATCCCAAGGAACAGCATCTCCATACTATAACAGGTTGTCAAATATAGTACCTAGGTTTTCAGACAGAGAAGGAGATGTCAATTCTATAGGCAGACTGAGAAAGGAATGATCTTTTTATTCAAAATTCCCAAATTCTTAAAATTAAAAGATGTCATTCTATCACTCATAATTCACCTTTAAAATCTTTGAAAGAAGATTTGATTCAGGAGACAGGTGGGTTAAAAAATTACAGCTGCTTAATAAGGCAGAAGAGCAGCTCACTTAATTGACGGAGATCTAAAACATTGTTTTAGATCTAAAAAATTTACTGTGATGGAACGTTGTTTTTCCAATCAATTGATTCTATGAGTCATGTCCAAAGCATGGTCTGTAAGGCCTGACTGACCATAGCCATTACAGCAGATGTATTTTTTTATGTTCTTCCATGCTGATCTTTCTGTCTGCCCATAGTAGGCAAACTTGAAGGAACAGGGACCTCTGTATACAACAGGAACTGAGAGAGAAGCTGATCTTTAGTAGAACATATAAGGGTAGCAAGCTTTCAGTGGAGCTTGAACACTATGCAGAGGTATTTCTTTAAGATGATTTTAGATATATTTTCTGAAGTACCTCAAACAAAGGGGATGATGATTGCATTACTAAAATCCTTCTGAGGATGGGAAGGATTGATTATTTTTTGATACTGTGAAAACTGTAGCCATTAGATAAGATGGGTTGGTGTATATGATTAAGCTCTGCTGCAAGAAAGGCCTCATTGGAACAAAGGTTATAGGCTCTATTGGTTAATGTTTTAATGACACCATACTGCTAGAGGAGGGAAGAGTTTGTGACCAATTATATATTTGGTTTAATCCTTTATCCAAGTGTAAGCAAACAAAGTTTGCACCTGAAGTATTTTCAGGACTGGGCAACTCGTGGTAAAGGTGGGATAAGTTCTGATCACTTGCCTTAGTATCCCATAATACAAAGAACATCTTGCAGACATGTATACTGCTATGCATTAAGGGAAGGATCACTACCCAGACTGGTTTCAACCTTTATTGAGGTCTCATCGGTGGGAGCTAGACCCAGAGGTGGTGATACTAAGGTAGAAGTAATGCAGAAGTCATATCACCATATACCAGTTGCCAAAAGGTGTCAACACCTTATCAATAAAATTCTCTGGATTAGAGATAGTTGATGGAAGTTTTTTTCACTTGGCTATGCTACCAATTATATATTTGGTTTAATCCTTTATCCAAGTGTAAGAGGAGTTTGTGAGTGTATCTTCCTGTGTGTATGGGTTTATTGTATACTGAAAAGGACAGGTTACCATGGTATCTAGAAAAGCTAGACTACTATTAGTTTCTTTTTCCATAGCAAATTGGATTCCAGGGTGAAGACTATTGAAGTGATAGAGAAAAGAGTCTAATGTGTCTGCTCCATGAAGCCAAATAGAGAACACATCATCCATGTATGTTAATCAAACAGAAGGTTTGAGAGGGACTGAGTCAAGAGTTTTTTTTTTTTCCAAATATTCAATAAAAAAAATTTGCATGGGGTGAAAGGGAAGAACACAGAGAGGTGCCCTCTATCTGGTTATAAATTTTGTTCTCCCAAGAGATAGCAAAGGAAAAGAGATCTGTGATATGTATTAGGAGGAAAAACTTCATAAGTTATAAGGTGTCACTTAAGAGAATGCTGATGAACAGTGAAGTGATATCAAAGCTAACCAAAAATGAGTTTCTCCCAGCACTTAAGCCTTAACACACAGACAGAAACCCTAATTAGGGCCATGGCAAAACAGCTAGAAAGTGTGAAAACATCCTGTCTGATATTTAAGAAAAGATAATTTATCTGTTTTGCAAGAAAAAAAAAAACAACTTAATTAATACTTGCATTCAGTTCATCTGAAATTTAAAAAAATCTAAATTTGGTTTCTTCTTACATTTCCAGAATTCCTTGAAAAATTGTATTTAATGTCACTGTGCAATGTGAAACCAACATTCTAATTGCTGGAGGTCTGAAGTGATTTTGAAAAGTACATGCACACTTCCATTTTTATTGACAGGCTTATATGTTAGACATTATTCATAAATTAATTTAACAGTATTACAACATTAAAACAAAATCCTAAATTATAAAAGGATATTTATTAACTGGCGTAGATTTCGCTGGATTTCAAACCAACATCCTCAAAGCAAAACATCATTTTACAGTTTGCATATGACAATGAGTAAGTGGAACAATTCAAACTATAACAGACAAAGAGTTGATCTTAAGATGACTGTCTCCCAAAATTCTTGACAAATTAATATAGCCATACTTGTTAAAGTTAAGAGAATGCATCATAGCCACTGCTGACTCAAAAAATAATCTCTCTGACCTATAATGACTTCTATATAGAACAATGATTTTCTTCCATCAAAAAACTTGTGAAAGTGTCCAAGAGCATGGTCTTCCAGTCCTGACTTGCAATAATAAAGGTAGCAAATGTATATTTTATGTTCCCCAAAGCAGATGTTAATGACGTACCATCCCTATCTGTAAAAAAGAACATAAAAGACACATTCAATTTAATTTAACAATTATGGTGAAGCAGGCCACTCAGATCATACTCTTAACACCCTACACCAAATTGACTGAAAAAGTACTTGTTCTTTACATCATACAAAAACCTGGTATGAATGGAAATTTAAAGAAGCCTGTGAAATTTTGATTAACCACCCTAATCTTAACAATAATGGTGGCATAAAATCCCAAGAATTTGGATGGCACACATTCAGCCCACTTAGTTCTTCCAAGTTTTCCAGCAAACTCTGACTTTAGGACCCTAAGCAATTTTTCAGCTTTTATTGGCCACCATCCATTCTGGTTTGTTTTAATTTATATGTATACTTATATGAGTAACTTTTTTTTTTGTGACATGTTGCTCTCTAGCTTAATTTAATTTGTAACCTAATAATAATAACATGACTTTAGCTTTGATCTAGAAAGGTTTTTTTTTTCACCAGAGGTCAGGCCAATAGTTTTAACGACCAGTAACTTTAGCATACCATGCAGGTTTTGTTTCTTCGTACATATATGTGTATACTCCAGATGATGATCTTAATGTGGAGGTTGAAACATCGAGTGATTATTTTGGTTTATATTAAACTGAAGTTTTACTCTAACATGGAAGTAGTTTCCATAATTCTAAGAAGCAACAGTTAGTTGCTACATACCTTTCAGGCTACATGGAGATCTTACAGATTTTTTTTAATGTCAATCCCACCCAAGAAATTTTGTAAATCTTTTTACTAAAATAAAGAGCCAAAAGGCTCCAGTTTGGCAATGTAAAATTATAAAAATCAAGTGGATATTAGATCTAGCATTATTTCAAAGCTGAATGTAGAAAGTTCCTTAATATTGAAAGAGAGTTTTTGCTCTCTTAAGGTTTCTGCCTGGTCTCTGAAGAGAACCAACCAGTTTGAAACAGCTGTCAGGCCAGTGAAACCTTATCAAAAATGGACTAATTAGAAAGTGAATATATGGATGCCTGGACAGCATCGATGTTTTCTAAAGTAGTCTGCACTAGGGCAACTTGTAAATGCCGGCGGGTATATTCCCATAAGCTCTCTGGTTCAACTTATTTTTATGAAACTTTCATAGTTTCTGCATTCGGCTTTGAAATAATGCTGGATCTAATATCCACTTGATTTTTATAAGTTTGTAAATCTATTGTATATTAGTACTATGGGTGTGCTAAATGTTATTAAATCATCCCGATACCCTCCTCTAGAAGCCAACCCTTGAGGCTAAGTTCTTAATCTTACTGATCAAATTGAGTCTTCTTCTAATTATTTAACTTTGACTCTTAAGTAACTTTATATCAAAAAACTTTTAAAAAAAAATAATAACTGCTGCAAGTAAAACATGGTGCAAGAAATAGCAGTTACAAATTTTATTTCATTAAAAATTCATCGCTGAACTTGATGCAACACTTAACATCTGAGCAAAGAACAGCTAATGACTTAAGTTAACTAATAAACAAGTGAACTTAAAACAATGAATCTCCTCAAAAAATGAGTGAATTGAGAAATGACTGATTTTAATGAATGAGAAAATAACAGCTAACTTAAAGGAATGAATGAATTACATAACTATGAACTACTTTTTAACTATGAAGTACTTTTTACTGATTCTTTACAGTAAAACTCTGTTATAACCCATGAGCTAACATATAAAACTCATACAAGAATGACTCTCATAATTTATTTTTAATGGTACTCAACACCAAATGAACTAAATTATAAAAAATGTTTATTAACTGGGTTATATTTCACTGGATTTCATACTAGCATCATCAGAGAACACTACATGTTATGTTACAGTTAACATGTGACAATGAGTAAGTGAAACAATTCAAATTGTAACAGACAAAAGATCTAAAGCACTAATTAGGCACTTTATAATGTTGTAAAAAAGAAGTATTACGGGCATGCATGAGTTGATCTTACGATAACTGTCTCCCAAATTTTTGACAAATTAATGAAACCATACTTGTTCAAGGTTAAGAGAATACTTCATAGCCATGGTTGAATGTAAAAATAATCTTTCTGATCCATAACAACTTCTGTATAGCAGAATGGCTTTCTTCATCTAATCCTGTGCACAGGAATATCCAAAGTGTGGTCTACCAGTCAAGACGTCTTAAAGAATGCTGTTGGCCAGTAATCGTTAATAGTGTCAATCATCGACAATCTCCTGTGTGCAAAAAATTCAAAACTGTTCCCACCATCAGAAAAGTCATAGCCACAGTGTTCTGTGATTGCCAAGGTGTTCTGTTGATGAAGTGCTTGCCAAAGGGAGGAACGATCAATGCGAAGCTTTACTGTGCAACATTGGACAAACTGAAAGCTAACATTTGGCACAAACAAATGGGGCTCTTGACAAGCAGTGTGATTTTGGTGCACAAAACACTATTCTGCACACCACTCATGAGTGATTGTGCTGTAATCATTGGGAAACTGACACATCCCCCCCCCCCTACAGCCCAGACTTAGCATCTTCAAACTTCCATTTGTTTGGCACCATCAAGAAACACCTTTCCAGAAGGCATTTCACTTCAGATGAGGAAGTTCATCAAGCAGTGCGATGTTGGCTACTGGGTGTGGGCATGGACTTCTTCAGTACTGGTATTGATAAACTGATCTATTGTTGGGACAAATGTATCAATAAATTTGGTGACTTTGTGGAGAAGCAGTGCATGTTCACTATTTTTTGAAAAAAAAAATGCGTTACTTTACTTTTTTACATGGAATATGTTTGTAGATATTTCCTTGCCATGTAAAGTAACCTGCATGCATAGTAAATTTGAATGATTCAAAGATATCAGGGGAAAAATTAGACTTTATTAAATCAAGAGCATCTAGAAACTATCCATTACTGTCTGAATTTGTAAAGATGTGATTTTTAAGTAGTAATCCGAAGTGGAGGGAATTTTTTTTTTTTTAAAGAAAAGTAGAGGAGTTGAAAGTACTTGAGGCAAGCAACTTAGCTAACTACTGAGCAAGTTTATAAGCACGACTGTGTGCTATCAACTATAGGGCATAGGGGAATATTAGATTTTTAGAGTTTAGGCATCCAAAAATATGGGATGGATTATCATGAAGAGGTTTTATTTAGAGATTTATTAGAACCTCTTCATTATCATGAAGAGGTTCTACAAAATAGATAAAATATTACATGGCCCTCTTACTTCCCCCTCCTCCCAACACACACAAGAACGAAACACCACTATTCCTATTCCTTATGTCCAAGGTATATCAGAGAAAATAGCCAAAGTACTAATAAAATATAACCTTTGCACTACATTCAAACTTCATGATAAATTAGCAAGTCTGATGTGCTCTCCTAAGGTAAAACTCCAAAACTCCATCCCCTAGAATATCCAGAAGTCTATGAACTTCCATGTAACTGTGACTTGGCCTACTAAGGACAGGCAATAAGTTCTGCTAATATCCACCTTGAGAACATAAAAAATACATTTGCTATCATTATTATGGCATGTCTGGACTGGCAGACCATGCTTTGGACAGTCCTGCACATAGGATTAGATATAAGAAAACCAATGTGCTATACAGAAGTCATTACAGGTCAAAAATATTATTTTTAGAGTCAGCCATGGCTATGAAACATTCTCCTAACCAGAATGATTATTGTTGCATTAATTTGCCAAAAATTTGGGAGACTGATATTTTAAGATCAACTCCTACACAACCATAACATTTCTTTTTACATTAAAATACACCAAATTAGGACATTAAATCTTTTGTCTGTTACAATTTGAATTTTCACTTACTCAGTTTTGCATGTAAGCTGTAACATGTTTTGTGCTCTGAAGATATAGGTTTGAAATCCAGCAACTTATATAAGGCAGTTAATAAACTTATAATTTAGTTCACATTGTGTTGCAATACTGTTAAAATATGAGTAACATTCAACAACTAAGCTTGTCGATTAGAAAGAATAATTCTCAATTCTTTGCCACAGCAGATAAGTGATTTATCACTTTCTGGTCAGCTTGACAATAGCTCTTCTTGTTATATTATACTAAATGATTTTGTTTTGTTTCACTGTAATTTTCCACGAATTCTTCTTCAAAAAAAAAAAAAAAAAAAAAAAAGGCCATGATAGAGCATTTTTTTTTTTTTTTTTTGTATATTCTTAGTTACTGTATAATGTGGGTTTTAAATGTGATTTAATTTTATATAGTAATAAGACTTTGAAAAAAAAAAAAAAATCAAAAATCAAGTAGCAAACTAAATGACCTAAATTAATGAATTTCTTTCAATCTTCCATTTGGAACTGAACATGTTGCACATTCATGGAGTTAACCGAAAATTAAGGATAAACTGTATAAATTACCAGAACATTATTATTATTATTATTACTACAGGCTACTCCAGGAGTCCTTAGACTCATCGAGGGAGGCCCTAAACATCATGTTCACACAACTGTTCAACATTCTCACAGTATCTATCATACCTTGCTTTGAACTCGCTCATTGTCATAGCACCCACAACAGACTCTGGCAGCTTATTCCACTCATTTACCACTCTAAAAGTAAAGAACCCAGCTCTAACACTACTGCTAACCACCCTCTTGCCCAGCTTCCATGGGTGTCCCCTAGTTCTCCCACCACCAGTCCTGATCTCAAAAATATCATCTGAATTAATCCTATAGAATCCTTTTAGCAATTTGAATGTCTCAATCATATCTCCCCTTTTCCGCCTATCAACTAGTTTCTGCAACCCACAAATCTTCAACCTGTTCTCATATGGTTCATTCTATAGACCTGTTATCATCTTAGTCACTCGCCTCTGGATCCTCTCCACCTCCTCCCCATCAAGAAGGAACCGAGGTGACCAAATCTGGGCACAGTAGTCGAGATGAGGTCTTATCAGGGCTCGGTACAGAGGTACAATAACTTGCTTGTCTCTGCTCGTCAAGGTATTTTTCAACAACCAAGTGAGTTGATGAGCTGATTTAGCTACTTTTGCAATGTGCCCCCTAAACTTCATCTCCCTATCCACCAACACTCCCAAGTCCCTGGCCTCATCAATCTCTTGGAGTACAGTTCCACCAATGTGGTATACTGCTGCTAATCTTTTCACTCCGAAATGCATAACCTTACATTTTGTCACATTAAATTGACATCCATTCTCCTTAGTCCAGAACTCCAATCTATCTAAGTCATCTTGCAAGACTTTGACATCTTCTGCATTCACTATCGCCCTACCCAACTTTGCATCATCAGCGAACAAATGAACTGTCCCACTTAGACCCTTCCCTATATCGTTAATGAACAGATTAAACAGCAGTGGTCCAAGAACAGAACCCTGTGGCACACCACTAGTCACAGGCCATCTTTTGGACTCTACTCCTGAATAAACTACTCTTTGATATCTCTCCATCAACCACCCAGCTATCCATCTCACCAACCCTATATCCATTATGTGTAAAGGTAATAGATAAATTATTTTGTTTGTTCATTTGACTGTTCATGGTTGCAAAGGGCTCAATAGGGATAACATCTCTGACTACAAAAATATAAGATTCATATAATAAAACCATCAAAGAAGAGCATTATAACAAAAAAAAAAAAAAAAATATATATATATATAACTTACTGAGAAGAATTAGCAATGATAGTTCTTGAATGACCCATTATTCCAGAACTAGCTTCTGCACAAAAGAGATGGTGTACATCTGGTTCAGTAACATACATCCAACCATTGTGAATTCCTATCTGTCATAAAGAGGCAAGCCTAATCAGAACTGTTAGTGCAGAAACTATATAAATAGATTCATAATTAAGATGACAACAGTGCTGAAGAATACAATGCTCATTACTTCAAACAATCTGCAAAAATTTTAAATATCAAAACATCAATGAAAGTGGTCGCAATACCCTGAATGAGCTTCAATGCCTTGTCAGATAATGAAAAAATGATTTCCATATTTTATTGAGATGAAAGTTCACATAAATACACAAGAAGAATAAATATAGATTACTTACATAACAATAATGTTTTCTTTCTTTACAGAACCTTTACTCACACTATTCTGGGCATTTCTGGTATAATTTGAAAATGGAATAATACCTACCCTTGTATCCATATCACCAGTGTGATATGGATACAAGGGTGGCTGACGTATAGATATCAAAAAGTAGTATAAGGAAGAGCAGAATCCAGGAGAAAGCAGGTAACTAGTGGTGGGTGCTTCAAGGTTCTGGCATAGGACCACTATTGTTTATAATGATATAGGAAATAACCTGAAGAGGTAATATTCAGTTGTTTGCTGATGATGAAAATACATAAATAATAGTTAATCAAAGATGAGCTTTCAGGATGATTTAAATAGGCTGATAGTATGGCAAACCATAATGGATTTCAATTTAATGTAAAAAAAGTGTAAAATTACACATTTTAGGATAAATGAATTAGAAGCTGTGTGCCGCACTGAGGGGAAATGTACTTCAAGAAATATATGAAACTAGGGAATGGGGGTAGTAGAAGCCAGAGAGTTGAAGTTCAGAGGGCATATTCCTAAGGATGCCAAGGTAGCCTATACGATTACTTGGCTATTGATGAACACACTAAAGTAGATATAAGAAAGTGATTATTCCTCTTTATAATGCCTTGATATGTCCACATCTGGATTATTGTGCCAGGCTGATCATCTAGGTTTCTTAGGGATGAGGGAGTAGAGGAAATAACTAGACAGTCATTTTAGAAATTATGGATTTTACAACCGTGTTATAAATAACTCTTTTTATTATCCCGACGTTTCGATCTTCATATCAAGATCATCATCTGGAGCATACTCAAATATGCAAGACAAGCTGCGTGACGTTACAAACAGTGAGCTAGATAAACCATCAGTAAGTTAGAGAATTGTTTCTCTAGCTTACTGTTTGTAGTGTAATGCAGCTTGTCTTGTATATTTGAGTATGCTCCAGATGATGATCTTGATATGAAGATCAAAACGTTGGGATAATAAAAAGAGTTATTTATAACATGGTTGTAAAATCCATAATTTCTAAAATGAATGCTGATCACTGTGTAACACTAAAAGAAAGGAAAATAATTAGAAAGGTGTCAGAGGTGAGTGACCAAGATGGTGAATGGTCTCCGGAATGCTACCTTTATATATATATATAAAGATTTTAGTAATACAGAGCTTATAAGTATTTTACCAAAACAAGTTACCATAAGGTGTTTTAACCTTAAATAAAAATCTCAGGAGGAGATATAAATGTAGAAAGTATTTTACCTTGGGTAAAATAAATGTTAAAGATACCAAGCTATTTTAAACCTGGTTTTACTCCATTTCCCAAGTAAGCAAACAGACAAACAAGTCAAACACATCTCCTCTAGGAGATGTGCTTTGTATTAAGGGTAAATATTAAGATTAGTGATCAGAGCTTATTCTACTTTTACCATGAGTTGCCTTGGTCTTGCACTACTTTGAGGGTCAGCTAGACTCGCAATACGTGCAGGCGCAAACTTGACTTATTTGTCTGTTTGCTTACTTGGGAAATGAAGTAAAACCAGGGTTTAAAATAGTTTGGTATCTTTAACATATATATATATATATATAAATGAGTTTTTTTACCTTGGGAATAATGTATATTAGGGTTACCAAGTAATTTTATAAACTTGGTTATTTTACTCCTAATCCCAAGTAAGCAAACAGTTAAGTTTGCACCTAAAACGTAGTTCAAGTCTAAAGGTGGTGCAACACCAGGGCAGCTCATTGTAAAGATGGGTAAAGCTCTGATCACTATTCTTAGTATTTTCCATAATGTAAAGCTCAACTCACTAAGAGATGTATACTGCATTACATTATGGGTGGGGTCACTGAGGAGACCTCAAAAAAGATTGAAGCCGGTCTGGGTAGTGACCCCATCCATAATGTATTGCAGTATACATCTCTTAGTGAGATGTGCTTTACATTATGGAAAATACTAAGAATAGTGATCAGAGCTTTACCCACCTTTACAATGAGTTGCCCTGGTGTTGCACCACCTTTAGACTTGAACTATATTTCAGGCACAAACTTAACTGTTTGCTTACTTGGGATTAGGAGTAAAATAACCAAGTTTATAAAATTACTTGGTAACCCTAATATATATATATATATAGCACTGGTGTGTTGTAAGCACACCAGTGCTGTGTATGGTATGTAGATAAGAACTTAGAAGCTTATTATTTTTTTGTTTTTTTTTTAAGGGTTGAGGGTTGCATTTGTTTGAGAATACTTGAGGAAAGAGGAGGAGCAGAAGCAGGTTCAATGTATTTGTAGTTGAACAGTATAAAGGTTGTCAATTCACTGGACAGTGACTGTGAAATAGACAGTACTGAAATGCTGAGTGTGAGATAGAAGCAAAAGTGAATCTGTTAGGAGAGGGGTCATCAATGAGCCTAATTGCTTGCCAATGGACAGCATCTAGGATTTTAAGGGAAGTTTTAGGTGCACCACCCCAAACATGTGCGCAGTATTCTAAGCATGGGTGAATTTGTGATTTGCATAGTTAGGAATTGGTTGAGTGTAAAATAGCTTCTTGAATGAAAGAGAATGCCTAGTTTTTTGGATGCCGAGGCTATTGATATGATGTGATTATGCCAGGAGAGACTGAAGGTAAATGTTATTCCAAGGAGAGAGATCTGATCTTGTCTGGTGATTTGTGTATTACTGAGGTTAAGGATAAGTAAGATGAGATCTCTTTTATGAGAAAAAAGGCAAGACTGTATTTTGATGGCATTGAATATGATAAGTTATTCTCGCTCCACTGAAGATGGTATGAAGATCAATGTTTAAGGCACTGGGTGTAGATGATCTTGTAGCCTGAGATCCCAAAGTACTGCATGGTTTGTCAAATGAGTAAGATGAGTGGAGAGTACTACTGTCCTACTGCAAAGCTGTGGATAGGATTAGGGGTGACTGTGAGTAGGTCATTTATGAACAAGAAAAAGTACTATGAGAGTAAGTGACAGGACAGAGCCTTGAGGTACTCCTTTTGATGGTTAAGCTTAAAGAGAGGAAGCCATCTACTTTGCAGAGAACAACCAGAGAGAGAAAGCTGGCTACCCAATTACAGATGGTGGCAGGGAAACAAAAGGATGGCAATTTGTTAAGCATGCCACAATGCTACACATGGTCAAAAGCTTTGGAAATGTCGAGGGCAGCAGCACAAGTTTCTCAAAACCTTTCCATGTCAAGTGTCCAGTGGTGGTTGATATAGTTAGAGGCGAGCTGTGGATTTTGAATGACAGAATCTGAATTGGTGGGTTTCTAAGTAGTGGAAGAGTTTGCTATTGATTACTTTCTCCATTATTTTGGAGCAGGGGATATAGTGGTTTCATTAAAGGGAATCATAACAAAGCTGCCTTTGTTATGTCATCTAGTTTTTCATGATGCAAATAGACCATAATAATACCTATGATACAATTTATTAGAATATCAGCCATGTTTTTGACAGACACATAAGAACCTAGTGATTAAAATATGACAGATAAGTAGTGATGAATGGCACCAATTTGCTGTAAGTATTACAACTTTTTGTGTGTGGATTACATGCACACATACACAAACAAGGTGTAGCTCAAAACAATAAATATACCATGCTAATTTTAGAATATTCTTGACCGATGCACTTGTTTGTGCATTGACACAATTTGGTGATACCATCCAGTTTGGAAATGATGACCTTTAAACAAAAATTTTAATTTTGGGAAAAGAAAATAATTGGCTAGAGCAAGGTCTGGTGAGTAGGATGGGTGCTGAACAGCATTGACTTTCCTTCTTCTTCTTCAAGTGTCATCCCTAGAAGGAGGTTGGCAACCATGTCACGGAACCTTTTTCTTTCTTTTGCTGCTCGGAACATTTATGGTAATTCAAGCCAGTCCAGTCCTTAATGTCTTCAAACCACATTCTCCTGGGTCTACCTCTCCCTCTTTTTCCATCCAATTTCCCTTCTAATATTAATTTCTGACTTTCTTGAAATTGACTTTCCTACTTACCAAAAATTCACAAATTCGCAATCACAGCGTCGTGTGAAGGTGCACTGTTGTGAAGCAGGAACCAATCACTGGATTGGTATAATGTCAATCTCATTCAATTCATTCCTTGTATCAGCAGCAATGCAAAGAATGTTTATAAAATTCTGCACTGACCATTGACCTTTTGACCATTAGTTTGGAAATAAACTCAAGATGAATGGTTGCATGGCTACACACCTCAGAAATTGATTGGCCCTACCAGAAATATTCACTGCTGAACAAAAACTTAAACGAATATGCCTTTTAAAATATATGAAATGCATCTAATTTATTGAAAATAATTTTAAATGATCATAATTGTCAAGTAATCAAGATAATGTGAATATGAGACTAAATGCCAAATTGGCATTTGGTTCATATTTATATTCTCGTAAAAATATGAAAACTTCAATATGAAACTTTAGAAAATAGCAGTGTAAAATTAAGGAAGAAACATACACAGAACCAATTTAAAAAAATACTAAAGTTATGAAAATAAAAATACTGAATATGAAAGAGCATTCTATAGTATTGGATCAGTTTCTTTTATAGTAAACTAAAATAAAGCAATTTAAATTGCATGCATGTCTGGATAAGTCTGGTTTAGAATGGAAGAAGTTCTACTTCTTATCAGGAACTTGAAGAAAATTATGAAAATTTTTAAAAGGACAACTGTTTTCTGAAAATAAAGTTACTCAGCAATTATACCAAAATTAATCCTCAACTGTTTCCCACTGGTGACTCCTTTCCAATGAAAGGAGTCACCGGTGGTAAACTAGAAATATTTGTACTGCTAGTCTTAAAATAAAGCTTAAAACAGTAAAGAATTTTTTCTACACAATAACAGGTAGGAAAAAAAACTATATGCCTACTTGAAAATTATAGACTGTTTTATTTAAAAACAAAAAGGTTAATCTTAACTTCTAAAAAACAGAACAAAACACTCATGTACTTCTATGTATGAAAATACTAAAAAGTTACTGATTGAAGAAAATATGCTAAAAAATGTTTTAATTTGGCAATAAATCTTATTAAAAGCATAGATGATAAGTATATAACAATTACAATTATGCAATTCTATTTTATATCAAGTAGTCAAACAGAATGCAAACTTGAGAGTTTGCATTCTGATACTTAAAAATTTCAAAAGTATTGAGAGTTGACAAATTTGCAAATCTTTGCCATACTATCACAATGCTGGGTAATACAATACTAAACAACTCATATATTGAGGTGCTTAAGTTGCATAACTGGGAGGAGACCATCACACAGCCTTTTAAGGAATGTGGTGAACTGACAAGGCTTCTAACCTAATGTCCAATCCTCACGGTGCACCCTGTTAGGTATCTACTTGGATACTGAACATACAAGGAGGGGCTGGCAATTCACAATTAAGCCGTGCAAATCGTATTCTTATCGGCTTAAATCACAATATAAAATTATGGTACAACATGAAAGAATTTCATAATAGCTGAGGTATTGCCAAGTTAAACAAGGGCCCCCATTGTTTTCGCCAGGAAACCAAGGCGAACAGCAAAAAGTCAGCTACTGGAACAAATCCTGAAGCACATCCCAACTCAACATCAGCAGAGTTCAAGATTGGTACTATCAACGTAAAAACCATCAATGAAAAAGAAATGAAACTAGAAGAACACGTGAATAAGTACTAGGTATGACTGAAACAAGGAAGACAAAAACAGATGAGATCTTTCTAAGCAACTAATACAAAATGTTATATTCAGGCAATAACAATCAGAGAAAAGAAGGATTAGTTATATGTTCAACAATAAATATGGAGATATTTATTGATGGTTCCCTATCCTCTCACATCCAGCATCAGCTGGATGTGAGAGGATAGGGAACCATCTACCATCACACATAGTGTGCGTTCAGACAGAAAGCTGGCAATCCAACTGCAGAAGTCCTGAGACAGTCCAAATGATGGGAGTTTGCTTAGTAAACCTTTCTGCCAGAGCAGGTCAAAAGCTTTGGAAATATCAAGTGCAACCACTTGAGATTTGCCAAATTTCTCCATGGCATTCATCCAGAGATGAGTGATAGTAGATCTGTTGATCAGCAGCAACAGAATATGTACTGGTGGTCGTTTAATAGCTGGGTACCTTCAAGATAGAATAGGAGCTGAGAGTTGATGGTTTTCTCTATCACTCTGGATAGGACTGAAGTGAGTGAGATAGGGTGGTAGTTAGATGGCAGTGATTTGTCACCCTTTTTTTTAGGAATGGGTTGAATATAGGCCAGTTTCCAGGCTTTCGGATATATACCAGTAGAGTAAGAGAGCAACTGACATTCAGGACAATTGGAGGAATGACATCAGGGCCAGGAGTTTTTTGTGTCTAATTTAGACAATAAGTTTCTGATCTCTTTCTGGCAAAAGGATATAGGGGCATTGTATATTGGGTAGTTGGAACGACTGGGGTCATTTGCCATTGGCAGTTATGCGTGCATTGGAGACAAAGTGTGAAGCCAAGAGATTAGCTTCGTCTCTGGGTGATGATGCAATAGAGCCATCTGGGTATGATAGGGGTGAGAATGGTGTAAGGAAAAAGTTACGACCAATTGCTTTGGCAAGAGACCAAAAGCCACAGCTGCCAATTGGGCAGGCTGCAAGCTTCCTGCTTTTTGCCCGTTCAAATTCTGTTTTAGAAGCACTGATAATTTTCGTGCATCTGTTTTGGATTTCAGTATAGGCATTGAAGGAGGATGGGATTTTTTTTTGCTTTGATCCAGTTGTGGTATGCCTGATTTTTCATTTGTACAGCCTTGGCACATCTTTTGGAGAACCAGAATTTGGATAGGGAACGGAAGTTCAGAGTAGTGTGGGGAATGTATGTTTTCATGCCAGTGAGGATTACTTTGGTGATACGTTCAATGCATATGTTTGGACTGGAAGACCGGAAACAATAATCCAACCATGGGAATGAAGCAAAGTAGTTTCGGGGACTGTCCCAATTGGCGCTGTTATAATGCCAAACTACTCTTGTGTGGGAGTGACTGCGTAAGCATTGTTGCATGGAAGAGGAGATGAGCACTAGGTTGTGGTCAAAATTACCCAGGGGGCTCACTACATTAACTGCATATTTGGAGGGGTCATTGGTAAGGAAGAGATCTAGGGTATTCGGGGAGTGGTTCAGGTTATCTGGATTCTGGTTGGCTTTTGAACAATTTGTGTAAGGTCATTAGTGATGGCAAATGTTTCAGCATCTCTTCCAGCAGGACCTGTACAACTGGAAAAGGAAAGCTAATTGGTGTTATGGACGTTAAAATCACCCAGGAGGATGATTTCACTGTTAGGAGAGTGGGACTGGAAAAAATCAACTTTTAACGTGAGGAAATGAAGGAACTCAGAGTGGTTGGTGGTATTAGGAGAGCAATAGAGACAGCAGATGAATTTAACCAAGTGGGGAAGGTATATTTTTAACCAAAGAAGATCAAAGTTGGATGATTCTAGGTTAGGTGCTCTCTGTCAGGGTATGTCAGAGCAGATATATGTGCATATGCCACGCTTGGTCAAAAGGAGCTAAACAGTGTGTAGTTTGGAAAAGTGAGATGAATAGTGCTGAGGGGGGGGGGGGGATTTGAGTTGCTGCTAAAAAGAGTAAGTGGGGTTTGGAAGACTGCAAATGGTAGTGGACACTATTAAGGTTGAAGATGAGGCTCCGGATGTTGGTGAAGTGGATATGCAAGATTCTGTGAGGCATATATTTGACTGCAAGGGTCTTGCATGTTCACTATGAAGTGCCTGCATACTGGTTTCCTTGGTGCTACTAGTGGCGTGACTTGATTTTTGCACCAGTTTGGCTTGTTTGTAGTCTATGATCCGACTGTTGTCTCCATTTTGGCGTTTTTCTTCAAGTTGACTTCAAAGTTGGTGTTTTTGTTCCCTCTGGACAAATGTTAAGTCAGGTTGAGCACATGTGTGCGATTATGGCCAGTGTCCTTTAACTTGTTGTTATCACCGTTATTAATTTGGATGTGCTTATTGGTGTGTCACAGGTCACTTTCAGGAGACATGGAAAGTTTTTTTCATCTTTACTTTTGTTTATGGGTCTGAAACGATGCATTTGATCATGTTTCTGGGATCGAAGTTGCATTCTCCTGCTAATTTGCTGAAGTCTTCTTTTAATGATTTACTGTTTTCTGTCAGAAAGTTCAGAATAATGGCTTACAGAAGAAAGATGAAAGAGGGAAAGTTGGTCCTTAATGGTAATAACTAATCTGTTAGCATGGGCAAATTCCAACAGTTTTTCACCGTCACACTTCTGTGCACAGTAGAAGAAGGCGAATCATTTCAATAATAGGGTAATTGATCCATTTCACGGGATGAGTTTGTTTATTATTGCACATCAGAAAATTAGCTTTTCTTTTATGAACATTCTAGTTCTTAAAGTGGTAACTATTTCGCTTGTATAACAGTTGGTAAATTTTACATATAAGCAAGTGATTTTGCTTGTTGGTGATGAATTTGCACATCCCTAAATCTTTTCTCCCCCTTCAACATGAATTGACTCTTCTTGTCACTCTGCCAGATATGGTTCTCACAACTGTGGGCAGACTATATATGTATGAATTAACACATACACATCAATGTAATATGTTAAGTTTATCAAAACAATCAGATGGAAAGCTGTTTTGAAAAAAGAAGAGAAACAAACAAACAAAAAAAATTACCTGTAGCCGTCTTTCCACAATCCTTACTTCGTTAATCTTGTTTATTTCATCATTATTAGAATGATGTTCATTAAGTAAAATCATTGTCAAAGCCTTTTCTACTATTTCAACAGATGGTTTCAGAAAGATGTGTAGTTTATCCAATATGTATGATGTAGTTTTACAGAGTCGTGGTTTATATAAAGCATCACTTCCTGAAAAAATATATATATATTAAGAAATTATAAAACACGTTTATGATGTATCTGTTTTCATATCCTTTATTATTATTTTTTTTGTTGTTGTTGTTGAAAGTTTTTTCACTTGGTTATACTATAAATTAAATATGCTAACAAATTATACTCTTGGTTTCATCCTTTATCCAAGGTAAGTAAACAAAGTTTGTGCATGAAGTAACTTCACGACTGGGCTACTTGTATATAGAGGTTAATGACTTCGCATCAATTGTTTTAATATCCCATAATGCAATACACATATCCTTATGGACATGTATCTAATGCTATGCATTACACATGTTTAAAGGATGAAACCAAGAATATAATTTCTTGGCATCTTTAATTTATCCTTTACATTAACTAATTGCTTTGATATATCAGTAAGTATTCAATTCTTTAGCTAAATTAAATAAAAACTATGACAAATTTGGTATGAAAATCAGCACGAAAAGATTAGAGCCACAATGAAAATGAGAAGATAAACAGGATTCTCAGAATTAAACTTATAGAAGAGGTTAAAAAGTTTGGCTACGTATGCATAATTTTTTAATGAAGATAACAAATCAAATTAAATATGGAAATAGATAACAGACTCAATAAAGCTAATACAGTGGAAGTCTAGCTGAATATATTTATATGAAACATGAAAAATTAATCAAAATACTAAATTAGCATGCAAGATAATTTTCAAAACAATCTAACTTATGGATGTAAGAGATGGGTTAGAAATAAAGCCTGATCACTACAGGACCACAGATATGAGAGTTCTGAGAAAAAGTAGGGGAATTAACAGATGTCACTAATGGCAGAATCATGTTAAAAACGAAGATATTAGAAAAGAACTTGACATTATTAATATATTCAAGAATATGCAGGGAGAGCTAATCTAAAATAAGATGGTATGGTCATTAAATATAATGAGTGATGAAAATTAGCAAAAAAAGTAAAGCAAAAAGGACAGGACAAGATCTCCATAGGTGATTCAAGATATTGATGGTCTGGTGCAGGTTAAGAGTGCTTCAGAGGAACATAATATAAGAGCTGATCCAATTTGATAAAGACCAATAAAAACAGCTTGTAAATAAATAGACAATGTTAATAAGAGATCTTCCACACTGGATCATTTCTTTGCTATTAAGCTTGCTGCTTGTAGCATTCAAGACAATCCCACCATCTTCTCTTTGGTCTTCCTCTACTTCTCTTTCCCTTTGGTATCTGGTTCTTTACTTTCTTTGTCCATCTGTTTTTCATATGCTTTTTCCATTCTTCTTTCCATTTTTGAATTCAATCATTAATTGGTATTTTACAATCTTTTCTAGTAGAATATCTGGATGTTCTTATTATTTGAATTGAGGCTGTTAAGACATCCAGATATTCTACTAGCTTTTATTGCTTGTTCTTGTAGTTCATTTTATGTGAAGCCATAGTTGTTTATTTCTATTCCTAAATACTTTATCTTACTAATTTGTCTAATTATTTTTTCTTTGATTTCTAACTTACATCTTATGGGTTCCTTATTAACTATCACTGTCTTAGTTATTTTTCTGCTGATATCTTCATATTTTTCTTTTCTGCTGCATTCTTGAATGTATTTAATAATCTTTGTAGGTCATTTCATTTTCTGCTAATAAGATTATATCAGCATATCCAATACTGGATCACACATCACTTTAATAAACAACTAATTTCAACAGATTCAGCAAAATCTTTTTGTTGTTTTCAACAGAAAATCATAAAAAAGCAAGAAACAACAAAACTAAATACAAAACAACAGACTTGAAATTAAATTACAAAAGAATTTTAAAAAATCAGAGTTTCAAATTCCAGCTTACCAACTACTTTTGAGGAACCAGTACACATCACATGTTATGCTACTGGCATGGCAAACTTTATAGTAGCTTTACTGGTTGGTGAAATTATACTCACCTTTAGCAATAGGTGGATGACCAAATTGACCTGAAATTTAAGTTATGCTACAGTTAAGCTCTCTATAGCTTTTTCACTAGAAGAACTGCTCAGTAAAAATTTATATTTCCATTCATTGTAAAAGGGCATGATGGCTTTTTACTGGTTGACTTCATTAGCATGGGATTTATTTAAATTAGTGTGTTGATGTGATTTTTGATGATGAGATGTGATTTTTGCCATCTGTATTTATTGATGTCACCACAGCACTTCTTATCAAGTATTTTATATGACTGCAATATTGCTTTGTTCAGACTCCAATCATATCAAATCACTTCGGAATGTGTATATCATATCAAATCAGAATATCATATCAAATCACTTCGGAATGTATATTGCGAAGTGATTTGATATGATATTCAATTTGATATGATATGTTTTACGAAAGGTGGGGAAACTTTTGGAGATCATAGTCACGATCACATGAGGTTGATGGATTTTATGTCATACTTCCAAAGTACTGCTGTAAAGTGTCGATAAACTTTTGCCACATGACAACCACATCCTTGGATCCTATATCTTCTAAATGTTGCAAAGACTAGAAATCTTTGCAACATTTAGGAAGTGGGTAGAAAAGAATTTTTTCTGCTTACCCTTTTTGGTAAACAATGTATAGAAAAGTGTTCATTTAGGAGGGTAGTCTGAAAAGTTCTCGACCTAACAATGAAAAAATGAATTTATAATTTCAAAATTAGTTTTATTTTTCAACATAATCTTCCTTAAGACTAATACATTTATTCTAGCAATGCTCCAGCGCCATTATCCGGTCCCTATGGTGGTTCTCAGTAAGATCTGCAAAATACCCCTCTTGATTTGAAGAAAAACACTGACAGCAAGGAAGAGTTTTAGTTTTGGGATGAGACAGAAGTCAGAGGGAGCCAAATCTGAGGAATAGGGTGAATGTTTCAACAATTCATAGTGCAGATCCCTTAATTTTCCCATTGTCAAAACACCTTTGTGGGCAGTACATTGTCCTGATGAAGGATGATTTTTTTCTTCTGCAAATGAAAAGAAAAGACCTGAAAAGGATAATTCAGGTCTTTTCTCACGAATTTTTTCATCTAGTCTGGTGAAAAGATCAGAATAACATTCACCGGTTAGAGTTTTATGCTTTTTAAGATGATTAATAAACTTTAGCATCCCAAAACACCGATGCCATGATCTTTCCTGCTGATGGAACAGACTTTGTCTTCGTTGGTGCGCTGAACAACTGGCTTCTGTCCACTGTTTTGACTGCTGTTTGGATTCTTGTGTATAATGGTGAATCCAAGTCTCATCCATAGTAATAAATCAGTTTTATTCTTGTTAAAACGCTCCAAGCACTGTTCAGAGATTTTCATGTGAGTGCATTTTTGATTTGCTGTGAGCAAGTGAAGCACCCATCTTGCGCAAAGCTTTTTTCATTTGCAATTCTTCATGCAAAATATATCCTACACGTTCTTTTGAAATGCCTTTAGTCTCAGGAATTTCACACACTTTGACTCGCCAGTCATCCAATACATATCGTGCACTTGATCAATGAGTTTTGGTGTTGTTGCACTTTTTGGACGTCTTTCACGTGGATCATCTTCAAGGCTGGTATGGCTACATTTAAACTCAGCAGCCCATTTCTTAATTGTTGAAAACAAAGGAGAAGAGTGCCCATAAACTTCTATGAACTTTAAATGAATTTCTTTTGGTGTTAAACCTTCTTTTACAAAGAATTTTATAACTGCACGATACTCAATTTTATCCATTTCAAGGGATACAGACAACACTTTTTGCTTCAGACAGCTGTATAAAACAAACTACTTAATAGAATGACTTGCAATTTCCCATGGATGCTTATGACTGATGTACCAACTTAGAAAAAAAAAATCTTGTCAATAGTGTTGCCATCTATGGTTGAGGCCGAGAACCTTTCAGCCCATCCTCGTAAGTGAAGTAATTCAGCATCAAAACAGAGATCTTGTATTAAAATTTAGCTCTGTTTTAGTTCAGATGCCCAGTTCTGACTCAAAGGATAATTAGACCTAGCATATAAGTATCTTTAAGTGTTCGTGGGCTTTCTATATATTAGTTGAATAAACCTTGACTAAAACAGTATACTCATATCAAAATCTAGAAACCAGCAGTGCAATGTTATTTTGAACTTCCAAAGTGAAAGATACAGAAGAGTGTAAGTTATTCAGATGATGTACATAGGACTATAAGTCATACAGTGCTCTCAAATAAGTAACATGCCATCAATATATTGAACCATATAGTATAATTAAAAGTTGTAAATCATTTCATATCAAATCATTTTAAATAAATCATTTCGTGATCCAGTTAGCCAAAGTAAGAGATGATAGGAACAGCAAGATAACACTTGCATATAATATCTGATCATCCCCATGTGAAAGCAGTAAGTTACTTATATAATCCAGAGTTTCTTCAAAAGGAACACTGGCAAATAGAGATTTAACTTGTCAGTGTAATAGCCAAAAATGGCATAATCTTTTAATTTACCAGCTAAAACTGTACAGTCTATGAATGGTGATATTTTCCCTACAAATGGCTCTAACAGTCATTTGAACACAGAGTATGTTGATATGGGGAAAAACAGTGGCTTTGTAAGCCACATATCCTGGTGATCAGATGACTAGACATTAACTTATTTTTAATTCTATCATCCACATGAGCATGCTATTAAATGAGATAATTGATCCACAAGTGTTCTGGTCACTCAGCATATCTCCAGATGTAAAATTTTGATGTTTGTTAGCATCATCTTTATGTTAAAGTAGACTTTTTTCCCCTCTTCTCCTCTACAATATGCCACAGATATAAACAAGAGATGCTAATGTCTTAAACCTTGCTGGCCTTGGTATTTTGTAACCGAGTGAACTGTTTAATCTTACATCAAACTTGCTAATTAGTCTAACTGTAGGAATGCTTTGGATGTTAACAGAAAAAATCAAATTCTTTTCCTAGGTAAAAAATGAATTTAAAATACTAAAAAGTATAAAAATCAATAAAAAGAGAAAAAAAATCTTTAGTCCAACCATGGTACTAATGTGCTGTAGGTTTACAACCTTTCATGGGTGGAAGTCACATAAAAAATACAGGAATATCTATGAAGTTCAAAGACTCATCATAAAAGCCAAACTAGTCACTATTCCCAAAATACCTATAATAATTCTCCTTAAACTTAATCAGTGATAAAGACTCCACAACTACTTCTGGTAACCACTGCTGCTCATTCTCTAAACTAGTCTTGGTCATCCACCCTCATAAACCAAACTCATACGTAAATTAAAGGGAGTGAGTGACCCATTGTTCTTTCCTGATTTATCACATAATGGAACATTTCTTCAGCATCCATAAATCAATCTGTCATTTGCAATGTAAGAATCGTTTAATAACATCATCCTCATCATCAAATTCCTGACATATATCCTTGTGTGTGTGGGGGGGGGTATTATGATAATATTACACAAAAACTTTACATCATTATTAACTTCCTAACAACAGTTTTCCTCCAAGTTAATCTCTTATTTTTCAAAACTAGAATACTATCAGATAATATATTTTGGTTTTCCAAAGTACTACTTTGGAAAATTTTCAAGCCACCTAGATCTTGCTATCTTGACAAAAACAACGTATATTAATAATCTTTCCCCTTCCATTCTGTTTAAGCGACAATACTGCTTGAGGTTAACTCTGCTCTGATAACCTTATTTTTTATTATTATACTACCATTGATTCCATCTGTTCGCTTCCCCTAATCTTTCTCGAAATGCTAATATCTGTGGTCTCCAGTCTTTGATGAAGTGTTTTATTTCTAATTCAGTTCTCAGATCTATAAGTTAAGAGTGGTTTAAACCTTGGGTTTTACATAGTGTTTTGAGTAATTTTTCTTTTATTCCACATATTTTATTCCATATAAATTTATTCAGTCGACTTCCGACCATATACTATGCTAAGCTATGCTAAGCCTGTTAAATTTGGCATCTTCACTGAAAATTGTGCCTAAAAATCTGAAATGTTTTATTTTGTTCTTCATTCTAGATGCAGTTGATGTTTCAATGTTGTTGTTGCCTATTTTCATTGTCTTTGTTTTTTTTTATTGCTGATTTTCATACCTAATTTTTAACAGCAGTTATTTGATTAAGTTAGGGAATCTTACTGACTTGTACTGGATTTATTTAACAGCAAAGCATCATCTGCATAAAGTAAATATCCAGATTAACATCTGAAATTTTTATGTGAGGTTTAATACACTTTCCTTCATGACTGATCCACACAAATTATGAATAATAGTGGATATAATGTTTACCCTTGTCTCACACCTGATTTATCATCAAACCATCAACCTGTACCTCCTTCAATTCTAACTACTGATTTACACTCAAATATACTATGCACTGCTCAATATAATGTCCCTTTTATATCATAAAATTATAGCATTTTGAGTAGTTTTTCTCTTAGCACCTTGTTATTTGCATTTTCTAGGTCAACCAAACTGAAAAATGGATCCTTGTTTTGTTCCTATGATTTCTCAACTAGCTATCTTAAAGTGTTAAATCTGATCCTGATAATAATCTTTGTCCTGAACTCAGTTTATTCCTCTCCAAGTTTATTATTATTATACAGGTACCTCCATGGAGTCAGAAGATTCATCGTGGGAGATCCATTTATTCACACACTAGCCATTATTCACACAATACTTATCATACTTCTGCTTAAACTCATTCACTGATGAAGTACCCTCAACCACCTCTGGCAATGCATTCATCAGTCTCCAATCAAAAAACCTAGTCCTAACACCTTTGTTAACCAAAGTTTAATACACCTTCCACTGGTGACCCCTTGTTCTCTCCCTTCTTGTCATGTACTGGAAAGTCTTTAGTGTCAATCTTATAAAACCCCTTTAATAACTTAAATGTTTCTATCATGTCTGCTCTTTTTCATCTATCAGCTAATTTTGGAGGCCTACAGGTCATCAATCTATTCTCATAGGGAGCAGTCCACAGACCTGAACAATCTGCCTCCAGATCCTCTCCACCACCAAAGAATCCAGGTGACCAGATATGGCCTTATTAATGCCTTATAAAGTGGAACAATAACTTCCTTACCCCTTCTTGTCAGTGTGTTCTTCAAGAACTATATAATTTGATGTATTGTTTTGGCAACCATTGTAATATGCCCTTTAAACTTCATCTTCCTAAAGTCCCTGGCCTCATCAGTTTTCTGAAATTCAGTTCCATTAACATAGTACACAGCTTGTGATGTATTCCCAAAGTGCATCGCCTTACACTTGGCCACATTAAACTGTCAGCTATTTACCTTCGCCCATACTTCTAGTCTACTTAAGTGTTCCTGCAGGATTTCTGCATAACCTTCATTGCCCTTCCCAGTCAAGATTCATTGGCAAATAACCGAATATTTCCTGTCAAATCATTTCCTATATTATTGATATACAAATTAAACAATAGAGACCAAGCACAATGAGTCTTGTGGTACATCAATAGTCACTTCCCTTCTCCTCCATAAACCACTCTTTGATATCTGTCCATTAGTCAACCTCTAATCCAAATCATCAGATTTATATCCATAACGCTTTGCAAATTTATGCAATAGATTCTATGTGAAATGTTTTTGTAAAGTCTAGCAGTATCACTGAGTAGTCATTTTTTTTTTTTTATCTATCTCCATTGTCACTTGATTATATAAAGTAAGCAATTTATTAAGGCAAGACATACCGTTCACAAAATAATGTTTTCCCTTATAAAGTATCCTATTCCTATCCACCTAATTCTGAACTCTGTCCTTCACCAATTTCTCCAAAACCTTAATCACCACTCCTGAGATGCTGATCAGCCTATAATTTGCTACTTCTGTTTGGAGCCTCCTTTATGCAATGAAACTATTTTACCCTCTTTCCACTCCACTGACACTTCCCTACTATTGTGGCTTAAATTAAACAGCTTAGTCAAAGGAGCTAATTTGCACATTCTCATAATACATGGGCTGATATGCCATCTAATCCCATGGCTGTGTTCGTATTGAGGTTCTGCAATATTTTAAGCACTTCCATTTCTTCAACCTCCATTCTCCCATCAGTCAATGTTGCATCTGGCATTGCAATGTCACCATCTAGATGGTGCAACCCAGCAAAATGCTTACTCAGTAATTCAATTATTTGGTTTGGTTCTGTTACCTCCATTTTAAATCAGCATATTTTAAAGTAATCCTATAGTCATTCCTCCTCTTACTTGCCATATAGCGAAAGAACTTCTTAGGGTCTCTTTCGGCCTCATCAGCTAGCATTCTCTTATATTTAGCTTTAGCCTTCCTTATATCAGTCACCCTTCTTGTCTGTGCCTTATACTGCTGATCACCTTTTTTCTTTATAATCCCTCCACTACCTTTTCTTTTTGTGCAACTCCTGCCTAATGAGGCTATTCATCCAGAGTCAGAAAGATAATGTCTACCTGATTTATCCTTCTTTCTCTGGATATACATTCTAATATTGCTTTTTTCAAACATCCCTTAACTACCTTCCATGCACCAACAACATCTCTTCCCTCCAAATTCTTATACCATTGCTCTGCTGAAAGTTGTCTCCTTAGCTTGTCATAATCACCTGCTTTGTAATTCCACATATATCCCTTCTTAATGGAAAATCTGCATGTTTGGCAATCTCCCATGTCAAGCCTACATGATCACTTTCTCCAAGTGGAGACAGTATAGCTATATTTGTTAGTATTAAGTTTTCTGATACAATTATCAGACCCAGCACTCTTGAACCCTGTGCTCCCTTCATTACTTGTTGCCTCAGATAATTATCTATCAGCAGCTAATTTACAAGTACGCGTTATCTACATTCTCTCATAATATTTCCTCTATTTCACACCAGATAGATTCAAATCAACTGCCCTCTGAATCCCTGTCCTACGATGTATTTTTACTCTTTTTGGCTTTAATTCCTCTGCTATCATTAGCAAAATCCCTCTCCCATCCTGTTCCTTTTGACTCCATTGGCACCTTCCCCAAAAGTGAGGCTTAAATTAAACAGCATGATTCAGAAAACACCCCAGAAGAACAGGATGGGGAAGTGGTTTTGTAAACGATATCATGAGGACACGGATGCAGAGGGCAGTACATTGAGGCTATCTGGTGTGAAATAGAAGCCAACAGGATGAAATATATAAAATTCACAGAAATATGTCTAGAAGGACAAAAAAGTGTAATCATGATCAAAGAAAGGTCCACATACTAGCAAGGCAGGAGCAATTTATGTTTCTCTGAAATATAGGACTTATGTAATACTTAATTCAAACACAGTTCATGTTCACTCATTTTATCATCATCATCATCAAATTCCTGCCATGTACCCTCATGGGGTGTACAGGATATGATAGTACTACATGAAAAAATTACATCATTATTAATTTCCTATCTACAATTTTCCTCCAAATCAGTCTGTTACTTGTCAACACTCCAACATTATCAGATCTTATATTTCTATCGTCTAAAGCACTTTGTACGGTATCAATCCGCCTATATCTTGGTCTTCCTCTGGGTCGTTTTCCTGCCAACCTGGCAGAGAACACTTGTTTTGCTAATCTTTCTTCGCCCATTCTGTTTAAGTGACCATACCACCTGAGATTAGCTCTGCTAACGCATTCCTGGATGCTGACAATGTCAAGTTCTTTCCTAATACCCTCGATTTTAATATGATACTGCCATTGATGCCATCTGTTCACACCTATAATCTTTCTCAGGACTCTCATATCTGCAGTCTCTAGTCTTTGGTCAAGTGTTTTACTTCTGACCCAGCTCTCAGATCCATAAGTTAAAACTGGTTTGAACACTGTCTTGTATACAGCTAATTTAGTGTTCTGACTAATTTCTCTCTTATTCCATATGAATTTATTCAATTGACTTCCCACCATACCAGCTTTGCTGATTCTGTTGTCTATTTCTATATTTAATTTACCATCTTCAGTAAAAATCGTGCCTAAATAGCTGAAATGTTTTACTTGTTCCACAGGTTCTCCATTCACAACACAGTTGACATTTTCAATGATTCTGCCTATTTTCATTGTCTTTGTCTTTTTATTGCTGACCTTCATACCATATCTATTACAACAGCTATTCAATTTAGTCAGAGAATCTTGCAGACTTGTAGTGGATTTATTTAGAAGTATAACATCATCCGCATAAAGCAAAGAGCTGACATTAACATCTCCAATTTTGATATCATGTTTAATACCACTTTCCTTCATAATGTGATCCATATAGATAATGAATAACAGAGGGGACAATGTACATCCTTGTCTCACACCAGATTTAACATTAAACCATCTTCCTGTACTTCCTTCAATTCTAACTGCTGACTTACAACTCAAATAAAGACTAAGTATTGCTTGATATAATGCCCCATTGACACCATATAACTGCAGCATATTGAATAGCTTCTCTCTTGGCACCTTGTCATATGCCTTTTCCAGATCGACAAAACTTAAATACAGATCTTTGTTATATTCCCATGCTTTCTCGACTATTTGTCGTAAAGTGAAGATCTGATCCTGACAGCCTCTATTTGGCCTGAATTCAGCTTGTTCTTCATCAAGCTTTTCTTCTACAATTCTTCTCAACCGTTTCTCAAGTATACTTGCATAGATCTTGCCAGGAACACTCAGTAGGGAAATACCTCTGTAATTCTCACATGCAATTTTATTTCCCTTTTTATATGTACTATGAGAACTCTACTCCAATCATCGGGAATTCGTCCCTCTGTCCAGGCTTTCTGAACTATGCAGTGCAGCTACTGTAAGACTCTTATACCACCATGCTTCAGCATTTCTGGTCGAATATCATCTACTCCTGCTGCCTTTCCACATTTCAAGCCTTTGATGGCTTTTTCTACTTCAAGTATGGATATGTGTTCCTGACTGCATTCCTGCTCAGTGTTTTTTATCACTGTGCTGTCATCACTGCTTGTTTCATTTAGCAGTTTTTCAAAGTAATTACTCCATACTTCAAGGATATCTTTTTCTCCCGTTTTCATGTCACCTTTATCATCTCTAATTCCTTTTAGAGCACTCTTTCCTCCATTCTTAAGCTTCTTCAACAACCTCCAGAATATTTTGCCACCTTCTTGATATTTATTTTCTATATTCTTGCCAAAGTCTTCCCATGACTTTTGTTTAGCTAGTTTTACACAGTGTTTAGCATTCTTGCATTTGTCTCTATATTCTCTAAGAGCACAAGCTGACTTATTTGACAGGAACTTTTGGTATGCTTTCTTCTTTTCCTTCACTGCCTCTTTAACTTCTCGTGTCCACCATGGAGTTCTGATTTTTTTATCCTTACAGACAACCTCACCACATGCCTCTCTGGCAGAATCAATCAATGTTTTCTTCAGAGTTTGCCACTGAATATCCAAGGTTTGATTCCTGTTCTCAAACTCTTTCGTTTTTTCTTCAATAATCTTTGTGTATTTTAGTCTACAGTTCACATCTGAGAGCTGCTCAACTTTTATTCGCTTTAAAACTTTCTTACATGTTATTCTTTTCAATATGAAATTCAATTTTATCCTGCTCAAAACTAAATAGTGATCACTTCCAATTTCAAATCCTCTGTACACTCTGGTGTCCTGCACCAGCGAGAAAACATCACTATCAACAATAACATAGTCAATGAGACTTTTCTTATTCCTAGCCTCTTCTCTCCATGTGAATTTGTGCACATTTTTATGTTGGAACATGGTGTTAGTAATAACCAGTCCATGTCCTGAGCAGAAATCCAACAGATATTTGCCATTATTATTAGCTTTGCTCTTTTCTCCAAATTTTCCCAAAATATTTTTGTATGTCTCACAATCATTTCCTACTCTGCTATTTAGATCCCCAACAAGGACCAACTTTTCATTTTTCATTGTGTCAGTTGCTTTTTCTAAAGCCTCAAAAAATTCCTCCACTTCTACCTTAGTAGAACCTTCTGTGGGACCATAGGCACAAATGAGTCTCATTGTCCAGTTCCCCATTCTCATATTTGCCCACATTACTCTACTTGAGACTGACTGCCATTCAAGAAGATTAGCCTCGTATTTTGTGTTGAATACTATGGCTACTCCTTCTTTTCCTTGATTGTTATTGCCTGAGTATAACATTTTGTATTTATTGCTCAGAAAGATCTCACCAGTTTTGGTCTTTTTTGTTTCGGTCACCCCTATTATGTCGATCTGGTACTTATCTAATTCCTCAGCTAGCTTCATTTCTTTGCCATTCAGGCTTCTTACGTTGATAGTACTGATCTTTAACTCTGGTGATGTTGAGTTGGGGTTTATTTTCAGATTTGTTCCAGTAGCTGACTTTTCGCTGTTTGCCCTGGTTCCCTGGCGAAAACAACGGGGGCCTTGTTTAACCGGGCGACGCCCCAGCCGGCATGAAATTTTGTCATGTTGTACCATCATTCTATATTTTGGTTTAACCAATAAGAATACAATTTGGACGGCTAAATCCCAAATTGCCAGCCCCTCCTTGTCCGTTCAGTATCCAAGTAGATACCCAACAGGGTGCACCACGAGAAGGTGAGGATTGGACATTAGGTCAGAAGCCCTGGTCGGTTCTCCGAATTCCTTTAAAGGCTATGTGGAGGTCTCCTCTCAGTTATACAGCTTTGACCCTTAAGCACACCTTTGACCCTTAAGCACTCATTTTATGCTGTGTTAAAATTTGATGTTCTATCCATGAGGAAAGGATAACAAATTTAAAAATATGACAGAAAGACATGAACAGGAGCTTATCCTTAAAATGTGGTAAATAACATCTGGAATTCAACAGGAGAGTATCCTTCAAATATAGTAAATAACATTTGGAATTCAAGTTAGCTAAGAGAGATAAGATCCCAATCTAAAGTTAAAATTAGCTGCTAAAAGAGGCTAAAGTTATGTTCAAGTAGAAATTAGAACTATTTTTATGAATGGTTAAAAACAGTTATTTTTACTTACCACTGAGTTTTCCTGTGAATAAATCATTTTGTGGAGACAATATCCCAGGAAAATTTTGATTTCTATCTACTAATGTATTTATGGGAAAAACATGTAGAATTTTATAAAGAGCTGGATGAGAATGTAAATTACAGTTCAATTCCAGACCGGACTTCACTATTATATGTTGATCTATAAAAATAAAAATAATTAGTGTTAATTCAATCTATCTCCCTATGATATTTTAATAAGATGATATATCTTTTTATGTACCACCTGTATATGGAAAATAAGTCTCTACATTAATTCAACATTGGTATCTTCCTGGATTTGCCCTCCTACCACTGATGAGACTTCAATAAAGGTCGAAACTGGTCTGGGTAGTGGTCCTTCCCATAATGTTTTTGCAATATGGGATACTAAGCAAATTGATGTGAAGTCAACAGGCTCTATAATAAATAGTTGTGAAGATGCTTCCTATGCAAACCCTGCTTGTTACCACTGGGTAAAGAATTAAACAAGGATGTAATTCCTGGTCAAAAAGAATATGCATTGTGCAATATTTTTTTAATTGATAGATCTAAGAGAACAGTCAATTTAAGCCAGATGTACATCATTGGGACTGTGTTGTCCAATTAGGAAGCTGACATTCAGCTGTGTCCATCACTTTTCCCTTCTCCTCAAGCTGACTAATGCAGTCTTAATGTTCATCATTTATCTTCCTTTCCTCTTTGTAACTGGAGATAATCAAGTTGACTGACTACTGAAGTTCTCGAGTTATTTTTGAGTTTAATGGTACAGACTGCACATATTTAGTTCATTATGAATATAGTGACATTTCAAAATTTAAACATTAATTCTGGATTTTTATTTTTATAATTTCATACTCTTCTATTTCTTTCCTCTGTCTATCATTATTGTTTGCATTTGTACTTTTTATGTTGTCATTTTGTGCTTTATGTACAGTTCCTACCAATCCTTCTATCAATGAAAAATTTCCTGCCATTGCTTTTTGTGTCATCAATGTATGATTTCCTGCCATTTCCTTCTGTTTCCTTTGACCTGTTTTGTTCTATTTCATGTGATTTTTTTAAAAATTTCCTTTGTTCTGTTTCCAGTTATTTGTTTCTTATGATTTCTTTGATTTCTTATATTTCTAGCAATTCTTTTATATTTTCATTTTTTTTTTCCCTTGTGATTTCTTTTATGTTATATCCTATGATTTCTTTTTTTCTATTTCTGGTGATTTCCTCTGTTATATTTCCAATAATTTTCTTTAAGTTTTTCACCATTTCTCTTGTTCTATTTCTGATGATTTCCTCTGTTCTGTTCTGTGTCTGCAATTATCTTGGTGATTTATTTGTTTTATGTGATTTCCTTTATTCTATTTCTGGCAATTGCCTTTGTTCTCTTTCCTGCAATTTCATTTGTTATATTTTGTGCTTTCTTTTGTGTCATTTCCCATGATTTATTTTCTTGAGATTACCTTTGTTCTGTTTCCCACAATTTCTTTTTTTGTCCCATGGTAATGGAGTGTAGGAGTTAATATTTTTACCCTAAATTCATTAGAGCAAACTTTGTGTTATAATGAACTATGTTTCTGGCCTATAGAAGTTTAGTATAGTGATTGTCTACTGTATCTTCATATTTGCCTGTAGAGACAAAAAAGTTAGCACATTCAGTAAATAAAACAAACATGCCCAAATCCATCATCAGATTGACTACTCTGGTCCTTAAGCTTCAAAGAGCACACTTTCTTTGTGCAATTCGTAAACAGTCTAAATTAAAGATGCCAAAAATTTATATTCTTGTTTAATTCTTCATACAAGTGTAAGCAAACAAAGTTTGCACGTGAAGCACCTTTATGACTGGTCTTGTATAGAGGCTAGTTACTTCATATTAATTGCTTTATTATTCTTACTGGCCCTTTGGGAAGAGCCACTACTCAAGGCTGAAGTAATGCAGAAATCATATGTTTCTCATAAACAAGTAGTGAAAAGGTGTAACACCCCATTATTTAAATACTCTGGATTAGAGCTAGTTGTCAAAAGTAGTTCACATGTCAATAGATAAGAATATAAATTCTTGGCATCTTTAATTTAGTTTATAACCAAATGAAAAAACTTTTAACAACTCACAATGAAGTCTCTCACAATGCAATGCATTATGAGAGACATCAATAAAAGTTGAAACTGGTCTGGGTAGTGACCCTTTCCATAATGCATAATATTATACACACCCAAAAGGATGTGTACTTTGCATTATGGGATACTAAAGCCATTAATGTAAAGTCACTAGCCTCTATATACAAGTGACCTAATTGTAAAGAAACTTCATTCACAAACTCTGTTTGCTTACACTTAGAAAAATAATTAAACAAGAATATAAATTCTTAGCATCTTTAATTTAATTTCTAACCAAGTCAAAAAAACTTTCAACTCCTGAATCTATATTTGTCAAATGCATGGAAAAGCTTATATGTTCACAGTATAATAAATTTAGTTTAATCCTTTATCCAAGTGTGTGCAAACAAAGTTTGCGCCTGAAAGTATCTTCAGGACTGGGGTAAAGTGGTACAACACTGGGCAACTCCTTGCAAAGGTGGAGCAAGTTACCAACACTCCTATCTCAGTATCTCCCATAATGCAAAACACATTTGTTCCACCAAATGCTCCACCTTTGCAAGGAGTTGCCCAGTGCTGTACACTTTACCCCAGTCCTGAAGATACTTTCAGATGCAAACTTTGTTTGCACACACTTGGATAAAGGATTAAACTAAATTTATTATAGTCTGACCAAGTGAAAAATAAACTTTCAACATGTTCACAGTATGGATGACAACACAGAATGATACAAAAATAATATTTATTAACTTATTTGCTGATAGGAACAAGAGGGACAAGTTTTTGGCATTGAAGTGCAACCTTGCCAGAAGTTATAGGCATTAGTGAGACTTGGCAAACAGCAGATGATGTAGTTACAGGGATTGAATGTCAAGGGTTTAGTATTTTCAGGGAAGATAGAGAAGATAGGATGGGGAGTGCTGTTGATGATAACAGATGAATTGCAACCAAAAAGAATAGGAGACAGGCAGGAGGGTAGCTGTTCATTTGAAGCAATCTGGTGTAAGATTAAGACCCATAAGACATAATAACAGTTGTAATAGATTTAGTTTAATCCTTTATCCCAGTGAGAGCAAACAAAGTTTGCGCCTGAAAATATCTTCAGGACTAAATATATAGTGTTGTACTATCTTATCCAGTAAGTAGTGCAACACCAAGGCAACTCGTGGCAAAGGTGGAGCAAGCTACCAGGCACTTCCAGGCAAATTTTCAACATAATAACAGTTGGTCGTTGCAATACGCCAGGGAATTCCACAGATGATCTGGAAGACATACATTGCCAAATTAGTACAATGAGTACAGGTCGAGTGATTATTATGGGTGACTTCAACTATGGAGATAGAGACTGGAAGAAAGAAAGATCACATGGCAGAAAGGAAACAGAATTTATACACCTGCTGAGAGATGATTACTTACGGAAGCATGTGATGGGGGGGGGGACTAGGGGTATTGGACCTGGTCATAGGATCAGAAGAGCTATCCATAACCAAATTGACAACATTGCCTCCAATTAGTAAAAGTGACCATGCAATCTTGACTTGGAAAATTGTAAAACATGAGGAATATTCCAGCAAGGAGTACTTGTGGAACTACAAGGCAGGTGAACAAGACATGCTTAGGAAGAAGCCTAAGTCTGTACCATGGCATAAAGTACTGTAGGGTAAGGATGTTAGTAGCACATGAGATATAGTTAAGGGTCATCTAGAGAAAGCAGTATTAAATTGTACACCTCAGATAAGGAGGGTTAATCAGGTAGGAGTTAGATGGATGAGTAATATATTTAAGCAATAGCTGCAGAAGAAGAAAAAAAATGCTGTGGAGGGTATAGGCATTCTTGATAGGCCTTTGACTAAGATGTTTAATTTAAGTCTCAGCTCGGTAGGGTTCCAAGGGAGTGAAAAGAGGGCAAAATTATTCCTTTGCATAAGGGAGGTTCTAAAACTACAGTAAACTCATGAAGAGTACAAGGCTCAGGCAAGAAAGGTGACCAGCATGGCAAGGAAGGCAAAATCAGATTATGAGAAGAATTTAGCTGAGCAGGCCAAAGGAAATCAAATCTCAAAGAGTTCTTTTGTTATGTGGCAAGTAAGAGGAAGAATGACTATGGGAGATTAACTTAATGAGCAATGATGGTCATGAGGACACAGAAGCAGATAAAATAGTTGAATTACTAAGTGACCACTTTGCAAGCATACATCTTCCTAATGAGGTTACTGCTTTAACCTATGTGACAGACAATAATGTGGGAACAGAAGTGGATGAATTGGAGGTCCTTACAATATTGCAGAATCTTAATGCGAATACAGCTGTGGGATTAGATGGAATATCAGCTAGGGTTTTTGCGAGAATGTACAAGAGAACTGGTAATGCCTTTGACTAAGCTGTTTAATTTAAGTCTCAGCTCTGGTAGAGTTCCAAGGGACTGGAAAGAGGACAAAATTATTCCTTTGTGTAAGGGAGATTCTAAACCTGCAGTAGCAAATTATAGACTGATCAGTATTTCATGCATGGTGGTAAAAGTACTAGAAAAATTGGTAAAAAAAGAGAATTCAATAATGGATAGATAAAAATATGATATGAGGGTCAGTTATGCTTTAGTAATTTACTAACTTTTTATAATACAGTAACAGCCTAGTTGGATAAAGAAAATGGCTACACGATGATTTTGCAAAGGCATTTGACAGAATACCACATGAAACATTGTTACACAAATTAGAACAAATGGGGATGGATATGATGCTGGTTAAGTGGATAAGAGGGTGGCTGCTGGAGAGATATCAAAAAAGGGGTATATGGAGGGGCAGAATCGAGGTGAAACCAGGTGACTAGTGGTGTGCCACAAGGTTCAGTACTGGGACCACTGCTGTTTAATTTATACATAAATGATATAGGAAATAACCTGAAAAGAAATATTCAGTTGTTTGCTGATGATGCAAAATCAGGTAGAGTAATAGTTAATTAAGGCGATGTGGAGAGCTTGCAGGATGATTTAAATAGCCTGTCAGTATGGGCAAAAGTAATGGGTATTAGTTTAATGTCGAGAAATGTAAAGTTATGCATTTTGGGATAAATAGATTACAAGCCGTTTATCACATTGATGACACTGTTCTCCAAGAAATAGATGAAGCTAGAAATTTAGGGGTGGTAATAGAGAGAGAGAGTTAAAGTTTAAAGGACGTATTGCTAAGGTAGCACATAAGATTACTTGGCTAGTAAAGAACACATTAACAAGTAGAGATAAGAGAGTTGTAATTCCTCTTTATAAGGCCTTGATATACCCACATCTAGATTACTATGCTCAAGTCTGGTCCCCTCTGGGTTTCTTGGGGATGTGGAAGTGATGGAGAGGATTCAGTGGTGAGTGAGCAAGATGGTGAGTGGACTGTGCCCTATGAGGATAGATTGAAGGTGTGTGGACTGCAGAAGTTAGTTGATAGGAGAAAAGGAGGGGATATGATAAAAACATTTAAGTTGCTTAAAGGATTTTAAAGGATAGATGCAGGGGAAATGTTTCAGCATTTGGTTCGAGGGATTAGAATAAGGGGTCATCCCTGGAAGTTAAATAAAGGTGTGGTCAGTAGGGGTGTGAGGACTAGAATTTTTGCTTGGAGAGTGGTGAATGAGTGGATTGGGTTGCCAGAGTCAGTTGTGAGTGTTTTTTCTGATAATGGGTTCAAGGAGAGGTATGATAGATTGTGTGGATATATTTGATCTCCTGCAAAGAGTCTTCAGACTCCGTGGAAGTGCCCGGAGTAATAGAACACAAGGAACTAAAGTCCTAATTAGGTGCCATTTATGTTGGAAAAAGAGAGAAAACAAATGTTAATTAGTTTGAAGTTTTTTCACTTATTTATGCCATAAATTAAAGATACCAAGAAATTATATACTTGGTTTAATCCTTTATCCAAGTGTAAGCAAACAAGTTTGCACCTTAACTATTTTCAGGACTTGAGCAACTCTTATATAGAAGCTTATAACTTCACATCACTTACCTTAGTATCTCATAATGCAAAGCACATATCCTTACAGACATGTATAATGCTATTATTCAACCTAGGTATCACCTCTGGGTGATATCAAGACTGGGTGACTGACGAGACCTCAATAAAGGTCAAAACCGGTCTGGGTAGTGACCCTTCCCATAATGCATAGCATTATACATGTCTATAAGGATATGTGCTTTGCATTATGGGATACTAAAGCAAGTAATGTGAAGTTATAAGCTTCTATATACGAGTTGCCCCAGTCCTAAAAATAGTTCAGGTGCAAACTTGTTTGCTTACACTTAGATGAAGGATTAAACCAAGTATATAATTTTGTGGTATCTTTAATTTATGGCATAACCAAGTAGAAAAACTTCCAGCAACTATCTCTAATCTAGAGTATTTTAATAATAAGATGTGACACCTTTTGGCAACCCATATATGAAAAAATGACTACTGCATTACTTGAACCTTGGTAGTTGGTGATAGGAATGACAATTAATCAACCATGAGATGTGGTGATTGATTCATTCAATCCAATAACCTTGGAGGGTAATGGATGGCAATGCTGTAGCCAATGAAGCTCGGCTATTGCTGTTACCCTCCTGCCATGATCAAAGCTTTAATTGCTTAATAACACCTCATCCCTACACTGTCCTCTGCAGATAATGGGGAAGATGAAAAGCATTCTTGCTTCACCCCATTAAGCGATTCCTTATAAGGACTTGGTAGTTGGTACAACTCTGGGTAGTTGTCCTTCCCATAATGCACAGCATTACAACTACTTAGACCGGTTTCGACTTTTATTGAGGTCTCATCAGTGGGAGCTAGACCCAAAAGTGATACAAAAGTTGAAGTAATGCAGAAGTCATATTTCCATATACAAGTATCCATATACACTGATGAGACCTCAAGTGACACCTTCTGACTACTTGTATATGGAAATATAAGATTCAAGACCTCTGTTACATCAGCTGCATTTTATTTTAATTACTGTATTACAGGGGTTATCAACCTTTTCCAGTGACATACCACTATATTTAATTCAAGTTATTAGATGTACCAGTAAGGCAGTGGCTCACGTACCACCAGTGGTACCATACCATAGGTTGAGAATCCCTGCTGTATTAGATTCTATTTTAATTGCCTACAAGTTTTACGCAACAATATACAAAATATGCACGACATGCTTAATGATACACATGACTAACTGTTCACTATCTATCAATCTGTAAAATAATGGCTGTTTGAAGCAATTCAGAACTTTTTGTATGTTCCTTGCAGATCTTCCATGATGCTGTTGGCCAATAAAAGAGCAAAATATGTAAAAGAAATACTGATTTTAAAATATACAAGTTTAAACCATTCTAATTATTTACACAGTCGATAAAAAGCCCTGATAGTTGTGGATGTAAGCATTTCTTCATCATAACATGTAACCTTATGGATAAACTATCCCCGAGAATCAATTAATTTTTCTAATCAATCAATTAATTTAATTAATTAAATATCATGAACACAGATGGTTAAATTTGGACCTTATATATATATATATATATATATATATATATATATATATATATGCCTCCCAACACCCTGAGTTCCAGGCTGGTAAGCCAGTTCTCCATTGTTTTGAAACGTCCAACAAATTGTTGTCTCATGAAGGCAAACACATTGTTGGACGTGAAACGTTTCACGTCCAACAATGGCTTATCAGCTTAATGGAGCTCAAAACAATGAAGAGACAAAAAACGTGACATAAAATGTTTCAAATTTCGGCTTATCTTTTTATCTATATAGAGTGGATATATACATATATATATATATATATATATATATATATATATATATATATATATATATATATATATATATATATATATTCTTCATTTGAAAATAATGCATTACATCAGGAAAACCTTACTTTCAAAAGGATTCATCAGCAAAAAGATTCTTGGTGTTCCATGATATATCAATAATCTGGAAAATAAATATAAATAACAGTAGTTTTTATTATTATCATTATTCAGTATTAAAGAACTTTTTTTAAACAAAAACGGAACTGCAAAGAAAAAAAAATAGTTCATGGAAAGACTATGAGAAACATTTATATTGTACAGGTTTTTGTATATTTTATTACATATCAACAAGTTTTAGTAAATATCAACACTTAGGGTAAAAATAACTATGAGAAACTCCGTAATGTGGAAAGGTAGCTGGAGTAGATCATCTTCATCCAGAAATGCTCAAATATGGAGGTACTAAAGTTATACATGATTACATTGCACAGTTCAGAAGGCTTAGTCATTAGACCGAATTCTAGATAATTGGAGAAGAACTTTCTAGGAACCCATCTATAAAAAGGGAAATAATTACAGAGGAGTTTCCAACTGGGTATTCCAAGTACAATTCATGCATACATACCTCAGAAGTGGTTCAGAAAAATTGTGGAAGACAAACTTGGAGGAGAAGAAGCTAGATTCAGCCAACCAGAGGTTGCTGGGATCAGACTTTTATTTTAAAAATAGTTAAGAAATCACAGACCAAGAATCTGTGACAAGAGTATAGTATTAAAATAAATATGTTAAGCTCGTCTGGAATGGAATTGTTCCTTTAAAGATAGAAACTTGGAAATGATGTTGTTGTTGTCCCGACATCTTTTCAAAAAAGTAAGATGATTTAATAGTCTGGCCTTTTTTGCATTTAAGGAGTTCAAAACGGCATACCTTTTGTTTGGTTTCCCCATGGATTCTATTCATGTTAAAACGTATTTTCTTGACCACGAAAACTATGGAAATGACAAAAGGTATGCCATTTTGAACTCCTTAAATGAAAAAGGCCAGACTATTAAATCATCTTACTTTTTTGAAAAGATGTCGGGACAACAACATCATTCCTAAGTCTATCTTTAAAGGAACAATTCCATTCCAGACGAGCTAAACATATTGATTTTAAAATATCGTTGGCACTTTTACGTGAAAGGATACAACACAAGAGTATAGTATTTCAAAACCTTACAGTTACGTGGCATAAATGGGACATTATACCAAACAATATATAACTTATACTTAAGTTGTAATTTTGTTGTTAGAAGTGAAGGTGGGTGTAGGAAGATGGTTTGATACAAGAATCAGGCATGAGCTGAAGGTGTACGTTGTCTCCAATCTATCTTGGTAATCATTTATATGGATCACATCATGAAAGAAAGTGGTATTAAACCAATTATCAATATCCGAAACAGCCAGCACAGTTCTCTATTTCATGCAGACGACATTAAACTCCTAAATAAATCCAGTATGCAAGTTCTTCAGAATTCAGTAACTAAATTGAATAACTGCTACAACAAATCTGGAGTGAAAATCAGAAATATAAGACAGAATCCATGAAAATAGGCAGGATCATGGAAAATATCACATTCATTTTTCAATGGAAAAGGTCCATAGAAAATAAAAATATTTTAGCTATTTAGGAACAATTTTTAATGAAGATAGCAAATTAAATTTGGAAATAGATCACGAAATAAACAAAGCTGGTATGGTGAGGAGCCAGTGGAATAAATTTATATGGAATAAGAGAGAGCTTAACTAAAATACTAAATTTGCAGCATTTTAACAAAATTATGGATTCTCTGAAAGCTGGGTTAGAAATAAAACATTTGATCAAAGACTAGAGGACCACAGATATGAAAATTTTGAGAAAAAATAGGACAGTGAACAGATGGCATTAAAGACAGAATAATATGAAAAACGAAAATATCAGAATGTAATTACACATTGTTGGCATTCAAGAATGTGTGAACTGAGCTAATCTAATTTAGTATGGGGCTTAAAGAGAAGAAACGTCAACAAAATAAGTATTCAATGTCAGAATGGTAGGAAAAAGAAAAAAACAAGAGGATAATCATTAACTATTTTGATGTACTGGGTAGGGCTTTACAAGACTGAAAAATCAGATTATACAATATTGGAAACCTGACAAATAAACAGATTAATCTGAAAAAAATTTCAGATTAATCTGTCAGATAAGTCTGACAGAAAGCTGGTGATAATGCAAATAGTCGTGATATCCTGTACACTGTTTGAGAATACATATCAAGAATTTGATTATGATGTTTTTTTGTGAGTGTTTTATAACTCTTCTAGCAATATTTCACTAGTGAAACATAATTTGGAAAGGAATTCTGTACTATCATTGAAATTAGAACACCTGAATATGAATTTTTTGGATGATCATATTTCAGCTGATTACTGAAGATAAGGTCAATGTCCATAAAGAGCATTTTACAATATTGAAAAGAAGTTTGCACTGATTCTTTAAAGCCACGTTATATTGCTAGTCTCTTTGGCTAGTCTGAAAGCATATCCACTGTCCAACAGGGATTCCACAGTGTGGATTTGAATTCCACTTATAGGTATGAATGTTTATGAATATCTTTAGGTGGCAGATGACTTTAATAACCTGGTGAAGTTATACTGGCAGCCTAGTTGGCTGAGGTTGATAAAATATCCACACTTTAACCAATAGGTTGTGGGTTCACATTCCACTATGGTCATAAATGTCAATGTCTTTAAATGGTAAATGAATTTCATCATCTGGTATAAGACTAAAATGCTTCTTACTGGAAGCCTTAAGTGGCTTGAAAGAGCGATGAGAGCTTGGTCCACCTTTGCTCGGAGTTGCCTGGTGTTGCACCACCTTACCTCAGTCCTGAAGATATTTTCAGGCACAAACTTTGTTTGCTTACACTTGGATAAAGGATTAAACTAAATTTATTATAGTCTAACCAAGTGCAAAATAAACTCCCAACATCTTTCTCTAAATCTAGAGTAATTCAATAATAAGGTGGTACACCTGTTGGCAACCCGTATAGGTAAATATGACCTCTCCTATTGCTTCTGCCTTATTATCTCCATGTTTGGGTCTGCCTCCCACTGACAAGACCTCAATAAAGGTCGAAACCGGTCTGGGTAGTGGCCCTTCCCTTAATGCATAGCAGTATAAATGTCCGCAAGGAGATGTGCTTTGCATTATGGGAGATACTGAGCCAAGGAGTGATGAAAGCTTGGTCCACCTTTGCTCGGAGTTGCCTGGTGTTGCACCACCTGAAGATATTTTCAGGTGCAAACTTTGTTTGCTTACACTTGGATAAAGGATTAAACTAAATTTATTATGGCTTGAAAGAGTTTCATATTTGGTGTCTGGAGCAGGATTTTTGATTTATTTAACCCTTAGCCCACCACCTATGTACTGGTGGTATATAGGTTTACCACCTTTTGTGGATAAAATTTGCACATAAGCTACACACACTTAGCTGAAAGAAATGTTAATTAAACCACTAGGTGGTATATGCCTGTAATCACCCAGTGAAACACCAATGCCATGATTAAGTAAAGCATGAAGTAGGTCCTGACACATTTGTTTTCTAGAGTAGGGTCTCTAGTCTCTCTCTCTCCCATCACTCACACATGCAGTGCAGTAACCATAGGAATGGTTAACTATGGAGCCAGTACTTGATCCATTTGTGGGAAAAGTGGTTTTGCATGCCAGGCACCGACCACTGAAAATAGTGGTCGTTGTCAAGAGGCTTCTTAATCAGCTGGTGAATAATTCTGCTGCCTCTTAGGTTACCAAATCAAGGCTAAATGAAACCTAAGTATAGCAACATGCAAGGGTGCTGTCAAGGCCATGCATGGATAGGAGACTGGATGCTACTTAAGTGGCACTCAATCTCCTGTCAACTAAGTAGCATTTATGAGTCATTCATTCCCACAATGCATGCTCTTCTCATAACTTTCTGATATCATTAATAAAAAGTAACATTCAGGGTCACAAACAATCTTCCACAAAAAATAAACCAAAATAATCAACTAGTCAATTTAATTATCCAAACATTTCACGTGATCCCTTACAACTTACACCCAAAGAGATGTCTTCCCAAAAGCATCAAATACCTCCATGATAAGCATCCCTTTCATGAATATTAGAAGGATGAAAGCATGTCCTCCCTGGTTCTCTCTAGATCAGAGCATGCCTGGTTGCTTTGTAGAGCAAATTGGGACTTGTCTATAATAATACTGACTTGCATTGGTCTCGGGTCCAGTTGATGTTGGAGCCTGGCCCATTTCAAGCTTTCTCTCCTGCGGTGTGGGAATAGGGACATGCAGACCATTGGTCACCTAGCATATCATCTTTGTGAAGCCTTTCTGCACATGGTGGAAGTAGATAACAACGTCCCTGTAACTGATGCAAGGTCGAATTGTAGCTGATTTATGGATTAGAATTCTTGTTTCGGCAGGCAGACAAATAGGAGATATCAGTCATCTGCTGCAGTAGTAGCCTGTGACCTTCCTTTACCGTATCGTAAACAGCATCCCGGAGATATAGTAAAGGAAGGTCACAAGCTACGGAACAACTCACATGCAACCATGTTGCTACTCCATCCGACTTTGGCCCGCCTTTATTCTTACATTGGCTCACTACCTGAATGCATTGGCTAAATAATGTCTTGCAGCCATATCTAAGAATTCTGCTATCACAAAATGTCTTGCTCTCACTCCAGACAGAAAATGGAAAACCACTCCAAAATGCCCGCTTTTATGCTGTGCCTCATTTGCAGCTACTGCTGACAGCATCACTCACTGGTATACTATAATGAGACTCTGCATCAATTTTTTTACATAATGTAATTGACTTTCGTATGACTCTCCCTCGAGTTATCGCGATTTTTCTCTTTGTTCTTTAATTTATGGAAACCAGTGTATCAATGATGTTCTCTTGCTAATCTTGAATCCTATCCATAGTTCTGCTGATGCCAGTACACTTTGGTCTTCCTCTGCTTCTAAAATAGGTGACATACTGCTAAATGATAGTTATAAAGGCGACTAATTAAATATTTTAAAGGAACATGTGTACTTAGCATATTATACTTTTATGACAGTTAACATATATAGAAAAATAAATTTTTTAAAACTACAATATATTTCATCTGGTGTTGCATTGATTTTGTCTGAAGAGATGAGATTGGTTAACCATTCAAAACATGAATCGCACACAAGATATGAGTCGTAGCATGTGCTTACTAGCTAGTGTCTTGGTCACAGCTAAGTTAACAGCAGAATGAACTATTACAGTTCAAAGGAACAGAATGAATGGCTTCTGTAATTGAAATTAAATAAGTTATTCAACAGTAAAAAAAAATAAATAAAAATATTTATAAATTGTTAAAAGTGATAACTTCCCAGAACTAATGTAAAGCTTCAAGGAATAGAAAATAAACTCTACTAGGGATTGGCATGCAATCAGAGAGGTTAAGATTTGGACAATGCTGTAAATTTTCAGAAGCTTCAAGGAGCAGAAAATAAAATCTACTAGAATGAAAAATCTTGGTTTGGTTCCAAAGAACTGTGTGCCCTTCAATTCTAAAATTTAATGTAATCCTGAATTTTGGATTCTAATCTTAGCAAAACAGCGAGTCTATCAAAAATAACAAAGTCAACATGAACAGGGTACCTGATAGACACCTGGCAGGAGAAGAAGTGATAATTTGTCCTTGAATTTGGAAAATTTCTAAATTGAAGCTGTCTTCTTTTCCAAATTAGGAAAAGAAGACAACTTGTGAGCTAGTTTGAAGGTAGTGTACATTGTAGCTGCAAAGAATCTGTGCTACTTATTTCTTTCTTTTCTGCTGATAATTTTCTGGATGGTAGTTTATTTTATAACTATTAGTCATCAAAGTGAGTTTTCTTTTATTCAATTCTCCCAAGAGAAGGAAATCAGAAGAGCAGATTGTGCAAGTTATGTTACAAGATTTCTGATAATACTGTTCTTCTGTGATGGATGGTGTGAAGATGGATGTATCCACCAGTGAGGGAAGATTTTCTATAAACAGAAAATTTAATATTGCCTGTAGAAGGTATGGAGTATTAAAGCATCCAGAAAGAGAAGACTATTGTTGAATTCATGTTAAAGAGTGAATGTGATACAGGAGCACAAGAAATTCATTTATTATCCAGAAATTGTAGTAATTCTATAGTAATGATACTGAATAGTTGATTTTCTAGATGTCATAAAAGCATCAGCTAAAGATGGTCAAATGGGGTTGTCCATAGCTGTTCCTTCAATTTGCTTATACAGTTTATTCTGCCACACATTTTTACATTTTATTATTTTATATGAACATCTAAACAAACAGCATGGATTCTTCCAAAGTACAACCTATACACTAACTTCAAACCAGCTTGGAAGCAGTCTTCTTTTCTACTATTGTCCAAGGAAAAATACAATCTCTACCTGCCAGGTGTCTACCAAGTGTCTTTTATGTCAAACTTTATTTTGGACAGACTAGCCATTCTATTACGATTAGAATCCAAGAACATTCAACTTTTAGAAATGGAGAAGTCTGGCTTTCCTTGCCATGTCACTAACATTAGACAGTCCTCATAACCAAACCAAGATCTTTTATTCCAGCAGATATAAACTTGTTTGTCTGTTTCTTAAAACTTGTGAAACTTTATCCACATCTTAATCCCTCTGACTGCATGCTAATCTCAAAGTTCCAGGAAGTGATCGCCATTAGTTATACATTTTTTAATACTGATTGAGTTATTTAATTTGAATTACCTATCCATTTTGTTCCTTTTAACTCTAACACATTCTCCTGCTAATTCAGTTGTGATTGAAACATAAGCTAGTAAGAACATGCTACATAACTCACACCTTATGATTTATGTGTTGAAGGTAATCTGATCTTAACCTGATCTTCTCTTTGCTCCCTGACAATGTCCACATAATAATGGAGAAAATATACTGCTGGAGTTTTTTTACATTCTATTTTTCTATACATGTGTTAACTGTCATAAATATAGAATAATATAATAACTATAAGTTGTTACATTCAGGCAATAATGATCAAGGAAAAGAAATGTTACAGTTTTCAACCTTAAATTGGTTTTCATTCAAGAACTGAATGGTTTCAGTGTAATAAAAGTAAATTTCAAACCAGAAAATTGGATAATGAGACTTATCTGAGCCTAAAGTCACAGAACTTTTGAAGATGACAAATAAAAAAATAAAAAAACTGTTTCTTGTTGTAGAGCTACACAGCAGAGAGTAGAAAATGAATGCCAAACCTTTAGAAATGTCATCAGAAGATTTCTGTGGACATTGTTCATACTTAAAGAAATATCTGGAAAATCTAAATACACAAATGTTTTATTAATCTGAATAATTCTTATAATCCCTACTGTGTTTCTTCAGGCATAGAAATAAAGTACTAAAAAAGAATGTCAAATAACAGAGTAAACTACATCTTACCTTGTATTTTTATCATCTAATAATAAAAATACAACACCAAGCCATATTGTATATCATATCCTCACTCTGTGAAGTTCAAATGTCATATAAGAGAGGAATAAATGGTTGAGAACAAGATCCTAATTTCTGTTGCATATACCATTGCATTATTTCTGAGGTTTCTTTAAATTTAAATGTAACAGTTAAATTCAATGTATAGGATTTTTGTTTATTGCAAAACAATTTCAGGTCCTTCACTTGTAAAGCCAGACATGAATTGCATACTCTGTTTTCTGTATCTCCTTTATATATTCCCTCATGCAGATCATCTCCCTCTGAGCATCCCATCTATTCTACATAACATATCACACAAGAACAAAATATCATATAGACACTTGGTTTCTTTAGAAGGTGGATGTTGCAGTTTGGATGACTGTAAAATTATGAATATTTTGTTCAGTGTGAAAGGCACTTTCAGGCTGTTTCAAAATCAAGATTCTATAAGGTCATCACTCTACCTTGCATTTTAAATGCAAGGTAGAGTGATGACCCTTCTGTAATTTTGATTTTCTTGGCTATCAGAGGTCCTGCTAGGTGTTTTATGTAGGATATTATTAACTATCCTCATATTGTAGTCATTGATCTGTTTTAGGTATTTAAGTCCTTATTTCCACTTTTCTTTATCACCTGATAGTGCACACTCTAGCTCCCAGAGTTATGAAGATGCTTTGTTTTTTATGCCCGATGGTAGTATGATATAGCACATAGATATCTATCTACTCATGTTCAATTTCTTCCTAAATACAGCATGAGTTAATCTGTTCTGGCACCAAATTGAGATTAAAATGTCCAAGAATGGGATTGACGTGCTCTTATTCTGGGATTAAAGCCACTTGTGTAGAAGGTGAATTCAACTAGCTGGAAATTAAGAATCAGTTAATTTCAAACATCTGGCTGTCCCAGAGATTTGTAGAAATCCTAAAGTTCAGAAAACTGAGGAGGTACTTTTACACTCAACTGTAGATACTAGAAATTCCCTAACATACAACTCATCAAGATATTTATTTGATCTGCTGGTTCAATAACGTGCTTGGGAAACAAATTCATTTATCATTAAGAATTCAAGCGATTTTATTGATAAAATAAAGCATACCACCAATACACAATCCATCTGACTTTACATAATGGTGACATGTATTTCCAGGAGGTGCTATTGTTTAAGGAACATCGACCCATGCAACACTCTTTCCAATCTTCTCTTCTTCCATCTCTGTGGCATGCCATACAGTTTTCAAAACATTAAGCTCATGACATTATTCATTTCAATCAATCAGAGCCAGACCTTTTCATTACCATTTGTTTTATGTTATTGCATTTCTTCATATTGCTCTGAGGTTATTCTTGAAACACTTCTTTTGCCCTCCTTCAGTTTGAGAATAAGATCTGTTTTGGAAAGTGGATAACAGGTATTCAGATACTAGCAATCCAGTGAAGTTGGTAGTAGATAATCAATGCTTCAATACTTATGCATTTAGCTTCAATCAAAATGATGTTAGTGTGTGTCCATCTTTCTACTAAATATTGAGAGTTCTTCAAAGAAACACTGGTGGTATAGGATAGGATATTAAGATAGTAAAACAGAAGTATGCAGGATTAAAAGCTTCCTATCAATAAGTTTCTTTCAAATGAATCTGTCTTGTCACCAATATCATCTGATCTTACATTCATAGCAAAAACATTATTTAATGTTTTTGCTAACTTTTCCTCATTCATTCTATTAAATAATCCTACACATTCTTTAATGTTAACAATGTAATATTCCTGTCTTCATTAAAATCTTCATTTTTTTAATATGGTTTTTTGCCATTGATAACATAAGTCCAATCCATGAATTAAAACTACTTTGAGTGCTGTTAGCTTGGTCTTTTAAATAATGTCTCTCTTATTTGATACAAATTTATTTGACCCAGCTACCAAAAAAAGGCCAACTTTGCTGTTTTATTATCTATTTCCATATTTAACTTGCCACCTGCTTGAAAAACTGTAATTAAGCATCTGGACTATTCTACTTGTTCTATAAGTTTCCTTAGCACAACCATGCATGTTAGTACAACTGGGCTAAAAGTGGGCTAGGTTTACAACCTTTTGTGGGTGAAAGTTGGATAAAAACATTATAGAGTATTTTATTTAATTAGGTAAAATAATTTTACTACTTTTCAAAGACTTGCCATTGTAATGCACTAACAACACAGACACAAGACATTAAGTGTATAGAAGTCAATAGCATAATTAGTGCAGTTGTCCCACTGCTTGCTGTAGTAATTTAAACAAGGTCATTTGTTTCAAGAAACATTATTACTTGAAACAAATGATCAAATAATACTACTTAAAACATAAGATATAAAAAGAAACATTTACTCATATGGCTGCATTTTCTGTAAACAACTTGCTTTATCCACAGTCAACATCTCTATAACTAAAACTTCCATACCTTTCAGTGTGAAATAAACAAAGCCATTACAGCTGGATTTGTTTATGAGGGATACTTTTACAGTCTTATTTTCTCTTATAATGCATTATAAACTAATTTAACTTGATTATACATTTTTTACAACTATCTCTAATTCTGAGTATTTTAATAATAATATATCACACATTTTTACTACTTGTATAATGGATATGCAGGATGATTTGGATAGATTGGCAGACTGGGCTAAGGAAAATGGATGTCAGTTTAATGTGGCAAAGTGTAAGATAATGCATTTAGGGATGAAAAAATTATCAGCAGTATACCAATGTGGTATATATACTGCTGATAATTTTTGCTACACATAGCAAAAGTGGCTACTGGAGAATACTTTGATGAGCAGAGACAAGCAGGTTATTGTTCCTCTTTATTGAGCCTTGATAAGACCCCATCTTGACTGCTGCGTGCAGATCTGGGTGCCAGGATTTTTTCTTGGTGATTGGGGTGGGGGGGGGAGGAGGTAGAGAGGATCCAGAGGCGAGTGACCAAGATGGTAGCAAGTCTATAGAATGAACCTTATGAGAACAGGTTGAAGTTTTGTGGGTTACAGAAACTGGCTGATAGTGGAAAGGGGTGGTATCATTGAGACATTCAAACTACTGAGGGTTTATTATTAGACACCTCCAGGAAGGCCATAGACTCATCGAGGGAGGGCACCTGCTCTACAGCTCTCTCCACCACTCAATCCACCAACTGCAACTACTCCAACGCCATCTACTGTCGACACCACCACTAGTTTTTCCACAGACAATCACAAACATCCATGCCCACGGCGGGATTCAAACACACAGCCTTTTGGCTGGAGAGCGGATACACTGACCACTCGGCCAGTGTTTACAAGATGAATCCAGAGGAAATTTTTCAGAACAGGTGTGCTGGTGGTGGTGGGAGAACTAGGGGTTATGCATGGATAGGTTGTCAGAGTCTGTTGTAGGTGCCATGACTGTGAATAAGCTCAAAGCAAAGTATGATAGATACTGTGCAAATGTTGAATATTTCTTGACATGACATTCAGGGCCTCCCTCAATGAGTCTAAAGACTCCTTGGAGTTGCTGTAATAATAATACATATAACTTCTGCAATACTTTGATCTCAGTATCTCTTCTGGGTTTAGCTCCCACTAGGTATCTCTTCTGTTTGTCTTTAGGGTTTGCTTGCTTCCTGAGGAGTAGAGAGAGAAACTGCTTGGTGGCAAGTTTTTGCCTGTCACTGAGTGGAGCCACTGCTGCTGAGTTTCCTGTCCTGGAGTGATGAGTTTAGTAATGATCCTTTTGGGTCACTCAGGTGAGATTTAGAGTGATCTTGTAGTTCATTCAGAATTTTTTGAGAGGTATCCCTGCACTTTAACATACATCAATAAAGTTGAAACTGGTCTAGGAAGTGGACATTCCTGCAATGCATAACATTATACACACCCCAAAAGATGTGTGCTTTGCATTATGGGATACTAATGCAATTAATTGAAGTCATTTGTTTCTATATGCAAGTAGCCTAGTCATGAAGAAACTTCAAGTGCACACTTTGTTTGCATATTCGAATAAAGAATTAAACAATAATATAATTTCTTGGCATTTTAATTTAATCATTCTTTTAATAATGCAAAAGTCAGAAGATCACGAAACAAAGAATGGTTTTTCTTATGTTTATCTTTACTTAAAATACAGAACCGCTCTTTCTGTCTTTCTTTCTCTCTCTATAACAGAGTATTAGTAAAACATTTAAATCTGTTTTTATGAGATAAACTTCGCTTTCTGTTGAAAGTTTTTTCATTTGGTTATACTATATAGATGCTACGAAATTATATTCTTGGTTTCATCCTTTATCCAAATGTAAACAAACAAAGTTTGTGTGTGAAGTAAGTTCCCGACTGGGCTACTTGTATATAGAGGCTAATGACTTCACATCAATTGTGTTAGTATCCTATAATGCAAGACACATATCGTTAGAGACAAGTATAATGCTATGCTATATGTTTTCAAGATATTTTATTGTTAAAGCAGTAAATTAGGATATCCTACATTGAGACTACAGTCAAATTTATGGTTATATAAACAAAAGGAATTAACATCACCAAATTTAATATCCAGTTAAATTCCTTGCTCAAGATGTAGGGAGGAATTTATTTCTATCTTCCCTCCAAAACCCAGGAGCTCACACTAAACTCTTGTGGATATGATCAAAGCAAGAAAGGGCTACACTCTCCAAATTTGGTATACAGCCTACCTGTGTTCAGCTTAAAGCATGTCAACAGTTGGGATGCATCCCCCCCTCTGACCTGTAAACCCAACTCAAAACTCTTGTGGACTTTAAATGAACAAGAAACTGCAGTCGGCAAATTTGGTATACGATCCACTCTTATTGTAACTTAAAAATTAATCATACGGTTTTTATTTCTCCCCATATCTGGGGCAAGGAAGACAAAAACCTTTTAATTTTATCTCAACAAAAACTGCAAATCTGAAAATATTAGGTTTTTATTTCCCATACATTCAGAAGTCCCAACAAAAAATCTTGCAAATTTTATCTAAACAGAAAGATCTATGATTAGGAAACTTGGTATCCAGCTTCCTCTTGTTATAATTTTTCCAGCCTGGTTGGCCGAGTGGTTAGCATATCTACTCTCCAGCCAAAAGGCTGCAGGTTCAAATCTCGCCATGTGGGCATGGATGTTTGTGATTGTTTTTGAAAATACTAATGGGGATAGTGGGCAGTAGATGGCGTTGTGTAGATGATGTGGTTCGCTGTAGTTGGTGGATTGAGTGATGGAGACGGAGAGTTGTGAAGTGAGTGTCCTCCCCCGAGGTGTTACTACGTCACACCTCGGGGGAGGACACTCACTTCACAAGGTGTGACGTAGTAATAATAATAATAATAATTTTTCCCTACACCTGGAGAGGGGCATAACTTACAAATTTTATCAAATCAAAAGGAACTGCAAATACTAAATTTGGTACACAGCTTCCTCTAACTGTAACTTAAAATCATCCCTAAAGTTTTTATTCTGCCTCTCCCATGTTCTAGTATCCAAATGAAGTCTTGCAATTTTATCTAAACAAAAAGAGGTATGATTTCAAAATTTGGTATATGTTTCCTTTTATTGTAAATTAAAATACTGCAAGAGTTTTAGTTAGTCCTCCTATAACTAAGTTCCAACCAAACTCTTGAAGACTTTATCTAATTCTATTATCACCTGGCACCTATTAAAATCATTTACCTGATAAGTATCATTTGCCATATGTTTTATTTTCAAGTTTTAATACAAAACTAGAACACTTCCTAAAATGTATTTAGGAAGTGTTCTAGTTTTGAATTTAGGAATTTACTCACAGCAGAGCTATGTTCTGAAAAGCTGGTTTTCAGCAGCCAATCAGTGTAAATATTAGTAAAGCTATCTTCCCCTCTAAGAGATAGTGACCTCCTTTCACATCTAGTGCAATGAAAATAATACTGCATGTTACTATTGTGATGGAATGGATTAAGTTAAAAATATATGCATCTGTGTTCAGTAACTGAAAATTTTGAGGCAATTTTGCTAAGAAATCCAGTTCACTATAGGGAATGTTTTGAGCCTTTGCTGTTTTTGTAACAGCTTGTTTAATTCATTCA